>NC_090442.1:826513772-827175779 GCF_031143425.1 Pleurodeles waltl | reverse complement strand
GTTATAAAATGTATAATTAATTCGAGGGTCTATTGTAATTGATTAGTTAACTGTTGAGACATTAACCTAATTCAGTCAATTACTTTAAACTTTCATGTATAATATTGTATCTTATCCGTCATAAGAATAGAAAATCTATTAATTATACCTAACATTATGTGGCCACATTTCTATCTTATACATACATGTACATATACAACAATACTAAATTGCATACAAAGGCAACAACAACACTATTGCACCAATTCTAAATTACATAATAGGGCAAACAAAGCATTACTGGTCACTTCCTTCTGGATTCGTAGAGAGGACAACTTTTCACTATTTTGCAGAACATACACCGATTACTCAGCCTCAAGTACCGTTCTGCCATGACCATTTTCAACTATGTAGTTGAGTCCTTGCATCTTCTGGTCTTACCACCAGGATCACTTAATAGTGTTTCAATACACAATTCATGCATGCAAACAATAAAATGATATATTATTGTAAAAATTGTTAATGTCTTTGCATTTAAAAAAGGAACAGACCTCATACTATTCCCACCTTTAAAAAGCGAAAACACCTGAGACCTACCTACTCTTTAGAAATGCAAAGACTTTTATTGGACGACGGCGTTTCTTTACCTTTCAATAAAGTAAGACAAAACAATTTTACACAATAATATGGTTTTAATCAATTGGGAACACCTTGTAGATATAGCACATTTCTGCCATTTCCTGGTAGCACAGGGTGACGCAGCAAGACACTTGCTGCGCCTTCCTGCACTACAGGCCATGTAAATATGGCCCTCAGTTTGTAAATTTATATGGGCAAGAATTAAAGAAATAATTTTTATTCAAAGACTCCATGGACCAAAAGAGATGGAAGACTGAAAAAAGAGTCAGCAAGGGCATGCCTACAGCTGTTTACTAGAGGCTGTACAAAAGACGCAGTTCTGCCCACCTAATGTGGAATAGAGAACATAGAAAACAAAATACGCATCCTGCAGTTTTGAGCAAGATTTGGTATAGATTGTGGCAATACAAAATGGGAGGATTGCAAAATGACTGGAAATTAACCAAAAAAGAAGACGTACAGCTGGCATAAACTATACTGACCTTTCTTCAGCTTTCTGTAGTATTCAAATCCTAAGTGGGGATATATGCAACCACAGAAATGTTTTTCCAGTGGTAACACATTTTGTAGCACACAGACATCTTCATATGAAGTGGTCATGTAGACCCCTTGCCTATAATGCAGTTACCCAACATACACACTAATGGCAACGGGCAATTCACATCTTGACTTGCGAGTCCTGTAGGCACAAGAGGGATAATAATTTTAAGAGGAAAGTCACAGCTAAGAGAAGCCAGGTATAGTTTTGCACTACTATAAGTAATATGAGCTGTCACTAAAAGTCCTTTGAGTTCAGTAACCCTTCCTGAAGACAGCCATCATAGGCCTGCCACAAGATAAATAGCACTGAACGTAGATAATAGAACTTAATTCCTAAGAAAATTCTGCATTGGACTCAAGGGTGTTTTCTTACACAACATATTGTTTATACAGTGTGACAAATCGCAGAAAGAAGCATCTCAATCTGCTCACTTAAAAACTCCATCACATTTCTCTGTTTTTGCCCTTGAAATTGAGTACAGAAAGCTAGTCCCTAGTGCCCAGTGGCCCCATGTGATGCGTGATACCTTCTGCTAATCCATGTTTTTTTAGCCAATACCAAATTACATTCTTGGACTTGTAGTTTTGCTTAACCTTATGTGTGGGTTCAAAATTCCAAGCATTGTAGGACACTCTGAAGCTGTATTAATGATTTCTGAGGGATGGTTACTTCTTTAGGAGCATAGTGCAAGTGAGGTGTCAATGAGGCCTTCTGGCCTGTAAGACTGCCTTTTAACATGGGCTCTTTGAGTTGTGAGCACTATTGTTTAGTGTGTGTGTGTTGTTAATTAATGTATTTAGATTCTTTGAAAGCGGACAAACATTATTTGTTTCCATCTCTGTTCTTAGATTTGAGATCTTGCTGTCTCTGTTCATTCAGGTTAACATACTTACCCTTTGATTCTCCTTTCTTGTCCCACCCCAAGCCTTTGTTTGAACCAGAACTCACTGCCTGACATTTCTTGCCGATGCAGCACCTGTCCTGACAAGCAGGTGTAGCTGCAATGTCACAATATGGATGAGGAACCTGAGACTGTTGAAACCTCCCTTCTATTTCACCCCATTCCAAGATGGAGAAAAGGGAATAGGACGCACCTCTTAGGGGGCGGAACCTAGGAAATAAATAAATATTGAAGTGGTTGCTGAATTGTTTTTGTTCTCCTTACTATCAAAAGGGCATAGAAGAGCTTCTTCCTTAGAAAGGCCCATTGAGCCACATTTCAAGAGTGAAAGAAAGTTGACCCATACAGCGGTACATGAAAGGTAAGACTAGTTTCGCCTCACTATTCGCCAACGCACAGTGTAAAAAACATGAGCAAATCTATGTTCCACACGTGTGTCCGCAAAACACAGCTTACATAGACTACATGACAGGCTCACACCCTTCCAGCCATGCAGCTCCACTTATTAACATGCCCTGTCTGGAAATGTGCTTCTGCACCTTGTTGGGACATAAAGCACTGTATGCATGCCACTACAGAACAACTCATTGCAGTGAATGAGGTTTTTCTTTCTGGTGTCCAGAAACATACAATGGTGATTGACAAGATGGCGCAGTGCAAGGGAAGCTGTTTACTTCCCTGCCTTTTAGTTGCTCTCCAAGAGGCTTGGAATGTGAGGGCCTCACTGCACCACCTTCATGTTTTTACTATTGGAACTGGACAAAGGGTCCAATTTTCTGATTCTCCATACAAGCCACTTGAACCCCTCAGATCACTAGAGGCAAAGTAAATTGTTTCCTAAATTGAAATGATTGCTTAAGAGTTGCTTACATCGTTCAGTGGTCTGAGGTGCACAGAACTGAGCAACCTTGCCGGTTTGGAAATCTGCTGTTAGTCACATTTCGACACATTTGATGGGGTTAGTAACATGTCGACTGAATACCTAATCAAGATAATACACAGGTATGTTGGTTTAAGAAATAAAATAAAATGTTATGGTAATAGAATGTTTTTTTTATATTACAAACTTACTTGCATGGCTCACTGAAGTACAATTTTCAGGGCTGGTTTGCTAAAAACCTCTGCGTTTCTCGAAACTTCAATTTGAGTCTTTGGTGACAGCTACAAATCCATCAAATACATATTCTAAATCCCAACATCACTTGTGCTCAGTGCAGCCATTCGAATTAAAAATGAAAAAGGTAAAATTGACAGCATTATGACAGCAGTGTGCTCTAAACTTTCAAGCCAGCTTTCCGTCAACATCAGCTAAGAATGTTTTCTACCTTGTTGGTGATTCATGACACCGCACACACAAATGAAAAGGGATTCAATGTTGATACTTTTTAACAGATATATTTTTTTAGCTTTATTTGGATGCCAGAGGCTAGCAATCCAATGCTTTAGAGAAAATATGGTTTAAATGTTGTAGCAATGCAGTTATGATTTCTCTAATTTAATGCACTGAAACGTTAAAGGTGCTAGCCAGATGTGGGAATCTGCCAAGTACGTGGAAGGTTATAATGAATAATTGATTATTGGGTCCCGCGGAGAAGCAATGGGAAGCCAGGCAAAGTCAGATGAGACTAACTCTTGGCAAAGCCAAAAGGTTTATCCTTTTATTAGTGGAAGTGCTTGGTACTTCATGGGTGAATCCGCCTGGTTGTATGGCAGAATACAAGGGCAGGGGATGAATGTGTTGCTGTGAGGTTGTGAGTGAGTGGCTGAATCAGAAGTATTGGGTAAAAGAGTAGGAACGATTAATGCGTAAGAATGAATATAAGCCACAGGTTTGTCTGTGAAAAGGCAACTTGCCCTTGGAAAACAATCACAAAGAAACTTGGGCACACAGCCTTCGCAAAGCAAGGTGCAACTCTAAAATACTCAATATGAACATAGTCTCATCAAGTGCACTCTTGTCCAAGGCTGTCTGACTATGTAACATCTCTTATCTAACACATAAGAATGCCTCAACGTGCTCTGGTTGTATAATGCACTGAACCATCCTAAAAGGGAGAGAGATGGCATTGAAGACCGGGTTAGCCCTTCCCTTACATATCCACAACACAAGTATGTAAACTGCGCTAGTTAGGAGACCAGATTCGCATGAGCGACACCTGGGAATTAGGGCGCTGAAATGGAATAATGATCTATTTCAGCCACAAGCGAGTCTGACAACATACTGATACAGAAAGCGAGGGATCTCTCACCTATTGGTTTAACTGATAGGTGAAACAGATACTCTGGATTTACGATTGTTATCATAGAGTCCTTTGTCCCTGCTTGGCCACCCCAACAAAACTATGGCCATGCACTGCAAGTGACCCCAAAGGAGGGCTCTCTGACTCCTCAACTGTATAATCAGAAATGTATGTGCAACCCCCACTACACCAATGCTGGTAGGCCACCTACTACCTAAAGCACCCCTTAGACTGTCTTTCAGGGCGTGCTCCTTGGTGCTCTGTAATTACATTCATTAAATGTTTCGGATCTTCCCCTAATGATTTCTTCTGCATTTGAACCATATGTTCGAAAAATATATGGTCATGCTTCACTGCCTGTTACTGCCCTTGAAAGTGAGGAGGCTCAAAGATCGATCACAATCATCAGTACATAAATATAGCGCCCTAACAGCAAAGGTCTAACACATTAGCCACGACCTCCATATATTGGTTATCATGTGATCTGAATGCCGAATTGACCAGGGCTGAAACTAAATGGCAAGACAATAGGCAGTGAATGTTAGAATCTGGACGTACAGGTGACAACATGTAAATAGTACTTGGCTATTAAAGTACATAAAGATTAATTTCAATTTTTCTATATTATTTTACTTTTAAACACATATGTTTCTTAAAATACAGAATTGTTTGGACTAAACCTTTACAATTTAGATAATACAACTGGGCATTTTCGGTTAACCCCAAAAAAGAAGATACTGGTAAGAAAGAGCAATGTATAGAATTAAACAGAGATTTTGTGCAAAAGGTTAACTTTGCAATTTCCTAGCTTCCTTCTGAGGTCTTCATCGAGGGTTTCCCCCCTTGTTTCAACAGGCACTTTGATATTGTAGCATTTGAACAGCTCTGCCGCATTCAGTTTCAGTCCCACCTAACAAGGTTATATTCCACCTGAAGAGTTTTAATGAAAGCAAAATGTCATGGTGTCATTAGATTACCCCAGTGAAAACTGAATTGTACTGACTGTCTAATTGAAAAGGAGATTATCTTGTTGAAACTCGATCAATATCTAACTGCTAAATGAAGACTGAAAAGGAAATGAGAGATGCAAGTACAAAACCTTCCACGCTGCTATAGGGCTTTACTGAATGCAACAATACTGAGGAAATGTTTTACTGAATGCAACAATACTGAGGAAATATATCCGTGCAAGGTATTGTACTGATTAGTCTCAGTGCTACAACAATCTGGTGTTATAGAACTGACAATTGCAAAAACTGTAGGGTGCTCAGTAAATTGGATAGAGAAGAAATGAAGACAAAAGAAAGACTCAGAAATAGATGTGAAGGGACAAAATCGTCTTGTGGAGTAGTGATAACACTAAGACAAAAGAGTGGAGTAAACCTGAAATTGGGATTTTATCCACTGCTTACAATTCGTTTGTATCATGTAATATAGTAGTCAAGGATCAGGACTGATGCCCAAAGGTAAGAAAGTAATGACACAAGATCAATATAATGGTGGGAAATGGAAGTCCTTGTGGAACTACAGTGAGGATACAAGAGCAATAAAATGGTGACAGAAAGGGAAGCACCTAAAGAACTACAGAACAACTCAAAGATCATGATAAAGCCTTCAAATAAACTTTTGTAACTTTATTGTTTGCATGTCAAACATATTTGTCACAAGGTAAACCAACTGTATTATAGACTAACCAATACAAGTAGATGATCAAAATGTTGTTCTAATAAGGATTATCGAATGATGAGGAAGTTGAATACTTAACTATGTTTACACCCTTAGACTATATATTTTATCCCCCAAATATACAAAGATTACAAAAAACACCAGGCCAAGCAATAGTGAGTTAAATAAGACCAATCTAGCAGAATAGATTCAGATTCATAGATATAGCACTCCTACATAAGGGGCAGGCACAGTAGATTTATTGATCAATACTCTATGTGAGAAAAAGCTGCAGTCATGCAGCACTGGATGCTAATAATCTGAACATACCAGTCAATGATGAGCAGAAGAAAGGACATTTAGCAAAATATTTTTTTAGGTCAGGTTACTACAGATGGGCACTATTGCCATGATAATGAGGCAGGCTGAGAGGCAGAAGAACCGATTCAGCCATGGAAGAAATACCATAATCAGCATTTCAAGCATAGGATTTGTACTATGCCAAAACCTAAATCGATCTTTGCAAGTACATCCGACAAAGCAAGCGCTGTAGATTTTCAGATTGAAGTACAAATAGATTATAGTCAGAACAACGGGCAGCTCACTGAATTGGCAACTAAAGTAGAAAACCTCTGAGAATTCATAAAACACGAAGTACTGAAAACAGAAAAGGACTCAGAGCTAAAGGTACTCGAGCTTCTGAGGGAAAAGAGTGAAATACATAAATTTACTCACTACCTTCTTGAGGTAAAAGAATTTGGAAAATTGATTTGCCTCATCGCTTAGTAGTCAAAGGTCTGGAGCAACTATCAACGATTTAAAAGCAATGTAATAATGAAAGAGGAGCACTTGGAGAACTAGATGAACTCACAGTAGACAATAAACCCTTTAGCTAACAGTGGAAACATTGTTATCATAGATCAAGAAATATATTTAGTCAAAGGCAAAAAGATGAATAAAATAGAAAATACTATCCACTGTTGTAACATCTTTTATCTACATCTTTCAGTGATGAAAACAAACCTATGCTGCATATCTGGAACATCCAATGAGTATAAGTGGATGACCAGGAAGTCAAATTCTTAAGTGCACACCACTGTGCTTTGATCTCAAAGTAAAACACCTCCAGATCCGTAGGTCTTTTGCTCTTTATCTTTTTGGAAATCATGCCCTGCGGTATAAGCAATGCAATATGAAAAAAACATATAAGCTTGTGGCATTAGGCACTAAGGCCCTCATTACGACTTCAGTGGTCTTTTTCAAAGGCCGCCGAAGCCGCGGGTGCCATCATACCACCAGTGCTGGCAGTATGATTACCTATTAGGAGTTTTCCGCTGGGCCAGTGGAGGAAAACAGCATTTCTGCCCACTGGCCCAGCAGAAAACTCTCCACTACATTGAAGCCAGCTCGTAATCGAGCAGGAGCAATGTTGAGGTGCGTCGGGTGCAGCAACAATAATGATATTGAAAAGGTTAAAATACTGCGTAACACACAAGGTATTTAAATTCAATACTACATTCCCAGTTCTTGGAGCCATAAATGGCAAATTCTGATTTGTGCTGCTAGTGCATGTCACCATTTAAATATACTGAAATCTTCATGTAAGATATCTCCTGAAAATTGGAAGTTGCAAACATATATATCCACTACAACATTTCTGCTTCAGCTTTCCTCTGGTAGTACAAGATTGTTTGTTCAGTAGCTGACACTGACAAATATTCAAAAAAGAATCATGAGTGGCGATTCCATTTGGAATATGGAATCAATGCAGTCCTGATGTCTATTGAGATATGGTAATGAAGTGGTATTGTTAGTGAGGTCCAGTTCTTCCTGATGCAATGATTTTCAACGGTACATCAATAAGTTTCCTCTGAGGAACAGTAGTTCTTCCTGATTGGCTACAGGCTTTGAAAGTTTCTTATTTGTGATTCCTGAATTGAATATTAAGGTCATTCATTATGGTGGTCCAAACAATACTTATGTGAGTTGCCTATAACTGGTGAATTTCAATTTTAATTTGGTTTTTAAACTTTAGTGTTCTTTCAGTGAATGTCATTTTTTTTTTTACATAAGTTGAAATATAAAATATTACTACCTTCCTCATGTATAACTCCACTTTAACCTTTATTTTTTTACAGTGAATGTCTGTTTTTTTCTAACAAAAATTAATATTGTATTACAGTACATTTTCAGCCAACCCCATACTGCGCAATGCCAGGCCCGGTGCCAAGCCCCCCACCCTACTTTTCCGTGGGCAGCCAACCCCTCACCTAACTCAGCTGTTCTCAGTGGGGGGGTTGGCTGCAGAGCTCTATACCTCTTCATGCAAGACCTGTAATCATCTCCCTGCTGGCAGTCATCACCCCCCCACCTCGTGAGTGCCCAACCAGTGTCAAACCCCACCTCATCTCACATGCTAACTCTGACTCACTAATCAGTACACAGTTGCTAGAGCTACTGTGTTATTAAAAGGAACTATAGTCACAGAAAAAACCAAAGGTTAGAGGGACGTTCTAGTTAGGTTCTGAATGTACACGCACAAAACTGCATAATTTCAGCAGTTATAGTTAGGGTTATTTCAAGTAACTATAGCTCGTGCCCTAAGGTAACTATAACTGATGCCCCTGCCATTCACAGCTTTCTCATCAGTAATTTTATTGCAAATGTTGCAGTGATATTATCAATGATGTCATAGAACATGTAAGGAGTGATGTAAGATGTGGGGAATTAGCAGTGCATCCTGAGGGCACGAGTTACATTTTCCTTAGTGTACAAGTTATAGTTATTTGTAATAAATGAAACTTCAACAGCTGAATTTCTATGGTTTGTGCATGTAAATTCAGCACCTAACTACAATGTCCCCCTAAACTTTGTTTTTTTCTGTGAATTTCTAAGGATTTTGAAATGTAATTCCTAACTACAACGTCCTAGTAACCTTTGTTTTTTTTCTATGAATTTCTATGGTTGTTTTTACTGTTAAGTAATATTTACATATTCAGCCATGCACTGTAGAGGTTGGCCACAGGGTCTGTCCTGTGGCCAGGCTTTGCGACCAACCCCCCCCACCCCCCCTGTAATTACCAAACCCTTTGCCCGTATGTAGTGGAGATTACTCGCAGGGCCTGCATCCAACACCCCCATCAACCCCCCTCCATGGTCAATGTGGGCTTCTACCTCATTCTATATACTAGTAGTATTTAAAAGGGAGACTAATGTACTCTGTTCTCAACCGCATATGTCAAGAAAAAAAAACACTTGTCACAGTCACTACATAAGATATTGCGCTCAAAAGAGCAACACTGCAAACCCCTCCAGGAAGAATGTCAGATAACTTTTGAAGGTGGAACACAAGTACTTTCTCCTTGTCCAAGCGCAAGAACTCTCAATGATTTGTACTTAACAGAAGTAGAGCTTCAAATGAGACACCTGCTTTATTTATATTTGTAAGTGCTTGTTGTTGAGGTTTAATTTCTGTGAAGTGAGCATCAGTGTCAGAATGCATTCCAACTTGCTTATTTATCCAAGAATAGGCCACAGTTTAGCGCAAAATGTCTACTAAACTGAAGTACTTTGTTCTGGGTAATTAACAACTGCTACCTCGTTGGGTACATGTACAGTGCATATTCTACACTATAGCTGTGTAAATGATGCAGTGTCTGTAATTTTGAGAATGTGATAGTTCTTTGAGTGTCTACATATAAAAATCTAAGATAAAATAAATCCTGGTGTGGAGATGATGACAAGACTGCAAAGAGTTTAATCTCCATCAAACAAGGGCACTCCCTCCAAATTGTATGTAGTAAGTGCTTATTTGCTTGGTATAGATGTGCTACTATTCCTTTCCTTCTGGGACCATAGAGAGAGCCTGAATGTCCTTCGGGTCCCTGCCAGCTTTCCGCCTCCAGCGGGAGCCGGCATTGCTCCCATACACAGGGAGCTGCAAAAAATGTAGCTCCCTGCATGCGGGAGCATACCTCTCATCTGTTTTCCTGCCCGCTTGACAACGGGCACGAAATCAGATGAAAAGTTTACTTCTAGCAAGTGGGAGCAGTTTTTCTGCTCTCTCCCATGGGGAGCCGACTTAATTTGCTCTTACTTGGTAGGAGTTGTCAAAGTTCCCACCAAACAACAGCAAACAGCTGTTTCCTGAGGGGTGGGCAGCTCAGGAGACAGGGAGCTGGACCTTGGGGTATGGCAGTCCCCAAGGCCAGGAGAGGGGTGCCATGTGGCCCCCCTTCTTAGGTCGGCATGAACTGGCCCTGAGGAGGTGGGGTTCCCCGGGGCTGTATATGGCCCAGCAGGGAGGGCTCACAGCCCCATCTCACTTTTATTTGTATTACAGGCCCCAGGGAGGTGGTGGTACCTGGGGCACAGGGATATCCATGTGCCCTCCCCCCTCCAAAGTATAAAATTAAGCCCAGTGGCAGAGGTGGTCCCTGGGACTCCAAAAAGCCACAGGAGTGAGGTCCATGTGCCCACTCCTTTTTTTAACATTTTTTTTTTATTTCACTCCAACTGTGAACAAGCGTGGGAGACCGTGTATGTTTTATGTTTATTTTTTTCCAAGATTTTGCATGATTCATGAACCCTCCAAAAAATCCAGCAATAACTTTTAAAAAAATGCTTTTTTGCTCTGGCAGTGTCCCTCGGGGTCCCCAACACCTGGTCTAGGGGGTCAGGGTATCAACCATGCCCCCTTTTCTATTTTTTAACTTGTTTTGGTACTCAGCTGAATCCGAGTTCCAAAAATGGCTGCCAACACTTCCTGGTTAAAATGTTGGCAGCCAACCAGATCTCAGCGTGAGATTTCTGGGATCCATGACGTCTCAGCATCCACAGATATACAAATTTATTTTCCTTTAATAACTCCAAAACTACTGAATGGATTTACACCAAATCACGAAAAAGGTGCTTTCTGGACCAAGATCTAGTTTTCTGACGAATTTGGTGTAATTCGATCGAGCGTTTCGGGCTGTAGTCATACCTAAAAATCCCAATGGAAATTGCATGGGGGGAAAAGTGTTTTGGGATCCCCTTTTTCTCAGCCCCTAGATGAAGAATCACCCAAAAACTATCCAGAAAGCAACTGAAGTGAGTGGCAAATTAGTTTTTAAAATTTTGTGAGGATTCCTCAAAAGGTGTCAAAGTTATTGGCAAAAGCAAAAATGTTTTTCCTACGGAAACTAGGTCCTAAGTATAACTACTATATATACATATATGTATATATATATATAGAGAGAGAGATATATATAGATATATAGATATCTATATATTATATCTCTATCTATATATATACATATAGATATATATAATAATATATATACATATATATGTATATATATAATAT
This sequence comes from Pleurodeles waltl, assembly GCF_031143425.1. NCBI lineage: Eukaryota > Metazoa > Chordata > Amphibia > Caudata > Salamandridae > Pleurodeles > Pleurodeles waltl. The sequence continues at coordinate 827,164,467 of NC_090442.1, read as the reverse complement.
ATATATATCTCTCTCTCTCTCTCTCTCTATATATATATATAGCACAGAAAAAAACAAAGGTTACACGGACGTTAAAGTTAGGTTCTGAATTTACTCGTATAAAACCATAGAAATTCAACAGTTATAGTTAGAGTTCTTTTAAGTTACTATAACTCGTGCCCTAAGGTAACTATAACTTGGGCACTCGCCATGCTCAGTTTTCTGATCAATAATTTTATTGCAAATGTTGCAGTGATAATATCAAAAATGCCGTACGAGATCTCATCAATGATATAATATGTGGAATAATTAGCTTTGCTTGGCAAAGGCACAGGTTATAGTTACTTTAGGGATCAAGTTATAGTTACTTAAAAGAACTATAACTATAACTGCTGAATTTCTATGGTTTTATAACAGTAAATTCAGGAACTAACTATAATGACTCTGTAAACTTTGTTTTTTTTTCAGTGAATTTCTATGTTTTTTTAACATAAAGCAATTTCATGCACGGCAGGGGTTGGTGGCAAAGCTCTTATAACCACTCAACCACACGGCACACACACCCTTTGGCTGTGGGGTCAGCAGGTTTCACAGTTTTCAATATTTGTGAATAATTCATGGAAATTAGCAGATTTGCACGAATATCGCACATGGTCTCGCAAAATTATTTTAAACCCATAATGTGCACCTAAAACACACCTCTATCACACCCCTGGGGACAGGGTACCTTCACCCTGACCCTTTATGCCACTTTCAATTTGGATTTTTACCCCGAGCACCATGTCCCATGAAATAAAATTGTGGCTGCAACTTTGTAGTCAGGTTGCGGTCAACCAATTGCAACGCTTCTTTTCTCACAGGTATTCGCAAAATATTTATGAATTTTTTGAATTATTTGCGCCAAGAGATATACACATTTATTTTCCCTTTAATATCTCAAAAACTATTGAACAGATTCACACCAAATAAGCAAAAGCGTAATCTTTGTACCCACAGTTAGCTTTCTGCCAAACTTGGTGTCATTCCATCCATTGGTGCGGCCTGTAGTCATGTGCAAAGAATCCTATGGCATTAACATGGGAAATGCAAAGTTTTTTTAGCCCCCTTTTTCTAGGTCCCCACGTGATGGATCACCCCGAAACTTTCCATGCGCAACAAGAATCATTGTGACACTTTTTTGTGAAAATGTTGTGAAGATTTGTCAAATGGTGCCTATGTTATAGGCAAGTCAAAAAATGCTTTTTCTATGGAAACATGGTCCTAACTATAAGTACCTAGTGGCGACCACCACTGGGTGTTATACAGATGACAGACAGCTTATTAAGCCCTGAAGTGCATTCCCCTTTGATTTTGAAGATGTCTTCTTAATGAAGAGGAATATGAGCCTGTCTCCAACAAACAAAGAAGCACTTACTACATATAACTAACAGGAAGAAACATTATTTGATGGGGATTCAACTCTTTGTAGTCATATCCTCTTCTGTACTTAAGGATTCATGTTATTGCAAATTTCTGAAGGCACTCAAGGAACAATTACATTGCCAGAATTATGGACACAAGGTCACTGGAGACATTACCTCAGGGTCCTTTATGCAGTTGTAGTGTGGAATGTGTACTATACATTTACTCAACAAGGTAGTACATGCTAATTAGCCATTGGAAAATACTACTGTTGGGCAGACATTTTAGACAAAATTGTGGCCTTTTCTTGGATAAAAAGCAGATCAGGATGCATTCTGGCACAATTTTTTACTACACAGAAATTCAACATCATTTCCCCCCAGGATACCAAAGGGAGTGCGTAGTGCTGGGTTAAATGACTATAGGGATTGGCTGCAGGCCAGCACCTGTGGCGAACCCAAGCTGTGTTAAATAAAGTCGAAATTCACTGAAAGAACCTTCAGTTGTGCACAGCTTGGGGCTGGATTCATATGGGGGTTAGGGGCAGAGCCTGCGGCCTACCCCCACTGTGTTAAAAAAAACACTGATATTCACTAAAAAAAACTACGGTTATAGGGACATTATAGTTAGGTTTTGAATTTACAAGCACAAAGCAATAGAAATCCAGATGTTATAGTTCATTATTTAAAGTAACTATAACTCACGCCCCTTCATGCACAGTTAATTACCCCACACATTACATCATTGATGACATTTACTAAGGTATCATTGATATTATCACTGCAACATTTGTAATAAAATTATTGATGAGAACTGTGCATGGCAAATCCACATTTCTATAAATGGTTCACTGGGAGACATGCTGGAAGCATAGCTCTGGCCTGCATCATTTTGGCTCAAATCAGTCAATGCGAGGCAAGCCAGTGGCTGACTCGGCTAGGAGGTATGGAGAGGCATAGGAGATTCCTTGTGTACTATTGATATTACCATGGATTCTTTGATTTGGAATCCATGCCATTTTTTAAAATAAAATTGTGTTTCTCTCTCTTAGTAATTTGGAATGATGCTTCTTGAAAACGCTGCAGATATGGGGTCAGTGTGCAATCAGGGTCTTCTTGAATGGAAATATCACAAGTCCATCTTTGCTAAAAATGAGTTCCCGGGCTAAACCCTGGCAAACATTTACTCAGATTAAGCACTGATGCGGCCAAATACCCTCCATTCTAATTTTCTTTGGCATTTAAATTGCAAAAGATTACTTTTTTTATATTCCTTTTTAATTTTCTATCTTCAAGACACAAGACACAAGAGGCCAGAGGTATCAAGATCCTGGTTTGCATTTCTTAAATAGCAATTTCAAGAAATCGCTATTTGAGAAATGCAAAATGGGATGTATGAAAATTGCGATTCGGTAATAGGTTTTCTTAAAAATATCTTAAAAATTGCAATGCCTATTAGCGAATCGCAGTTAGGGAATGGGACTCCATTCAGCCCTATGGGCCTGCAGGCCCATGGGTGCAAATGGTTTTGCATTTCCGAATTTGCGAATTCCTGATAGAAATTCGCAAATTAGGTAATGCAAGTCCCAGGGTCCTGGGGGCCTAAGGCCTCCTTTGATGCATCCCAAAAAATATTTGTGGACATGTAAAGCGCACACATGCCCTAGGGGCATGTGTGCGCTACATCTGAATTTAAAAAATGCATTTTTAAAAATTGCACATGCTTACCACCAAACTTCAATTCATGGCAATTGCATTTCCTAAATGCCAAATTCGCATTTAGGAAATGCATGATACATGTGCACTGGTAATCACAAATAAGTATTCCCTATTTGCAATTACCTATTTAGGGAATCGCAATTTGCGATTTCCTAAATTTAGTCACAATTTCATGCAATCGCTTTTTTAGCGATTCCTTGAAATTGCACTGCAAATGCCTTTCATACATTCTGAAAGGCATATTTGCATTCGGAAACTGTGGAATTTTGCAATTCGCACCGTTTGCGAATGCAAAAAGCTTTGAAACATCAGGCCCAAGATCTGTACAAAATCCTTAAAGAGCAAAAATAAGCTGAATGTGTCAATTTTCTGCCAAATTTTCACACCTCCTTCTGACTGAGTTAAGGTATGTGCATAGTAAAGCAAAGTTAATTATTTTGTTCCCCTTTCATTTCAATGTTGCATTTTTACCATTTATTTTCATTGGTGGCATTTTTTGACTTCTTTGGTTTTGCTATCAGTCAGTGATGCAGTATGGTTTTGCTTTTCCATTAATTTAGAAGTCATGTCTTTTTACCCTTGAATTATTTTCTTTTGCCAATAACTATTGATCTTGTGCTTTTCTTTGATTGACTTTGCTAATATTTTCTTTATTAAATTCTTTCTCTTGCTGCACTTTTGTGAAGCTGGTTTATCGAGTACTATAACAATGTGTTTTCTGTGGGCCAAGTTACCCATGGTGAGTAAATATTCCCTTCAATGAATCTTTTTTTTATTTTTGGACTGTTGGTTGTTGCCCAACAGAGAATTTGTCACAGGTGTGAAATCATTAATCAGGACTAAGGCCCTCCTTACGGCTTTGGCGGTCTTTTTTCAAGACTTCCGAAGCTGATGCAGCCATCATACCACCAGTGCTGGCGGTATGCTGGCCGCCTTATCAGGAGTTTTGCCATGGCCAGTGGGTGAAAATAGCATTTCCGCCCACTGACCCAGGGGAAACCTCACCACAACATTGACACCGGCTCATTACCAAGCCGGAGGCAATGTTGTGGTGCGTCGGGTGAGACAGCACCCATCGCGCATTTCATTGCCCATAATTCGGGCAGTGAAAAGTGTGACAGAGCTGTCCCTTGGGGCCCTGCATTATGCATGCCAAGTGCATGGCCCCCAATGGGGCCCCCAATGCCACCTTTTCGCAAGCCTTTGCATGGCATTGAGACCGCCATGCAAAGGCTGGCAGAAAGGGGACTCATAATCCCCAGGGTAGCGCTGCTTGCAGTCCTGCCCAGGCAGATTGTGGACACCAAGACTGCCAGGCTGTCGACAGACAGGCAGCAAACTGGTGGTGCCGGTGGTCATACTGTGGTCCATCTGCCACGGTCATAATAGTGTGGTCGGACCACCCTGTCTGAGGCAGTCCAACCGCCACTGCCAGTGTGGCTGTCCTGAGACTGCCACACTCGTAATGAGGGCCTAAATGTGCATCCACAATGTATTCCCTTCATTTTCGTCCTCTTGCAAATTCTTTTATTCAGCAGAAAAGGTAGTAAAATGTCTCCCCTCTGTATTATAGAAGCAGTAGCAGCTTTTTAGGTTTTCATATTGTTTTAACTTTTTTACCAAGTAATATTTTCTGTAGCAAAGCCATTGAAGGATGTGAACCAACAAGGTTAGTTTTTCAAAAGACAACTTCTACCCTGAAACACAGTTGGCAACTGGAGATCCTCTTTAATGGAGGCTCTATCTCTGTATATTGTAAGGTTTCCCAGTTTTACCATAATCAGAGATTTCAATGTACCTCTTGACAATAATTGAGGATGTTATGGTCTTGAACATCTAGCTCACTAATAATGGATCCACTCATGTGGCTGGCCATCTGCCTGATCCTGTTTTTACCAGACTTTATCCCTCCCCTAGTCGGACCATTATCCAGTCCCTTTTAACCTTATAATTCCAGGTACAATTAGGCCTGGAATAGGTCAGCCCCCTACTAAGGGTAAAACTGGTAAAAGTTTAACATGTCCAACTTGAATTCCATCCTAAAGGCTACCCGACATTACTTACATAACTTTGTTGACCAGGGTGAGGCCTTAGTAGATAAATGGTTTGTATTGGTACTGGATGCCCTGATTCCAGTTACAATAAAAAAAATCACTGAACCCTGCCTCAAGCCCCTTGGTTTAAACAAAAACTACACAAAAGCAAAAAGAATTGCAAATCTCCAGCGAGGTTATGGCGTAAATCTTATCATGCGGCCAACAGAATGAAGGATAAGGTCACCTTGAAAGAATATGATAAAAGCTGCTACAACGCGAGAGCTGCCTACTTTTCTAATAAAGGTATTGCAGCCCAAAATTTCCCAAAAACCCTATTTCAAATTGTTAAGACACTCTCTGATCCTATAAACTCAATTCAGGCTGTTTCACTTTCTCAGTCACAGTGTGATAAGTTAGCTTCCTTTTTTTAAAGACAAGTTTCAGATTATCAAGCAACTCTTTCTTCTGTACAAGACTATAATCTGAGAGTTGCTCTTGGCTATACTGTTTCCATGATGGAAGGTAATCTGCCACACAGCCCTTAAGATGGGACACGTTAGCTGAGGTCCTTTCAGCCTTTGGACCCTGCAACTCTTAAATCCCTCCTTTCTTCTATTAAATCTGGCTCACCACTCGATCCTTGCCCTCCTTCAATACTGGGTAATTTGGAATCCTCCTCTTTGGATCTTCTCACAGATTTGCTCAATAATTCACTCTCGGAGGGCACAGTTCCTAGGACATGGAAGAATGCCATGGTTAAGCCATTACTTAAAAACCAAACTTGGATCCTTCCAGTGGTGATAAATATAGGCCTATCTCTCTTCTGCTTATTTTGTCCAAGGCATTAGAGAAGCTTGTAAATAAGCAGCTTATGACTTATCTGGAAGTTAATGGCCTCTTCCATTTTTCACTATCTGGTATCAGAGCAGATCCTAGTACAGAATCCGCCCTTTTGGCTGTAACAGAGTATCTACTGCAACTGCTTGACAATGGGGGCTCAGCCACTCTGTTTCCGCTAGATCTCAGTTCAGCGTTCAATATGGTGAACCACAATAGTGTTTTACAGACACTTGAGACCATTGGGGTGCAGGATCTAGCTCTCACCTGGCTTAGCTCCTTTCTTAAGGACCATGTCTTTTAAGTGCATACACATCAATATGGCTCAGCATTGCAGTACTTTCCATCTGGGGTTCCTCAGGACTCCACCCTGAGCCCAATGCTTTTTAATGAGTAAGTTAAGGCCACTTGCAGATATTGTAGAAGCTTATGGGCTTACTCTCTTCTCTTATGTGGACGATACACAGATTGTGGTTTCACTGTCCTCTCAGGAAGAGCATAGTGCAGAGGCCTTAAAGAACTGCCTTAATCGAGCATTGATTTGGATGAAAACAAATTCACTAAAACTAAATGGAGAAAAGACTGAAGTCCTACTGTTTGGCAATGGTCACCATCTTTGAGGGCCCCATTCGTAGCCAGATGTAATGGGCACACTACCAACTCCAGTCCCATTAGTGAAGAATCTCGGAGTCTGGCTGGATGATAACTTATCTATGAGTCACAAAATTACTAAAGTGTCAGTGACCTGCTTTGGTATCCTGAAATGGCTCATAAAGATGTTGGGCTGTCTCCAATTTTCAGCCTAGAGAACAGTTTTTCAGGTCCCAGTTATGTCAGGCTTGATTACGGAAACATTCTGTACCGGGGAGCTCCAAATTATCTCCCTAGGATACCCCAGGTAGTCAAAATGTTGCATCCAGACTCCTTTCACTTCCCCCAAATTCCATCTTACGACCTCCTTGTTGCGTGAGTGGCACTGGCTTCTCATTGAGCATTGCATGACTTTCAAAGCATTATGCTATGTACATAAATGTCTCTCAAATTCCGGTCCTCTCTATTGTAAGATCTTTGGTGTCATTTTATACACCTCTTCAATCTTTGCGCTCAAGTAACACAGACCAAGCTGCAGTTCCTAGAGATAAGAGAGCTAGTTAAAGAGGTTGTGTTAGAGCATCAGACCTTAATAAGTAAACTTAGAAGAGAGACGCAAATAGGTTGATGAACCTTTTGACTCGTTTTGAGGTTTTCCCACCATATATCCCGTACATGCAGATCAATACTCAATGACAATCAATAACATTAGTAATCAAGAAGAGCCAATAATTGTCACACACCATGATCTTTCAGTCATGAATAACCACACCTTTTATGTAAAAGTTAGAATGTTTATTTCCCTATATTAACAATGCTAATGCAACGTAAGTCAATCTCAAAATCAATTGATAAACATACAGAAGCAACACTTGCTGTCGAAAGCGGCAAAAGAATTGCAATCTAATCAATGCTTGAGCTACTACACATTCTAAAGTTACAGTGCAAATTAATAGCAAGAATAACTGTGCAAACAATATAACATGCATTAAGTTTCATCAAGGAAAAGACATCAGTTGTTATTTCATATAGCAAACCTCATTAGTGAGCTCCCTAACTAATATCAGATTGGCATAGCATGTTTGGGCTTCATGCAAAACAATTTAATCACACAGATTTGGAGAACATCTAACTACGGCTCTATCAAAATAGAGATTGGTACCTAGAAACAAATGCAAATAAGCATAGCAAACCACACCAGTGATAGTATACCTCTCCTCATATGGATCAGCAAGCTAAGATAGTCCTCGTCATCAGGAAATCGGTCTGGTCAGCAAATCAACCAAATTCAGCATCAAAGTTCAGAAAAAGGCAAAGTCTCTTTAAGCAATTCAAAAGAATATAGCTAAACTCTCAAGAAGAATAGGGAGAATGGCAAGTGGCAAATGGCCTGTCTTCTCTCCGTGAGGTCTGGCTAAGTTAGATTTCCTAAAACTACTTTCCACATCCCAATTGGTTCATTAATCGCATGTTCATGCTTTGTCCAATAAAACTCAAACTTCAAATCTAGATTTATATTAATACATGGTTCACATGTCGATGATTGGCTCCTTTCGTACTGTTCTCATCATCGGACATGACGCTGTGCAAATAGGCCACGACCTCTGCTAAGTTAAGGCCTACAATTAATAGAGCTAATACATAATGAGTAACCCTCAATATGACATATTACTACATTAATCAAACATAAGATCATTATTTCATACTAATAAGCCATTAATAACTTTGTGAACATTAGTGGCCACTCACGTGGGTGCACCTTCAAATGTGTGCATTATTTTCCTCTGAGTAATTACATTTTCTACGCAAATTCAAAACTCAGAATACATGAATAATCATTAATACTTTCATTAAAACTTCTGCATTAATAGTTGTGCCTTTCATTCTGTAGGTCCAAAGTTGTGGCGGTCTCTCCCGCTTGAGCTGAGAGCAAGTAGATCTCTCCCATTGTTTTGTAAAAAGCTTAAAACCTGGTTCTTTTAACCTTTACCTTCTGGTCAACAACCAGGCAATCTCCAAATACTACTGCTGTTAAGTAGTGCTGGGTAACCCTTGATTAGGCAGCCACACGCTTTATAAGTCCTAGCTAATAAAAATATACCAATGAATTGTGTGGTGTTTACAGAACAATTTTAGATATTTTTGTCACATTCATTGTTATAGAAGAAGCCCACTCATTTGTATACATCAAAGTGTGTGTCTCTTCGGCTGTTTACCACGGACTTGGTTCCCCAGTTCAGGTTCCATATGGCTTTCCATATGAAGTAGTTTGGCAGGCGTTGTTTGTTTCAATATAAACACATTATTATCTTCAGTGCAGGGAAGAACAGTCGTGAGATGCACAACGCGCCGCAGGACCCGCACGCGCACAGAAGGCTCTGCTAAACACAGGCCTTGGTTGATGTATAGTCAGGCAGCTGACAAATGTGTCTGTGACGTCTGCCAAGAAGCCCGTGGCAAGAAAGTGCTCAAAGCAGCTACTTTTGTAAAAGATGCACTTATTGCTGAAGGATTCTCCGTCGGAAGAAGAAGAGCGAAAGGTTTAAGATGCATGTGTTTGTCAAGGCAGCGAGATTACTTTGACTGTAGCGGTAACACCATGTTCGGCTAAACAATCCGTCTTTTCACTAAGGAGGTTGAAGACGTTTTTAAGAGCAGTGATAAAGCAAGTTCGTTTAAACAATGTCTCCTCCTTAAACTAAAATTCTGGAACTTTTGAAGATTCGAACATGGACACCTTTATAAGCAAATGTACGGCTTGGGCTGGGTCACTGTACACGAACACTCATCTTCTCCGATGTTTTTTGTGATCCCACAATGCAAGCCTTTCCTTGGAAAGTACACAACACATTTTGACTGGCCTATTTCAAGCTTGAGCTAAGTTAAGACAGTGTTTGACGCGAGCACCTTATTATGAAAATAGGATGCTGGAGGTGTTTAATTTGTAAAAAAACAAAAGTAAAGTGCCAGGGCCGCTGCACTGTTCACCATCCATTACCCCTGCCAGCGCTGTCCTTCATAGTGCTAACACAACTTCTTACCACTGCACTCCTACAAGTGTGACAGTTCAGACGATGCCAGGCCACCCAAAGCTCTGATGGTGTTGGCAGCAGGTATTATTCATTTTTAATGTATATTGACTAAGCAAATGCTGTTGTTACGCAAATCTCAAAATTAGACAGATAGCACCACTATAGAGTCAGTACTGACAAGTAAATGCTGAGCACCAGAAACTACCGGCTCAAATTAAGCACTGTCAAGGAGTCATCCTAGAGTTATCTGATGAATCCAGATGGGATATTCTGGTAATCATCTGGGGAAGCCATGTGTATAGGGTGAAGTATTTAAATGTCATTAACCTAGCGTTATCAGGAGAACTACTCCTGAATGGTGTTATGATTATTTCAGTTTATAGTGACTAACTGTATTCAGGATGAGTGTGTGGTTTCTCCATGATCATACTAGGAGAACTTCAGAGTGGTTTTGCATTACACTAGGATGATTTCATGAAAAAATCACACTGACTGTTAAGTCTTTTGATTTCATGACAGCATCAGAAATATTGAACATTACTCTAGAATGGTGTCATTATAACTTCAGGATGACTGTAGATTACTCTTAATGATTTCACGACCACATTACGATGAGTATTATTCCAGAATAATGTCATGACAACATCCAAATGAGTATGGATTACTTTAGGATGATTCCAATACTACTTCAAAGTGGGTCTGGGCTACTCATAGGGTATTTTATGACAACTGCCAGGAATTAATCAATGAAACAATTTGTATGCTTTTTGATTAAATACAGAGTTACGGTCAGATTGCTCCTTGATGTTTTGATGATGACAGTATATTCCAATTGCCAGTTTTCCGTGCAGGGTACCTTATGCATTTACAGTAAATGGTGGGTGAGAGACACCTCCATCCACCTCTTTTCCACTGCAGAATCCCTCAAATTAATTTAGAAATAATGATTTGTGCATGGAGGTGGTGCTCATCTTGGTATTACTTACCGCAATGGAACTGTGCTTGGCTTTAATAAACATTCTTTCTATACACACTATTAAAAAGTAAGTATCAGTGCAACATAATTCTGCTTTGACAGACTACTTAATAGCCTTTCAGCTTGTAGTGTTTTCCCACACTCGTTGAATCATTGCCCTATTTCGAGGCGCAGGTCAATATCTGAAAATTATTTGACATGGTGATCTATGACAAACGACTGAAAAACTATTGAGTGAAATAAAGTCCAAAATGAATAGTCCTCATTTAAAGTTATTTAGCTAAATGCATTTAGCTAAATTATGTTTTTGGGATCCAGATTCAAACTGTGTTTTGTAAGTATTTTTCTGGCTTGCATAGTTTTATAAGCAGCTTGCTTCTCTTAGCTCTGTTGTACATAGATGGCCAACTGTTGGGCTTGCATACTAACTTCATAGCCTGAACAAATAAAAGCATAGATCATTATCTTGTTGCTACCATCATTTTCGTTTTTTAATAGGACTGCACATCATACAGCATGCCCAAATCAAGTTATAGTTACAGACATTCGCTAGCTATTAACAATAAGTGATGTAGGGCTAATTAGCACAAATGAGTTTAGGTTATTGGTAGATTGGGAGAAAAAGTTCCTTTTTCAACTGTAAGACCAATGGAGCAAATTGAAATGTCTGGGATTGATCTCCTGAGTGTAGCCTCCGAAGGCTCATCTGCAATGCTGCTCTTTTAACTATGATTCTGCCCTCGATACCAATACCATATGCCTTGTAGGAGCTTATACCTGCTATGGGCTGATAAAGCCTCGTCTAAAGCTCGGGGCACTTTGTGGTTATCGTTGTAGTTTGTCACCACCTAGGCTTTAGAAATGAGGCATTTGCCAGCGACTTTAGATTGCTCACTGATATGGAGACAATTGGTAGTGCAGGGATGGCAAGGCAATACAAAACAGCAATAATCAAACCCCTATACAATAATGTGACCTGCCACGGGGTCTACATGGCACATGGTTTCAATTTCAATCACATAGTTGGCCTTAAACAAATATGCAGAAGCATAATTAGAACATTTAGGACATCTTACCAAATAAACCATCAACCTTCAGAACAAGCCTCGGTTACACCTTTCATAGGGGTGAGCTACTTTGAAAAAAGGATTTCACTCCCACTATTGAGGAGAAACCCTGAACTGTCCTGAGCACAATTTGCCTCTTCTAAAAGCTTGTGCGACTCTTTCTTTGGCACAGGGACATGTTTGAAATGTGAGGGATCATTGGAGTCCCTTGTCAAGTATGGCATATCAGACTGCATATAACCATGCAAAGTATTACCATACCTGCCAACTCTTCACATCGGATGTACTGTAAAAATGTAAGCGATGGTTTGTGAATGATGATTTGACACATTGAACATCTAATGGTGATTTTACATCTGTACACAGCATGCCTTATAGTGATATATATATATATATATATATATATATATATATATATATATATATATATATATATATATATACATATATATATATATATATACTGCCAACTCACTATTAAAGGAGACCTGTTGGAAGGTATTGTGCCAAACATGAAGTAGGTAATATTATGCGACCAAAAAATGAAGGTCCAAACTATTGACAAGGTAAGTATATATACATAAAAGTATAAAGAACAGGTTTACCATACTCAACATCTTTGTACCTGGGTTCTTGTCAAGGTATGGATATGTAAGGTAATGAAAAGTGAGTCTGTGTTAACCAAGACTTTACGTTACCCAATATTTGGCAATGATATTATGGTACTGCAATACTTCCTACTTAATATTGAAAACTACAGACATGTCTAAAATACGTCCGCAAGCCCTTCCATAGTGGTTCTTTTTGCATGCAATCTATAATCTATCATATTTAAACTTTCATTGTTTAGGAATAATTACAGATTTTAGCATTGATATTGTACAAAGAGTGAAAAATAAGGAAGTTGCCTTTTGCATGTATGATCCATGGCACATGTTTAGTGATGACCCATATGATACCAGACTTGAAATTGTCAAAGCAGAGAGTACAGCCTGCAAGTGATGTATAGTCAGTGTAGGAAGCTGCCCTGGTGTGTGGTGAGCACCTATGGTGTTGTCACCTTATGCTAGGTCCAAGTATGCCCTATTAGAGAGGTGTGGACAGTGTCTAGGAAGCCAGGACACACTAGACGTAGATGTGGATGATCCGCCAAGTCTTATCTAGGAGACATGCAAAGCTTATGCAATACCACTACAGTGACACAGGGCTTAAACACATGAAAAAAAACACACAGTGTTATAAAAATAAAGGTACTTTATTACGGTAACACAAATACTAAAATACTGCATAGGCAATACTTCACTAGGAGGTGAGGAAACACACTATGATGTACACATTAGAAGTCAGTGATTAGCATAGAAAGCAACAGCAAATATTAAAACAATAGAAGATAGTGAAGGCCCTAGGGGGAGCCAAACCATATACTAAGTGGAATCTGAAAGGCAGGTCCCCACTCAAAGAAGTGGATTCAGTAGAGGGCAGCAGGCAGGAGACTGTGCTTTGTAGGGAAGAGTGCTTAAGGTTGGAGCTACATGATGCCTGAAGGTCCCTTTGAGCAGGAACAAACAAGCCTTGGTAGCTGCAAGAGTCGTGGTGCACAGGGGTACTGTCCAGCAAGGAAAAGCACAGGCTTATGATCTCCCAGGTTAAACAGCTGGTAGAGAGGACTAAGGGGACCACTTTAGACCACCATCTGTGATGCAGGATCCATGCTGTTCCTGAGGAGAGATGATCCTCGCAGCCGGTAGACATTGAAGGTGGAGCCTGTGGATGCAGAGGAATGACTCCTTCACTCCAAGGGAGATTCCTTCTTGCCTCTTGTGCAGGATGAAGACTCATCACCCTCAGAGGATTCACAGCCAGGGAAATGTTACAGTTGCTGAAAGGAGCCAGAGAAAGAATGTTGCAGAGCAGAGTCATTACTGGAGTTGCAGATTGTCGGTTCCTGGAGGTTCCAGTTGCAGTCCAGATGGCCAGAAGATGAAGTAAATGATGCAGAGCAGTCCTGCGGAAATCTTGCACATTGAATCTGAGGACCTACCCAGGAGGGACACTCTAAATAGTCTAGAAAAGGAAGTTGGTCACCTAGCAGGGTTACCCAGTATCAGGAAGGGGCTGTAACATCACTTGCCTGACCTAGCCACTCAGGTGCTCCCATGGGCCTCTGACCACCTTGGATTCAAGATGGCAGAATCAAGTGGCCATCTGGAGAAGCACTGGGCACCACCCCTGGGGTAGTGATGAACAGGGTAATGGTCAGTCACCTTTCCATAGTCCAGTTTCATTCCAGAGCAGCAACCAGAAGTCTCTGGACTGGTACAAACCAGTTCATGCAAGGAGGGCACCGAATGTCCCCTTCAAAGCATACCAGTGATTTGGGGAGGCTATCCCTTTCAAGCCATGTAACATCTATTTCCAAAAGGAGAGGGTGTTGCCTCCCAATCCCAAAGGGAATCCTTTGTTCTGCCTTCCTCTGCTTGAGCTGGTCAAGCAGGAGGAGGGAGAAACTGTCTGAGGGGTGGCAGCAGTGTGGGCTGCTGGGAAAACCCAAGAAGACTGGTAGGAGCAATGCTGGGGATCCTCTAAGGAGCCCACCGAGTGCATGGAACCATACATCCAATACTGGCAACAGTATTGGGGTATGCTTCTGACATGTTTGATACCAAACATGCCCAGGTTCGGAGTTACCATTATGTAGCTGGACACAGTTAGTGACCAGTGTCCAGTACACGGGTAAAATGGCTTCCCCTCACTTATGAAGTCCAGGAAAATGGAGCTGGAGTTCCTGGAGGCACCTCTGCTCATGCATAATACATGCTGCAGCCCATGGGGAATCCTTGGTGCCCCAGTGCCCTAGGTAACTAGGTACCATATACTAAGGACTTATATGGGGGCACCATTATGCCAATTGTGGGGTGTGCTAAGCCCTAAGCAACCAAATTTAGTGGGAGAGAACACAGTCACTGGGGTCCTGGTTAGCAAGATCCCAGTGAAAACACTCAAAAACACACTAACACCAGGCAAAAAGTAGGGGTAACCATGCTAAAAATACTACTTTCCTACAGACAGTGCCTTTCTGCCAGTGCCTGGTATCTGTGCTAAAAGAAAACAAGAGTTTTTAAAGGTGGCAGTTTCGGTAACTATTCATACTTTAAACTTGCTGTTTACGTGTTCAACTGTACATCCTTCACTGACATTTTAAGCAGTCCTTCTCAGCTTGTAAACATCTTACTTACATTTGTACCCATACATGCTCCTCTTTAGGACATGTAGTGGGAACATTGGAGGAATAGCTTTCCTTTTCATTAATATTGGGCAATGAGTTGTACACCATTCTCATTTCCTTAGGGAGATAAAACATAATTGGACATGTAAAACTAAAAATGCAATTTTTGAATCATGAATTGTAGTAGAATGGCTTTACCCTACTGTGAAATGATGATCTTTCTTCGGTTAACGAATTAAAACAATTAATCATTGTCTTCATTATCCTAACGTAAATTAAATCAGGCAACTCTTTACTTTATACTGTGCAGGTTTTTTTCTCTCGTTCATGCATATTTTTTTAAAGTGATGTTAAAAGTACCTTCCAGTTGACACATTTAACAAATTGATGAATTCTTTATAATAATTGATGGGTCATCCCCAACAGTTGACCACTTATAGTCAAATGTAATATTCATTAGTACTCCTTTGACTGAAGAGTGTAGTCAATGACACCGACAAACAGAAGAAATGTTGCAGTTAGTCAAGGATCTCAATGCCATGGTCACCGTAAAACGATTATATGTACATTATTTAACCTGATGTTATTGTCATCACTCTTGAGGACTGCAAACATTCCTGTGTGGTGAGGAGTACTGTTCTTTTCCACAATACTAACCAATTATATGGTGAAGTGAAAATATGGTTTTGTTGTACAGTCTTAATTTAAAGATAGGACGTAGACACAGTTTGGTTATGGTAATATCAGATTCTTCAAAATTATGTTTGCCAGTATTATAGAGTACAATAGCCATTCTTGCATAAAGAGCCAGGTTTTTCAAGTTTTTCCAAGTTGGTTTGTGCACTTGTACTGGAAGGCACTGAGGTAGCCCTTTCACTGTCCAATCATTTTCAACCTATTGTGCAATCTTGACAACTCTGCTTAGAGTAGCTTTTTTCCTTTGATCTCTTTTCTCTGCGGTTTCACACTGTTGGAGTTTACAAAACACCCTTATATGTTTTACTGCATTTCCACAATCCATTAAGAACAGTTTTCTACTTGTGATCTTTGCTCTGCACTAATACCTGCCAGCCTTCAGTCGTACTTGAGTATTCACTAAAATCTTCAAATACTTTTTGTCTCCTGATGTACTGTTTCGTGCCAAAAAATAAAATTAAACTTGAAAACTGAGACAAAGATGCACAAGAAGGACATTGGTACAAAACTGGTAAAGGAAAATAGCAGGAGTACAAATGATCTATTTATTCCTAAAATATAAAAAATACAAGACATCCAGGTAAAATAAAAGCTTTTTTAAAATAAGGAAAGAACCCATTGCTGGAGGTGTATGCCTCTGGCGGGGTGGGGGGAGTATCTAGCTGAAATAGTGCTCTATCTCCATCTGATCATTTAACAGTACCACAAATTACCTGTTTCTTCCCATTTCTTTAAAACCTTAAACTATTTTCCAGGTTGGTTGCTTGCCATGTGTGCATACAAAATTTACTGCACCATCATTTTCATATAATTATTATTTCACAGGTCAACTAATTTCTACTTGTATACTTTAATTTAGACATGTGGATGACTTCTAATTGAATTACAACTGCACTGTAGTGATACACAGATTTTAAATTATAACGCCTACCAGAGATTGGAAAGAACCCCTTCTTTCAAATCTTTCGAATCAGTAACATTTGTGGCCATTTTCATTGATATTCTTGACCAGCCAAAGCCGAAATACTTCATCCTTCCCAACGCAAAAACAACAGTTGCAAGAAAAAAATGGACAGAGAAAAGAACCATCCTCCTATTCTGCTAGATACAAAAGTTAGGGATTATTATATGACTGGTGTGGTTGTTGTCTATGAGTCACGATAAAGTGATTCAAACTCTTCTCTTTATGAAGAAAGTTTTAGATTCTATTTCATCAAGGATCTGAAGGTGGGTGATAGCCTAACAATAATATTGTTATGATGTTGAGTACATATGTGGGGTTAGCAATGTGTCAGCAGATTGTCTGTCTATACTTGGTAGAGTTGCAGGATGAATTTTTGGAGGAGGTGAATGTCTGTGAAGTCACAATGGGTGTGGTAACGGAGGAGAAACAAATGGATGAGATGTCAAAGAATTCAGAATTAATTGAGGTGATGAGAGCATGTAAGGATAGTTGTTTGGCTCACTGGACAAATAGAGGATTATGGTGAAGGATGAGTTATGAGTGGATAGAAGTATGTTATTCAGAGGCACTTGGTTGGTGCTCCCACTGAGTTTGAGAGCTAAATTGATAATGCAAGCTAATTTTTGCCATTTACGTGTAATTAATATCAAAGACATGCAGATCTTTAGTGACCAGTGATCGATATTCAGGTAGAAAGGATCGTTTGTGACTGTCAAGAATGTAAGAACAGTGATAAAATTCATGATTCACATCCTGAGTACTCATGGGAAGAGGTTGCTATAGACATAGTTGCTCCACTTTGAGGAGAGCATTGTACACCTTATTTGATAGTGTTGCTGTATCTTTATTTAAGATGGGTTGAAGTGGTGTATGGGCAGAATATTGCTTCCTCATGGGAGAATAGATTTTTGAAAAAGGTGTTTAAGAGAGAGAGAGTTTGTCTAAGTGTATTGTCTCAGACAATAGACCTCAGTTTTCTTCTCATGTAATTGAGAGAATCTTGTCTTCGTGGGGCATTCTGACAGAAGAGGTTTGATTTATGACCCAGAAATGAATGGCGCTGTTGAGAGGATGATTAGAATTTAGAAATAGGGTATTCTGCTGGTGAATTGAAAAGTCATAATTGGAGGGAGAAGTTCCAAGGTAGGATTACTGCCTATTGTATGACTAAGCATTCTTCCACGGGTAAAAGTCTATTTGAATTATTCAAGGGAAGTACTCCCAGTACTTTATTATGTCCTGAGTGGATGAACTGGGAAAAAGAGTGAAACATCAGGAGTACGTGCCTGGATGGTGTGTGAAATGGACTAACAACACAAGAGATAGTCCTATTTTGATTAAATAAAATGTCAAAGAAGTTGATGTTAAAGTTGGGGATTGGTAGATGTGTAAGTCAGTGAATAAGGGAAGGAATTTGTTTATACATATCTTAACACTTATGTCTAGTCCATTTTAATGTATAGGGCATATTTAAACATTTTCTTGAGTTTGCAATTCTATTTGTTTTGTATATTATATAATATGATAATTTTGATTTTAAAATGTTTGCGGTAAAGAAGGTAGATGTTTGATGTCTTATAAAGTGGGTAGAGCATCATAGGATTCTATTCTACAATCTTATGATGCTGCATGGTAAAAATAGAGGGGCTGATTACGAGTTTGGCTGTCAGAAAAATCGGACCTCCAAACTCCTGATGAGGAGACCGCCACAGTGCTGACGGGCTCCCCACCAGCCCCAATACGAGTTTTCCACTGGGCGGTGGAAATCAAGATTTCTGCTGGTCAGCCCAGTGGAAAACATGCAGCAGCATTGAACTCAGCTCCACGTGGAGCCGAGTCCAATACCGTCGCACAGAGCCCCCCTAGCATCCTCGGAATGCGGGGAATGCACACTGTCTGCTGAGCAGACAGTGCCCATTCCAACGATCCTGAGAATGGAGGCCCCCGCAACCGCCATGAAAAGGCTGGCAGAGAACATGGTTGTAATCAACATGGCAGAGCTGACTTCAGCATCTTTGTCGTTGATTAAACCATGACCACGGTCATTCCGTCGGGATCAAAGATACTGGCAGAGATGGCAGTCTTTCGGTGGTCCAACCACCAAGCCTAAAATGTGGCGATCGAACCGCCAGAGCTGTGGCAGTCCAAACTCCACCGCTAGTCTGGTGGCCTTCAGAACAGAGCCCGGAATGTATGAAACTGACAGAAGTCAGTTTATGGCTGAGGTGTTTAATAAAGACACTTACCTGCCAGTGTCTTGTTGAGCGTCTTTTTGACGGGCCTCTCTACTTCGCACCACACAACATAAACCATATATGATGACTCCACCAGACTCAGTAAACCCATTTGCAAAGGCATGTGAAAAAAAAATCAAAATCTGTTCACTAAGAGCAAAATATGGTAGGGGCATCGGTTATGGTTTCACATACAATAACAGCAAATATCACCTTTTTTCCCCTTTTTTTGTTTGCTGGTGGGGGTCGTGTGAGTTAATGCAAGGAACTGATGGGATTAACAGCAGACGTTGTGTTTTTGAAATGAGATGTGGGCAATTTGATTAAATATATTAACAGAGATTAAGGTAAACATGCATGCAACAGAGGATGAACAGCAAGGAGAGGGTCATTCAGAAAAAGAAAGAAGTCTAAAGTTTTAAATTAAAATCAAGTTTTGTATGCACAGTCCATCTATCACGAGTTTGGAAGCGCATCACCTTTTGGATATATGGGTTCCTATCACAAACTGGACCATGATACAGCTTTGTGAAGGTGCACATTCATTATGGTGAGTGTCAATTTGTAATGAATTTGCCAGCAAATATTTCTTAAGCAGCTGATGAAAAGAAGCGCTATTAATATCATAATAGCCAGTTAATCGCATTTTCCGTTGGATCTGTTGAGAGACCTTGTTGTGATATCTGCTTCTGTAAGGTTTATGTGCCGGTGGGCAGTGCTGTTGGTGCACATTGACACCCAGCGATATGGAAGGTCTGTATACCCAGATTCACTTGAGAAGTTCTTAGTGCTGCATAAAAAAGGCTTAGTTTGGCTAAGTGATACTCAATAAAGCGGAATAGAATGCCTTCATATTTAAACTAATTACCACAGCGTTCAACTCCAATACGTGCAGTGGGTGCATTATTTCATTGAGTTAGTGGACTAACACGTTAGTGCACTTGGACCCTGTACGTACAGTTGTGTTACTGAATAGCCAATACTTCTAATTCATTCACATTACAATGCCTGCTTGAAGCCAAGTGGAACAAGTAGCTCCTCTCGTTTTGCTAGGCGCCTGCTGCAGTAGCCAAACTTTTACAGTAGGATGATCCACTTCGAAGGAAAGGCCCAAGTCGTGGCATCTCCTATTAGCCATATGCAAAAAAAAACGATTGTGGAAGGGGTAAAGTATTAAATATTTCAAGTGATATTTTTATATTTCTTTATTATAAAAACAAATCATACACCTTTGTTTACAGCTCCTGAAATCCTGAAAAAGGGAGAAGCACATCCCAACACACAGACTCTGTCTAGTTCTGACAAGTCTAGAAGCACCTGGTGTTTGGTAGAGTGGCCTGTCCAACGCAAGTCACACACTAAAGCAGCGACTAGCCTCCAAGCTTGTTCACGCCGGTGCCAAGTTATGGGTGGTGCAGAGGGTGCTGTTGGTGTGTGGCGGCAGGGGGTGAGGGGAAATGGGAGGAGTCAATGGGGTGTAAAACGGCACCTGCTGCAAGTACAATAAAAGCAGTTTAATCTAAATGATTGAAAACTGGTAAAAGGAACGCAGGGCTTTAAGACAGACAGTTCCACATTACCCTCTGGAGATTGGCTGCCTGGGCCCAGCCCGCCCACGCCATAAGCCGCCCCTCCCTGTTGTGTGGCACCTGTGATTTGTGTACAGCAGGTTGATGCTGCACATTTTGTACGTTTTGCAAGTATGGAGTAATATGCTTCTGCACTGTGTTAAACAGCGTTTGTTCTTCAATAAAGTCAATGGGACACTATCTTTCATGCGGGCTTTCATCTGAGGTAATCGATAATGCCTGTCAATAGTTATGTGGTGCAGTATGTACATTAACTGATTTCATAACGGCTGCACGTTTGTTGTGATTTACTGTGTTACCAAACACTATTTTCTTAGAGAAAAATGTGGTGCGCTTTTAAATAATGGACTCTTTCACAATACGTCGTTATTTACAAGTCAGTACTCATTCGCACTTTGTGGAATTGGGGGGGGGATTCCTGATAAATACAATTATACCACTAATTTATTTTATTGACACCTATTGTAATGACAACTTAATTACTGTTAATAGGATACTGCCAACACGTTTACACGCACTTTGAGACACATTAATATGTGGTAGCAATTGGACTTTTAATAGTCAGGAGTTTGACCTCTGTGTTTAAAATTGATCAATATACGGTTAATATTGACTCTTGACATATGTATTATTGTTAGGATTTGTTACTATAAGCACATTTTAATATGTTTTTGTACAGCTGTATGAGCAGTAAAAATGTCATCAATTGACTTGATATGTTACTGTAGGAGCATATATTTAATGAACACATATTAAGTAATAAAAATAATCCATATAAATGGAATCACTATAAAAAATAAACAAGTATAAACCTTAAAAACAAACAGATCCCTTAATTCTATATCGCGGTCATCACTTTGCCACCTCCATCACATCTGTGTCTCTCAGTGATTAAAGATTCAAAGCATTATATAACAGCAGCTACAGATAAACTGATTGTTCACTCTTCCTTACACATAATCTTCTTTGTTAGTGTTACCTCATCCTCTTGAACTGCAGTGTAACATTTACATAGCACTTGCTACCCCTATGTGGAGTGGTAAATGCTTGTCAACCTGTAGCATGCTACGCAGTGTAGGGTGAGTGGTTAGAAGGGTGTTTTATTGATGGGAGCCTATTTGGAGCGTTTCTTCATTTTATATGCGTTGACCACCAAGGGGATGGTCTGAAGAGATGTGAAAGACAGGTGCACAGGTTATGAAACTGTATTCCATCCAGCCTTTACAATTTCCGAAAGATCTGAGCCCTTTCCGCAGACTTCACACTGTGCCCCTTCTCCGTTCCTATGCCTCCAAGTATCTCCATCCATAAATCTGCGACTCATCCAAGCTTTACTTCTGAGTGTTGTGTATGGTATGGATGACTTGACTTGCTTGCGGCCTGTATTGATGCTCAGGAGGAGTTAAACTGAAGTTTTTGTATAATCTCCTTTCCTAAAGCACCTAGAAGCAATTTACCTATTAGTCGGCACTCTTTGGACAAAAACTGACCCAAATCTATGAGCTGTGCAGTCAGGCCACCCGACGATCATTGTTACCCACAAACACTGTTTCATGAGATGCTTGGTGTAATGTAATCTGTCTGTAGTTTACTGATAAATATATTTAGTTAACTCCTGCATGCAAGCAGAACATTATTGTCTGACATAAAAAAAACATTGATATTTACACATTCAGCATTAATTATGACTTTCAATGATTATTGTTCTATCCTGATATGGAAGATTCAGTTTGCGCCCCTACGCTTGTGGCCCCTGTAGATTTCTGATTTCAACTTGCTACCAATGGCTTGTTTACTACTGCCAGCACTTTGACCAGTTGTGGGCTGTACGCCCAGAGTCTGCACTGCTAGGGCTCCCCTATCCATTTTCCCGCTGGCCCTGTCGTCTGGCATCCCAGAGCATGTGGAGTCCAATTCCTCCCCCTTCAGTTGACTTGAAGTCTGGGGTTCTATACAGGGCCCTCCAACAGGACACGGATCCGATCTTGTGAGTGTATGCTTCCAAGCACAGCCTCGCCACTAAGTTGTTCAGTCAGGCCTTTGGGCCATCCTTGTCACGCACATCGATCCTTGTCACCCACAAATATAATTTCTTGAAATACTCCATGTGGGGTAATTGTCACGCAGACGAGACATTATTAGACATAAAAAACATTAACATTTACACTTTCATAATTAGTATCATCTGTCATTCATTATTGTTCGATATTCGTATGTCGGGTTAGGTTTGGACCCCTCCTTTTGGGGTCCGTGCAGATTCCTGTCTCCAACCTGGGACCAACTGTTTATTTCCTACTGTTGGCCCTCAGGCCTATTTTGCTAAAACAAATTCCTTAGGGTAGTAAGTAGAACATTTTTTAAGTACAGACAACCCCAATCACTGTTGTATTTGGTATCCTAAATTTGTGGGGCAGATTTTGTACAACTTTGATCCGGACTTGTATCAAAAGTGACACAAGCCTGGGGCAAAGTGCTGTTTTGGTATTTACTTCCAGAGAAAATTCTACATTCTTTTGGAAAGCAGCCCTTAAGCAACATGAAGTAGCACTGTGCTCTAGTTTGTGCTACTTTGTGTCATGGGGATGCTTCATGAGTAGCACATGGATGGCCCCATGGAACCACCCATGGATATTAATGCTAATCCCTATCTACTATAATTGGTAGATGGAGATCTGCATAAAAAATGCACCTCCTCAAAGCAGGTGTAACAGTTAGTCACAGATACAAAGTGTTCAAGGGTTTAACCTTGTCAAAGTATGGAATTTTGTACTGATGTGTACCCTTCTAGAAGAAAATCTGTGATTTTATTCAACACCAAACAGTATCTTATTCATACAATGGCCAAGGCTAAATCTTCACAAATACACAATATTAATTGTTTATTTTGTAGACTCTCATACACTCTATTGTTGTCATGTTTCATTAGCAGGTCTCATCCTGGTCCCTAAAAGCCAGGCTGGGCTCAATCTTATTCCAGAGAGCGCTTTGGATTCCTGCCGGAGACCTCCACTTCGGAACACCTAGGTATATATTTATTTTTTGTGATCCTTGTATGATTAAAAACCATAAAAGGGGTTCTTATGGAGATAATGGTCGTACTACATCTTACTCATAAGTTTATATGTTTCAGTTTCAGTTCTCAACAATAGTGGCCATAGGCTTTCATCAGGACTGGGAGAACTAAATGCCGCAGTGTAATTCTGTCCAGCAGTGTCAGTCAACCTAATGTCTATTTGATTAGGACAATAAGTTACATGCAACATAAAAATAATGCAGGAGCTGAATTGTCCTATCCCACAACATTCTTGTCCTCGCTCTTGTGAGGCAAAAACATATATTGTGGACTTGTGTTGGGTTCAGATTTTCAGTGTGTAGTCACCACATACAGTGACCAAATAAAAATGAAACATAAAGCTTTGTGTGCTAGGAGGAACCATGGAAAGACATTATAAGTGTGACACAAAGGAGGGATGCAGGATTAGGTAGTCTTGTTATTTGCAATCCCTAATTCGTAAAAATATATATAATAATTACAATGCAGAAATCAGTACATATAGGAAGACAAAACATACAAATGAACAACAGACTTGTTGTCTTCGCCTCTGTATGATCTAATCTATGCATTAACATACATAATGTAATCAATAGTGTGTACTCATTTCTCATATATTCACCTACCCTGAAGTTTCAGGATGTCATGCTACATGGGATAGAAGGGAGACATACCCCTGTTGTCGCACACTGCTGAATTAAGTCAGAATATATAGAAACAGAAAGATTAATCAAGAGAAACAAGAAAACACAAAATTTACCAGCATCCATTACCTTTGGTCATTCTTTAAACTGCGGCCTAACACGCTACTTACTTCATTAAGGGTGGCATGTTACCTGTGGCCCCTATTTTGGCCCATTCTCCTCCCCAAGGAAATAGAGGAGAGGAAACATCAATATTTTGTTCTGTTCTGCTGACTTGTGTTAGCGGTCTATGTCATAGCCTACAGACGAATGCGTACCCTTCACTATAGATATTTTGTAATATACAGCTCATCAACTGATTAACAACATGATAGTTGACAAAACATTTCCTTGAAGTGGATTACGAAATTGTATAGCACACAACATAAAAGATACAAGAATGTCCCTTTGCAGATTTAAGAGTGTAAGTTACATCCTCAAATGTACAGTGTAAACTACAAACCCATTTTTTGTGTCACTTACATTATCAATTTGATGCATGAAAGCATTTGTTGTTGATACAGTTAGGCACCACACAGGGAACACATACAGGGCACATACTATGAGCAGTGGGGTCCTGCCTAGCAGGATCCTAGTGACACAAGGGCTAAAACAACATACATACAGTGAAAAATGGGGGTAACATGTCAGGCAAGATGGTACTTTCCTACAGCCTGCGTGTCAGTAAACAAATGGGAACTACTGGAAAAGGAGCTTACATAGGGCATGGGAACCTTTATTCCATTGCTCATGTGTCCTAGTGTATCTTCCACCTGTAGACTTGTGAACCCTACAAGGCTCAAACCTCACCCAGACTTACTCAGAAGACTGAGAGACATTTTTACATAACTCAAGAATTTGTGATTGATTATATGCATGGTACATGCAGTGGCAGCATGAAATTGTGGCTGTCCATCTAGTTCACTAAAGAATTTAAACAATGTGAATACTCTTTTTTTTATATAAGTTGAGATCCAAGTTCTATCAAAGACTTACCACTGGAAGTCCTCTGAATTTAGTAATTTTCTTCTATTTTATAGAATCCCTATATTGGAACACATTTTAGATAAACCAAGCCATTTGCACTGTGTAGCAATTTATAAGCTATTACGTGATATCATTACCCAAAAAGATTTAAATGTTTAAATAGAATGTTCACTTCTGTTTGTGCATCTGTTTATTGATTTATGTAAAAAATATATTTGCCAATGAACACTCACCCAGCAGTCCTCTCTTTACTTATATTTTTGGGGGGTTTTGAACAGCTTAGTGGTTTCCTCTTATAAGCATACATGTTACAACAAGAAACACATATTCTAGATGCACTAAAGGTGAAAACAACTATTACTGGTTCTGATGGAGAAGCATTTGCACCAGATAGCATTAAGACAGACTTTTACTACTGTATGATGAGTTTACATAATAGGAAAAAGATATGTAGAAATATAAATGGTCTTTGTAGTGTAGGACCTAAGTACTCTTACAGTTTAACATAAGATGAGTATGTAACTCAGATCGCTAATACCCAGGCTCTGGTATGGAATCATATTACAAAACATGTTGGAAGTATAATGCCAAATTGTTTTGAAATAGATTAAACAAAAGCATGGTACAAAATGCCCCTACATGCTTATTATTTCATTTCATATAGATTTGAAATTATATAGGCAGTAATGGCCATATGTACGTAAGCTTTTTCCCATAGACACAGAATGGGTAAAATCCTTTGGTACATCTGGCCCTTAGTGAGAACAATAAAAAGAACATAATGAAGGGACCAGGAAATACATGTACATTGCATTAATACCTTCATATTCTTAATACCTTGTCTCTGCCTAGTTATGGCTGCAGCTTGGTCACATTTGGAACTGCAGAGTGAGCATGCAGAATATTAAATAGTTTAACTATAAGAGTAAATGAGTGACAGACCCTACACAGTAGGCTCAAAAAAATAATGTCTTGTTACTAGTTCGTTAAGGTCATGGGCAGATGTGAGTAAAGCCTCTCTTTAATCCTTCCACTCTGGTGCAGTCCCACCACCCCTTGCCAGCCTTCTGCCCAGTGAACATAGATATTGACACAGGATTCTGGTTCCAGTGTGGGGAGTATTTTTGGTACGCTGGTTTGTGTACTGTTTTATTGGGAATTCCACTGCAAATAATAAGTTATTGGGTCTTGCACACAGGGCCGAAAAGATTACCTCCAATTTAATTGTTTATCTGTACCTGGCACCTCTGCCCCATTGACAGCCATGTGAACATCAGCAACAGTAAGATTTCAAGTGAGGTTTGAACCATTAAGCCATAGAAAAGGAGCGAAACCAGTTAAGTGCTTTGACCATGTTTTCTAATAGGTAAATATTATATTTATTCTGACATGTTTGACCTCGTAATTGTGGCTTAGAAAGTGCTAAGATCTACCTTTGTCCTATCCTAATTGTAAATGTCTTTCCTGCAAATAAACCAATTTAGTCTTCTAACTGATAGCTCTAACTGGACATTAAATTAATCGTGTGTTGTTTAATGTACCATGCTGTATATGAATTTCAAACCCACTACCATATGGGAGAGTAAGCACCAACTGCTCCACTTTACTACCACAGCAATGTGTGCACATGCAAGTTCTGCATCACTTTGTTTGTTTGAATGTTGTCTTTTGGGCTGAACAAAACGCCGCTGTCACGTCAGCAAAACAGTTGATTGAGAGTGCAAATTGACTTTTAAATAGTTGACACAAAGCAAAAAATAGAGTGCACCTCAAGGCCCTGTCCAGGCAAATAAAAGCACATACTGGTCAATATATGCCTCAACAAATTGGCAAACCAACATAAGTCGTTTACTGACACCTTAAACACCAATTGGCTGTACAATGGAATATTGCAAAATGTGACAGGTGCAAGCATGAAATGGCTGAAAACGACAGATTTTCTGCACGCATATTCTGTATTGTTTGGATTCTTTGTATTTACAAAAAGATCTAACGATGTAATTCCTGTTCTTTGATGGCAGACAACATTGTTATATTTGTAAATTACATTTTCAATAGCATGTGCTGAATGGATAGCACTTTCCCGAGCACTAGTTAAACTTAGTGCCTATCTCTCTTTGTTAAAATCAGAGGTTGGTGAAGGAATCTCCATTTGCCAACTAAGTTGAGAAACGTTGTGCTTCAGAAAGTCCAGTGAAGATTCATTGTTTTGACTGACTTCATTGAAATGTAACCTGCATGTGGCCCACACATTGGACTGTTTTTACAGCCGAATGATGTCCTGCCTGTGCCTAGTCTGAAGTGTAGCAGTGGACATTCACAGTATAATGGGGAGTTGCAGGTATATGGGTTGTCACCATTTGGGAAAATAATTCAGATACAGTGACTTTGCTAGAAAGAAAGTGCTTATAGGACAGAGGAGGATGTGGTATTCGTGACTTAGACTCTGATGGGGTATATGCTTGGGTTAGCATCTCCTATGGAGGACAGCTGCCAATCACAGTGGTCAACGCACTGAATCTCACAGCAGTGAGAATGATTTATCACTGCCGCAGTTTGTGAATCTTAAAAAACATGTAAAGTTATGAGTCCTCTGAATTCTTAACTTCAGACACCACTAGCAAAGATAGCCAGATAACAAAGAACGCACTGTATAATTTGCCACATGTTTTCACACTCCATTGAGCCCTAATTTCAAAAGCCTTGTTTAGAATGCCCATTGTGTACCTTTCTTAATATTTCCTGTTAATAATTTTAACATTAGATGCTTATTTTTACCCAATTACTATTGATATTTGATATTTGTTAAGTGCGTGAATGCCCGACGGTGTCTTGTTGCCAAGAACCTTCAACACTAACCAGAAGCGTATAATGGCCTATAGAGGGAGAGAAATCAGCCAAGACTTCAGTTGCTTACGGAAACTAAACAAATTGGATGGCTGTTAATATGTAATGGCATGGTATTCTATAGCTGATAAGTGGAAAAAACAAAGCTGCGACCACCCCAGGAAGCTTTCTTTATCCTGGGAAAAGATATAAGGAGACAGATACAATTCAAAATAAAAAAGTTCATAGTTCAAATGAAAAAATGCCAAAAAAATAACCTGTGACATATTATGCAGAGTTGTTTGAAACATGTACGCTTATTTGCATTTCAATAGAACAATCGTTTAACATCCAAATGGTGTTCATTGCGCGTGATCAGAATATTATCTGAAATCACCCAAAGGTTTAAACTTTTCTAATAAAAATGAATACAAAAGGGTGGACATGGTCTTGAAGTGTCTGCAATTTATTTTCAAATTATCCGGAACAATTTCATCTTGTTGAATATGAAATGGTACTTGTGAAGAAGTCACATGCTCATTTCCAAGTCCTAGTCAAATCATTAGGCAAGCTTTGCTGATGACTTGATGCTTAGTGATATCCGAATATGTGAAAAATTACTTTTACAGTAGTTATATGATCATCAGTTGCTCCAGGATGCCATCTAAAGTCATTCTGTTCAACCTAGGATGAGTGCATATGTTTTCTTTGGTGTTTTGTTGTGGTGATGTTTTTTTTGTACTGCATTTTTACAATATGATATTGTGTTATACTTTTGAGTCGAAATTCTGTTTCGACTTTTGTTGTGCCCTATTATGTTTTAATAGTGTGATGTTGATTTTTGTATGTTATTGTGTAAAGTTCTGTTGATTACTTTAGATATGACAACAAATGGTGCTACGTTTCTATCCAAAAACATCCGATGTTTTGAAACTTCCTTTGACATACTCTTTAAGGTGGTAAATCAGCACTGCAAACCTTAAGACATCAGTCGCCCAAAACTCAATCAGAGGGGGTCATTACGTGTTTGGTGGCCTCAGGACCGCTATGTTGATGGTGGTCTTATCGCCAACAGGCTGGTGGAGAAGACTGCCAAAATATGACCATGGAGGTATTCCCAACCAAATACAGCCAAACCACAGCCAGCACCACCAGTGTGGCCAGGCCGCCACAGTCGATGGAAGCCACCTGCAGGCCAACAGAGATCATGTTCCTGTCCGACATATTACAAGGCTGCACACCACCAATGTTTCTGCCGAGGTCGCACCACCATGGAAACCCTGGCAGAAACCAACAGTATAAAGGGAGACACTCACCTTGTGGAAGCCATACCTGTCCGGAGCCGCCACGGAACCAGAACTACACATCATCCTCCTGCTCCTGTTTGCCCAGCGACTTTGGAACCAGCAACGATGACAGCAACCTTGAGTACACACACTTACCTTTTGCAAAATGTCAAAATACACACACACACACACACAACATACCATTCGGGAACGGGTGTTGAGGGCGACACACACATAATCTCACACTGACATGCACACTCACACACAGCCACATACCCACATTCACATACATGGTACCCACACTACAGCCAACAGACACAGACAGGGCTGAAACACACAACACCCAGGTACACAGCACTGGCACAGTCACACACAACAGCACAAAACATCACCAATAGACACAACTACACCACAATCACAACTTCACAAAAGCATCGTCAAGCACTTACAATACACATCACCACTTGACAAATAATACATACAACAGAACGTACCAACACCAGAGAACGAACACACACAATCACACATCCAAACAATGAGGCATACGCTCTACCCCGCAAACACACATCACAACGGAACAAACATACCAACCTCTACACACGCTCACACACACAGTACAACCACACAAAGGCACACCACACTACAAATAACATATGTCAACACAAACACCACACAATACTTCCACTTCCACAAAACGTACTCACACACAAACAAAATCAGCCAAGACGAAAACTGCCCTAAGAAAATAAAAGCAGGACAAAGATGTAACCTTTGAACCAACAACTGGTTGGCCTGATATATATATAAATAGAATAGTATATATATATATATATATACACATTATCATGTACAAAAATTAAGACCGTAGTCCAGTCCAAACAGACAAGTGCAAATTGCATAAATGGCACGTGTATGTGTCCCTAACTTGCCTCCAGACTGCCATGTAACCTCAGGGATTAGGGTGTGGGGGCCGGAGGGGGATCTTTTGGCTTAGGTTTGGGAGGGGGATCTTTAGTCTTCGGTTTGTGAGGGGGGCTTAGGTTGAGACTTAGGGGAGGGTTAGGTACTCTTGGGAGGAGCAGACTTCTTGATGGGGGAGGGGAATGGGTACTTTCAGGGGGCAGAGGAGGTGGAAGGGCTGGACTTGGGGAGGGACAGAGAGCATTTTGAGGTCACACTGGGTGGGAGAGGAGTAGGGAAAAGGTTCAACTCCTAGAGGAAAGCTTTCTTTGACACACGGGGATGGTCATGGCAAAAGGGTTTGGATGTGGAGGGAGAGGGAGTGGTTGTCTGAGGTGTTTTGGTGGATGTCTTGGGTGCATGTGTGTGTGAGGTACGCTTGTGAGTGCTGGGTCTGTTGGGTTCTGTTGGGTGGGTGAGTGTGGGCATTTATATGTCTTGGGAGGACAGGAGTGGAGGTGCTGGGAGATGCCATGGTGGATGGGTGACTCTCTGTTGGGGTGGTGACTGCAGGCATGGTGGATGTGGCATGTCTGAGATTGTGGTGCCTGTGGATGTGGTGAATGGGGTGAATGCCTGAGGGTCTGCTATTGTGCTGAATGTGGGTAGGATAAGTAGTGTGGCTGTATTAGTGAATGTTGGTGTGGTGACTTCAGGTGTGTTAGGTGTTGTGTCTGAGATGCTGGGGGTGGTGGGGGTGTCAGGGCAGGTAGTGACTGTTGATGTGTCTGCAGATAGATGTTGCTTGTGTACATGCTTGTGGTGGGTCTTGTGGTACTTGTGTTTGTCAGGTCTACCCTTGGATGTTGAGGTGGATGCATTCTTGTCTGTTTGTGTGCTGTGGCTGGTTCGGGTAAGAGGGGTTTGGGTCTGGGAAGAGGAAGGTGGAGGTGGGACGAAAGACAAAGGATGACTGGCTGCCATCAGTGTGGAGGACAGAGCCTGAAATGATCTCTGTAGGCCAGCCAGTGCACAGTGAATGCCATTCAGGAACACTTTACTCTGTTGTATCTTAGTTGCCAGTCCCTTGATGCCATTCACAATGGTTGACTGACCCACAGAGATCAACCTCTGGAGGTCAATAGCCTCCTCACTGAGGGCAGCAGGGCTGGCAGAGGCACAGATGCCTGAGACAAAGGAGACACTCACCCTCTTGGGTTAGTGGGCACAGACAACTGGGCGGGGAGCTATAGGGAGGGCAGTGGTAGAAAGGGGGGTGGTGGACAAAGATGGTGCTGGGGTGGTCTCAGATGGGCCCACCA
The DNA here is from genome assembly GCF_031143425.1 of Pleurodeles waltl. Taxonomy (NCBI): domain Eukaryota; kingdom Metazoa; phylum Chordata; class Amphibia; order Caudata; family Salamandridae; genus Pleurodeles; species Pleurodeles waltl. Next base: position 827,133,065 of record NC_090442.1, on the reverse strand, counting down.
CCGCCAGGGAGTGTCCACTGAGGGAGGATTCTGAGGATGATGTGCTGGATCCAGTCTCCCCGTGGCACTCCCCTCGCCCTCCAGGCCACTTGGTCCCTTTCTGTCAGTGGTATCAGCACTCCAGGTCCCATGGCCAGCAGCACCCCCACTCGCCTGTGCCCCATCTCCTTTGCCTGCTGATGCACACAAACAGAGAGAGAGAGGGAAGAGATAGACAGGGAGAAAGAGGGTCATCACATCCTTCACATAAACACATTACATGCACAACTTTAGGTATACATCTTCTGGCTAGGAAATCCCAAATTGAAACCTACATATCCTACATCATGTCAAAACATGTTACTTCTATCTACCCCATTTGTTATCTCTCTCACTGGCATCATAATCCATGTAAGGTAGCATAACTGCAACATCCCATCAAATCACCAGTAAATCTGTCAGCATGCTCATTATGCCCTGGCTAAATCTGATATTTTATCCTTATCCAGGTCATAGCTCTCCATAATCTTATCACCTTAAGGAAATGCAATTGATTGATACCACCATATCATGCATATTCCGAATCTACACCTGGCCAGTCCATGTCCATTAATCATGTTCCATGCAAGTAAAGACAACTCTTTTCACACAGCACCTACCATTCCAATTACATGCCTAGCTGATCCCTCTGTACATATATGACACAATGGCTAGAATCTCTGAATGAGACACCACATGTGGCAGTCCCATACAGGTGCCATCACATTTTTACATTCCATGTCTGGAGAACAGCTATGTCACTACATGTACCAAATCTTAGAGGAATAGCTGCAGTCACTATTCACAGATACTCCATATCACACCGTAAATGCATGCACAGTTACAGTGGCCTACCTAGCACACATGAGACATCCACTGACAATCAAAGAGAGCAAAGTTACAATACCTAAACAAAGGACAGCCTACTAATTCCTAATATGGCACATTACATGCCAACTGACCTGCACATACAGAGCCACGACATGACATCATGAGTACATTAACATCACTCACACCATTCCTGACGTGATTTCCAGTAGCTACGTCCAGACAGCACACATATCCCACTGAAACGACATGTACACATGATGTACACATGGACCTACATGACTGCCATTGCACTGACAAGATCTCCCACAACAACAATACCTGTAGGAGACCTGTAGGAGAAATAGTAGCACAGCTAAACCATGACATCTTGCAATATGAGGTGAGCCAAAACCAATTCCTGTCCAAACTGGCCACATCAGCTAGGCTAAGAGTAGCAATGATTGTCCCACTCAACAATATCTGCCTCCAAGTAACCATTGTGACATGATGTAGACAGATATTACCATATGTTGCACTGGTATTGGTTGGGCATTGGCACATATAGCATGGACATCGCACATTGTCAAAGGGTAGGACAGCCTAACCACATACCTCCTCTAAAACAAAGGCATTGGGATACAAGTGATTTGCCCACATTTCAGTGGCATGGAAATGCATGCTAAGGGCAAATAGACAAAATCAGACACCCATAGTTGGATGTCCTTCCATTACAACCTTCACATACCCCATAGTATGAATATGAAGGGACAATGGGGACACCTCCTCAAACCCATATGAACAGTCCAATACTGGCCATACCTATTGACTGAATGAAATGCCAGCCTCACATGGAGTCAATATCTGTACCAGAGCAACAGGTAACTAGGCCCTTTACCAAATATATCAGGCACTATGTAGCAAATACAGCTGATCTGTACAAATGGGAGTGGTTTAACACCTTAGAGCTGCGTATATATCTATATATATATATTCAGAATAATGGACCGAGAAACACTAGATGGGTAGGATGATACAGCAGCTTACATACATATATATGACTGGACTGAGTCAAACATGCAGTACTACCAATTGTGCATCTCCACATGCAGTCATAGATATTCCTTGAAACAGGGGATCCAAATGTACACATGCACAACCCTAAGTACAGATCTCCATCTTTTAGTTATGCAACTAGAGTACTATGTATTTCCAGTAGTCAACATACATGTAGCACCTACTACACGGTCACAGTTAAAGTGTGACAGAAAACACCTAACTACCAGAGTAAAGTACTTGGAGTCAGTCAGTACTTACCCCCTCGTGGTTTCTGTGCTGCCCTCAAACGCCCATCCACCTCAGGGTAGGCCACCGCCAAAATGCGGGCCATTAAGGAGGTCAGGGTCCGATGGGTACCCCTCCCTCTTTGGGAGGACATCCCCAGCTCTGCCTCAGCTGTCTTCTGGGTCCAGTGTCTCAGGTCCTCCCACCACTTTCTACAATGGGTGCTCCGCCTGCTGTGGACCCCCAGGGTCCACACTTGCTTGGCGATGGCATGCCAAATCCCCTTCTTCTGATGGGCATTCACCTGTATGGATGACACACACAAAAAGAGAAAGTCATGTACCTATGCGCTATACTAATAGGAGTGGTCAGTACACATTAGTTACAGCAAATAAGCACACATACCCATTGTCTCTGCACATACACCTACATATTGTGCCATCTGCAGACATCAACACCCTCACAAGTTCACATGCCCGATGCAACGTCACACAGAACACCTATCACACATAGATGGGACATTGGACTCACCTGCTCCTCTGGTGCCCCATAAAGCTGTCCATACACGGGTAGGACCTCCTCCACTAGTCTCTCAGGTCTTCCGGGGTGGAGACAGGGGCCCTATCACCTGCAGGACGTAGCATGATGGCTCCCAGAGGCAGTACACAGAAGCTCACGTCATAGAGGTCTAGCTGGGAACAGTGTCAGGAGTCAAGTGAGCAATAGTGCTGATGATGGCGGTCACGGCCGTCACATACATGACCGTCACCGCAGGTGGACATCGCCTTTGACCCTAGTGGGCCAAAGGCAGAAATGTTTACCAATGGCAAGTTTCATAGCGGTTGTGACCGCCTACCGCCATGACCACTATCACCAACAGACTTAGGTCACTTCCAGCTGTCCAGTACAGTAGGTCAGGAACCTGCCATTTTGGGCACAGATCACAGTTTTAAGTGTTTACTAATCTGTGTAATTCACTTACATCCCTAAAATGCTGTATAGCTGTATGTAGTGCCATCATGTTTGTGTAACATATTGTGCAAATCAGAAGTAAAAGCTGTGTTGAGTGAGTAGATATGGTGATAACTATGTACAGCTACTTAGAGGATCATAGTCCATGGGAAGATATTGATTGATTCCAAAACATATGTGTGATTAGTGCAAGACAGTTAAGTCTTACACACATATACTCAAACATTTGATTTATATGTACAATCCCATTGTCATAGTTGCCAATGTGCACCAATCGGTGCATAACTTTGGGCTGTACTGTATATGTCAGATGTGCTAGACATCCTCTACAGATGTTAGGTGTGAGGTAATAAAGTGTGCATGATGTGTGCATACTGCATAACCCATAATAGTTTCACTTCTCTCAACATAGTTATCCTGCAATGAGGAGAGTGAAACAACCACCAGTGTACTGTCCACCTGGACACCATGGAGGAAAGGCATGTCATCCACACATATCGTCTTAATCGACATCCATACCATCATGGTTGTTTATACTCAGTTGGAACCAGATCTGACGCCTGCCATTCACAATCCCTATGGCATACCTCCCATCATTCAAGTCTTGCCGGTGCTACATGTCCTGGCCACAGGCTCCTTTCAGAGTACAGTGGCTTTAACAGCATGGATGTCTCAGCCCATGTTCAGCCTGGTTTTGAAGGATGTACTACGTGCATTGTTGAGACACCTGGACAGCTACATCAGTTTCCCAACCGAGCGGATTCGACCTATGTGAAGGCAGCCTTTTATGAGATGAGACACATTCCTCATCTGGTAGGAGCCCATGTAGCCTTGGTCTCTCAAGTGCCAATGAACATGTGTTTAGGAACAGGAAGAACTAATGCTCAATCAACGTTCAGGTGGTGTGTTTGGCAGACCAGTACATCTCACAGGTCACAGCCAAGTATCCAGGATCTGTGCATGATTCCTACATTGTCACGACTCCAAACAGAGAGACCCAGGCTGGTTGGTAAGTTTCCATTGTAGTGTGTGTTTGTGAGTTATGTCTCACGTCATCACAATATAGCCAGTCCCACATACATTTTTGAGTTGTTCAACCATTGTGTTCACAGGTGACACAGGCTATCCAAGCGTCCTTGGCCGTTGACACCAGTGAGTTACTCAGTGACGCCAGGGGAACTCTGTTACAATGAGGCCCACAGTAGGACAAGGCGTGTAATTGAGTGAACATTTGTGCTCCTGAAGGCAAGATTCAGGTGCCTGGACCTATCTTGAGGAGCCCTCCTCTACTCACCCCACAATGTATGCCAAATTATTGTTGCCTGCTGCATGCTGCACAATCTAGCACCGAGATGTCAGATACCATTGATAGCAGATGAGGGGGAGGCAGCTGGACCATTGGCTGGAAATTCTGATATGGAAAGTGACGAAGAGCCAGAGGAAGAAGAAGCAGGTGACTCTAGAGCAGATCTCAATAATCAGTACTTCAACTGACATACAGGTATGTGAAGTGGACCTGTTGTTGTGATGAATGTGCACCACTTGAAGTCGATGGCTGCCATTACACCTCCTTTCTTTCTTCAGCAATGGGAGTGTCATGAGCTCCAGTGCCTATGTGTGAGTTGTTGATGCAGACTGATTTTAATGTGTACAGGACAGATTGTTCTGCTTTTTTATGTATTGTTGCAGCAAATGCTAACATACACTTCTGGTAAAGACTTCTCAGATTTAAGGTATGTTTTGTGCAATCTCTGATCCTCTTTTCCTTCCACTCACTGATTTAGCTATATCCTGCTTGGCTCTGCAACCTAGGTTTGAGGTAATCAGTGTCAGTAGCCAATAGAAATTGCTGACAGACCTGAGAGGTGTACCAGACAGATAGCTGGTAAAATTAGTTTAGTTGAAGTGGGGTGGTACGTTGATAATTTCTCCTTCATACAAGTGGGTTGGTTAATGCTTAGTCCTTTTCTTTTACCTGTGTGGTTGAAGAGGATGTGAAATGGTGTATAACGTGTTAGGTGAAGTTTGTGGCACATGTGTAGAGGTTGGATTATGGCCTCTCGCTTCACAATGGGTGGAGTACTTTGTGATGGCCATGGGACCTAGCTGTGTTTGTGTTCTAACTTTGCTGTCCAAGGTGCATGTATCTGTATACTGACATAGGTCAGTGACAATCCTACAGGTATGGGGCCTATGTTAGTGTATGTATTAAATACTGGATTCCTCTGTCATGTTATTTGCGTGTTCCATGGAATATGGGAATTTGTAACTATGGTATGGGTATGTGAGGAGCCTCTACCTAGTGATCTAGAGTACCTGTATGTGTGCCCCTGCTTTGTAGGTAGTTTACCATGAGTATGACTTCTATAACCTGTATATGTGCATTGTATGACACCATGGCTTATATCCTGATGGTACTTTCTGACATGCTCTATTTGCAGATTGGAATATGGACCTGGATTTCAACCTCTCTGACATCTCTGTTGAAATGTGTCTCCTGCCGAGGGATCCTACGTCTGATGACCCTTACACTGGTTTTTCGATACAGGGGGGCATGACCAGACCACATTCGGCAAGTATAACTTTTGTACATGTTTTATAAAGGACTCATACCCAGTAGCTGTGTTTAATTGTTGTTTTTTATGCACATCAAAATACTATCAGTGACAGTTGAAGTGCATAAATGCAAATAAAAGTGATGTTGTCCATTGTGCATGGATGACTGCCTACAGAATTGACCCTGTCAACTATCCTTTACCACAACTCAATTTTCTTAGCAAAAATGTTTGTTGGCCTGTGCTTCAAGTAGGCGTGGCTCTACCCTGACAGTTTCATCCACCATGACCCTCAAGTCGTCATCAGTGAAACCTGGGTGTTTTTGCGGGGACATTGTAGTGGTGTAAGGATGATGTGTGGGGATGTTGCGAGTGTAAGGCTGCAGTTTTAGGTAACTGGTGAGGTGTGGGTGCTGCAATATAAGTTGGAGATGGTTGTTGCGGATTGCGTGTGCTAGTGATGTGTGTATTGTGATAGTTGTGCTGATGTGGGGTGTGTGCTGAGTGGGATGTGTATGTGGATGTGTATAGTATAAGTGCTATATCTATATTAATGGCTTCTTGGAGTATCTGAATGATGGTCTGTTTGCAAAGTATTGTGGGTTGTGTAGGGGTGTGTTAGATAGTGCAGTCAGTAGGTGTGTCGGGTGTATGGATGTGTCTCAGGTGTGGGGTATTCAAATTATTCAATGTGGTATGGTGTTCTGACTGTTGTGACTTCTGACCACCGCGGATCACTCCGCCAATGGTTTTCTGCCATGGAAGTGGCTTGTAATCTGGTGGGTGGATTTTTGGCGGGGTGGCGGTGCTGGTTGTGGGACCGCCTCTTTTCCATCATCCGGTGTCCTGGCAGTTTTGGATTTTTGACTGCTTTTTGGCGGTCTTCACAGTGTGAGTCATAGTACGGCGATCGGATTACAGCCAACATGGTGGTCTTTTGGCGGCGGTCTTGACAGCCAAACTCCTAATGAGGCCCCGAGTCTTAACGATCCTAAGACTTCAAGCTTTATTGGATAATGCCTTGCGATTAAACTCGGCACTCTCAGTGCTCGTTTTATTTGATATCACCACTGAAAAGCAAGTATTTGTAGTAAAGCCGCCCATTCTGGTCATTGAGAACCCATAGAAAAAGTCAACTTGTATTACATATGAGGTCACCCAGCATTTCCTCTTGGTACTGTTGACACTGTTTGATGGTACATTTACAGTACTCAGTAAATGTACCAGTAAATGTAAGTGCTAATGAGAAGGATTGTAAAGAGGTAACGGATTGTTAAAACTGTATTAGCTCTCTGTGCCACTACCACTGTATTTAACATTGGGTTTTCCATGTTTTTATTATTCATTGATGCCAGGGTATTTCTCCTGTTTTAATTACTCAATACTACATCAGGTTTGATTTCTGCTTCATTTCCAGAAAGAGTACAAGGGTCAAGATCACCACATAGCAAGGGATTTATTTAATATTACAAACCAGTATGGCATCTAATTAATGTGCAAGCCATGAATCGACAATTTATGAAAATGCATTAATAAGTTTGAATAGAAAACTGTAGTGTATTTCCCAAATGTCCTCAAGCAAAATCGATGTTTTGTTCCCGTGAAAAAGTAAGTTTGGCCTACTGAAACTTTTGCTTTGGTTAGTTGTAGAACTGAAATGTATGACTGATGAGGACACAACACGTCACAAAACCAGATAAATGGAGTTTCTTGGTGTTCACATCCTGATTTGAAAACCTAGTTTAAGCTCTCTATGTTATCATTGTTGCTTCGGCAGCAAACCCATAGCTGGCAGAATGGCTGTGTGAGTTACATTCTTTTCGCTGAAAAATGCTGTGGTCTCTGGATAGCTGGTTTTAAGTCCTGACAAACTGACTGTCTTCCATCACACTGAGGTATGTAAACTGAGTACTGTTAAACTGGGTAATAGTAGCACATGTGATCAACAGAGCTCACAGGCAGCAGAAGTGCTGTACTAGTGTAGCACTAATGACAAAAACAAATAATTATTGTGGCTCATGGAAACCACTGTAACAGTGTTGTTACTTCTATGTGCTGTCAGACTACTGTAAAACATTTATAGATTTGTGAGCAAGTTTTACATTGTTAGAAATATGTTAGAAATGAGGTCTCTAGTTGGCAGAAGGATACACCCTTGTCCAAGTAGAGACCACAATCCTAGTCAGGGTAATTCACACAATCCAAATTATCCTATGCCCACCCTTTTGTAGCTTGGCACTGAGCAGTCAGGCTTAACTTAGAAGGCAATGTGTAAAGTATTTGTGCAATAAATCATACAGTAACACAGTGAAAACACCACAAAAATACACCACCCGGGTTTAGAAAAATAGATAATATGTATCTGAATAAAATAAGGCAAAAACAACCAATGATCCAATAAGCACAAGGTGAAATATCACTTTTAAAAGGTTTTAAAGAGTTTTAATCCTTAAACATATACAGTTGTCTCTTTGTTACACACAGTAACTGGCATGCATAAAAAATAACGATGCACAGAGACCACAGAGAAAAAATAGGGGGTTGAGTTGAATTTTCTGACGCAGCACAGACGATGAGTTGTTTCTTTCTATGCTGCAAGGGGTTTGCTTTGTTTTTTTTGGGCACGCAGTCTTGGTTCCTCACTATAGTGCAGGGATATTTTGACACCTAGGGACGATGCGGGGACAATCTCTGATGCGGTGGAAGAAGGCACGGGCGCTGCATTCATCCGGTAGGCAATGCGTTGAATTTTCCATCGCAAGGCAGGTGCTGTGTCGAATTTCCAATCGGGAAGTCAGGGCTGCGTCGTTCCGGTCGCCTGTGCAGAGATTTCTCAGTCGCAACCCAGGCTTTGTGTTGATTTTGGCAGGTGGTGCCTCGATTTTCGATGCACAAGGAATGTCCTGAAGAGATGAAGTCTTTTTGGCCCTGAGACTTCAGAAAACAGGAGGCAGACTCAATCCTGGAGAGCTCTTTTGGGGAAGGTAGAGTCCTTCTCAGAAAAGTCAGAGGCCAGCAGAGCAACAGCAGGGCAGCAGTCCTTCTCAGCAAAGCAGTCCACATGAGTCCTCTGGGCAGACAGGCAGCCTCTCTGAAAGGGTGCATGTGTAGTTCCAGAAGTGTCTGATTTGGTGGGGGTCAGAGACCCAGTTTATATATCCAAAAATGCCTTTGAAGTAGGGGAGACTTCAAAGAGTGGTTTTGAAGGGCAGAAATTCCTCTTTCAGCCCAGTCCTGTCTGCCAGGCTCCCAATGGGGGGTTATCAGTTCTTTGTGTGAGGCCAGGCCACTGGCCTTTGGAATGCAAGCGTCAGGCCTTCCAGCCTTATAGCCCAGGACGACCCATTCAGTACGCAGATAAATGCAGATGTGACTGAGTGTCCTGTGTTTGTGGTTGTCTGGGTGAAATGCACAAGGGAGATGTCAACCAGCACAGACCAGACATTGGAGACAGGCTGCAAGGCACAGAAGGTTTTAAGTGCAGAGAAATGCTCACTACTTTCTAAAAGTAGCATTTCTAAAATAGTATTATTAAATCCAACCTCACCAATAAGCAGGATTATCTATTACCATTCTGGCCATGCTAAATATGACCTGGCTACCGCTTTCAGATCAGAATCTACCACTCAAAAAGTGTATGGGGGCAGTCCTGATGCTAGTCTACGAAAGGAGCAGGCCTCACAGTAGTGGAAAACAAATTGTCCTGCCGTCTACCTACATAGCACCCTGCCCTATGGGTTACCTAGAGCCTACCTTAGGTGTGACTTATGTGTAGAAAAAGGGGAGTTTAAGGCTTCACAAGTACTTTTAAATGCCAAGTTGAAGTTGCAGTGAAACCGCACATGCAGGCCTTGCAATGGCAGGCCTGAAACATGGTTAAGGGGCTACTTATGTGGGTTGCACAATCGGTGCTACAGGCCCACTAGTAGCATTTAATTTACAGGTCCTGGGCACATGTAGTGCACATTACTCGGGCCTATAAGTAAATCAAATATGCCAATTGGGGATGAACCAATGTTACCATGTTTTTAGGGAGAAAGCACATGCACTTTAGCACTGGTTAGTAGTGGTTAAGTGTCCAGAGTCCTAAAGCCAGCAATAATGAGGTCATAAAAAGAAGAGGAGGAAGGCAAAGAGTTTGGATGACCCTTCAGAGAGGCCTTTTTCCAACATACATGTACTGCTGTAATTGTATATTTGGATGGTCGATAGGTGGGTGCTTAACCTGGTAACCTGGAAACAGGCTAAGAGAACATAGATTACAAAACCATTTAGAACATGTTGACCTTGCATAAATATCTCCCTGCAGGATTTTCATTGTTCACCTAAACCCAACAAGGAATACTGAAATAAATTACGAGGCCATACAATAGATGAGAAGTCACTTGGATGGCGGTCTGAATTTCATACTTCAACATTTTTATATGCTGATATTTAAAAGCCTATATTTTGGCAGTATACATTTGTGAGGTTTTGTTTTGTTTGCAGTCTAAGGACCAGATTAAGTATTTGGCGGATAGACCTCAGGTCAGCAGAGGCTACGGTCTCTGTTTCTCTGGTGGAAGACTGCCAACTGCAGTGTTAGTTCCCACCTTCTTGGTGGGGCTTTCTGAAGCCTTCAATGCAGCCCATGGTTCAATCCTTGTACTGAAGGCAGAGAACTTTGGAGAGCCAGGCATCATGTGTTTTTTTACCCTCTGTGCAAAGCTTTTGTATTTCACTAACAAACTAGCAAAGATTGATGTAGTAATTGAAAAACAATTTAAGTTTTCTCTCACCTTGTGGTGGTCATTGGTGTGTTTTTCCCTGTTTGGGGCCACCATGGTTCTATAGGGGGTCCCGAAGAGGAATACATGCACTTCGGAAGAATCTCTTGCATTAGTGCTGACCCCTTGATGTAAACTGACCGGTGGCAGGCAGGTCTTCGGACAAAGGTATCTAGCAACGGACCCAGCTGAGGTCTGCCACAGGAAACAGTGTGCTTTGCCCAGTTCTAAATAGGGTGGGAGAACTATGAGGTTGGTGGCCGGGGCTTCTGCTGGGTTTGTGCAAATACCTCGCATCCGCATAACTCTCTATGAACCCGCATCAGGTAGAAAAGCTTTAGAAATAAATGCTTAGTAAGAGGCAGCTTTCTTTTGTTCGAGTGTTTGTAGAGGTGGGCAGTAACTCTTGTGTGTTTTTTTGTTTTTGTTTACTTTTTTACCATGGATAACTAAATAACACAAAAGCACAACCCTACCTTGCAGATATTTGAACAAGCTTCAATATTTCAACAAGAGAGGTGGTAAGGATCAGAAACCAGTATGTCAACACGTACAACAGTTAAAAAATATTTAATTCCGATCGCTACTTGATGTGTTGGTAACTAGATCACTTGTCAGATTTCTATTTGAAACAGATGGTTGGCTTGTGTGGTTTCTGAATGAAATGCAAAGCATTATGCTGCTTCTGACACCTTAATGAGAAATAATCTCCTGCCTTGACGATCCTTTTCACGAGAGCAAAATGAAGAACCATTGAAAAGAGATGATGACAAACTACTTCAGGTTTCCAAAAGCTGGCACTCGTCGCCCATTTGATATTTTCTGTTGGCAGAAGGTTTTGTTTGTTTTCAGTTAATTTGTAGACACATTCAAGCGGGCTTAACGCGCTTTATTACATAGCTGTGACTTCCGAGGTATGATGGCCAGGGAAACATGGAGAAGTGGCATACTCCACTCCAGATATTCAAGGCCGTACAGTTCCTGGCAGTGAAAGGCGTTTATCGTTTGGGTGTCCTGCACCATTACCGTATCTGTGACTGTAGTTGCTGCAGCTCCATCTTTCTTTCTGATAAAGCAAAGTTGAAATCCAAACCGTATAGAATGTGCCACAAGTCCGCATACTTGGGAGATGACACGGTATAAATGAAAGCTTGTGCCAATAGGCAGACTATGAAATCTCTAAGGAAATGCACTCCATCTCAAGGGCAAAATACTCAAGTATCTGTCTCTCATCTGAGGTTCTGGTAAGGCATTGCAAGAGCTGATCACATTTTGGGAGATTTGGGAATCGGTTTATTTGGGATGTGGAATGCTGTGGTAAATTGTGGATAGATCTGGAACTGAAATACTACACATAGCCCACGAAGAATTGTGGTTTGGGTATTGCTGAACCACCAGGCATGACAGTACACCATTCTTTAACTTGGCTCCGTGAAAGATGATACACTGGTCCCATTTACCTTTGGAAATCGGAAATCATGCCTCATTTAGTTTGGTGGCGAAAGCCACACGCCGCTTGAATGTGCTAACCAGAAGCACCACTGATATAGATGGACGGACACTGGAAAGCTGGAAGCCCAATTCTGTTTGGGCCAGTGAAGGTTGTGGCCCTTGTGTGGAAGAGCAAGTCTGCTTCCTTATGGTCCCGCTTTGAGGAAGTGATGCCCAGAAAGAAGTGAAGTCTTCTCCAGAAACACAATGGAATGTACAACATGGATGGTCCCTTCTTCCCAGCTAAGGCAATAACAGAGACCAGAAACGGCGAGCAAAACAGAACCAATACACACATAACAAAAACAAAGAGTCTGGGAGAAAGCCATTGTGGCCAATCCCCATTCACTGAGAGAAAAACTGAAAGTGGTTCTGAGACTAAATTAAAGATACATTGTGTATTCAGATTTCACAATAAATCTACTGACTTTATGAGCGCCCCTCTGGAATGTGCTTTCAGTTTGTCCCACAAGTCCTCCATTTCTTTATATCATAAAACGATTACATATCTACCTCTACACCTCTGACCCTACAAGCGGACCAATGCGTTATGACTCCTGATAAAGAGACTCTTTCACACTCCCTATCGTCTGAAAGTCATATTCATGGAAACCGAGATCAACGACAGGAGCTCCCACTCCATCACCACTTGCTAGCATTTTGGGAGACAGGAGGAGAGTATTCTGTCCTCTTAGCTTTCTTTGTGTCTATATATTGTTTCTTTTCTCTCCAGGGCTCCCCCCATGTCCCTATTGTCTACTTGTCCACTCCTGCAAGGGGATCTGTTTCACTCTGTTCTTGTGTAGCAGCAGGAGGTGATTCCCTAATGTGTGCTTCTTTTTTTTTTATCACTCCGGAGGAAACCTTTCTTCCAATCAGGCGTTTGCCAGGTTATTCACACACGTAACTCATTGTGACCTGTTGCAAACATATAGCTAAAATGATTAACTACATTAGAGCACGTTCCATGAAACACAAGGTATACTCCTGCATCCCTTTACAATTTTACCGGCTAGAAAATGTGATAGGGTGTCCAATTGTAGAATCATCACCTGTACTGAGAGTTCAGTATAAAGACGCTTGTCAATTTGCAAGTTTGAGTATTTGAAACTATTAGCCAGAATAGACCTGCAGCCTCTCAGGGTAATGAGAGATGCCCTATAGAAAGGGAACGGACAGTTTAACTCCACTCAATTAGATGTTTAGAACTCACCTGCGTGTCCTTGCTAGTATTAAATGAATGTTATACGTACATGCCTTTTGTTTGCATTGAAATGCCATCCGACTACACTTCTGATGACTCAAACGTAAATTCAATACAATAATTAATTGGTAAACTGGAGCTGTTGACGCATAGGAGCCTTGAACCCCCGTCACGACCGCTGTTGTTCATTTACCTAATATTGTGAAGGCCATAGACAATCTGACATTCTTGAAATCTCATTAAGGTATGCAACTGGAGAGCTTCCAAACAATATTTTATTAAAATTTGTTTCGGCCTTCAGTTTGCAATACGTGCATTGGGTAAAAAAAAAAAAGAAAAAAGGAACATTTTACAAGGAATAGAATGCAGAGGGTGAAAGCAGTTTATTGATGGACACTGACCAAAAGCCTCCTTGGAATATTCTGAGATGACCATTTATTAGCACAGGTGAAACTCAAGTATTTCTCTGTTGTGGGGTCTGGTGGATGTCAACCATTCAAAATGCAATCCAGTTAAGAGTTAACAAACTTAATGATGAAATAAATCATCATATAGTACAAGGCTATTAATAAAGTACCCATTATGTGTCAAGGGCAAAAATGCAGTAGAAAGGGATGAAATTGACTTAAGTTTAGAGTAAATGGGGCAACCTGTTATTAGTGAAAACAATGACACCACTATTTCTCGAAGGGGTGAATGGGAGCACATGCCAGTCTACAGGAGGTTGTAAAATTCAGGAAAAGAAACGTATTGTCCATTAGGATTTGTTTTAGCAGGACCAGTATCAATTGGAGACCAATTGGTTAGATAAATATGAGATTTCTACATGGTAGAAAAAGGTTTCCTCAGACCTCGAAGCTTTCTTGTATCTTCTATCTTGGAAGTGAGAGCAAGATGCAAACAGTTATTTAGGTGGGTTATACATTCACCCATCCGCTCCGTTGCAAAACTGAGAGAAGTACACTTGGAGGAATTAAAGAGAAGGAAAGATGGTCTCTCTGGAGATTAAAACTGATTATATGACCACTGTTGGACTTGGCCCTTTCTGTAGGGTCATCCCCAAACACTTTGCCTTCTCCGTTCTGTTCTCCGAACACGTTTTGTTTTACTTTTAGTACTCTGTTCACTTTACTACTGCTTACCAGTGGTAAATTGCTTGTGGTATCTTCTTTGAAACATGGTAGAATTGGCTTACACCCAACTGTAACATTTAATTTACTTGTAAGTCCCTAGGCAAGGGCTACTGCATTTTCATGGCACCTGTGAAATAAATACTGCTAGTGGGCATGCAGCACTGATTTTGGCAGTCACTTAAGTAGCCTTTTAAACAAGTCTTAGACCTGACATTGCAGTACATATGTGCATTTTTAAACTACCATTTCGACCTGGCAAAATATAACATTTATAGTAATATAAACAAGGGTACACTGTTCCAAGTGTTCTCTAACGACCTAGGAGACCTAAAATCTCAGCAGCAAGAGCCCTCAAGCATCACAATGGATGACTGGCATCATCATCTGGAAATGCTCCTCGCCAGGCCGGCACTGCAACGCCTGATGGGCTCCCCGAAAGGGGGGCTCTAAGCCGTACTGCTCTAATAGTGACTGGTGGGTTCAAACTATACAGACAGAGATACCTGCATTCAGGCACCAGCGCACGTAGGAGAGAACAGAGAAAACAATATACTTAAAATTGGTTATTCATCTCACAATACACATCATAATTTTAATCAGTACACAAGGATGAAGACCAAGATTAAAAACAAGAAGGAAAGTAACAAATTGAGTTATGATGCTCAATTACTCTCAAAGAGCAGCAAACCACAGAGGACTACAACTGTTATAGTGCCTCTAAACCAGGGTCAACATGTTTTGCGTCTTACGGTCCAACCGGATCCATTGACGCTTCATCAGGACCAACAACAAAAGATTTAATCAGCTCTTCTCCAAATAAAGAAAAAATCTTAATATAGGGTTAGAAAAAAACGGTCACTTACATTTAAGTAAACTGACTAATTAAAAGTCAGGTCGCCCTAGAAGACAAAGAGATTAAAAATACACACACCAAAAATACCCAAAATGTGGTTATAAAGGTGTTTAAGTGAAATAAATATGTGACGGGTCATTAGGAGGGTGCAACAAGTCAGGCTTACCATCCCCAAGTCGGGATCAGGCTCCTTGGGAGGCACGTTCCAAGGACTCAAATTAACACTGTGCACAATAAACAAAAGATCATCAACATAAGTTACCACAAAACTTGTATGTATAGAAGGTATTGTCTGTCATGTATGGGGTTGCTTTAGTCTAAAAAACCTGGAAAAAACACACACAATAGTAGAAATAGGCACAAAATGAGCTATAGAGAGTATCCCCGTGCATACACATAATCAGCATATCAGGGCTTGTCAAATGACATTGTTCGACGAAGGATAGAACTGAAAACATATTCTGCTATAAGTGAAAGCAGGTATGTAAGCCCCTCAGTAATATCAGCAAACCCCCCCGTTGGGAGATAAAAGGTACTCACATAATGGTTAACAGTCCTTCGCCATGGACCTACCCTCTGGAACAGCGTCCCGTAACAAATTGAAGCGGGCGCTGTCAGAGATATTCGTAGACGCTGCGAACCCAGAAGTAACTGATTCTTCTGGTTCGTGCGCGTCTGAGGTGCATGAAAATCAAAGAAGGACTCCCCGTAGAGCCCAGGAGTCAGGAAAATAGAAGAAGGACTCCCCATTAGGCCCGGTCAAAAAAATAATCATAAAGGAAGGACTACCTTCATATTTATGAAAAACATTGGTCTAAGGTACATAAGGACTCCCCGTCGAGTCCAGTTGGGCCCAGAGTCAGGAAAATAAAGGAAGGAGTCCCCCTTGGGCCTGGAGTCAAGACAATTGAGAAAGGACTACTTTCATAATATTAACAATTAAAAGTGCCGAAGGGCAATCAGGGGCTCCAAATTAATGAGGCGTCAAATCCTTAACCAAAAAAGTGTGACAGGACATATATGAGACATAAAACCATTAATGCTGACTTAACTAAAATAGGGGTTATTTTCTGAGATATGAGATAATGAATATAGTTTGTCAAAGCCAATTGGGGTGTAAAAATGCATATTGCTCATTCAAAAAGGATTTTTTGAGTAATCGTTGTTATTATGAGAGTGAAGTCCAGGGAATGTCATCATTCAGACCCCGTATATTGGTCCCTAATTTGAACACCCATCTTGGTTCAATTCTAAAAAGGTACCCTGCATCATTTGGTCGAACTCTGGGTGCTTCTACTACCACCCACCAGAGGTCATCGGGAGAGTGTGATGTCTCCAGAAAGTGCGCACTGAGTTTGGTAGTGATTCTATTGCATCGGATATTACTTCTATGTTTGTTGATAAGTGTCTTAACTGGCCTTGTTGTCATGCCAATATAACGTAAATCGCATGGACACGTTATTTCGACCAAATGATGCAGGGTACCTTTTTAGAATTGAACAAAGATGGGTGTTCAAATTAGGGACCAATATACGGGGTCTGAATGATGACATGCCCGGGACTTCAATCTCATAATAACAAGGATTACTCAAAAATTCCTTTTTGAATGAGCAATATGCATTTTTACACCCCAATTGGCTTTGACAAACTATATTCATTATCTCATATCTCAGAAAATAACCCCTCTTTTAGTTAAGTCATCATTAATGGTTTTATGTAACATATATGTCTTGTCACACTTTTTTGGTTAAGGATTTGACGTCTCATTAATTTGGAGCCCCTGATTGCCCTTCGTCACGTTTAATTGTTAATAATATGAAAGTAGTCCTTTCTTAATTGTCTTGACTCCAGGCCCAAGGGGGACTCATTCCTTTATTTTCCTGACTCTGGGTCCAACTGGACTCGACGGGGAGTCCTTATGTACCTTAGACCCACGTTTTTCATAAATATGAAGGTAGTCCTTCCTTTATGATTATTTTTTGGACTCCGGGCCTAATGGGGAGTCCTTCTTCTATTTTCCTGACTCCTGCACTCGACGGGGAGTCCTTCTTTGATTTTCATGCACCTCAGGTGGGCGCGAACCAGAAGAATCAGTTACTTCCGGGTTCGCGGCATCTATGAATATTTCTGACAGCGCCCGCTTCAATTTGTTACGGGACGCTGTTCCAGAGGGTAGGTCCATGGCGAAGGACCGTTAACCATTATGTGAGTACCTTTTATCTCCCAACGGTTTTTTTTTGCTGATATTACTGAGGGGCTTACATACCTGCTTTCACTTATAGCAGGATATGTTTTCAGTTCTATCCTTTGTCGAACGATGTCATTTGACAAGCCCTGATATGCTGATTATGTGTATGCACGGGGATACTCTCTATAGCTCATTTTGTGCCTATTTCTACTATTGTGTGTGTTTTCTCCAGGTTTTTGAGACTAAAACAACCCCATACATGACAGACTATACCTCCTATACGTACAAGTTTTGTGGTAACTTATGTTGATGATCTTTTGTTTATTGTGCACAGTGTTAATCTGAGTCCTTGGAACGTGCCTCCCAAGGAGCCTGATCCCGACTTGGGGATGGTAAGCCTGACTTGTTGCACCCTCCTAATGACCCGTCACATATTTATTTCACTTAAACACCTATATAACCACATTTTGGGTATTTTTGGTGTGTGTATTTTTAATCTCTTTGTCTTCTAGGTCGACCTGACTTTGACTTAGCCAGTTTACTTAAATGTAAGTGACCGTTTTTTTCTAACCCTATATTAAGATTTTTCCTTTGTTTGGAGAAGAGCTGATTAAATCTTTTGTTGTTGGTCCTGATGAAGTGTCAATGGATCCGGTTGGACCGTAAGACGAGAATCATGTCGACCCTGGTTTAGAGGCACTATAACAGTTGTAGTCCTCTGTGGTTTGCTGCTCTTTGAGAGTAATTGAGCATCATAACTCAGTTTGTTACTTTCCTTCTTGTTTTTAATCTTGGTCTTCATCCTTGTGTACTGATTAAAATTATGATGTGTATTGTGAGATGAAGAACTAATTTTAAGTATATTTTTTTCTCTGTTCTCTCCTACGTGTGCTGGTGCCTGAATGCAGGTATCTCTGTCTGTATAGTTTGAACCCACCAGTCACTATCAGAGCAGTACGGCTTAGAGCCCCCCTTTCGGGGAGCCTGTCAGGCGTTGCAGTTCCGGCCTGGTGAGGAGCATTTCCCGATGATGATGCCAGTCATCCATTGTGATGCTTGAGGGCTCTTGCTCCTGAGATTTTAGGTCTCCTAGGTCGATAGAGAACACTTGGAACAGTGTACCCTTGTTTACATTACTATAGCTGGGAGATTGTACACTGGACCACATAACCTCCCGGTCCCTCCCCCCTCTTGTAATTAAAAATATAACATTTGCCAGGTCTAAACCTTCCTTTTTAATACACATAAGTTACCCCTAGGGGAGGCGCTAAATAACCCTGAGGGCAGGGTGCAGGTATTTAAAAAATTGGATGTGTACCGTTAATATTTGCGCGTCCTGGTGGAGAAAAAAATCACAAATGTGTTTTTTACTACTACAAGGCCTACCTCTCCCGCAGGATAACATTGGGTTTCCTTATTACATTTGCTAAGTGGTAACGTTTAATTGGGAGCACATGGGAATATCAAGTTTAGTGTATAAGAAATTGCAATTTAAAACCCTCTTCAATTGTAATGTCCAATTGAAAGTGACAATTCTGAAACAGCCCCTTTTAGAAATTTGCCATTTTCTTTTGCCAACCATTTAGTGCCTGCTGTCTGTATTCTGGATCACATGACAAGGTGTAGCTGGCAGTCTTTGAGCGTTGTTCCAAACAGTGAAACAAAGGGGGAATATGTGTTGGCAGGATATGCCAACTCTGACTTGATGAGGGGGAGGAGCTGTCACTTAGCAACTTGTACATCACAAAGCCTCTGCCTGACCACACTCACAAAGGTTTTGGCACTAGGTTGTGTTGACTCCGGACAAGCTGGGGCCAGGGAAAGAAGGCAGGAAATTCCAAGCACCTGGGGGGGATTGAAGCCTCTAGAAACTACTTCTACTTCAAAGTGGGCACTAGGTATAAATAGTGGACCTTCAGACACAACTCTACATTACACCTCTGGAGCTGTGGAAGACTCAGAAGAACTGCTGTACTGCTCTGCAAGCAGGACTGCTACTCTATTGCCCTGCTGCCTGAATGCAAAAGACTGGACCTGCATCTTGAACCGAGGACCACCAGAGTGACTCCAAAGGGTGGTTGGCTGGCCTCCTGATCAGAGCCTCAGGGACAGAAAAGGCTCCATCCTCCTTGAACCCAGCACCTGGTTTCTGTCTGCTGTGATTCCAATCCCCCAAGTGGTGCCATCTCAGTCCTAGGCCCTTGGAAGCGTGCCTGAAGGCACTCTGTCAGCCCAGCTGGGATCCAGTGGACGGAAACAACACACCACAATGCATGTCCTCACAGCTCAACTTCAGAACCACCTCAGCACGACCCATCGCCAACTCCAGACCTCGCATTGCAGCACACAGTCTCCTCGTGCTGTGTGCCACATCTTTGACACAGACATTCCTATCACAAGCCTCTCAATGATGGCATCATCAACAATGCAAGACTTCACATTGTAGTCCCCCCAGCTTCTTTTGAATTACCAGTGTCCGATGCATGTTTGACGCAGGACTTACCACCCCAAGAGCCTTGTTAACAGCATCCTTGACAACAACACGACTTCACATTGAAGCCCCAGAGCTTCCTCCTAACTGCCGCTGTGCAATGCTCCGCGAACCAGCATTTATGGTACTTTGGGGGTCATTCTGACCCTGGCGGTCAGTGTTAAAGCGGCGGCCAACCCGCCAACAGGCTGGCGGTCCAAAAAAAGGTATTCTGACCCTGGCGGGAACCGCCAACACAGGCCGCCGCTTTAACACTCCGACCGCCACGGCGGCACAAACAAACAGCGCGGCGGTCACCGCCAACAGCCAAGCGGCAGACAATGTTCCGCCCACCCTATCACAACTCACCAATCCGCCACCTTTTCCGGGGCGAGAGCCCCGCCGATAAAAACACGGCGGAAACAGACATTTCCAATGGAAAACGCTCACCTCGACACACTCCACGCGGAATCGGGAAAGCATGGAACCGGAACTCCACATCCTCCCAGCCATTGCCTTCCTGCTCTTCTTCCAGGATCACGAACGTCGCCGCAGACGACAACGGTGAGTACTGCACCTACGACACAGGGGAGGGGGGAAGAGGAAAGGTTACGGGCACACACATACGCCACACACCCACCCCCACCCTCACCCCCACCGAAATACCTACACACCAATGCAGATTGAAAAGTCAGAGTGACACCCCCAAACCCCCAAAACAAAAATGCAAAGACAAAAGGCAATGATTGTAAAAATAGAACTATATTATATCAATAATTAAGTATAGCGAACTTACCAATAAATAAAGAATTAATACACATCTAGAACTATATACAGTATATACAAGTAGCAAAAGTCCGGCACAGTTTTGCAAAGTCCAAATGTCCGTGGGCCAATGTGCAGCAACACATGGGCAAAGCCCACACACGAGATCCAGTCCATTGGAGAGAACACTGCTGGGGCATCACAAAAATAAAATACTGGCACCTCAGGGGGAAGGGAAGGGGGGGCACCTCAGCCACATGAGTCCACGACGCCAGATCCACGAAGGGCCTCCATGCCCACTGTGCCATCCTGGGGAGTGCAAAGCCACAGTCTCTCAAGTCTCTACAGTGGGTGGATTGCCCACTGTGCCATCCTGGGGGGTGCAAAGCCACAGTCCATCAGGTGGATTACAGAGTCCACTGGTCATGGAGGAGGCATGGTGGGCAGAGTGCCTCGTGAAGCCCTGCCCGACACAGAACCGGGCCTGCCAATGGGCCAGCGGTGCTTGACAGGAGGGCCCAGCGGAGCGGTGCTTGAGATAGGGCCCAGCGGAGCGGTGCTTGACAGGAAGGGCCCAGCGGAGCGGTGCTTGACAGGAGGGCCCAGCGGAGCGGTGCTTGACAGGAGGGCCCAGCGGAGCGGTGCTTGACAGGAAGGGCCCAGCGGAGCGGTGCTTGACAGGAGGGCCCAGCGGAGCGTGCTTGACAGGAGGGCCCAGTGGAGCGGTGCTTGACAGGAGGGCCCAGCGGAGCGGTGCTTGACAGGAGGGCCCAGCGGAGCGGTGCTTGACAGGAGGGCCCAGCGGAGCGGTGCTTGACAGGAAGGGCCCAGGGCCCAGCGGAGCGGTGCTTGACAGGAGGGCCCAGCGGAGCGGTGCTTGACAGGAAGGGCCCAGCGGAGCGGTGCTTGACAGGAGGGCCCAGCGGAGCGGTGCTTGACAGGAGGGCCCAGCGGAGCGGTGCTTGACAGGAGGGCCCAGCGGAGCGGTGCTTGACAGGAGGGCCCAGCGGAGCGGTGCTTGACAGGAAGGGCCCAGCGGAGCGGTGCTGGACAAGGGAGCCCAGCTGAGCGGTGCTTGACAGGAGGGCCCAGCGGAGCGGTGCTTGACAGGAGGGCCCAGCGGAGCGGTGCTTGACAGGAGGGCCCAGCGGAGCGGTGCTTGACAGGAGGGCCCAGCGGAGCGGTGCTTGACAGGAAGGGCCCAGCGGAGCGGTGCTTGACAGGAGGGCCCAGCGGAGCGGTGCTTGACAGGAGGGCGCAGCGGAGCGGTGCTTGACAGGAAGGGCCCAGCAGAGCAGTGCTTGACAGGAGGGCCCAGCGGAGCGGTGCTTGACAGGAGGGCCAGCGGAGCGGTGCTTGAGATGAGGGCCCAGCGGAGCGGTGCTTGACAGGAGGGCCCAGCGGAGCGGTGCTTGACTGGAGGGCCCAGCGGAGCGGTCCTTGACAGGAGGGCCCAGCGGAGCGGTGCTTGACAGGAGGGCCCAGCGGAGCGGTGCTTGACAGGAAGGGCCCAGCGGAGCGGTGCTTGACAGGAGGGCCCAGCGGAGCGGTGCTTGACAGGAGGGCCCAGTGGAGCGGTGCTTGACAGGAAGGGCCCAGCGGAGCGGTGCTTGACAGGAGGGCCCAGCGGAGCGGTGCTTGACAGGAGGGCCCAGCGGAGCGGTGCTTGAGATGAGGGCCCAGCGGAGCGGTGCTTGACAGGAGGGCCCAGCAGAGCGGTGCTTGACAGGAGGGCCCAGCTGAGCGGTGCTTGACAGGAGGGCCCAGCGGAGCGGTGCTTGACAGGAGGGCCCAGCGGAGCGGTGCTTGACAGGAAGGGCCCAGCGGAGCGGTGCTTGACAGGAGGGCCCAGCGGAGCGGCGCTTGACAGGATGGCCCAGCGGAGCGGTGCTTGACAGGAAGGGCCCAGCGGAGCGGTGCTTGACAGGAGGGCCCAGCGGAGCGGTGCTTGACAGGAAGGGCCCAGCGGAGCGGTGCTTGACAGGAGGGCCCAGCGGAGCGGTGCTTGACAGGAGGGCCCAGCGGAGCGGTGCTTGACAGGAGGGCCCAGCGGAGCGGTGCTTGACAGGAGGGCCCTGTTCAGCGGTGCCTGTCTTGGCGGGGCCCTGTTCAGCAGTGCCTGTCTTGGCGGGGCCCTGTTCAGCGGTGCTTCTCACGGCGGGCCCTGTTCAGCGGTCCTACTCACGGCGGGGCCCTGTTCAGCGGTGCCTGTCTTGGCGGGGCCCTGTTCAGCGGTGCCTGTCTTGGCGGGGCCCTGTTCAGCGGTGCTTCTCACGGCGGGGCCCTGTACAGCGGTGCTCCTCACGGTGGGGCCCTGTTCAGCAGTGCCTGTCTTGGCGGGGCCCTGTTCAGCGGTGCTTCTCACGGCGGGGCCCTGTTCAGCAGTGCTCCTCACGGCGGTGCACTGTTCAGCGGTGCTCCTCACGGCGGGGCCCTGTTCAGCGGTGCCTGTCTTGGTGGGGCCCTGTTCAGCGGTGCCTGTCTTGTGTTTCGAGTGAACCACACCTGGCCAATACTTCCTGCTCAGTCAGCATCGAACCTTTCCGTTGCGGGGCCCTCCTGTGATGGAGTCCTGGGGCCCTGGGTCTCCTCCGATACCCCCGGAATGGGGCTGGTGGGGCCCTCATGGCCAGGTCGGTTGCTCCCTGCCTTCTGCGCTTTGCTGCCCTTGCCCTCCTTGGCAGACTCTCCGTGGCCCTTGGCTCCCTTACCCGATGTGGCAGGTGACGGTGCAAGGCTACCCTCCTTGGGGTCAGGCGTATCAGGCCTGTCGCGCCTGCCCTTCAGCTTTTTGCTCCTCTTCCCAGGGGGGGGGCTGGCTGTGCCTTTGCTGCTGCCCGATGTCCCTGCACAAGGAAAGGGCGGACTCCAAAAACCAGCCACGACGTTCTTGGGAGTTGCTGGGCTGGTGGTGGCTGAGGTGTTCTTGGAACTCTTACGAGATGGAGGGGGTGGGTCAGGTGAGGAAAAGAGGTCCAGTTTATAGAGGATTAGTTTTTTAGGAGCCATGGGAAGGGTAGCTGGAGTGGGTATGGGAGTGGAGGAAGAGGATGTGGTTGTAGGAGAGTCAAGTCTGGTGTCTTTGGGTGCAGGTGCTTGGGCTGGAGGCTGGCGTGAGGTGGATGGCTGTTGGTTGGGTGCCTGCCTGCGTTTGTGTGGTTTGGAAGCGGGGGTGACAGACACACTGGGAGAGGACACAGGGGACGTGTACATGGCAGTGGGGGTGGTGACTGCACGTGTGCGGACTGATGTGGAGGGTGTGCTGGTGATGGGTGTACTGGCTGATGGTGGTGTGCATGCAGGTGTGAGTGTAGACGTCACAGGGAGGGAGGAGGGAGACGAGGAGGTGGGGGACACAGAGGAGGTAGTGGCTGTTGGCATGTCTGCATCTGTATGTTGCTTGTGTGAATGCTTGTGTGTTCTGTGGTACTTATGTCTGGATGAGCTTCCCTTGGGTGTTGAGGTGTGTGCAGGCTGGTCTGTAGGTGTGGATGGGATAGGCAGAGGAACAGGGGAGTGGGACTGGGTGGAGGGAGTTAGAAGAGGGAGGCTGGAGACAGGGACAATCGCTGCCGTCAGTGCTGAGGCCAGAGCGTTGAACGATCGCTGATGGGCAGCCTGACCCGAATGAAGGCCCTCCAGGTATGCATTGCTTTGATGCACCTCCCTCTCCACACCCTGGATGGCATTCAAAAGGGTAGACTGCCCAACAATGATGGTCCTCAGGAGGGCAATGACCTCCTCACTGAGGGCAGCAGGGGTGACTGGGGCAGGGCCTGAGGTGCCTGGGGCGAAGGAGATTGCCGCCTTCCTGGCCGTGCGGGCACGGGCCGAAGGCCGAGGGGCTGCTGGGAGGGCGGAGCTGGTGCGCTGGGTGGCGGCTGTACCTGTAGTATCGGTGGGCACGGATGTTGCCGCCACCGCAAGGGAGCTCCCATCCGAGGACGTGTTGGTGTCACTGACGTCTGCACGGGTCCCCGTGGTGGAGCCCCCCTCGCCCTCCGTCTCACTGGTCATGTCGGAGTCCGTTGCATGGCCCTCCGGGGCCATTTGAGATGCAGCTCCCTCTTGCGCCGATGCCACTTCTCCTCCGCCTGATGATGCTAATGCACACATTCACCGAAAAACAAAGAAAATGGGGGGGGGGGATGGAGAAATAAAGACAAGTTGAGTGCATGCATTGGGGACACCGTTGGCGGAGAGGACAGACACAGAAGCCCCCTGCACTACGCTGCGCACTTGGGGTACACTACTCATTCCCTGGGACATGCCCTACAAGCCTATGGGCGACAACTGCCCACACAGAATACACAGGTCCATGAATAGCGTTACTAGGCACCCTACAGAGGTGGGGGGCGGGGGCACAGGACCATACCTCACGGAGGGGCCTAGCCTACAGAAATCGCCCTGGCCTAGGGATACCCACAGCCCTCCTCCCCCACCCAGGCACCTCCACTGCGCGCAAATTTAGCTGAATGTGCTGGTACTCCCCCCCTTGTGTCTGCTGTGATGTCCTCAAGCACCCATCTAAATCGGGGTAGGCCACCGCCAGGATCCGGGACATCAGGGGGGTCAAGGTACGACTGGCACCCCTCCTAGGTTGGGAGGTCATCCCCAGCAGAGCCTCGGCGGTCTTCCTGCTCCTGCGGCGGATGTCCTCCCACCTCTTGCGGCAGTGGGTGCCCCGTCTGTTGTGGACCCCCAGGGCCCGGACGTCCTTGGCGATGGCACGCCAAATATCGATCTTTTGATGGGCGCTGACCTATGTGACATGTACAGGGGGGGAAAAGAAACATCATCACTTTTCTGCATGCTCGATGTGAGTGGCCCCCCCTCTCCAAACTTGCCAGATGGCACATGCTCTCATCTGTTGTGCCATGCATTCGTAATTCGCTCCCCTCCCCTCCATCGTACATCCACCCCACTCATCACAGGCATTGCCCACTATGCATTGGCCCCCGTGTACTCACCTGTTGGTCTGGAGGACCGTAGAGTAGCGCATACTGGGGGAGGACCCCGTCCACGAGCTTCTCCAACTCTTCGGAACTGAAGGCGGGGGCCCTTTCCCCAGTCGCAGCAGCCATTGTCACTTTCAAACCAAGGTCACAGCAGCACTTGCAGTATAGGTCCTCTCCTGTGGATGGTCAGGTCTCGTGTGATTAAGCAGAGAGAAAATGGCGGTCACGCCCGCGGCGGTGCGGTGCGTCATTGGCTCCTGACCGCCTACCGCCATGGCGTGCCACGCCAGCACAATGACCTCACTTCACATTGTCACACTTCACAGGTCAGGCAGCCGCCATTTCAAGGGCCCACATGGCTTAATTCCTACTGCGTCACACATGGCTAGGCCTTGCATCGACACTCATACAAGCTATTCAATCCAGAGAGATTCGTGTACTGTGCAGGCTGTGGGAACTTACCTGTGGGTTGAGTGACTCTGTGCTCCATGTTGTCCTTCCTAGGCACCGTCCGCTGGGACTTGCGAGGAGACGGAGGAATGTTCCTGTGTACAGACCGCTGGTGGACCTGTCGACAATGGAAGAACGACATGTCATACTCACCTACAGACTCAACACTGCCACTATACAGGAACTGTGTGCCCAGCTGGAGCCAGACCTGATGTCACCCATCCGCCAACCCACAGGGATTCCGCCTCTAGTGCAGGTGCTGTCAGTACTCCATTTTTTGGCTAGTGGATCATTTCAAACTACAGTGGCCATTTCCTCTGGGAGGTCTCAGCCTATGTTTTCAAGGGTGTTGTCCAGAGTGTTGTCTGCCCTGATGAAATACATGCGGAGCTACATCATTTTCCCTGAGGTGGGTGACTTGCCTACAGTGAAGGGTGATTTCTATGCCCTTGGACCCATTCCCAATATCATTGGTGCCATTGATGGTACCCATGTGGCTTTGGTCCCCCCAAAAGGCAATGAACAGGTGTACAGGAACCGGAAAAGTTATCATTCCATGAATGTCCAGGTGGTCTGTTTGGCTGACCAGTACATCTCCCATGTAAATGCCAAGTTCCCAGGGTCAGTGCATGACGCGTACGTCATGCGAAATAGCAGCATCCCTTATGTGATGGAACAGCTACAGAGACAGCGTGTGTGGCTAATTGGTGACTCTGGTTACCCCAACCTGCCTTGGCTATTGACCCCAGTGAGGAATCCCAGGACAAGGGCAGAGGAACGGTACAATGAGGCCCATGGGTGTACTAGGAGGATTATAGAGAGAACCTTCGGCCTCCTGAAGGCCAGGTTTAGGTGCCTGCATATGACAGGTGGATCCCTAATGTACTCACCAAAGAAGGTGTGTCATATCATCGTGGCCTGCTGCATGCTTCACAACCTGGCTTTGCAACGCCAGGTGCCTTTCCTGCAGGAGGATGGTCCAGATGGTGGTGTTGTGGCCGCTGTGGAGCCTGCGGAGAGTGGAGAGGAGGAAGACGAAGAGGACGACACAGACAACAGGGACAGAGTGATACTGCAGTATTTCCAGTAACACACAGGTAAGAATCTACTCCTGCATTTTATTATATCTGTAACAGTACTGGCTCTCTACTGTCTGACCTTTCACCCCAATGTATGGTAACTTAGTTGTGAATTTGCCTTCCTATTTCAGTGATGTGGTCCCCACGGAGTGCCCTCTGGTTTATTTCCCCATGGACTACCGTTGTGTGACACTGGTATGTTGTCATCACAATGTATTTGGACATTTTTGGTTGGTTATATCGAATACATTTGGTTTAAAAAAATAAATAGCAGACTCCAGATGGTTTTTGTGCAATATTTGTGTTTATTGAAGTGCAAAAATTGGGGTATAATTCAAAAAGGGTGATGGGTGATGGTGGAGGCATGTCCATGGCAGAGTCCAGACTCACGTTCGCACAGGTGCATTGTCCATATGCCTGTGGAAGGTGGAGCAGGGGCAGTTCAAGGTTGGACAGGGTGAACAAGTGGGACAGTGGGATGACATCCGGGGGGATCCGTGCATGGCGGGGGTCTTGACATCCTACTCTGTCTTCTTCCTCGATCTCAGGCCTTTCTTGCGGGGTGGTTCATGTTCTGCAGGGGGTGGGGTCCGGGTGGGCCGTTGCTGTTGTGTCGGGCCTCCTGACCACTAGCGCCGGCGGAGGTGGTGGGCTGTTCTTCCTCCATGCTAGTGGCAGGGGCCCTTTGGGGGGCCACATGGTCCCGCAATGTGGTGACAATCTGGTTGAGTGCCACCACGATTGTACCCATTGCGGAACTGATGCTGCGCAGTTCTTCCCGGAACCCCATGTACTGGCCCTCTTGCATGGCCTGGATCTCCTGGAACCTGGCCAGGACCGTCGCCATCGTCTCTTGGGAGTGGTGGTACGCTCCCATGATGGTGGTGAGGGCCTCTTGGACAGTGGGTTCCCTAGGCCTGTCCTCCCTCTGTCGCACAGCAGCCCTCCCAGTTCCCCTTTGTTCCTGGGCCTCTGTCCCCTGGACGGTGTGCCCACTACCACTGCCCCAGGTCCCTGTTGTTGTTGGGGTGGTGGGTTGCCCTGGGTGCCCTGTAGTGGTAGACACACCGCTGCTTGACCTGTCCTGGAGACAGAGGCATGGGCCCGCTGGGTGGGTGCTGTGCTGGGGTTTCCAGAGGGGGGTAGGTCTGCTGGGGCCTGTGGCTGCCTGAGGGGAACCGACTGTCTAGAGGTCCCCGATGGTCCGGGCTGGTCATCAGGTTCTAGGTCGACAGAGCTGCTGTCATCACTGTGGGCCTGTTCTGGGGGTGGGATGGACATTTCTGGACCCTCCAGGCCGGTGTCTTGGCGTTTGGGCCCTGCAGGGGTAAAAGAGTATGGTTATTGCTTCTGTGTGTGCCATGGCGTGCAAATTGTGGGTGCCCTTGTCCCCCAGTGCTGGCATTCCCTTGTGGGAGGAGTTGTGAGGGTGGTTTGGGGGGGGGGATGGGTATGTGCAGTGGTCATGCTTAGGTGATGGGTGTCCATGGTTTGTGTTGGCATTCAGGGGTTGGTGTTGGTTTGGGTGGGTTGTGCTAGTGAGACATTAGCAGGGAGGATATGTGCTGGGGGGTTGGGGGTGAGGGTGGGGGTGTGGGTTGGCATGCTGGTGGTTGGGGGGGGTGAAGTAGTTGAGATTAGACTTACCAGAGTCCATTCCTCCGCCTACTCCAGCGAGGCCCTCAGGATGCAGGATGTTCAAGACCTCTTGCTCCCATGCTGTGAATTCGGGTGGAGTGGGTGGCGGTCCGCCGCCAGTCTTCTGCACAGCGATGTTGTGTCTTGACACCATCGCCCGCATCTTCCCCCGTAGGTCGTTCCAGTGCTTTCGGATGTCTTCCCGATTTCTGGGATGCTGTCCCACAGCGTTGACCCTGTCGACGATCCTTTGCCATAGCTCCGCCTTCCTGGCTATTGTGGTGTGCTGCACCTGTGTGCCGAAGAGCTGGGGCTCTACCCTAATTATTTCCTCCACCATGACCCTGAGTTCTTGGTCCGAGAACCTGGGGTGTCTTTGGGGTGCCATGGGGTGGTGTGGATGAGGTGTGGGGTGGTGTTTGTGGTGATGAGTGTAGTGGTGTGTGGTGTTTTGTGCATAGATGTAGTGTGGGGGATGATGTTGGGTTCCTGTGTGTGTTGTGGTTTGCGTTCCCTGTGCTCTCTCTCTGTGTATTGCGCCTTGTCTCTGAATTTCGATTTGTGGGGGTTTGTGGGTGGTGTGGGTGTGTGTTTTATATCGTATTTATTGTGTGGGAGTGGTGTTTGTATGTGTATCAGGTGTGTGTATTTTGAATTATCCAATGTGGCTGTGTTTTGTAAAGGTGTGTGTATTTTGACCGCGGCGGTGTGTACCGCCAATGGGATACCGCGGTTGAAAGACCGCCGCGTGGATTGGTGGGTCGTAATGGCATGGGCGTATTTCTGTTGGCGTTACGGTGGAGGTTTGGTCATCTCCAGTTTATCGCTGACCGCTGATGTGGCGGCCTTCAGTGGAGGTCGGGTTTTTGGCGGTTTGGCAGTTGTGGGTCAGAATGACCCTGGCGGGTTACCGCGGCCACGGTGGTGTTATGGCGGTCTTCTGACCGGCGGTAACTGCCTTTTACCGCCAGGGTCAGAATGACCCCCTTTGTTCTGTGGGCTTAACTTGATACCTGTATCCAGCTCACGCTTCATCGAGGTTGGCATAAACTTGTGACTTTGTCCAGGTTTGGCATCACCAGAAAACCACAGTTGCTGCTTTGTGCTTCTTGGCACTATTTTTAATGAAAACTTTGAAATTGCATACCTCCTGTTCTACTGATTGGATCTTTGTCATGTTGATCTAAAATAATGTATTAGACATTACTCTATTTTTCAAAATTGGTGTGGGATTTTCCTTGTGTTGTGTTTTCAGTTTATTACTGTTGGAGTGCTGCATAAACGTTTTACACATTGCCTCTAAGTTAAGGCTGGCTGCCTTGGTGCCAAGCAAGCAGATGGTTGAACACAGGTTAATTTGTGGTTTGCTTGTTTTACTCCTGACACAGGCTGTGGTTGCTGCTTGAGTAGGGTTTCACCCACCTCAACCAGTATCATGATTTCTTAAAGCCACCTAAACCATGTGGATTTTCCTTCAAGTCTGTTCTTTTTGTACAAAACTTATGTCCAGCAGTGCAATGCAGGCCATTGTTCAAATCCGAAGTACCCCAGGTGTTGTGCAGCAGGAGATTAGCTAAGCAATCCTTTGTGGTAAAGAATATATACATAGTGGATGAGTCATGACACATTACCAAAAGTCAGGAAAGAAGTGCCTTCCCCAAATTAACTCTGTTGCCTGTCTCAGTCATTTCTTGTGATGTAAAACAAAAACATAGGTTGAGCCCGTTGCAAAGTTATTTGATCAGAAATGAGCTCTAGAGGGCATACAAAACTCTGGTACAGAAAGTGTGTTTGGCACCTCTCGCCAAAAAATATATTTCTCAGTTGACTTGTACCGTCAGATATATTGCCATTTTTTTGTTTCTTTTTCTGGGCACAAAACTTTGAAATATGGTTTCTGGTCAATAGCTGCTCCAGTGGTCGCTCCTGGTGTTTGGTCTGTCCCTCACTCACATTCAGGGGCTTGACACGCAGCTGGCAGGCCTTGTCTTAAGGCATATTGGCACACAGGTAACAAACATCATGGTAGCTCAGATATCACATTAAGTGCTGCATAGCTGGGAATAAATCACAGAGCTGTATTTCTCAGTTCTAGGGATGCATTTTAAGTTCAGCATGGATGTTGGCCAGTAAAGATCAAGTGGTTTCCTTCTTAGCTGGGAGACCTACTATTTTCAAGATATAAATTCTATGGTACTTGGCTTAATTTCATACTCAAACGTTCTGCCCAAGTTTTGGTGCAAAAGTAAGGCAGTGAAACTTTAAAGATTTTAATGCACTAATTATAAATATTTACTAATCATGCACTGCTACCTTTTACTGTAGTACAACATGAAAACTTTCAAGGGCATCTGCTTTTTTGTATTTCAATTCCAAGTCACACTTTCTCTAGAATCCATTCTTGCTCTAATTTAACTTTCCATGAAGTCACTGTTGCTGTTATCTAGTATGATTGAATGAGTATGTTTTATAGCTCCTAAGAGTATCTTGGCTAGTAGAGAACCTATATATGATTTTAACAGCAGGAATATGCCATGGGGTGAATGTTAGTAGGCAAGTGACCGTCAACTGTTCTGGTGAGTGTGTGACCTTATTTGAAGGGAGGAAACGACAGGTAGAAGCAACTGGGCTCCAATTGTGGTGGTTGAGGTCATTTAACATCAGTGCCTAGGGTTCTGTCCTACTGTGGATCTGCAAAATGAGCTAAGCACACCCTTTCTACCCTTGACTCTAATGTTATTGAGGGCAAGCAGTCAAAGGCTTCACAGGGAGGTAGTGTGGGGAGAAGAGTTCAAACTTCAGCCACTAACCAACTTACACAATAATGTACTATCCAGCCCAGTGCCTATTTAAAAAAAAAAGAAAGCAGTTATAAGGTCCAGGAACAGGAAATGCTACACTACACAGTGTGGTTTCAGGTACATGGTTATAACCATCTACGTTCCTCAGTAAAGCGTGACATCCCCTCTGGTGCCCCTCCCTGCTAGAAGAGTTTGCTAATGTCTACAGTCTCAGGTATGGCAGGCTGTAGGCATTCCGTAAGCACAGATGCAGTTGATTCTTGATACGAAAATGGCTCTTTTTCCATGATCACCACAATATTTGGGGATTAATGCTGCTGTTGTTATTTTTTTTTTATTCTGTGCACTGGAACTCCTCTAACCAGGTACCAGTGCATGGGCTATAACCCCTAAAATATGTTGAATTTGGCTATACTCCTACTAAACATCCATGGTATATGGTACAAAGTGTACTAATGGCCTGTAAGTTAAATGTCAGTCACAAGTGGACTGCAACGCCCATTGTGCCACCTACTATAGTAGTGAGAGTGCAGACATGACTGCAGGTCAACCACCGTAGTTTGGCAGTTTTAAAAATGTATATTCAACCTTTCAAAATAAACCCTTTTGAAAGGCTTAAACGTTCCTTTCAAATATGAATGTAACCCCTAAGTAAGGCTTAGTGAGCATAAGGCAGAGTGCACGGTATTTAAATGTAAGGCATATGAAACCTTAATGTTGAACATATCTTTACAGTGAAAAGGCCTCAAAAGCTGTTTTTACTGTAACAAGGTTAGCTGCTCAATAGGAAAGCAATAGGATACATTATTAATGTTATCTATGACTATAAAACCCTACAAATGCAATTCTTAGAATTTAAAAAATATATCTTAAAAGCCCAATTAACCAGTAAAATCGGATTTGTAATAAATATTTTGGGAAAACTACTTTAAAAAAGTTACCTTTTCCCTGCTTGAAGCATCCGAGGCCCATTTGCAAGCCCTCACACTGCCAATTGAGTAGTGCCCTAAATGAGGTGTAAAAGATGCTCCTAGAGGAGAACACAGACATGGTTGTGGGATGTGCGCTGTTCCTCTGGCAGGATGACCATCTGGTTCCCCAAGAGCCTGATTAAATTCAAAGAAACCTACCCTGTCACAGGCAAATATTAGCTGACACCAGGGCACAGCCTTTCATTGTTGCCCCTGTCAAGCTGCCACCAATCACAGTGGGAGAGAGCTGCCCCCGCAGCTGATGTGTAGGAGGTGTTGCTTATTTTCCTGGCCGCACCTCTATGATAGGCACACATGCTGTGCATAAGGGTTTCACCTTCTTGATTTGGGCGGGGGGCACTGTGGTATTTTTTGTAGTGGGTCACACAGGAACTACTGAAATGTGAGCTGAGATACCACTGATTTTTTTTCACTATTATTTAGGGAAGGGGTAGAACTCACCCCCACCCTCAGGCTAGTGCCTAGCTTAGATGTGGCCCCTTTGGGCACCCTCCTCAGAATACTGCTGGATCTGTGGAAGATAGAAAAAGTACTGCACCTACTGTTGAGATCTGTAAGGAGACTTGAAAGGCTGAATCTCCTCCCACGTGTGCCCCAGACTAAAAGGTGTAAGTTGGATGACCTTCTATTAAGCTACAGGGACACAACAATACTAGAAACCCCTTTTCCTGAAGAACCATGCTGACCAGTTCCAACTAGACCTGCCACGGACCCTGCTGGTGGCTTCTGCTAAAGAGCCTTTTGCCCACCATGTGATGTTCCTGAGGTCCTGGAACCCTTGGCTGTTTCAAAGTGTACACACTCATCATCTCTCAAAACCTGAGACTTAAAAAAGAAAAACTTTTAACCTCCAAAGACCTCCAGAAGACAGGAAGAAACCTGCGAAGTAATTCCGATGTAGGTGTGTTGCCACTGGGCCAAAGATTCAGATTGATGTTGCTTAGAGCTTTCCTGGTGCAGCAAATGTTTTTCCGTAGGACCTCACAGAGAGGCTATCCAGCCCTGTTTGGTTACAACTTGTCGCCTTGCCTCACTGGAGGAATCTGAGCTCCAAAAAAGTGACTAAGTCTGAACGTAGAAATCTTCACTGGGTGAAGGTGCCAAAAAAGTCTGGCAGGAGAGACACATTCCTTGGGTACCAATTTTGAATTTCTACATCTCTGAGACTTCACCCTAAAAACCAACAGCTTCAGTGGGACCTCATTCAATGGCTATCCAAACTCATGGAGTCCTTCTCCACCACATCCTGCTACCCTGCCCAGCTGAGGATTTTTTACTTCAATTTCAAAGACTAATGGCCTGATTTAGATCTGGGCGGACAAATTACTCCGTCAGACCGGTGACAGATATCCTGTCTGCTAAAATATAAATCCCATTGTGTCTTATAGGATTTATATTTTGCCATACGGGATATCCTTCACCGTTCTAATGGAGTTACTTGTTCACTAAGATCTAAATCAGGCCCTAAATCACAAGGTGAAACTTCCAACCCGTGTGAAACTGTTTTCTGTCAGACCTGTGTTCCATCACAACCTGCCTTAAATCACACCTAGGTACCCAAATACGCACAACCAGATGACAGTACTTTTCACTACTATTTTTATTTAAAATTCTAAAAATTCACATCTCTGTTTCCCCTTATTGGATGTTTGTCATGTTAATGTTGTTTTCTTAATTAAATTATTTTCCGTTTTAATAAATTGAGGTTGGATTTTTATTGTGTTGTGTTTTTGACTTTCTAATTGTTTGGTACTTGTATATGCTTTACACATTTTCTTAAGTTAAGCCTGTCTACTCTGAATCATACTATCAAGGATGAGCTCAGGTTCAAACTACTAAAACCTGTACTGGACCTAACAAGAATTGTGACATTAATACTTATGGTGGACTACCATTTATCCCAAATGGTAATACACTTTCACAATTCACGATTTCCCCACTGAAGAGGGGCATAAATACGTTCAATGGCTTTAACTGGCCTGTGGTCAACCACTAGTGATCACTTGGGGCTGCATTCCACTCCATCGCTTTTCTCCCACTAAGCCATTTTCGGACAGAGACCAGCCATATGCAAATCATACTAAGCCATGCTCCAATAGGAACAGTCCACCCCAAATGCCAGGCCTGGTCCCCTTTGAAGAGGAACACAAGCAACCCAAGATCAGGTTTGGCCTACCTGAACCTCAGCAGATGTATAGCTCACATACTGTTGCAGAGTGCGGTTGCTGAAGGAGGTGGGAGATAGGAAGTGTGCTAATGTGTTCTTGTGTCTCCCTCTTGATTTTAGCTCACATAGGTTGCCTGTCGCAGTATGAGGATGCTCAGGAGAAGCATCATGCTATCATTCTATTTCTTGCACTGCTTTTTTTTCTTCAACACACCAGAACCCCAAATATCCATTCCACAAGAATACTAGAGGAGCTCAGGTCCGGAATTAGGCATGGTCTGCTGAATTTCAGCTGAACTCCCTCTCCTTCCATAATTCATAACTATCTCTCATTGGTCGGTGCTTGCTCTAGCAACGTGATGCAGCCGGCACACAGCTTTACTATAGCTGTGTATTTTTTTTTTAGAAAGGAGTGATTTCTCACAAGTGCCTCTTTAGTCCAATCTTCTAAAGTGTACAAGATCGTCATGTTCGACTTATGCATCAACACTATCATCGCTTTTACAGAACAATAATGAACAGGCACTTTTATAAACTCGTTCAACTCGAAGGTAAAAGTAGCTTGCGGAATTTGAAGCAAAGTGAAGCAAATTAATGCTGTTGTTAAACTGATGTGACTAGTGCATTCAGCATCTACTTTTATCGCTTTTCTTTTCTAAAGCTTATCTAAAGGGCTGACATGTTCACTTTTTATTTGGTCGGAAAGGCGTCTTGGCCTTCAGCCTTGTTTATTTTTCAGCGTCTATTTACGATTATTAGAGAATTTGGAAGAGAAAAGATATACCTGCTGAGCTAATCTGGCTTAAATTAGTTAACCTTTCTGCTCCTGCCCCAATATTTCTACACTTTTGGTGGTAAAAGCACAACACTGTTGACTAAATATGGATTACAACAGCAAACAGCAATTTCTAAGGAAATTTCAATACAGCTATTTTTTCTGTAGTTTTGGGCATTAGTAGTACCAATATCGAGGTAAGATTTATGCTACTTGAACGAAGACATTGTCGATTGTAATGGCTCATTTGTATTTTGATGTCAGATTTTTAATATTTACGTTTTTGTTCAATTATAAACTAAAGTTGTGAAGGGTATTTTTCACCTCATTTTTCATGAAAAATATGTCTTAGTGCGTCAATGACTGTGGGCTTTTATGCTGCTTAAAGCCTAAAGTGATCTCCTCTGGGGATTCCGCTCTAACTTGTTCATGTGACCCGCTTAAAATTTCCAGCTGCAGGCATATGGGTCTAATTGTCCTGGTAAACCCATTTGGCAAAACACTAGAGCTCTGGTCTACGCATGGCTCCCATTGACAAACTTGCTAAAGTCTCCTGTTCGCTTTTGCCAGCCCCTGGTAACTTGCACCACTTGCTCCAAGCAGGTGGTCAATTTAAGCATTAAAGTCCCAGAATTCGGTGAAAACGTGCATTTTTAGGTCGAAGGACGCAAGCGGGCTGGCCTGTTGTAACCTATCTGTGGGCTTTTAACCACTCCCACCGCACGCCCATCATTATCACTCGTTTATGGGCTTGCCTTTTAAAAATCCTTTGGTATCATTGGTAAATGGTTTTCGTTCGTCCCTCCTTGGGGCAGTTTTGTTACTGCCTTGTCCATTGACCCTATTACATGGATAACTGCACGTTTGCCAATACGTTTGACTGCGAGCGAATTTCTTTTTTCTTTTGTGTCTGTACTTCGCACTCATGCTCTTGATGGTCTTGGAGCTTTGAATCGGCTTGCTTATGTCAACTGTATTACTTTTCATTTTTGTAACTCGAGCAAACACAAGACTCATTACATTGTAAATGCTTGTTGTACCTGGTAATTCCAGCTTTATATGGTTTATGGCTATTTTGTGAGCTTTTCCGTATAATATCTGTTCACTTATGAAGTGATAACGGTTGGAATAATTACTTCCAGCTCCAGTATCTCCCCATGGAGCTTACAGCCAATGTCTAATCAAGCTTTAGTGATCCATATTTATTGTGGTACATTTTTTGTCAATTTTAGGTAAACACACATTTTGATATTTTCAAATATTCATTCATGTTTCAAACTGAGAAGAGTCTTCATTCGCTGGTCTGGACTGGCTCCCACATTGAGCCCTTGAAGTGTTCAATCAGTGTTGAAGCAAGCCCCTCACCGTAGGAAACCATATCTAGGATGAGGCCGTAGTAGAAGCTTTCATGTTTGGGTCACAGCAGCCCATCCTGCTCTAAGAACCCATCACATGGCTTCAGCCCACTAGGAATATGCAAGATTTGCAGAATTGCCAGTCTGGCGTGGTTCATTCTCATTCATTCACAAATTGGCTTTGGTGACGGTTCAAGACAAAAGTGACAGATTGATAACGTATCTATGCACAATCCATTATTCAGTTATAGCTCTACGTTGGGTATTTGAACCAGGTCTTTAACATTCTACTTCATATTGATTGATTTCCACAACATCGTGCAGACAGTGTTTGACTTGCTTTTATCTGGGCACTCAGAGAATTACAGCTAAAAGCAGGCAAACCTTATTTGGTCTAATGACACTGGGCCTGATTTAAAGTTAGTGGGTGTGGGACCCCACTTAACAGTGGTGGATGTCCCATCCACACAATTTTGAGTGCCTAGACATATGTACACTTTAAATAGAGTAGGTGGGACTTCTACCACACTTTGGCAGTTATTCTGCATCTGCCAAACTCTAAATCAGGCCCAGAATTTGGCCTTTCAGAACTATGGAGTTTAGAAGATCAAAATTTAAGTAACCAATAGAAACACACCATTATATTTTCATGGCAATTACTCATTGAAAGTTGATGTGGTTATGCAAAGTGTATTCATTAATATATAAACTACCAGCGTATGTCAATAGTATCATTGGCAGGTGTTCATATGATCGTTGAGACCAACATATAAGAACAACCAAAACATTTTGTTCCATACGTGTTAGCAAATCATGCTAATTGAATGTAGAAGCCCTGTTAGGAAGGATTTTTAACAGTGGGTTTTAATGATTCTCAATAATTTTAGCGGGAAAGAGGATATATTAGAATTTCATCCCACCATATGACAGCTCTTGGTTTTCAGCCCACTCTCCCATCTATGACTTCAATTCTAACTACTGGAAGTGTTGTAACCTTTAAAGAGCAAATGTCACTGTTAATGAACAATTAAATCAGATGCTTCCTAATGTATAGTGGTTTTTCAATCAGCTGCTAAGTACGCCCTTAGCTCGCTACCAAAATCATCTGCTGGCTCGCAAGGGCTCTTAATTACCAAACATACTACCTAAACCAACCCTCACAGATCCTCATCTGGCCTTTCAAGACCCTCTATAAAATCAACAAGAACACAAATTACCTTTCAGCAAACCTAAGCTAGTCTCACACCACTCTCAGAAAAAGTTTGCCAGTCTATAAACTCCTTTAGTGAGCCTTGAAGCAATCCTGAGGGACAAACAATTGTCAATTAGAACCCTTGGCTGGCACTCGGATACTCCACAGATCCTCAGTCATCCATCAAATCAACCTCAGACCAATTCTGATGATGCTGAGACCCACTGTGCCAGATTCTAGACTGTCAAACAATGGATATTAGTCTATAGCCCTAGAGTCTAGTGAAGGTGTTGGCCATTGCAACAGAAACATGTGTGGACAGAGAAAAAGTGCAAGCCCCAAGCATGTGTACAAAAGGTAAAGAGGCAAAAAAAATCCAACACTCATATATACCACTTCGATTTCCCAACACATGTTTATCCTGATTTTCATCTCAGAACAAATGAGTACATATGGATATATGTGCTCTCTTCCATTCTTCAGGCCCCTGTCCTTTGTGTTGCAGCCTACCAGAAAGCAAAGCTATCTGATATGCAAAGGACATCTTGGGGAATTTCAGAAAGTTAACCTGGGAATGCATTTTGCCCATTGCTTGCCATCGGGTTTGTGGTTTGTAACTCACATATGCTTTCCATTTGCTGGCGTAGGCTCTCCAGGGTAACT
Organism: Pleurodeles waltl; assembly: GCF_031143425.1. Lineage (NCBI taxonomy): Eukaryota > Metazoa > Chordata > Amphibia > Caudata > Salamandridae > Pleurodeles > Pleurodeles waltl. Next base: position 827,094,489 of record NC_090442.1, on the reverse strand, counting down.
TTGTCCCTCCTCATGCCAAAACCTTATATACCAGTATCATGCAGAGAGCTCCTTTTCTATAAACAGACCTGTAAATCTTATTCTTATCACATTTGCTGTGTATTCAAAGACTAAGTTTAAATGTCAGGCACTATCTTCCAAGAGTGCTTGTTTCCTTTTCTTGTGACAATCTTGCTGATACGAACCAGTTTTTTTCTAGCATAGGACAACATTTAAATGAACAGTGTAAGTATTTCAGAATATATTAGAATTATGAAGCACATTTTTTGTTATTTCCAAAATGTGTTGGAAACGTAATTTATTATGATCAAAACAAATCAAAATAGGAGATGCAATTTCCACACAATTTTGTCTGTGCACTGTATAGCTTTATTACTAAGCCTGTGCAAATGTAATGGTCATTTCAACTGATGTGTTGTCTGTAATGGCAGTGTGCTATCACACCATGAACACTCAACTCTACATCACTCCACTCTACTCTACACCACTCCGCACCACTGCACTATATTCTGCACCACTCCACTTTACACCACTCCAGGCCACTGCACTACTCTATACCACTGTACAATACACTACTTCATGCTTCACCTCTTTACTCTACCCTGTACCACTCTACTCTATGCCAATGCACTCTTGGTCACTCTACACCACTTTACTTTTTGCTACTGCACTTTACATCACTCCAGTCTAGCCTACACCAATCTACTCTGCACAACTCCACTCTATGCTGCTGTACTCTACGACACTCTGAAATACTGCACTCCATGCCACTGCACTCTATGCAATGAACTTTAATCTGTGACACTCGACTCTATGCCCCTGCAATCTACGCCAATCCACTGCACGCCACTCTACTTTGCACCACTATACTCTATGCCACTGCACTCTCCACCACTTTACTCTATGCCATTACACTCTATGCCACTCTACTCAACTGCACTCTACCCTACACTACTCGACTCTATGCCACTTCTTTCTATTCTGTAACAGTCTAGTCTATGCTACTGCACTCTACTTCACTCTCCTCCACTCTACAACACTCTACTCTATGCCATTGCCCTCTATGCCACTCTACTCATAATCACTGCACTATACACCACTGTACTTTACTCTGCATCACTGTACTCTATGCCACTCTACTGTGCATTACTCCACTCTGTGCTACTCCACTCTATGCCACTGCACTGTACATCATTAGACTCTACTTTGCATCATTCTGCAAATATACTTCTCACAACTCTTTGCCACTGCACTCTATGCCACTTGACTCTACTTTTCACCACTGCCCTCAGCATTACTCAACTCTATGCCACTCCACTCTCCATCACTCTATGCCACTCTACGGCACTCTATTCCACTGTAATCTGTGCCACTTTATTCTGCCTCACTCTACTCTATGCTACTGCACTCTACTTCACTCTCCTCCACTCTACACCACTCCACTCTATGCCATTGCCCTCTATGCCACTCTACTCATAATCACTGCACTCTACACCACTGTACTTTACTCAGATCACTGTACTCTATGCCACTCTACTGTGCATTACTCCACTCTATGCTACTCCACTCTATGCCACTGCACTGTACAGCACTAGACTCTACTTTGCATCATTCTGCAAATATACTTCTCACCACTCTATGCCACTGCACTCTATGCCACTTGACTCTACTCTGCACCACTGCCCTCAGCATTACTCAACTCTATGCCACTCCAATCTGCATCATTCTATGCCACTCTACTGTATGCCACTGCACTCTATGGCACTCTATTCCACTGTAATCTGTGCCACTTTTTTCTGCCTCACCCTACTCTGGGCCACTCTACTTTCTGCCACTGTACTCTGATTGACTCTACTCTGCACCACTTCACTCTGCGACACTCCCCTCTTCTATGCCCCCCTCTAATATACGCCACTGCATTCTATGATTCTTCATTGTACGCCACTGAAATCAATGCCACTGCACTCAGAATCACTATACTCTGTAACACTCCAAGCCAATTAACTCTACACCAGTCCACTCTTCTCCATGCCACTCCTGTGTATGCCACTCTATGCAACTCCACACTATACCACTGCAGTGCATGAAACTCTCTGCCACTCCACTCTTCGCCATTCCATCTAAAACATTCCACGCCACTTTCTCCACGCCACTATCTTTTAGCTATGCTGCACAACACCCACGGTGGTGTAAACATTGGCATAGCCAATAGCTCTGGCATAGGCGAGACCCATTGGCTTTGCCAATGCTTCTCTCAACTTCGTTCTTTGCACTTGCTTATGTATCTACCTTTTCCTTGGAAAATCCACCTAGGAAATTTGGAAGTCCCAAACTTTTGATACCTTTCAAAGATCCTTCCACTCCCACTGAATTATAACGGGATGAAATGTAAATCCTACATGCAGCTCATGTAAATTTATTCTCACTAGTGTTAAACCTCAGCACATTACTAAGCATGCTGATATTTCATGTACTTTTACCTTTACCGCAATTTGCCTATTTATATAGGTCGCACAACTACATGTAAGGTGAAATCTAATGGCGGTGGTAACTGAGGGCCTGATTTAGAGTTCAGCGGATGAGTTCTCCATCACAAACGTGATGGATATTCAATCCGCTGTGTTACAAGCAGCATAGGATATAAGCACTTGTAATACGGTGGACGGGTACCCCCCACATTTGTACTGGAGTAACCAGTCTGCTGAACTCTAAATCAAGCCTTTTGTGCCAACTGAACAATGAGTGCCTGATTGTTCCAACAAGCAGAAAAGAGTGCCCGCTTCCAAGCAAAAAAGTTACTTTGCTTGGTCCCTCTTGTGCATTCGTTTGAGGACGTTTCCTCACCCACAGAAATAAACCTAAACAAGGTGTGCTGGCCGTGCCTATAGCTGCCTCACCCCTTAGACAACTGCTCTATGGTTGTGATAAAAATCCTGCACTGCAGTGTATTAAATCAGCTCATGGACACACCTGAAGACTTGCACTGACTGTGAAAAATGAGTGAACAGTGTTATTAAAAAGGTTAACATGTAAGGAAATAAGATATTTATGTTTTTTGTTTCATTTTCTAAACTTTGCTTATGAATGCTTCATGAAAAAGGTTACAATTTAGAAAATGACTGGTTCATAGCTTTACCTTTTTTTAAGTAATATTTTAAATTATATAGTCTCCGGTTTGTGTAAAATGCTGCAAGAGTGGAATCTCAGATTGGTACCTGCCCCAGAAGCCTGCAGGCTGTGATTATCCGACTCCAGCTTGGTGAGCCTGGCAGTGAAACCGAAAGGGCATTAAAAAGGTCCCACTAGCAGGATTTTATTGAGAAAAATCAGATTCCTACTTACAGTGATCCAATATATACTCACCACACCCTTTTCGCTCCATAATAAGGTCAGCAATTAATTGTCATCTCGACAATTGCAGGAAAATATCCCAAACTACCATTCCATCATCCGGTCGTCCTTCTAAATTATGATTGTGCAGGGAAAAGTTCGCAGGAAGAGTTCAGTTACCTTTTTATGGACATTTGAACACAGGTTCCACAGTAGTAAAAGCTGTAATTTTCGGTAGAACTCCGTGCTGCTGCGCCATTTCCAGCTACTAAGAAACTGCCTCGCTGCCAGAGTAAAGTATACCCTACGTCACTCTCGACCGAAGAAGGCTCTCGAACGGTAATGGTGTAATTGGTAATAAGTAGCAAGCCTGCTGCTCTCAGGTCATGCTGGTAATAGAACTGAAATGGAAGGGGGTGCTGGGATACCTCAAGTCTAATAACGTACTTGGCGAAGAATGTTTGATGGGTGATCATTCAGTGGTCTCTCAACCAAGCCTGCATAAATGTTTGTTCTCCATGTTTAACACGAACACGTTTTTAGCTAACAGAGTTAATTCGTTCATTCTCTTAGTTTCTTGCATTATGCCTAATAGGGGTCGTGGGGTTGTGGGGGAGGCAGGTTCATTCCAGTCTAAATGATTCTATTCATTTACCTGAAGGATAACAAGCAAGGGGCTAACAAGCCACATTGTTAGATGGAGTTAATTAGTGCTATTGAGGGTTCAAGGCACTTAGAATCAGGCTTGGACTGAAAACATGTTGTTGATATTTTGCAGCTTACTTGGGTATGGCGGAAAAAAATGAATTTTAAACTGTCCGAATCTGACGTTTTTGTCTGATAATTACATTTTATGAAAGCACCTTGTAAATAAAACACGATGCGTTAAACATCTTTGTGAACTGTATAGACTGGTGTGATTATCACGAGATGACCTGTTCCACCTAATGAATGTAATCTGTTTATCCTGAAATGCAGCTAAACTTCTTATAATGATCAGTGTTTACTTTACAAGGGTATTTATCTAATTTTGACTGGGGGGTTTAGGGCGGGGGTGGATACCACATTTTCAAGAAAAACACTTTCTTAGCTACTCAGCAAGAGAACAGTTGTATGGGGGTTGACATCAGGGCCCGTTTTATGTATCAGGTACACTATTCATGTTTAAACTTTTATACAGGTGCTCCCGGCGCAAACATAAAGAGTACGTGGCCCTCAGCTGCTCCATTTCTCACTGTGCAGGTGGAACCCGTCTGCACTTTAGAGAGGGGACACGGATCCCCCTGCAGCTGGGTACAGTGAGATACTGCCTCCACATGCAGGGTGATGTTTGTGGGGTCCATGTGGCACGCTGTGTCCCCTACGGAGTGCTGCCCTCTGGGGGCGCACTGACAGTGCACCACCTTTTAGTTGCGCCTTGTCAGTGCCCCTACTGACGCTTCTTTGCCTTTGCACCAACGTCCATAATGGGTAGCGGACCTAGAGGCAAAGAGAGGCATGAGGCCTGACCCCATGTAAATGAGGGAATGCCCTCCCAAGATATCAAGATCGAGCTGGTGCTACATGTTCACCAGCGCTATCAGTTTTACAAAAGGGACTGCACAAGGATCTGCAACCACTTCTGTAATACCAAGATGCCCTGGCGGCGCACAAAGCGGGCAAATGCACCTGTTGTGCCCCCTGGGCACTTTGTGTGACATGTCCCCAGATGGTTGACTCCTTTGTCCAACTGTTGATCTTCAGCTACCTCCCATTTTCAGCTGAATAAAAGTCAAGTGCATGGTCAAGGAGTGACGCTGAGGTCATGGATAGCAAGGGCAGCACAGAAGCGGTATTTGCTCTTCTTTTTGATGCCTTGTGTTTATACATTAACTTGAAATATCTGTGTTAATGCATGTTTTGCAGACAATAGAGCTCTGAAATACAAAGAGGCAAAAACTGCTCTGTGTGTCCAAGCTCTGCTGCCTGTAAAACATGCATCAACTCGGAGATATTTCAAGTTAACGTGCGCACTCAAGGCATGCTGATAGAAGCACAGACACCCTTTCTGCGCTGGCACAGCACAAAAAATGACATAATGACAAAGCCCTTAGTGCATGCCTGGTCCAGTCAGATGTGCTGGAAGTAGGGGTGCTGGGGTTTTTGCAGGACCCCCAGAATTATCATTTTTGGACCAAGCCCTTTTTGCACAGTCATCCCCAAACTTTCTGCCGTCCTCCTATTTTTCTGACCCTCTTTTCCTTAGCTCTAGCACTTTATCACTGTTAATCAGAGCTAACGTGCATGTGCTCTCACTTCTAAACTTGGTCTCACTGGCCTACACCTGATTGTCTTATTTAATGTACCTGTAAGCCCCTTGGACAGTGGTATTTCTTATACCCAGGGCCTGTAAATGATATGCTACTAGTGGGCCTGCAGCGCAGCTTGTGCCATCCACAGAAGTACAGTGTGTACTGCCACAGGGTGCTCACATCTAAATTTACTTGCCAGGCCTGGAACTCCCCTGTTGCTACATATAAGTCCCTCCGTAAGGTAGGCCCTAGCTAGCCCTATGGGCAGGGTGCTGTGTATGTAAAAGTTAGGACATATGTCTCTATGTACTAAATGTCCTAGTAGTGACAAACAGCCTATTTAGTTTCTCACTACAGCAAACGCTGATCCTCTCATAGGATTGCATGGGAAACGCCCTTACATATGTCTAAGTGGTATTGTCGGATCTATGAGGGGATGGAAGGCATGCTTGGCATGGTTGGAATGGTAGTGAGAAATGCTTACTGGTGTAGGTGGATTATTTATTACCATTGTAGAAATGCCACTTTTAGAAAGTGGGCAGTTCTCTGTGCTTATAACTTTGGTGTTTTGCATCTTGACACCAATTCATGTCTAGGGCAGAGTGACAGCTGAGCTCTGTGCATACTTCTCAGACAGCCTGTACACAGGGATGGTGGAGGTGTAACAAGAGGACATCTGCATACTAAATGGTCTTCCTGGTCTGGGAGCGGTAGAGGCGGGGTACGCATGCATCTGTAAAGGCTGTGCCCTGGCCACACACAAAGGGCTTGTTTACCCCCTACTGATGTTTGGAGCCAGTGGTGGAGGACAAATGGGACGTTCTTAGAACTGGTTGGGGCTGTTTGGATAAAGAGTTGTTCCACATGTTGGTAAACACTGATGGACTAAAGAACTGGGCACTAGATGCTGGATGGACTCGCCAGGAACTGCCTTGCGACTGCTCTGCTGTGGGACTAACCTGTGGTCTGCTAGGTCACTAAGAAGGACTGGCACATTTTGCTCATCAGGACCTTTTTGATGGCCTGTTTGCCTGGCCTTTCAGCTTCGTACCCCCAGCTGTCTCCAGCAGCTGGGTGATGTGACCCCCCCCGACCTGCATTCCTGTTGCTTCAGCTCTGTATTTTTGAGGCATTACTTGGGCAGAAATGAGCACATGGTGAGTGCTCTTCATTCTTCCCTTCCCTGTGTTATGGTGCATTGGGAGCACTGTAGGTCACCGCTGGCTTTGCCTACCAGCACATGGAGAGCACTGCACTTTCACCTACACTCTCCCTTCATCGACACATGGTGGATGCTTTGATTGTCTCCCCAGTACAGGAGGAGCGATTTTATCTGTGTTACCGAAGTGCATAGTGCGCGTCCAAGGCAGCATTCATGCTGCGGAAGCAGTGTTCTGATTGGCAACCGTCCTTTCATTGACTACGGCCATACCACTAGGAGAGAAACTGCTCTCAGGACGCAACCATGCTTCATGCGGCCCCAACAAAGTGCTCTCTTGGCCGACATTGTGGTCTGGCGTGGAGAGGAGAACTTGTGGGAGACTGAGCAGCTCTTTCTGCTGCTCAAGCCAAGTGTTACTTGTGCCATTAGCTCGATGCGCTGAAGCCAGGAAGGACTGCGCAAACTGCTAACCATTACAGCAGGTAGGTCCTCCGCCATTACTGGATCGCTGCCTCACTGCACTACGGTCTAAGAGTGAGGCCCTCCCCGGCAGCGCATGCCTGCTTTGGACAGGAGGGAGTCCCCTCATTGGGACCGGGTCCCGTCCGGCTTACTCCTGCACGCAGCTGCACTGCACAAACAAGGGTGCTAGGAACCTGTATCGAGAGGGTCCAGGGGAGGTCCTTCCGCGATGTTCCCTGGTGTGTGGCAGGATCCCCCAACTCCCCTTACCCTGGGCTGGGCCCCAGGGGATTGTTTCCTGGGGCTAAAACATCACTGCAGTGGGAAAGACTCCGCAAGTGTTCTTCTCAGGAATTACCGTAAAGGCCATACTAAGAGTGCCTTGATGCCTGTACTCTACGCTTTGGACCTATTCTCAAGGAAACCACAACTACAACTGTAATCAGTATAATAGGGGCCCCAGTGCTTTTGGTGCCCTTGCTACGTATCAGTGAAATATGTACAGCAATGTGTTGGCCTGGGACATGTGCAATAATGGAAGGTTTTCTCTATTTGCATTCATGATGATGTTTTGGCATTCATGACAACGTGTTTATTTTGACATGCCTGATGAGAATGATTCACTTTATGTGCATTCATGATGATGTCTTGGCATCTCTGATATTATTTTCATTCTGACATGAGCATTTTTGGTGATAAGGACAACCAGACTACTGCTGTTGTTGCAGAATACCAATAACCTATATGTTTACCTGACTACTGCTTGCTTTTGGAGCGTACAAGTAATCTGTGTGATGTTTTGACAACTGCTTGTGTAGCAGGGTATTACTGATACATGTTGTGTTTAATCTAATGATGTTTGATGCGATATAGTTTATTTTTATAAAACTTGGTGTAACGTTTCCTTTGTGGTGTATTTATTGTGCCACTAGTGTGTGTGTGTTGTGTAAACACATTACACTTTTGCCTCTGGTATACGTCTTACTGCTCGTGCCAAGCTACCAAGGGGGTGAGCAGGGGTTATCTTGGGTGTTCAACTTACTCGCTCTGACTAGAGTGGTGGGTTCTGCCTGGATTAGGTGTTTACCCCAGCCTACCAGAAACCCCATTTCTAACATTTCATGCTGAGGTTCTGAAGGTGAATGAGCAATAAAGATGCATTTCTGTCTCTTCTCCTTTCCTGTAAGTTCAAAGAAAGAGGTCAAGTGTCAGGCTGGCTCTTCTGACAAACTGTTGTATATTTTTTGTATGGAGATTGGTGTTTACTTTTCTTTCCTTGACTTCAGATTGAGAGGCTTTTGTAAACTGAATTAGATGGCAATCTTGCTGGGGTTCAGGGAGTATGTAAGGATCACTGTGGGATGTCATTAACACAAAACAATTAAGTGTAAATGAACTGTACAAATATTTCAAAATATATCAGCAGTTAGGAGGGTACAAATGAAACATTTTTTGTAATTCTGAAGTGTGATGGAAACAAAGATTGTAATAGAAGAAAAACAAATAAAGACTCTTTAGTCGGTGAGGTGCAAATGACAGTCACTGAAGCTCAATTTTCACACATTATGCTTTGTGTGCTATATAGTTTTATCAGTAAAACTGCACGTTTTTGCAAATTTAGTTGCCATTTCAGTGGAAAAGTCACTGCCTTTAAAATGCAGTGCACTACCACACCATTATTAGTCAAATATTTTCAACAATGTGACCCAAAATGATACCTTGGATACTTACTACACCCTAACCACATTTATGCTCATGGGCGTGCTTCATTTGCCACTCTTGTTCTTTGTGTTACCTTTGGATTTTTCACAATCTATATGACTTCAGTGATGTAACTTTGATGGAAGCACCCCTTTGAAAATTGGTCCAGCAACACTGGATCCCCTCTGCATTTCCCCATCTCCACACTACAACCACCCAGTAACGGCTCATGGCATGGAAATTGGGTGGTGCGACACATGGCAGGGGGAGGGGAGGAACCACAAACACAAAAAAAAATTTTTTTTTAAACTTATCTTACTCGGTGCCTCCGTTTTGCCGCGCTGCGGTCCTCGTCACACCAGGCACAGGCGCCCAGCCTTCCCTCGGGCTAATCCTAACACTGCTTTTAAGCTGCTGGCAGCATGAAAGCAGCATTAGGACTGGCCGAGTACCCTGGCTTGGAGATCCGAGGCAGACTGGCAGCCTCTGCCTGCTGTCTCCAACCCGGCAACTCAGTGTGGGTTTGGAGAGATCTCAGTGCGCATGTGTGTTTGGCCGTCCCGAGACGGTCGGCCAAACGCACATGCGCACTGAGGGGAGTGCTGTGCACTCCTCCTCCATGTGTGTCAGGCAAATTTCCCCGCCTCTTTAAAAATAAAATGATAATAAAGATAGTTTAAAGTTTTGAAGCTGCTCCTGGCAGTGAGACGATGCTCCTCCGCCATAGCGGAGGAGCTGCCCCTGCAACCACCCCACCCTGCCAAACAAAGTTGACCAACCTTTTCCCGTTTCCTCTCATTTGAAAAAAAAACACAGGTTATTTCAAGTTCTAGTTCCTTTAAACTGGTTTACAGTGTAATTTTGTGACTCCACTTTCTCTACTGTTAATTAAAATTCTCATTTCACCACCTGTCCCTCTCTTTTATTTTATGGCCTGTTTTAGTTTGAAACAACTCCTAATTTTATGTAAAATTGTGCAGCACATCAAAGGAAGGTCTGATTCATTTCCGCTTTGCATACTCTGCTTGCTGAGCTGCTCATTTCAGGATGAACGTTTGAAACATTGCAGTGCGTCGGCACCCAGGGGACTGTTACTTCAGATGGAGTTCTGTAGTTACAATGGTAATGCCATGCAGTGTGACTTGCTGATTTACAGCACGTGCAGTTAATGTGCACATAATGTATAGCAGAAGACAATGTACCCTGCGGGACTGTGACTGGAGGACCCTGTTACAACGGCCCTGAAGGCAAAGCACGTCTTTAGCGTTTTAAATCATGTTATAATCCTGATTCTCATTAATTCAGATTCTTAACTAATGATTGCTATGGTTCATTTCCTGCTGCACTAATAGTGTTGCCTGACTTTCTCACGTACGGATTTGTGTGGTTGTACGGGAAACATGAGGAAGGAACATTCACATCAAAACCACACAGGCCGCTATTCAGATGGGCACTCAATGAGACGTGTAAATTAGTACTCATCTGTAGTTCTTCTTTCCCTACTCCATGCAGTTGTGAATTGGCCCTAAAACCTCTAAAATGGATTACAATGGGAATATTCATGGAGTATTCATGTACAATTAGTACAAATAGAAAATGACTGTGCTCACTTTTACCAATCAGGAGTTGGACAGTTGAGGGTAGATTCCAAAGACATGTAATAGCAAGTTAAAGAAGTCTCCTGTAGTGCTATTTCCTATACTCATAAATGCTTTTGTGAATCAGCTCCATTGTTGGAATGTGTTTGACATTTTTATTTTAATGTAATGGTTTACCAGTAAAATCATATATTTATTACATCCATTGACAAAAATGTGGTCCAAAAGCACAGGTTATCTGCAGCAAGCGTAGTGAGAAACACAAATTCAGACATTTATTACTGCAGTGCAAATGCCTGTGCTTTATTACTTTATCACAGTTCGATGGATCTGACTTTACTCTGAATATAACATTACATGTAGCAATGTAGTGAGACTGACCTCTGGCTCTGCCAAAACAGTAAGGGCCATATGTAGGAAGCATTTTGCATGGTGCAAACTGCGAAAATCGCAGTTTGCACCATGCAAAATGCTCATCGAGATGCTCATTCACAATTTGCGAGTCGGTACCGACTCGCAAAATGTGAATGCGACTCGCAAATAGGAAGAGGTGTCTCCTTCCTATTTGCGACTCGCACCGCAATGCTAAATTGCTTTGTGACCGCGAACGCGGTCCCAAAGCAATTCGCAGTTACCACCAGTGTCACACTGGTGGTAACCCATTCGCAAAATGAAGACGTGTTTTGCCGTCAGGGCCGTTGTCCCATGGGACCCCTTCCCCTTTCTGAATGTTGCCAAAAATGTTTTTTCAAAGCAGGCAGTGGTCCAATGGACCGCTGCCTACTCTGAAAAAACGAAACCAAATGGTTTTGTTATTTTTTTTGTATTGCAACTAGTTTTCCTTTAAGGAAAACAGGCTGCAATACAAAAAAAAAACAGCTTTATTTAAATAGCAGTCACAGACATGGAGGTCTGCTGTCTCCAGCATCCCACCATCCCTGTGAGTGCAGGGACTCGCTATGCAGTCGCAAATTGCAACCCACCTCATTAATATTAATGAGGTGGGTCTTTGCGACCCCATAGCGAGTCGCAGACGGTGTCTGAGACACAGTTCTGCATCCGCATTTGCGATTCGGAAAGTGCGAGTCGCACTGACTCGCAATTTCCGAATCGCAAATGCAGAAATTGCTACATCTGGCCCTATATTACATGCTCCACATGTACATACATACTACTTATCATCTAGGTCAAGCCTTTCTGCAAACATATGGAAAATGCTAAGCTGTTTGATGTCATTTTACAAGTCTTCTGTGACACACCAGACTAGCTTGGGTGTAAGTTAGGTGACTAGCAGGATAAAATGCATTCCTAAATGTTTGTGAAGAACCAAAAAGTCAGGCTGAAATCTAATTAGCATTTGTTAAGAGTTGTGAATTCTTCAAAGCATATTACTTACATTCACTTTTGTTAATTATGACTCCATGCAGAAAATTAATTGTATTTGTGCTTGTGTCTGCACCTTCTTTGAGGCACGTCTGGTCTAGAAGTCATCTAGCATTCTTTTTTTAATCCTTGAATGATGTCTGGATGGTGCCTACACCAGGAGCGTCACAGGGATGCCATTGGTCCTGATGCAAGCACGGAAAATGCCCCCTTTGACTGCTGATTGGGTAGCAAATGCATCTATCAGTGTTGACCAGGCCCCTTTCTGTATCGTCATCTTTCATCGTATGTGGAAATTCATGCTTAACAGCATTGTTTTTCCTATCCACTCCCTAACGAGAATTCTCACTTAAGTCAAAATATGTGTATAAATGGACATGTAAATCCCTTAGATGTGTGAACATAAAACATTTCTTAATTTTTTGAACCATACTAATGCCTGCAAGGGCACAATATAACTTTTTATTAGTGTGAGACTTGCACCTGACAAAGCTAAAAGACTTAGTCCAGGGAGTTATTTATTTTTGGGCCCATGGAGAAAGGATGCTAGCCATGATGTTTTAAAATGTATTTATGTTCCTGGCTGTGTCTGCCAATAACGATTAAGGAGTGCAATCAAAATGTCAAAATGAGACCAATACATTTTTCATTGCGAGTCACCTTTAGTTCGGTATATTCAATGCATTTGTGCACAGAAAACGTGCTATACATATGCAAATGTAAGTGTACGCCGGGCCGGAGTTGGGGGGAGGTGTGTGTTAGTGGTGGGTTAGAACATGAAGTATTTAATTCGAAGCTCTAAATGCAAGTGGTGCAAGTGACCATTGTGCATACTCGATTTAGGAAAGCATTTGCAGGGAATTAATTTCCAAAAGCAACTCTTTTTAGGTCGAGAGTAGCATCCGACGTATTGTATAATTTTTAGTATACTTATACTGTGGGTTCAAGCGATTTCAAATGAATTAATTTGTTGGTTCCAGTGTCCTTGATTGCTAGTGGTCAGTTCTGCTTCTTTGTCCTGCCTTTTTGTCTTTGGAGCAGCACCACCTACTGTATAATTACGCTATGTCCTGTTTATCGCTTCTGTAGGGGACTTTTTTTTTTTTGTATTTGCCTGTTGGTCTTACACTGTGGATGCGTGTTCAGTCCCTCCTCCCCAACAGTTCCCTCTGCAAACAAAAAATCAACAGCAGAGGGAGCCCTTTTCAGTCCCCCTTGTTTTTCTTGGAATGGAGAGCTTAAATGTCCTTGTTGCCTCTGACATAGCCGTAAAAAAGACCATCTGCTGTGCTCCGATTGGAGCTGCTTCAAGGTTGTGCCCTGCTGATTAGTGACTTGAAAGCGGGATGTTTGTATGAGTATGATCCCACAAGCCTGCATTTAAATACAGTGAAAATGCAACTTACAATTTATTTACACAAACTAAATACACTGTAAAAAATGAGACACCGGCACAATAACATAGCCCTACAAGGCTATAACTGGCATTGCCTCTTTAAGGGGTCCCTTGAAACTGCCCTGGCTGTCTGCGTGTTGTCCTTCCTGTCCTCTCTTCCCTGCATCAATAATTTCAATTTCTGTCTGTCACTTTTTGGCTTGTTTGTCAACTTTTTTAATCCTAGGCAGCTGTCAAACGGTTTGCATGACCCTGTTACATGGATAATTGCACTTTTGCCAATACGTTTCAGTGCGAGTGAACTTCTGTTTCCCAGGCTTGCTATTGCCACCAAATCTTTCTGTGTTTGCTCATAAATCTGTCTGTTCTTTGCATGTTACGTGTTTGGGATAAATTATGCAGAGGCCAGTCTCATGCAGACATCAATAAACGCTACTGTCACCCATTTCTGTTACAAAAGGCAGCGTGTGTGTCTGCTTCCCAAAGCATACATTAGAGGCCAAGGTGTGTGCATGTGTGCGTGGAGGGGGCAGGGCAGTGGCTGGACTTTGTGTGGGGTACCTGGAGGGCACTACTGTTGTGTGCGGGTCCTTCTGTCATAGGGTGTTGTTGATATCCTGGGTGTGCATAACGGCCTGTCCAGATACAAAAGGCCCCTAATTCTTCCAGTCGTGGGTGTCAGCACCCTGTAATTATAACAAGGAGAGGCTGTGAGCGTGTGTCCCCATTTCAACGTCTCTGTGTCTGTTTCTCCTTGTGTGTCTCATTTGCTCCACATGGCATGTGTTTGTGTGTGCCCTTAGTGTGAATCTTTGCTTCTTGCGTGTCCGTTTCCTGTTTGTGTCTTTGCTTCACATGTGGGTGTCTGTTCTCCCTTGTGTGTGTTTCCTTGGTTCAGGCGCGTGTGTGGTTGTGTGTGTCCTGTGCGAGTTTGGAGCATTGCTTTGCGTGCATGTGCCTATTTCCCTGGGTGTGTGTGTCTTTACTTTGCCTGTGTGTGTCTTTTTCACATGTGTCTTTGCTTCTCATGTTCTTGCGTGTATCTGTTCCCCGCGTGTTTGTATCTTGTGTATCTTTCGTTGGTTTATGTATAGGGGGCGTAGCACTGGAGTCACACAAACATTCCGGAAGATCACAGCTGCTGCAGCAGACAACAAAGTTCCAATCACATATTCCTGACATCTTTATTGTATTAGTTAGAGGATAAGTCGACCCCCGGGAGATAGAGGAAGAAGGTAAATGGAAGTTCTTTAGTTATATGCAAGGCCGCTGGAATCATATGGCAGGAAAAGACATAATTATGAGGCAGGGTTGACCAATTTATGTGGCAAGAAAAGTCCAGTTATGAATTTACAATGCCAACAGTTCTAACTCAAGCACATGCGAGACCTATTGCATTGCAAATGCTTGTTTTATTTTACAACGCAAACACATATACAGTAATGTGTGACCTTCTTAGTTCTGTACATTATACAATGCAATGCCACACTGCAAGAACTTACCCTAGTTGGTCCAATGGATGTGGAATGGTCTAAGAGGAGTATAATAATTAATGCCAGTTTTGAGTGTTTATGATAGGAGGAAGCAGTTTAAACTGAATTTCAGCACAGTTTGGCTGTCAAGACCAGAGATCTTTTTGAAGACGAGGAGAATAAAGTGTTTTTCTTTTACTTCAAGTTCCCTTAGGTAAGTATATATCTAACAGGGTAGACATTATAGGGAATTAAGTTGTCTTAAAATACTGGTTAGACCTATCATTGTTAGGACAGTCTTCCCCAAAGCATTTTTCCCCATCTTCCAATTTTGCTAAATTTGTTTTTGTTGGCCTCAGGGCTCCTTGCATATTACCACTGTGTTCGTTCCTTAAAACATGTAAAATTGATTTACACCTGATTGGCATGTTTAACTAACTTATACGTCCTTAGTAAAGTGGTATACCATATGCCCAGGGCCTGTAAATTAAATTCTACTGCAGCACTTTTTGCGCCGCTCACTTAAGTGGCTCCTCAAATTAGGTCCCAGATCTACCATTGCAGCCTGAATGCAACTTTAATCTGCCAATTCGACTTCACAATATTAACCCCTTGTCAAGCCGTAACTCACCTTTTATTACCAAAATGTCAACCCTATGGTATGCCCTAGGTACCCCGCAGGGTGTATTGTAATTAAAAGCCTTGACATACACTTTTAAGCTTTACGTTCCCTGGTATTGAAAAACTCATCAATTTCTTTTTCACTATTGCGAGGCCTAGCTCCCTATAGGAAACTTTGGATTTTCTTATTACATCTAATAAGTGCTAATGTTTGATTGGGAACAGGTGAAGATTTCATGTTCGGTGTTGAATTTTAAATTACAATTCTGAAAATGCAGCCTTTAGAATGGTGGTATTTTTTGTCCTAACCCTTTGGTGGCTGCAGCCTGACTGTTCCTGGGTCGAATGACTGGATGTAGTTGGCAGTTAGGCTTTGTTTATTTCTCTCAGACAGTCACAAAATAGAGTTATCAGGTGTGCCTGGATGGGCCATTATTGATAGCATGATGGGATGGAGGAGCTGGGCCCAGCCCCACTTGAAACTGTATAGGCTGTGCCCTGCCTTTACATAAAGGACTTATCACCACTGCATTGTTCATGCAGCCAGCCTAGAACCAGAGCAAGGAAGGCAGGAAACATCAAGCACCATAAAAGGATTTCTCTAAAAACTCCTCCTACTTCAATGGCGGCAAGAGGTATACAAATAGGACCTTCTGACCTAGTCTTCAGTTCATTTTATTTACCAGTGGAAGGACTGCTGTGGGTTGCTGAGTATTTTAGAAGACTGCTATGCTGCACCAGGAAGGACTGTTTTACTGTTAGAAGCCTGCCTTGAACCCTCAGAGACCTGCCTTGCTGCTTGAGCCTGGTTCTACTCATTGAACGCAGGAGTACCAGAGTGACTCTGAGGGCTATTTGGCTGTTCTCCTGATCACAGCCTCAGGACCCAGCCTGAGTGAGTCTTAACCCCACAAGTGGTGCTTCTTCAGTACTGGACCCTTGATGGTGTTAAATCTGCCCAGATAGTCAAAATCCCAAACTTTTGGGCTGAAAACTGCTCTGAGAAACAAGTGGAGACCAGGACCAACCGCCTTGTCTATCCATGCTAGGTCCATCACCGGTCAACTTGAATTTGCGACAGCTCCTGCTATGTTCTTTTTCTCAGCAGCAAATACTATTCAGCATTCCTTCACCAAAAGGGTATCTGGCCTTGTGGAACTCTTGTGGGCTAAAGTCTCCAGCTTTGTTCCACTGGAGATTTTTGACTTCCAAAAAGGAGACGTAGACCCTGATTTAGAGTTTGGCGGATGGGTTACTCCATCACAAACGTGAGGGATATCCTGTCGACCGTATTACGATGTCCATAGGACATCATGGAATTATAATACGCCAGACAGGATATCTGTCATATTTGTGACAACCTTTGACCCTGCTTGCAGGTAGGTCGCTCTCCGCTCCGCCTTCCGCGCTACCTCCTTTCCCGTTTCCTTGCTGCTTTTTTGCTTCCCCGCCGCTGCGTCCCCTGCGGCCTCTCCCACCTCCCACCTCCTTCTCACCTCTTCTTTAGGCTATTTCCCCGCCGCTGTGGCCCCTCCCGCCTCCCACCTCCTTCTCTCACCGCTCATTCCATTTTCCCCGCCGCTGCGTCCCCTGCGGCCCCTCCCGCCTCCCACCTCCTTCTCTCACCGCTCCTTTCCATTTTCCCGCCGCTGTATCCCCTGGGGCCCCACCCCCCAGCCCTTTCATAGGACAAGCCCTCCCGCCTCCCAGCTGCCACTCCCACCCTCCCCTCCTCTTATGGCAGCAGCGGCACGGCCGCGCCGCTGGCACACCGAAGGCGTGCCAAAGGCAAGCCTGTCTGCGCCCGTCCGTGTCCGGACCGCGCCGAGCGCCACCCCCCCTGGTCCGCGAGACCCCTGCACCTCCAGACGCCGCTATATGGCCGACCAACTCAACGCCCTCAATCCCGGGCGCATCACAGCATGCTCCCAGTCCTCACCAAGGAACACCCACGGACCCTTTGCATGCAGCACCTGCAGACTCACCTGCGACAGAACAAAGAAACCAACATAGACCAAAACTAACCACCTCCACTGCATACTCCTCAACACCCACTCTGCATGCAAGCATGCCATCGAGCTCTGGGACCTGCTTGACTCCACCGCCCCAGACGTAGCCTTCCTGACCGAAACCTGGTGGAACGACTCCTCGGTGCCCGACATCGCAATAGCCATCCCGGACGGCTACAAGATCATCCGTAGGGACCGCAACAACGGAATCGGAGGAGGCATAGCCATCGCCCACAAATCCTCCCTCAAGATCGACACCCACACTGACGACTCCCTCAAGACCGCCGAACACCTACACTTCCGCATCCACACCGACCCCAACACCACTCTCAGAGGAACGCTCATCTACAGCCCCCCCGGACCATGAGCACTATTCAGCGAATCCCTCGCTGACCTCACCAGCACCCACGCACTCACCTCAACGGATTACATCTTCCTCTGGGACCTAAATTTCCACCTGGAGAACAACAACAACACCAACTCCACTACTCTGATCGACAACCTCACCAACCACGGCCTCAGACAACTCGTCAACACACCAACCCACATCGCCGGCCACACACTTGATCCCATCTTCTCCTCAAGCGCCCCCGTCACCTTCAACCATACCACCGTACTCCACTGGACCGACCACCACTGCATCCACTTCACCTACAAGAAACATACCGAGCACCATCGCACCCAACAACCACCCTCCGATGCTGGAGCAAAGTTTCGGAAGACCAGCCTACCAACGCCCTCGTCCAGAACACACCCCCCGACTACACCGACTAAGACACCGCCACCAACAACCTCACCCTGTGGATCAACGACTGCGCCAACACCCTCACACCACTCAAAAAACCCACCGACAACCAAGCCAGAAGAAAAGCCACCTGGTTCACCGATGAGCTCCTAAATTCCAAACGCGACTGTCGGAAGCTAAAAAAGGAATGGCTCCTCAAACGCACACCTGACAGCCTCACAGCCCACAAGGACGCCACCCGCAAGCACCACCAACTCATCAGACAAGCCAAACGATCCCACTTCAAAGACCGCCTGGACAACAACGCACACGACGACAGCAAAGAGCTCTTCTGCATCGTGAAAGAACTCTCCAACCCCAGCGCCAACATCAACTACATCCCTCCATCCCAAGAACTCTACAACGCACTGTCCACCTTCTTCCACCGGAAGATCACCGACATCCACAACAGTTTTGACGCCACTCCCATGCCAGACTCCACCAGAACACTCCACCTGACCTCCTGGACCAACATGAACGACACAGGGACAAGCAAGATCATGAACTCCATCCACTCAGGATCTCCGTCAGACCCCTGCCCCCACCACGTATACAACAAAGCCGACTCCACCATCGCCCCCCAACTACGGAAGGTCATCAACATCTCCTTCGAAACAGCAACATTCCCTGAAAAATAGAAACACGCAGAAATCCGCGCCCTCCTCAAGAAGCCCAAAGCAGACCCCAACGACCTCAAGAACTTCCAACCCATCTCCCTGCTCCCTTTACCAGCAAAAGTGATTGAAAAAATCGTCAGCACACAACTAACCAGCCACCTCGAAGACAACGGCATCCTAGACCAGTCCGGCTTCAGACAAAACCACAGCACCGAAACCAACCTTCTTGCCGCCACAGATGACATCAGATGCCAAATGGACAATGGCGAAACATCAGCCCTCATCCTCCTGGACCTATCTGCCGCCTTCGACACAGTCTGCCACCACACCCTGAAATCACGCCTCCACGAAACCGGAATTCAAGGAAAAGCCCTCGACTGGATTGTCTCATTCCTCTCTGGCAGAACCCAGAGAGTCCGCCTCCCCCCCTTCCGCTCCGAAGCCACCGACATCATCTGCGGCGTCCCCCAAGGCTCAGCCCGATGCTGTTCAACATCTACATGGCCCCCCTCGCACAAGTGGCCCGACAACTCAACCTCAATATTCTCACCTACGCTCATGACACACAGCTCATCCTCTCACTCACCAAAGACCCGCACACCGCCAAAACCAACCTCCATGAGGGAATGAAATCCATCGCCAAATGGATGAGAAACAGCCGTCTGAAACTGAACTTGGACAAGACGGAGGTCCTCATCCTCGGACCCACCCCCTCCGCCTGGGACGACTCCTGGTGGCCCACCGCACTAGGAACCCCGCTGACACCGTCCGACCACGCTCGCAACCTGGGCTTCATCCTCGACTCCTCCCTCACCTTGTCTAAACAGGTCAACGCAGTTTCCTCCTCCTGCTACAACACACTCCGCATGCTCCGCAGAATCTACAAGTGGATCCCGACAGAAACAAGAAGAACAGTGACACAGGCCCTCATCAGCAGCAGGCTGGACTACGGCAACGCACTCTACCCAGGCATCCCAGCAAAAGACTTACTACGCCTCCAACGCATCCAAAACGCCTCCGCCCGGCTGATCTTCAACGTACCCCGCCACAGCCACATCTCCCACCACCTGAGAAACCTTCACTGGCTTCCCGTGGACAAAAGGATCACTTTCAAGCTTCTTACCCACGCTCACAAAGCGCTCCAGGACACGGGACCAGCCTACGTAAACAACAGACTCAGCTTCTACACCCCCACTCGTCAGCTCCGCTCCACTAACCTCGCCCTCGCCATCGTCCCCCGCATCCAAAGTAAGACCTCCGGCGGCAGATCCTTCTCATACATCGCCGCCAAAACATGGAACACCCTCCCCACCAACCTGTGACAGACTCAAGACCTACTCACCTTCAGAAGACTCTTCAAGACCTGGCTCTTTGACCAGTAACACCAGCTTCCCCCCTCCCCCCAGCGCCTTGAAACCCTCACGGGTACGTAGTGTGCTTTATAAATCCAATGATTGATTGATTGATTGATTGACAGAGTAACCTCATCGCAAAACTCCAAATCAGGCCCTTAGTCTGAACATAGAAATCTTCCATGTAGCTACATCCAGCAGCTCCCCAATAATGACGCTTTCTTCTCACACACTGCATGCAGCCTTGCCCTGCTGAACTTTACTTTCTCATGCATCACTTTTCTGAAATTTCTTCTAAGTCCAAAGGTAAGCATGAACTGGGCCAAATAGACTCTTTGTATTCAACTCAGGCTCCACACATTTGGCCATATTTTTCATGTTTCACCCGGTCTTGTGTGACTAAATGTTAACGATTACCACTTTGATCTTTTAGGCTCTAGTTTTTACCTTAAACCTTAAAAATTCAGAACTCCTGTTCTACTGATTACATGTTTGCAGTTTTGGTGTCTATTAATTTAAAATTGACCCTATTATTCATATTGGGGTGGGATTATTCTTGTGTTGTCACTTTATTGCTGTTTGAGTATTACATAAATGCTTTACACATTGGCTCTAAGTTAAGCCTGACTGCTTTTGTGCCAAGCTATCAGAGGTTTAAGCTTAGGTTAATTTTGTGAGTTTTGTAGTTCACCCTGGCAGGAATTGTGGCTATTGCTTGATCGGGGTTAACACCCTACTAAACCAAAAACCCAATTTCTCACAATACCCCATTCATTTTCTGGTGCTAGCCATGTGCCCTGATACAGATCAAGTCCGTCCTCCAGCATCAGAACAAAATTACAGGGATTGTAATTTTATGCAGAGCATAAAGGTACCTAAGCTTGCACAGTCTCAGACCCCATCATCATTGAAATGCAAAGGTCCAAAAGGCCACTAAATTGGGAATTTCACTAGAAATAATTACATTTCCTACGGATGCCCATGTAATGGTATAGCATGTACAGCTATTAATTGTAAATTATATAAATTATTACCTCATATGGCTTACTGCGGCCATGGCAGTGCAGTGATAATATAGGTGCATGCTGATGTTGCTAGAATGAGTGAATGTGTGTGTGGTCACACACATAAATGTGGTAACAGAAATCTAATACCAGTCTGAAAAGTAATGAACGTGACTTTTTCTGCACTTAATTCTGTCACAGAGCCTGTAAAGGGTTCTAAGCACTGTGTCCACAACACAAGGAGTACACTTAGTTTGGTGGCAGTTTCTGACAGAAGCAGATTTTGGAGCCAAAAAGAGCTGATCCATGAGGCAGACCATCGAAAGTGTGGAATACAACTGACTATTACTAGCAGACATCATGGGATACACAAAGTTTTTCACACATACCCAACAGTTAATTCATTGAAATGAAATTACAATTTAAATAAACAGCATAGATATTGTCTGTAGTAGGAGATCCTTTATGAACTAGACGTTCAAGAGAAAGGAGGCAGAAAAAAACTGACAAAGTATAAAAAGAATCCTATAGTGGACATAAACATAAAGACTGTAGAATTAATGGAAATATCCAACCTTACTATGCAGTTTATATCCAGTAAGAAATCACTCTCATAATGGACTGAATAGAAACATGACTAGCCATTCCAGCCTTGAGCAGCTTGTGTCGTATGCAACTTATTTAATCAATGTGTGCATTTTATTAATCAGTTGTTGTGAGTGGCTCTGTATTCATTTAGATGAGTGCTACCTGTATAGTTAGTTGAACTATACTTCATGTATTTGATATATAAAGTAAGTGTATACCTCACTTAAATGTACTTAATATTAACTTATGCTAACTTTACTTATTTAAAATCTACTCAGAATCAAATGTTGGCCTAACTTATAACTAGATTTGAGTTGCACACATTGCATTTTCATGAACTGTCTTGCAGATGCCTTATTTTGTCTTTTCTCTGCAGGTGTCATATCATGTGGCTTGTTAAGTTGGAATAGCATAGTGTTTATTGTATTAGACTAGCAGACTATTGAACTTTGAATTAGAAGTTGGCCTCTGCAATGAAGGCTGATACAGCGAATTAGACCCTCCTGTACCAGGTAGACTGGACGGATGTTACATGCAAGGTCACTCAGATGACTTCTTCTTTTTTGAGAGCTGGGAAATTAAAGAGACTACCTGCTCCCAAAGAACAATATGTTCGGATTGGTACTTTTGATGGAAACAAATGGGAAGAAGCCTTCTAGAATCTTCTTCCATGCTTTAATTGTGTGCTCTTTAGAATAGCAGATTAGACCCTGTCCTAACTTCACTGACAGAAGACGTCTTCTTGACTCTGCTGACTTCCCCGCCCTGGTTGTTGAGTTTGAACACTATACTTTCCCCTCAAACCTCAAACCTGGTTTATCTGATGCTGACAACTTCCTCTGTAAAATATAACATTTCCCCTTATCACTTTTGATACTTTATTGATAATTATTGAAGTTCCTTTATGGAACCTGCTTGGTTGGTATTTCCCTCTGTGTTAGCGGTTCCATTTTACATACTTTTCATCTTATGTATACATTTAGATGGTATGATCATATAAATATATTTGCTTTTATGATATTTTCAATTCTGCTGATTGATTTAACTTGGAATCTGAACTAACCTATTCATAAAAACCTTACGGTTTATACACCATCATCTCTGTCATTCTTATGGGGCCACATTAGTCTCATTGTATTTGAAATGTGTTGCTGAGGTTAGCTCCTTTCTTACACTTAAAGTCGACAATTAAAGGTCCATACAACTGGTGGGGGATTCTTTAAAGTAATTTTACTAAGTGATTGAGATTTAAGATTAAGAAGTTCCTGTCAATCAAGCTCCTTTGGGTCTGAGGCTTTATATCCTTCCCTTGAGGTGTGAACCTCACTGAGGGTGGTAAGGATGCATTTTTCTCCATCACTGGGTGATTGGCTCCTTCTTCCAAGAGTTTAAGGAGTATTAAGCGAAGCGGTGGGCAGAGTGGTCCAAATGTCTCCCTCCTTTGTGAAGTTGGCATTGTTGTTTTTGAAATGCAAGAGATATACCTGGTATTATTATGGGGGAGAAAAATTAAGCAAAAGTCTAATTTGAGGAGGACCAAGTTAACTTCAAGATCAATAGCAGAATTCTCCCGTAGATCTATTTTTTGTGGGAAACATTCACTTCAAGTGAAGTACACAATCCTCACTATTTCAGGAGCGTGAATCTTGTGGTCACGCAACCAAATCAGTGCAATGTTCTTTTAACATGTCTTTAGTTCAGTGCTGCATTCTACTCTGGATCCCACCAGAAGACAAAATACTTATGTAATTGAAAAAATAAAACAAATCTTTTTATTGAGTCTTATCATGCAAAATCAGCGTACATCCGAATCAAGCTTATCCTGCATAGTACAAAGTGTCCAGAAATTGACATCAATTTCAACATTCAAGAACGTAGGAAGGGGGACCATAGGAAGAAAGGGGAACACCCACTCAGCTTAGAAAAAACACCAGTCGTGGAGACCTTTAACACAGCTCAATGTACCACAGCTGTTTCAGCGCATGTTGTGCTCCATTTAGTGGCATAATTGACATGACTTATCTCTGGGTGGTGCTTCTTGAGCATTCTCTATCGGACCTGTGGCAGTTTCAACATCATCAGCCCTATCCAATGCACTCAGATATATCTCTAAGGGGACCAAAAATCCCTGGTGAGGGATCTAACAGGCATCAATTCCCAATAAGCTGGTAGTTATTCGTGACAGTATGTCGCATCAAATAGCCACTTATTCCTCTGTGGCATCTGGCATCTGCCCTAATGCATCACAACCTGCCACTCAACCAGCAAAAGTAGGATTACTGTATGTTTGAGCATTTCTGGTGGAACTTCCTTAATGCATCCTAAAAGCACAACTCTCAGTGAATGCTCAAGGGCATGCCCTGTGATTTTGTCTATATCATCAAATTTAGTTTCCCAAAATTGCTACAAGCCAGGGCAGCTCCTTGCTAGGTGCAAAAAGTCAGTGTGTAGCATGGTGCAGTGCATGCATCTTGCATCATCAACCAGGCCAATCCTGTACATCCTCTCTGGGGTGCAGTGGAGCCTATGCGAGTATTTAAAATGCACTAATCTCAGCCTATAGTTAGGAGGTATGGCTCTAGATTGAGTGCACACAGTATCTCCACTGCTTTTCAGTGAGAGAAGCTGCAAGATTCGCAGCCCAAACCTGCCAGGTGCTAGGCACCTGCACCAGTGCCTTATCCTGCATTCCCTGTAGAGCTGTTTAACCAGCTTGTGTGGAGGTGGGCATTTAAGAATCATCTCCAGTACTTGAAGTGTGGGAAGGGCCACCGGGAAGGAGTCAAGAACCGTCAGCATGGCAACTTGTAGTTGATAATAGGTGAATATGTCCAGTTGGTGTAACTGCAGGTCCCTGTAGGGCCTGTTGGGAGGCAATAAAGGTGCCCTCCGGGTGCACAGCTCTCAAGGATGTCAGTTGCAACCTATGCATTCGACTGCAGGTGCCAGCATCAAGAGTAACAGGGAATCAGGGGTGGCTGATAAGCAGCACTGAGGGTCCATATAAATAATTCAATCTCATCTTCTGCCTCAACTCATTCCACGCCCACACCATGCAGGCAACAGTATCAATCTATGTCCGCTGTCACTTGGGGGTAGGTGCATGTACAGTGCCATCTGGAGCGGGCCTGGGGCAGCGTGGTCATTTCAGATGCCACGTGTAGTTGGAATTATGTAGAGTACAGATAGTAGTGCGCAAATTGCGCCTGGGTGCTGAAGTAATACAAGTCCAAATCTGGCCCTCCCACCCCACCCTGCTCAAAGGGAAGAGTCATAATCTCTCGCGTCTCTCAGGGTTGTCTGCCTACCCACGCCACAGTCACCGACTGGGACCTGAACTTCATTTAGAAGTATGCCGGCAGGGGGAGAGGCAGGTTGATAAAAAGAGAGAGAAATTTAGGAAGAAACACTATCTTTGTAATGACCAACGTTACAGTCAATGAAAGTGAGAGCTTCAGCCAGCTCTTCACCTGCTCCCCCAGTCAGAACATCTACCTACCATAGTTAGTTCTTGACAGCTCATCCAGATCACGGCTAAGCCAGGTCCCCTATTACCAGGCTGGCTCTGTGCCCACTGCAATGGGAACTCTGAGTTAAATTCCCAGGTCACAGCTGTCAGAATGGAATATAATTGATGTTAGCTCAATTGATGTTGATATCCATTATGCCACCAAACTTAGAAAACTCTCTAAAGAGCGGGTTCAAGTTATCCTATGGTTCCCTAACATAAAGGGTATCATCGTCTGTGTTAGAAATGGGGTCTTTGGTTGACAGTCAGGTTACCCCCTGTTCAAGCAAGGACCCTCACTCTAGTTAGGATAAAAGAGAATCACCCTCAGCTAACCCCTGCTTACCCCCTTGGTAGCTTGGCAGAGCAGTAGGCTTAACCTCAGAGTGCTGGGCGTAAAGTATTTGTACCAACACACACAGTAACTTAATGAAAACACTACAAAATGACACAACACCAGTTTAGAAAAATAGGAAATATTTATCTAGACAAAACAAGACCAAAACGACAAAAATCCAACATACACAAGTCAAGTTATGATTTTTTAAAGGTTTAAAAATAAAAAGAGTCTTTAGGTAGTTGTAACAACACACTAGCGCTGCTAGCGTGAAAATGTACCTGGTTTGCGGCAAAAATAACCCCGCACGGGCGGTGTGCGTCGAAAATAACCCTGCACGGGTATGTGCGTCGAAAACAGCTCGGCACGGCGAGGCGCGTCGAAAAAGCCAGCCACGCGACGGTCCGAAAGTCCCGCGGCGCTGGTTGCGATCTCTCAGCCTTCGTCAGCGATGCTGCGCGTCGTTTCTCCTGCTCCGGGCGTCGATTATCCGGTCGCGTTTCCTGCGGCGTCGTTTCTCAGCTGCGGAGCCGGCGTCGCGTCGTTTTCTCAGCCGCGATCGGATTCGCGTCGATCTTTTCTCCGCACGGTGCTCGGTGCGTGTATTTTTGTCCTTAGGCTGCCAGCCTCTCCTTTCAGGGTCCCAGGAACTGGAAGGGCACCACAGAGCAGAGTAGGGGTCTCTCCAGAGACTCCAGGTGCTGGCAGGAAGAAGTCTTTGCTATCCCTGAGACTTCAATAACAGGAGGCAAGCTCTACATCAAGCCCTTGGAGATTTCTTCTTCAAGATGGAAGGCACACAAAGTCCAGTCTTTGCCCTCTTACTCTGGCAGAAGCAGCACTGCAGGAAAGCTCCACAAAGCACAGTCACAGGCAGGGCAGCACTTGTTCCTCAGCGATCAGCTCTTCTCCAGGCAGAGGTTCCCCTTGATTCCAGAAGTGTTTCTGAAGTTTGTAAGTTTGGGTGCCCTTCTTATACCCATTTTAGTCTTTGAAGTCACCTTCCTTCAAAGGGGACTCACACCTTCTTGTGAAATCCTGCCTTGCCCAGGCAAGGCCTCAGACACACACCAGGGGGCTGGAGACAGCATTGTCAGAGGCAGGCACAGTCCTTTCAGATGAGAGTGACCACTCCACCCCTCCCTCCTAGCAGAGATGGCTAATCAGGAAATGCAGATCACACCCCAGCTCCCTTTGTGTCACTGTCTGGTGTGAGGTGAAAAACAACCCAACTGTCAACTGACCCAGACAGGGAATCCACAAACAAGGCAGAGTCACAGAATGGTTTAAGCAAGAAAATGCTCACTTTCTAAAAGTGGCATTTCCAAACTCACAATCTCAAAATCAACTTTACTAAAAGATGCATTTTTAAATTGTGAGTTCAGGGATCCCAAACTCCACCTGTCCATCTCTTCTCTAGGGGAATCTACACTTTAATCATATTTAAAGGTAGCCCCCATATTATCCTATGAGAGAGACAGACCTTGCAACAGTGAAAACGAAATTGGCAGTATTTCACTGTCAGGACATATAAACCACATTACTATATGTCCTACCTTATCCATACACTGCACCCTGCCCTTGGGGCTACCTAGGGCATATCTTAGGGGTGCCTTACATGTAAGGAAAGGGAAGGTTTAGGCCTGGCAAGTGGGTACACTTGCCAAGTCGAATTTACAGTGTAAGAATACACATGCAGACACTGCAGTGGCAGGTCTGAGACATGATTACAGAGCTACTTATGTGGGTGGCACAACCAGTGCTGCAGGCCCACTAGTAGCATTTGATTTACAGGCCCTGGCACCTCTAGTGCACATTACTAGGGACTTACTAGTAATTCAAATATGCCAATCATGGATGAACCACTTACATACAATTTACACAGGAGCACTTGCACTTTAGCACTGGTTAGCAGTGGTAAAGTGCCCAGAGTAACAAAAACAGCAAAATCAGAGTCCAGCACACATCAACAACCTGGGGAACAGAGGCAAAAAGTTAAGGGAGACCACGCCAAGGATGAAAAGTCTAACAGTCTGTATACATGGAAACTAGGACTCTACGGGATGTGAATGCCAGGCTGTAGTTCGAGTGGTGTTGTCACAGCAGAGCGGCCAATGGTTGCCTTGCGGAGGTGAATAAGATGGGAGACAGGGGATATCCCTTTTGGGTGGCCCACGATATTGAAAAAGGGGGAGTTATCATTCCATTAATTCGTAGTCTAGCAACTGGCTGGGTGTATAAGAGGCCGATTACTCAGATGAACTTGTGTCTGATTTAAAAGCGGAAGTAACCACAAGGTTATCAATTTTGCTAGGATTTTATTTCCATATTAACTATGGATAGTGGTCTGTATGATTTGCAGTGCTGGGGATCTTTGTCTGGTTTTATTATAGTCACAATCAGTGCCTCTCTAAGTGAGGGAGGGAGTATACCATTAGACAAGGATTCCTCATACATCGGGCTTACTCTTTATAGAAGGAAGCAGTGAGACCATCTAGGCCATGATCCTTGTCACCAGGCAATATATTGATAACCTGAACTACTTCCTCTACCATAAAGGGCTCATCAAGGAAACCCCTGTGACCTTCCTCAAGCCAGAGCAGTTGTACAGAGTCCAAATAAGAGGTAAGGTCGCAGGGGCATGACCTGCATTGACATATATAATTCAGAAAACAAGGCATCTTGTGCTGCATAGCCTCTACTCCAGCATGCACATTTTGCTTGTTATCTGTTAATTCCACTATGTAATCACTGCACCAGGTTTGTGCAGGAGGGTAGCTAAGGTCATATCAACCCTATCACCTTACCAGCTCGCGTCTCATTTCCTAAATAATGAGTTTCTCTTTGTACCACTTCATCAAACTCTGTGTGCTTGGAACAAACAGCTGCTAGTATGGATATACTGCATGTTGCAAAATATTGGAGTTCCAGAGCACGGATCTTCGCTTTTAGCCACACCAGCTCCTTACTCAATGTCCGCAGTATGCCAGCTTGCTTTTCTATGCAAACCCCCTGGACCACCACCTTGAAGGCCTTCGATAGGGTAGATTAAGACAATACCATTTGTACATTATGCTCAAAGTATTCTACGATGGCCAATGGGACCTTTCTGCAAAACACTTGGGCGGTCATCCCAACCCTGGCGGTACGAGACCGCCAGGGTTGGGGACCGCGGGAGCACCGCCAACAGGCTGGCGGTGCTCCCATGGGCGGTACAGCCGCGGTCAGAAACGGAAAACCGGCGGTGTACCGCCGGTTTCCCGCTGCCCTGGGGAATCCTCCATGGCGGCGCAGCTTGCTGCGCCGCCATGGGGATTCCGACCGCCATCCTGTTCCTGGCGGTTTTGGCCGCCAGGAACAGGATGGCGGTATGGGGTGTCGTGGGGCCCCTGGGGGCCCCTGCAGTGCCCATGCCAATGGCATGGGCACTGCAGGGGCCCCCGTAACAGGGGCCCACAAAGATTTTCAGTGTCTGCCATGCAGCTGCACCCGTCGCACCCCTTCCACTCCGCCGGCTCCATTCGGAGCCGGCATCCTCATGGAAGGGTGTTCCCCGCTGGGCTGGCGGGCGGCCTTCTGGCAGTCGCCCGCCAGCCCAGCGGGAAACCCAGAATAACCGCGGCGGTCTACTGACCGCGCAGCGGTATTCTGGCGGCTCCCGCCGGCCCTGCGGTTACCGCGGCCGGCGGGAGTCAGAATGACCCCCTTGGTCTCTAAGAGTTCCAGCCAATAGGTGCTGTGTAAAAGCCACCTGCAACAGGACTGGGACATGATCTGATAATATCGTAGGAGGTGTGTGGTGTTTGAGGTCCACGCATCTACATCTCTTGTCACTTGCCAATAGTCATTATACAACCATGTGGTGTGTGTGGGCACCATGCATGTACCCCCTGTGCTTTCCAAATGGTGAGAATGCCAGAGGTCGGTGAGGTCATTGTCAGCTATTATAACTTGCAGTTGTGCAGCAGCGTGCAGGTGCGGGTGCCGGCTTTCAGTAGACTTGTCCATACTAGCGTCCAGTACCCCATTAAAGTTCCCTCCCATTAGGAGTGCTCCCGGCCTAAGAACCTCTGTTAGTCTCCAAACCTCTGCAAAAAATAGTGGGTCATCAATGTATGGACCATATAAGGCTAAGAGTCTGAACGGGGGATCCTGCAGTGTGCCAGATTGCATCATAACTTGTTGATAACATAGGGCTTGATGCATGCACCACGGTAGCCACATGTGGATCCGAACTGCCACCCCTAGTGCCTAATTGGAATAGTACGTCACATGTCACTCGCCAATCCAACCCACCCAGATGCGAACCTGAGTGCCTTCCGTAAAGTGTAATTCCCGTAGGAAACAGAAATCTATGCCATTCTGCTGTACTTATGAAAATACATGTTCCACCTTCCACCTATCATTGAGCCCACTAATGTTCCAGGTTAGGCATTTAATCAACAGCATTCAGAGATGTATAGGGTGTGTAATTGCCAGGCGTGCATGAAAGGGTCACCCGTCTAAGAAGCAAGTTTCTTCATGCTGATTGGCAACCAGGGTTAAGAGCAACCAATCATTTTGAAAACAATATTCTTGCATCAACTTTACCCCAACATACAACCAACCACCCACTTTGGTCCCCCCAGTTGGGCCAAATGATACCACCCCTCCCATCAAACTGCACCATGATTGCATTTAAAGAAAACAGTGGGGGGATCATCCCAGGGGAGCAAACCAGAGACCCAATAGTCTCTCAGCAGGGTCAGAGCTGGGTGGCCAAATAAGGAGAGGATCAAGGAGGCCAAAGCCAGCCAAAGTATATCGCCTGATGTGCCCTTAGTTCAAGTCACTCCCCTAAATCTAAAACTCAGCCTTAGTGCATCTCATAGTTTCAAGAGGAGTCAGCGAGGAGGGCATTGTTATCCACTGTCTGGCGAAGAATCCATAGTCCACTGATTATGTATGAATTCCACCTCATTTATATCTGTGATGCCCTCGCACTTCACCTTGGTTTGAAAGAGTGGATCCCCCCTCTGCTACTGGAATGTTCTTTACAAATTTGGCAGCCACTTTCAGTTAGTGAAAGAATGCAGTTTCCTATAATAGTGCATTAGGAGTTTTGTGGGCTATATTAGATAGCATTTGGCATCTGTTTTTTGTATCAAGCATTTGATAGGAAGATAATCCTGCTACACCGCCCATAAAGCAACTGTAAAATTTTGTTTCCCTGGCGTTAGACTTTTTATCCTTGGCATGGTTTCCCCTAACTTTTTGCCTCTGTTTCCCAAGTTGTTGATGTGTGCTGGACTCTGTTTTTGTTACTCTGGGCACCTTACCACTGCTATCAATCGCTAAAGTGCAAGTGCCCCTGTACAAAATGTGTATGTAATTGGCTTTCCTTGACTGGCATATTTGATTTACTACTAAGTCCTTAGTACAGTGCACTAGAGGTGCCCAATGCCTGTACATCAAATGCTACTAGTGGGCCTGCAGCATGGGTTGTGCCACCCACATTAGTAGCTCTGTAACCATGGCTCAGACCTGCCACTGTAGTGTCTGTGTGTGTAGTTTTAAACTGCCAATTATCCTTGGCAAGTGTACCCACTTGCCTAAACCTTCCCTTTTCTTACATGTAAGACACCCCTAAGGTAGGCCCTAGGTAGCCCCATGGGCAGGGTGCAGTGTATGTTTAAGGTAGGACATACATTAATGTGTTTTATCTGTCCTAGCAGTGAAATACTGCCAAATTTGGTTTTCACTGTTGCAAGGCCTATCTCTCTCATAGGTTAACATGGGGGCTACTTTTAAAAATGCTTAAAGCGTAGATTCCCTTTGGGAGCAGATAGACATGTGGAGTTTGGGGTCTCTGAGCTCACAATTTTAAAATACATATTTTAGTACATTTGGTTTTGAGACTGTGTGTTTGAAAATGCCACTTTTAGAAAGTGGGCATTTTCTTGCTTACACCATTCTATAACTCTGCCTGTTTGTGGATTCCTGGTCTGGGTCAGTTTGACAGTTGGGCTGTTTGCACCTCTCTCTAGACAGTGACACAAAGGGAGCTGGGGTGTAGTCTGCATTTCATGATGAGCCATCTGTGCTAGGAGGGAGGGGAGGGATGGTCACTTACACCTGAAAGGGCTGTGCCTGCCCTCACACAATGCAGTCTCCATCCCCCTGGTGTGTGTCTGGGGCCTGGCCTGGGCAAGGTAGGATTTCAGAAACAAGAGAGACTTTCCTCTGAAGTAAGCCTACTTCAAAAGGCAAAATGGGTATAAGAAGGGCACCCAAAACCACAGACTTTAGATCACTTCTGGACATCAAGAGGAACCTCTGCCTGGAGAAGAGTTGAAGAGCTGAGGAGAAGTGCTGCCCTGCCTGAGACTGTGCTTTGTGGAGCTATCCTGCTTGTGAAAGAGGACAAAGACTGGACTTTGTGTGCCTTCCTGCTTGTGAAGAAATCTCCAAGGGCTTGTCCTGAGCTTGCCTCCTGTTGTTGAAGTCTCAGGGCCATCAAAGACTTCTCCTGCCAGTACCTGGACTCTCTGCTGAGACTCCTGTCCTGCCAAGTGGTGCCCTATCTAGTTCCTAGGGCCCTGGAAGATGAAGCTGGCAGACCAAGACTGAAAATCCATGCACAGACCACAATGCGGGGAAACATTTTACGCACCTTCCAAGACGCGGCTGAAAAATGACACGCCGCCGGCTTCGCGGCAGAAATCGATGCTCCACCAGCATTGTGGCTGGAAAATTGACGCACAGAGCTGGAAGAATGACGCTCACACCCACTGAGGGAGGCTGTTAATGCCGCAACCCACATTGCATGGCTTTGCTGAGACCGTTCGGGATTTTTGATGCAAACCTTGCTGGGTGCGGAAAAACGACGCAACACCTGTCCAGACCCTAATGCTGCCCGGATCGATGCATCGCTCCCCTGCGGGGAGGAAAAATTACGCACGCCGACCCGACCGGCGAAGGAGAAATGACACACGGTCTCGCTTGCGGATGATAAATCGGCGCGCCGCTTACCTTTTTCGGCACACAGTCGCCTGTGCGTGTAATTTTTACGCCACCCCTGTACTTTTCAATGCTAACAGTGTTTTACCTGTTTTCTCAATGATTTGAGACTCTTTTTGCTTTTTAATTAATAACTTGACTTGTGTATGTTGGATTTTTGTCATTTTGGTATTGTTTTGCTTAGATAAATATTTTCTATTTTTCAAAACCTGTGTTTTGTCATTTTGTAGTGTTTTCATTAAGTTACTGTGTGTGTTGGTACAAATACTTTACACCTAGCACTCTGAAGTTAAGCCTGCCTGCTTGTTCCAAGCTACCATGGGGGTGAGCGGGGTTAGCTGAGGGTGATTCTCCTTTACCCTGACTAGAGTGAGGGTCCTTGCTTGGACAGGGGGTAACCTGACTGCCGACCAAAGACCCCATTTCTAACACCTGGTATTGGGGGAGCCATCAGTCCCTCGCCAGTTTCAATGTGGTGTTTCAGTCTCTATAGTTTAACAGCCGGGCAATTACCAGGCAGGTAGACTCACTCGAGGGAGGCCACTGGCTTAGTGACCTATGAGCTCGTTCAACAATGAGAATGGCTGAGAAGGCATCTCCAAAGAGAGGCTGAAGCATTGTCTCAACATAGTCTTCCATTCAACTCATCTCATTTGATTCTAGGATTCCCATTATGTGCAGATTATTCATCCTTGAGCATGCTTCCAGATCTACATTTTTGTTGTGGATTCTCTCTAAGACTTCTCCGTCTGGTGCAGCTTCTCCTCAGCTGAGGAGTGCATGTCTTCCACATCCAATATGAGACGTTGAAGTTGATCTATCCACTCCTCATGCTTGTCTATATTTTCTTTGAGTCGATCGGAGCTATCAGCCAGCATCACTATTTTCATATCAATGGTGTTTAGGCTCTGTTTAAGGTCAGGTCAGGTTCCTGAGAGGAGCTCTCTCTATCCCCCCAATTCAGATGGTGATCATTTGGGGGGTAAGTCTGTTGTGCACATCTGTCTACAATTTTCAAACGAAAGCATAGATTGTTTCGTAATAGTTTTCTCCATCTTTCACTAAGTGCAGTCCGGTAAGCTCCAGGCTCATGCGGTGCGTGCCCACAATTGCAACATCACCATCTGATCGCGGAGACTGTCAGGATTACACCACACCTCCAGGATGGGTGGTGGAGCATTAGCAGATCTGGCTAGGTCTTCAGCTCTAAGCACCCAGCACTGGGGCCCATCTGCAGAATGGAGGCATCAGATGAATTCATTTCTCACTATTATGGCCTGCTGGTGGGCAGAAGTGCTAGGCCAATCCCTGTGGGCATGAGCAGGCCCAGCCACCCCAGTCACACAGTAGTCTTCACTGGCTGTTCGTAGGACTCCATCTTAGCAGGCTCAAGGGGCAGAAGAGTTCCCCTTCTGTCAAGTTTCATGTGTTGGTGCCAAGCCAGCCCACCAATATCCGATGCGGTAGGCTGAGCATTTTTCAGGAATGAGGACTAACCAAGTATTAAGGAGGCAAGGAGGGTAGGTCAGCTACAGAACTCTTGCATGGTCCCCTGAAACAGTACTTTTGATGAAACAATGTGTCCATTGTGAGGTCACAATGCATTGATATTTCTACCACAGTCGGGCACTGCTTTCTCGTCAAGCTCCATGAAAGTAAATTTGATGCGCCATTGTTGGGCCCCGCAGAGCTTTGTTGTTGGTGCTCCACAGCCTGGGAATCTGCTGTCATCGTGCAGCGGCTATATTATGGTCAGTGAGTGATGCGCTGATTATTCTCCTGCACTCAGGGCGATGCAGCACTTTTTACAGGTTTTAGCTGCAGATCCCAATTCTGAGGCCTAGGACTGGAGCAGGGTAAGACAAGGGTAGGACTCACAGATGGCAGAGTTCAGCAGCACCAGGAGAGTTGCAAGCAGTCTTGGATGTCCCTGAGACTGCAAAAGAACAAGGGGCAAGCCAGAAAGCCTGTGGAGACTCTTGGATTCAAGTGTGTAGAGAGCAAGTCCAGTCCTTCTCACTGCAGGCAAGAAGCAGCAAAGCAAGTAGCAAAGTGTCAGTCCCTTCTACAGCACAGCAAGCAGTAGGCCAACAGAGCAATGCAGTTGCAGAGGGGCAGTCCCTCCTTGGCAGCCCAGCAGTCCTTCTCCCTGGCAGAGTGTCCTTGGTTCCAGTTGATATTTCATTTCAGGGGTGCAGAGCCACAGTACTTATACCCTAAAATGCCTTTGATGTGAGGGATGATGTCAAAAGATCTTTCTGAAGTGCACAGGTCCTCTTTTCATCCCGTCCCTGGCTCCAGACTATCAGTGGTGGGTAATCAGCCTTTGTGTGGCCTCAGGCCACTACCCTTTAAAGTGTAAATGTGAGCCCTTCCCAACTAACTGCCCAGAAGACCCATCAGTATGCAAATCAATTCTAATGCAGTTGAGTGATCTGTGTTGTGGGTGTCTGGAGGAAATGCATAAATGTAGCTGTCACCAAACCCTGACCAGTCATGTATTGGGGACAGGCTGCCAGGCACACAGAGCAGTGAGAGCAGAGAGATGCCCACTTTCTAAAAGTGGCATTTCTAAATTGTGATAATAAATCCAACTTTACCAGTAAAGAGGATTTATCATTACCATTCCAATAATATGAAACACAATGTAGCTACTTCTTTCTGATCAGAAATTGCAGCTTGAAAGTAGATTAAGGAATTCCCATTGCTGGCCTATGAGAAGAGCAGGCCTCATAGTCATGACAAACAACTTTGGGAGTTTTTCGTTACCAGCACATGTAAAACTTAAAGGTCCATGTCCTGCATTTTACTTACATTGTACGCTACCTTATGGGCTACCTAGAGCCTACCTTAGGGGTGACATATGTAATAAAAGGGGAGTGTAAGGCTTGGCAAGAAGTTTTAAATGCTAAGTCGAAGTGGCAGTGGAACTGCACACAAAGGCCCTGCACTGGCAGGCCTGAGACATGCTTACAGGGCTTTTTAAGTTCGTGAAACAATCAGTTCTGCAGGCCCACTAGTTGAATTTAGTTTACAGGACCTGGGAATATGGTATACTACTTTACAAGAGACTTACGAATAAATTAAATAATCCAGTTGTGGATACTAATGTTACCGTGTGTCAGAGAAGAGAGTACATGCACTTTAGCACTGGTCAGCAGTGGTAAAGTGCTCAGAGTCCTAAAGCCAACCACAAAACAAGGTCAGAAAAAGAGGAGGAGGAGGAAGGCAAAAGGTTTGAGGTAACCCTGCCAGAAGGACTATTTCCAACAAGGACCCTAGGACCTGGACAGCCAAACAGAATCCTCACTTTGCTGTCCTTAGCATATGTTAGAAGCCCCACAAAGAAAAGAAGCATTGTGTGGCTGCCAGCTGCCACCATCCGTTTGGTGTGGTGATGTGTTGTGAGCTTGTTTCTTGTAGGCAAGTGCTTGTCTAAATAGGTAGAGCTAGAGGAGCAGAAAGGGAAACCCAATCATTCCAGGAACAAATAGAATAATTTGTTCATGTCTTTCTACTTGTATTTGGCTGACTGGATATTGCTCTTAAAAGCAAGGGGACACGCCCAAGGAGCTGTGTGTGAACAAGCTGCTCTAAAAGAGGCTGAGGCAGTGAAAGCCACTTTTGGGAACCAGGTTTGAGTCTTGGCGTCAGCGCAACATAATGTGATCCTGGGCAAATCACTTAGAAACACATGGCTTAAAGTAAAGAAAATAATAGAGCTAAAACACAACTAGTGTTGACTGCATAATAGCACTATTTGTTTCTTTCCTTTCAGCAAGCAGCGAGATAGCTAATATATAATTAACAGCCAGGGACGCTCAATAACACTTGATTTGAAATTGAGCAGATAGTATGTCGACCTCTAGCACTCCACTGATAACTTTCTGTGACCTGCTGGACCATAGAAGCTGAATGAGGATGTAGTCCCTACAGAAATCTTCATTAACTACTTTTAAGCAATTAGCAAAACCAGGGACGGTGCTACTTTACACCACTATAGGCAGTTGACTAATGGGACCGACTCAAGAGACTAGTGAGGGCACCCAATTTCAACAAATGTAAGACTAAAAAGCCTAGCTGTGGAGAGTGAGCATCCAAGTGGTGCTGTTTCATTTCACTGGGCCTTTAAATATCTTTGCATTGGAGCTGAGCATGCATAAACCTTTTGTTTTCACTTCCAGAAAATATTTAAATCTTAAAAATTCATCTGCGCTGAACCAGGTTAATACTCCATATTGGCAGAATTTAGAGGTTTGCCATTTCAAAGCACATTGACATTTAACCTGTGCCACTGCTAGTCAATGATTATGGAGAAAAACGAAAGCTCTTCATTTTGCTTATTCGAGCTTGAAAACTATGCCAGCTGAAGCTGCAATTTTTTGCACTTGTTAGACAGACACTTGAGATGGTTAATTTAGTGTTCTGCATGTTTCAGAGAGTAGGTACGCAGCCAAAGCATCTCACAAAGCCCAGGCGGATTTAGAAATAGGTTTTGAGCAGAAGCTGTAAAGAAATTATAGAAATCAACCGTAGTGGAATAGAATATTGCTGGAACCCTTTCCGTGCAATGTTCCATGGTTATTAAAACGTTCTCGTCAATCGACGTGGAAGAGGCAGAAATGAATGTAAGAAGGTTCAGCCTATGCCAGCTGAAAATATCGTATCCAAAGCCTGCCCAGATGAATAACGATGTGAAGTACTGATCTGCAGAGCTCTAAAATCCAGTTGTAAATGTGTTTGTTACTTACTTTTGTTTTTTTATGTTACATAATGAACAGTTTAGCAAATTTTTAAAAAATGCCGAAAATTCAATCAATAACAGAAACATGATAGAACCACACAAAACTATAAACTTAGCTGTAGCAATGACTTGAAGTTCCAATTCATACAGATGTAACAGTCCTCCGTCTATACATTCAGGCCACAGGCTATATATAGCATTACCCTCTGACAGATATGAATCTGGCATCATTTGTTTCCAGCTTTCATCCGTATCCATCCAGCGTTTCTCAAAAATATTTTTTCCAGTATTTAAGAGTCAATTATTGGGTAACCATAGAGAGGTCATTATAGTGGAGGGCACAGTAATTGTACCCATTATATACAGGAGACAACCGACAGCTACTAATATCTCACTCCATCCTATATGCAACAATGGATGCATGGGCAGGAAGGCCATGCCCTGCTAAACACAATGACACCTGTAAGGAGCACCATTGTGTGGCAACCGCAATATCATCATAAAGGAGTCAGAACTATTCTGGAGTGCTTCGTGACCAAGGGGATCAGAACTATAGACCAAATGTCGACAGATGATAGACTAAACACCTTTGCTGAAACAACACTGCAATATAGTCTTCCACAACATCTGTTCTGGAACTTTCAGAGGCAACACCACTGTCAACTACTGACACAAGAGCCCTTTGACACACAAGACTCTACGAATCTCTGACATATTATTGTGCTAAAAAATATAGTTGACAAAAATATTGGGTCAAAAATATCGGTTACCATAATATTGTGTTTCTATTCTTTAAATGGTAAGCATAAAAATATTGGAAAAAATATCATCTCCAGCCCACGTATCCAGTGTAAGCAACAGTGGGGAAATCGCTAGACTTCAGAGGGGTTTAATTTACTATTCGTACTCCAGTCAGCGCAACAGTAGGGAAAATGTAGGGAAGTGTGTGAATCACATATAAATTCTAAATACATACAAATATACATTAAAGAGTAGAACAATTACACAATCCTAATAACTTAATTAATTTACATTTAACTTATAATGTAAAAAAAAATCATGAAATTACATTTAGTTTAATGAATTTCCCTGCCTACACCCCTACAAACCCAGCAGCCTGCACCTAAAATATAACAAAAATTAATCAGCACTAAAGAAATTACTTAACTAATATTCAATTAAAGAATTAACAATTAATAAATAATTTTAAATTGTCACTTAGCCTCCCTGCAAACCCATCAGCCTACATCTAAAACACAACAAAATTAAATCAGTATTACACAATTTACATAATTAATCCTTAATCACACAATTAACAATTAATAATTA
The DNA here is from genome assembly GCF_031143425.1 of Pleurodeles waltl. Classification (NCBI taxonomy): domain Eukaryota; kingdom Metazoa; phylum Chordata; class Amphibia; order Caudata; family Salamandridae; genus Pleurodeles; species Pleurodeles waltl. The sequence goes on along the minus strand of NC_090442.1, from coordinate 827,055,802 downwards.
TTAACTTCCCACCCTATCCTCCTGCAAACCCAACAATCCACTACAACACTCTAAATTACAAAAAAAAACGACACCATTTAAAATTTAAAATTATATTTTCAAAAATAACAACTATGCAAACAATATTAACACATACAATTATTATATTAACTAAAATACATTAAAATAATTAAAAAATATTTTTACAAGTATGTTCCTGAAAACAATACTAAAAACAACAACATTCCTAGAAATTATATTACTTACCCAAAGAAATAATATTCTTGACAGTCATATTTTTGCATCACAATGTTTTTTCCACTATTTCTGTCTTCTGATGTTTTAAACTCAATATTTTGCCTAAATACCAATACTACTACACGTAGGCACCTCTGTGTATGGGGAACATTCAAAGGTTTGGTTTCAGGCCTATACACAGTCTTTAACGATGATACATATTCAACACTGTTCGAACCAACTGAAGCTTTAGTAGTCACACCAAATGCAGTTCGAATACACAGAGGAGGATAGAGCCAACGTCATGATCAGCCATGACAAGGCGACAGGAGAAGCCTGACTTAAGATGCGTTTTTGCAGAATCATACATAGATAGCACTGGTCTGTCAAAAGGATCACTGATACAGGTGCTTTGCAGGGAGCAACCTCCTCAAAGTTTAGCCTTCCTTATGGTGATATAGTTCATATTCTCTCAGTGCTTAATTTGTAAATAAAAATATGCCCAAAGCCCTCCCCTTAAACACCCGGCTGCTGCAATGAAATCGGCGAACACAGAATGCTGAGGCAGCGTAATCGTGAAGCCATCTCAGGCCTCTTCAATCCATATAAAGCCACTGCCTGCCCCTTATGCTCATTCTTGCAGCTTTCTGCTTTCTCTCATTGTGACACTTTTTTGTTTTTCTCTTCCTTCGTCTTTCCCATATGTGTCTTTGGCTCCCAGTAAATGCTTGACGCAGAAAAAAGGGTGCCGGCCCTCAAAAATAAGTGCAGGTGCTCTGCACCGGAAACAACAAGCACAAATTAAGCACTGTATTCTCTGGGACCCCAGACTTTAGAACATCTTTGGAGCGAAGTCCGAGAAAACATGAGAAATGCAGTAGAGACTTATAGTCACCTAGCAAGCCTAGCAAACAATTGCAAAGCAAATCCAGAGATTAATCACCAAACAGATGGTTTGCAACAGCACTGATAGTAAAGAAACTGCACAGTCTAAGGGGGTTATTACAACTTTGGAGGAGGTGTTAATCCGTCTCAAAAGTGACGGTAAAGTGACGGATATACCACCAGCCGTATTACGAGTCCATTATATCCTATGGAACTCGTAATACAGCTAGTGGTATATCCGTCACATTTGGGATGGATTAACACCTCCTCCAAAGTTGTAATAACCCCCTAAGACTCTGGAGGTCTAGCCATAGCACTAACACTGGCGGATGCAATGAATGCACAAAATGGCAACATATGAAGGTGATATACCACTTAAATGATCAAATGGGAACGTTTGCAGCAACCTGGAAAAGGTATACAGTGCTCCTACTCAACGTATTATGTTTTAGTTAGATTTTTATACCCTGAACTAAACAAAGTATCCTCCACTGCATTATTACCTCAATAGGTCATATGAAATTAACTTTTGAAGTATACTACCATAATTAGAGGCTTTTCAAACTGCAATGTGTTATGTAGTTGTTAAAAAACCGAACCTTTAGGTTCTATGTAAAAAGCAAAGTTAATATTTATTTTTATGCCTCGATATTCTGAGTCGTGGAAATTCACATTGCTAAGAGAAGAGGCATTCTTCTGTTTTTGTGACTGCTTCACGCATGCATGCTTTTTTCCACCTCACCCCTGCACAGGAACCACCAGCCCTGCACAGCAATCACCAGCCCCATACAGACTTGCTTTGACATTTTTTTGTAAATAACATTTTTATTCCAATGTTACTGAACCTGAATTTCGAAGCCACTTCTCAATATATAATGAAAAAAAATAATAGTGTTTTTAAACACTTAAAGTGCCTGCCCAGCTCATGGATGACATTGCACTGTACCTTAGGAATCCCCAGGACAGTTTAAATGCAGCACTTTGTGAATGTGTTTGCTTTGGTGGACTGTCAGCCAGTCATATAAATTGGGAAAAATCTAACATTTTCCCCTTAACTGCAAAGACACAAATTCCAGCGAAATTCCCGCTGAGGTGGTGTGAATCTGGCCCGCCGATATTTGTGCATCAAGGTTTCCAGAAATAGGGAGGACTAACTGTAAGCGAACTATGACACTGCTCTGTCTAAAGTAAAGGTCTGCCCTACTCGCTGGATATCAATGCCCTTATCCTTGGCAGTATGTATTTCTCTCATGAAAATTATTATTTTACCATACCTGTTTCTGAACATACCCCATCCACTGGAGAGACAGTTCTTTAAACTGCTCAAGTCACAATTAATTCGCCTATGCAGGCAACCATGGTTGCACTTAGAACTATTAACTCTGCCTTTCGAACAGGGCAGATTCGAGGCTCCAGATATGGAACTATATTCTTTATGCCCCCAGATTCACTATTCCATCTATTGGTATAAGCTGCCCCCTTCATGCCAAAACCCAGCCATTGAACGGGTATACATAGCCCCTATTTCCTCCACGGCATACCTGGGATCTAGGACACGCTCTGTAGCTCCCCCTGACTCCACTGTAGCTTACACTGAGACAGTGTGGAGGCAACTGACTAAAAGGGCAGGAAAACCACTGCTGTGCTCACCCTCAATTCAGTTTCATTACCAGACTGTCATACCTTTTACTAGTATGCATGCCTCAACATGCGGACTGGGGCTGGGGTCGCTACATTGAGGAACTCAATAGAGATGGCCAAGTTGTTGATTGTGCAATACTGCTTGCTGATAAGGACTAGACACCATTGGATGTCTTTCTGTGCATTAGATTGCAACATGACGTTAAAGCAGGTACCCCAGACTTTCCCAAAGAACCCCCCCACCCTCAAAACACTACACACTGCTTAAGATGGCAGAGACACTCCACCTGGTGCCAATTTTATATTACACCGCGCAAAACAAACGGATACCATGGGGGACAGAGCCAGGGTGGGTTGCGACTCGAAGCTTGATACGCCTCTTCCTGACACACAGTGACAATGCTGCTGTAGACAAACAGGGTGCATCGCGCCTAGCAGTAGACTTTGCATTATCCATTATAAATTCCTTCATAGGATGTATTATACCCCGGTAAGGTTACAAAGATATCATCTACGACCAGATTAAAGTTGCGCTAGGTGTAGGATGGAGGGAGCAGATATTTTGCATTTTGCCTGTGCATACCCCCAAATTCTGAGCTATTGGAAGGAGATCGAGACTGCCTTATGTCTCACAGTTACTCAACCAATTGTTCTCACCCCATTGATGGCCACAGATGCTGGTCACCCGAAATACGTCTCGCTGAGCCTGTCGCGTGCAAAAAGGCGGATGGCATGCAAATGTGGTAGGGGCCGGGAGCCCAAATTTAAAGAATGGCTGCAGGACCTAATATATTGCAGGGATCAGCTTACCCTGTAAGCCAACGTGCTGCCACCTGGCTCTAGGCCGAGGGGCGTCTGGGGGCCTTTGGAGCCCTACCTAATCTCCCAACCTCCAACTATCATAGCAGGCACCAATTAATTCCGTCATATTAATGCCCACTGTCATGTGATGGATATAGTTGCACAATGACACCAGCTCTTTTTTGTAAGGGACTCTACCTGTAGATGCTAACAGATGACACTGAGAGAGACAAGTGTATGAATGTCACTGATAGATTGGCTACGGACAACTGAGGGCCCCGCTTGCTCTGTATGCTCCTGAACATATGCCTGATGACGTTCTTGTTTTATTGATTCTGGGGCGGTTCCAGGGCGGGATTTGAATAACTATGCATGTATCTGCGATATATATATATATAACAGTCTGACATGATGCAGCACAGGGATGTTATGATTGTTAACTGCTCTTGCATGTTTTTACTGTACAAACTATCTAAAACCTCTATAATCTACACTAAAAATGTCAGTAAATAATTTTTTTTTTTTCAAAGTGCCTGCCCAGCTGCAATCAAACATGTCACCCCCAGGTATGGCTCAATTTGAGCCAGTGTTTGCTGGTGGGGAATGGCACTTATTTATCATCATCGGATATTGAACACGAGTGAGAGAGAGTAAAACACAAAAAAGGTGAAAGAAGTAGGAAGAGAAAAACTAAAACACGTTGCAAAGGGATACAACCGGGATGAGTGAGAGGCAGAGATTGCCTGATAGTGGATGGAATAGGCATGAGTTTGATCCAAGACTAGGCAGCCTTGGTATTCAGCATGCTGACCTTTAAAAGCACCCGCCTCAAGTTTCTTTGAGCACCAACACTCACTGCCTCCATGTTACAGATCTATGTATGCAAGGAGTGCTCAACGTACTTGTGTTTTCAAAAACACTGTTAAAATGTCCATTATTGGTAACCCAGCAATATTATTAGTCAATCATTATGCCTAATGGAGTTCCTAGTATTTGTCTATTAAATCATAGGAGGAGATCTCTGCTAATGAGACCAGGAAGCCAACTGGCATATGGCTTAGTCGTCAGTTTCATTGTGCTCAGCAAGAAGGTCTTTTGTACTTCTTACGTAATTTTAGTCACTTCTAGGTGCCTTACTTTATATAGATATAAGCATCAAACCGGGTACACCACTAAAAGTTTCACAACGTTTTAAGCACTGTAGATTATCCCCTGCTTATGTAAATAATTGATATTGAAGGTGTTCATCTTATTCACTATGACCATCTTGAATATCTCTAAGGTTTAGATATGTTAAAGATGAATGCTGAAACTGAAGTTTATCTTTCAGATTTACGCCTTATAGAAAATTAGAGTTGGGAGCACGTTCTGCGATTTTGTTACCCTATTGCTTTGAGAAATCTTCTTAATTAGTATCACTTCTTTACCAGTCCATCTGAAGAAGTAAGTCACGTCAGTGGTCCTCTGACATTCACCTGTTGGGGCATTATGACCTTTTGCCCCCTAAGTGGAAATAAGGGAACCCTCTTTTCTTTGAATATTGCTGACAATTTTGCTAACAAATTGTTCTCTAAATCTGAGGTGTAAATAGGGTGGATGTTATTTCTAGGTATCACCTTATAAGGAAACTTGAAGGTTTGTTTCAGTCCTGCTAATTGTTAGGTGAAATAATGCCTCTGTCTCCTAATGTAGATATATTTGTTTCTTTGCCATTTGTTTGTGATGTTCTTATGTTACAATCTGCTGCCTCCACGGCCCACACACAATGGAGTTAGATTAAAAGTACCTGGATATCGTAAAAAATAATGGTGCAGAGGAGAAGATGCATCGGAAAGTAGAGCGATGCATTGTTTTTTCTGGCACAGCTAAGGTAATGTATTGTTTATTTGCATGTGGCAAGGTGATGCGTTGGTTTCGGGGAGCGCAGCATTGGTTCGCCATTGCGATGTGGGGATATTGTGATGCCCAGAGACGATGTGTGGAAACTCCAGAACGCGTTGTGCATAGGCAACAGGTGCTGCATTGATTTGGCCGGCCTTGAAGTGATTCTTCAGCCGCGAAATAGGCGCTACCTCGATCCGGTAGGTATTGTGTTGAATCTTAAAAACCTTGAAGCCTTTGATGGCCCTGAAACTTCAGAACAGGAGGCACGCTCAGTCCAAGCCCTTGGAGGGCACTTGTCCTTTGGGCAGCACGGACATCTCTCTGGCAGAGTCCAGTTGTAGGTCCAGAAGTGTCTGATTTGGTGGGGCCACAGACCCAGCAGATATACCCAAAAGTGCATTTGAAGTGGGGGAAACTTTGCAACAGTGGTTTTGAAGTGCACTGGCTCCCCTTTCAATCAAGCCCTGTCTGCCAGGAGCCGTGAGGGGGATTATCAGTCCTTTGTGTTAAGGCCTGCCTCAGGCCTATGAAGTGTAAGTGAAAGCCCCTCCACCCTTCCTGCCCAGAAAGACTCATCAGTATACAGATGAATGCAAATGCAGCGGAGTGTCCTGTGTTTATGGCTGTCTGGGTGGAATGCACAAGGGGAGCTGTCAACTAACACAGACCAGGCGTGGATACAGGCTGTAAGGCACAGAGAGCAGTAGGTGCAAAGAAATGCCTACTTTCTAAAAGTGGCATTTCTAAAACAGTAATGTAGAATCCATCTTCACCAGTAAGTAGGATTTCTCATTACCATCCCAGCCATACCAAACATGACAAGGCTATTCGTCTCAGATGATAAATTACCACTTAAAAACATACAAGGGAATTTCTAATGCTGGCCTATGAGAGGAGCAAGCTTCTCAGTGGTGAAAAATGACTTTGGGAGTTTTTCACTACCAGTGCATGTAAAACATATAAGTACATGTCCTGCCTTTTACTTACGTAGCACCCTGCACTATGGGGTACCCAGGGCCTACCCTAGGGGTGACATATGTTATAAAAGGGGAATTTAAGGCTGGTCAAGTAGTTCTAAATGCCACGTCGAAGTGGCAGTGAAACTGCACACACGGGCCTTGCATTGGCAGGCCTGGGACATGGTTAAGGGGCTACATTTGTGAGTGGTACAATCAGTACTGGAGGCTCACTAGTATTTAATTTACAGGCCGTGGACACATGTAGTGCACTTTACTAGGGACTTAAAAGTAAATTAAATATGTCAGTTGGGTATGATCCAATGTTGAATAAAAAAAACAGGGGAGCACACATATATATAAGTCCTAACTAGCAAGAATAACTAATTTAATGATCATTGTAAATCAATAAGAGAACAAAGATACAATTTAAAGATAACATTACTAAAAATATGAACAGATATGTGGCAAATTATTATAAATGATTCTGTTTATTCAACACAAATATATCCATTACAATTCCTGACAATCCTAATTCCAATATGTTAAAAAGATGTCAAAATTTAATGTATAGTCCAGCCTAATTTTAGACAATTCAAGAAAAGTCCACCTGTAGACAGTCTCACAAATGTTGACAGGATTCAGCCGACACGTGTTTTGTCCTGTTTTAGAACTTTTCAAGGCTGATTAAATAACAACTTATAAACAAAATATTACAAAAAATATATTTACAATAATCAATCAAAATCCCAAATCTTACATAAAAGTAAAAAATGTCAAATATCAAACCACCATATGTTTAAAACAACTCACAGTCTACTAATCATTAAAAACTTAAACAAAAAATAATAAATAAGCCACATACCCGAAGAAACACCAAGTGACAGACCATGTCAGATCAATGGCTGAAGAGGAATGACTTAAAGCCTTCATTTGTATATTATGGATACACACATATAGAAGGAGCACTCTGTGAGCAGCAAGAACACACAATAGTGATCAAACATATCTTTAAACTAACGTCCAAAATAAAATAGAATTTTTTTTGCTTGCAGTCAAAGCATTGTTCTTTATTTTTCTCTTGTAGAAATTATGATGAACACAACCAGCGCGTTTCATCCCATAAACAATGGGACTTCTTCAGGGCTGATTATATTTCTCCATAGACAATGCACAATTTCCATCCATTGTTTTGTGAGTTTTCAAAAATAGTCAGATAGTCTCAGCTTTCCCCTGTAACTTCCATTAAAAGTTTCATCTAGGAGTCATGGTCGCTTGTCAAAAAACATGACTCCAAGATGCTTGAAGTATATTTACTACTTTTCAATTATTTTTAGGTCTGTCATATGCTTAGAAGTTGAAAGATCTAAATTTCTGTTTTAGCACTCACATTAATATGGTCTCAAAGTTCCTAAAGTGAGTTTGTTTATGTGGGGGTTCATCACAATAGTATCACTGTTTAAAAAAAAAGTTTGAAGGATGAAATCCGTGCAATGTCCTTCCATCATTCAGGACTAAAATGCTTGGTGATTTATCAATTTCATCTTATTTTATTATAATAGGTCTGTAGAGACCTTTGGGTAGAGAAGATGTTAGAAAACAGTGGGGCAGGGAAATGGAGAAATAAGGACCCAGTCTAACAAAGTTAGATAAAAAACTATTAATATTTGGCAAAAAGAAAAACCGACACATTGATCACATGTAAATGTGTGCTTAGTTTGGAGAAGAATAAGTGACCGGGCCCACTTTTGATTACAATCCAGAGGCTGCTGCTGTATGTCAGGCGTGCCGAATACCAAAACTTCATAGTCCTGATTCCATCTCCTGCCTCTTTAATCCTTCAGTAGATGCTGCTTACCTCTTTATCTCATTCAGGTTCCTGTTTTCTTAATCAATTATTTTGCATCTTCCTCTTCTTCTCTCATTCCCCTTTTCGTATTTTTCACACACTTGATGTGTGTCAAAGTCTGATGAGAGAAAATAATTGATGGCTGCCAAAAATCAGTGTGCTGAACCCCTCCTACAACCACTGGCTCAAATTAAGCCTTGATTTAATGTTAAAAGCAAGGACACCCCAAGGTCTCACTTGTAATTTGCTGTTCAGCCTACTTAGGTGCTCATTTTTTAACATGTATTTATTATCTGTGTCGTTCTCTTGCCGTTCACTTCTTCTTTTCCTAAACACTCCGAGGGTTGTTCGTCTGACAAAGAATGCTACCCCAGTCATTTGCCATACAAAGCTGATCTATTTAGATTCTGTTTTTTTTCTATTCTGTTTGAACATTCATTATTCATCACATTGCATTTTACAATGATGGTGCTATACACACTATCTGAACATTCATGGTGGGAGCCCTAGTAATTCCTATATTTGCTCTAGTAATATGTGCAATGTGAGCCTTTCTTAAGGGGCAATGGCGAACACTTCATATTTTGTAGCCCCAGCGTTCCATAACCTCTTTTGAGGCAGACGTTGCTGCAGTTTTCTGGATGTTCTGATGATGTTGCTGGTTTGGTGCAAGCAGGTAGAGAAGACCTAGCAGAAGGCCAACTGAGACCATTACGCTCCTTTCACTTAGAGCACAGCCAGACACTGCCTAAGGGTAGTTTGAACTGTAAAACTGAACATGAAAGACTCATAGTCTAGCACCTATTTCATGTTGAGACACGACATGCCAGAGCCCTTCTGTTTGTGTACACTCACAAGAGATCTCATTGCCGCTCACATAGTGAGTCATTGACACTTCATACTATATGACCCAACCAACATTGGTACTTATATTCCCAAGATGGTTACCCGTGCAGTATATGCTGCCTGTGGATTGGGGTTCGGCTTCTACTTCATTATTGACAGTGGTGTGGCGACATGGAACAGGATACTGTGCTGAAATCGACTGCCATTGGATTCGTGGACACCATTTTTTATTAGCGTATGCATGCTTCCTTAACAACGTAATAATGTGGCATCCAGCATAACATGTCACTGTGCTTAGCTATTACAGATAACGTACGCCTGACCAATTGCATTTGGTTTTATTTCTTGTTGGGTGTATGATGTACGGATGATAGATCAACCCTCTAAATTGCTCTAGTTTTGTCAGTGTTTCAGATGTTAAAATGCACTGAAAGCTATGATTCTAACTCGTATTTTTTGCGTTTATATTGCAGTACTTTACAGTGTTCATTCTGACATCAACAAATCTGGTTTTGCTTGATGCAGCTTGTTGCCGCTTTTGGCATGCTCTCTCCTGTAGTTCAGGTTAAATAGCTACTTTCTGTGTCTGGCTGTGCTCAGGGAGTTGCTGCTGTTTTTCTAAACCAACCTTTGTTTTTTTTTTGCTCTCTACCTTTGGACACTTGCAATTGGTTTTGACTCCCAGGTTTCTGGATGAAAACATTCCTACATCTTCTACAATCACTGTATCGCTACTGCTTCATTGGGTTCGTTCGGAATAAAAATTTCACTATTGTAACAAACAATGTATTTCTAATTTTGTTTTGCTTTTAGCGGTTTGAGTTTTATCTTGGTAAAAAAAACCTTGCTATTTTCCTCCAGTTTTTAATTTCTTCCATCTTGTCACTTTTACTTCAGTTGTGTTCCTCCTTATCACCTCCTCCGTTCATGCATTTGACTTTTAATGCATGTTCCATCCTGAATACCAGTTAAGTGCATTCCACCAGTCCGTGTAAGTGTATTGATCAGTTGAGAACTTTGCAATTCAATTCATGTGCAAATAGAGCACTTCCAGTCCATCATTTTAAGAAACAAATTGGATTACTAATACACCTAAAACTATTGCAAATTTCCAAGAATAAAATGACTATAATTTTCCAATTCCAGATGGGTTCTTGACATACTAAATTGCAAAGCACAGTATGATATCAACCTAGCACTTCTAATGTTTAGACTATTGATGGTTTAAAGTTCAGGGCATCATTTATAGTTTAGTGAGGCATCTGCTCTGCTAAGCCTGCGCCCCCTCCCTTTTATAGGTGGAAGTAGTATTAGGTTTACACAGACAGAGCCTTCGCTGGCTTACCGGTGTAAGCCTCTCACCTGGTGGTCTGTGTGCCATTGGGCTGCCAGTTGATAATGATTGTTGCCCCACGCTATTTAGGGTGGAGTGACCATCCTTTGATTTCCCTGCCCAAGCCGCAATGCAAAGATTGTTAGCCCGAGGCTGGAAACTTAAAGATGACCCTGACTTCCAGTGACAAAACTCTAAAGGCCTCAAAAACAATTTTTGTTTTCAGGAAGCATGCTCATGCTTGAGAGATTATTTCTCGAAAACAAAAAGACTTTGTCCAGTGGGTGCAGCAAACATGACACCAACTGCATGGTGGATCCACTGAAAGTACAGATATCCTGGTCTGCTTAGTGGGGATCTCGAAAATTGGCTGGCAGTGTAGGCCATAGCCTCTACTGATCTGGTGGGCCTGCAGACAAGTCGTCATTGTTTGCCACTGTCTTATTTATTTTGCAAGCAAAATATATTTTGCAACACCAAATGGAGTGCAGTCATATGGAATTGATTTTAACTATACTCTGGGTGACTGCACATTATTTAATCCCCTCGATCTTGGCATTTGTATCAACCAGGTATATCTCATCAGTCTTGTCACAAGAACACATTGAGGGTGGGATTCGATCTCCTTCGGTTTCCCTGAAATATTTGCAAGCTTCTTTCTGAAAGATTATTGGGATCTATGTATTTGATAGTCATTATGCAGGTGTGTATGTCCTCCGATTGTTGAAAATCTCACCAACTGCATGAGGAAGCCTCAAAGGCAGGACCTGCACCTTTGCCAATTTATGTTCTTGAATAAAGTTACATCCATATTCCTTCTCAATGTTTTATTGGTTTAAGTGCTGTTGGTCCCCGATGTCTCTGAATCTCAACTCACATTAAGAAGTGGATAATGTTGGTTAACAAATGCTGAAGTAATTGGCCCCTGGGAACTCATTACTCACAATTAACGGTCACTGAAGATTTTAACTTCTAGATTGATTCGCTCATTATAGATTCTGAAGGTCAGGATTTTATAGAATCAACTACCTCATTAAATTTTCATCAGCATATAATCGAACGAATTTATGTAAAAGTTAATTCTTTGAATCAGATTTGGACATCACATTTCGAGAGAACCAATATGAAAATACAACCACGTATTTAGTCTGATGACTTTGATAGAATTAACGTTTTCTATAACTAAGAATAAACTCAGCCAGACAACGGAGCTTAAAAATATACAGAGGTGGAAATAAATTACTGTTAAGGAGATGTCATCCACTTTCAAGCAGACTTTACCTATGCTAAGCGATTCTGTAACTGAGACATAACATGAGTTCACAAGTTGGTTAAATGTGGCATAATATCAACATGCGCCATTGCAGAAGCAAAGCATAACTAGTCGGGAAACATCAACACCACGGTTTACCAAAGTACTGACGAAGGCTAAACAAAAATTGCACCAGCCATTGACCACTGTCCCCCACACCCTAAATCCCCCCTAAACCAGGATTTGAGGGCCACCCTGGGCACTTGAACCTCAGTTCTGACTTTGAATCCGGGAAAAAGCACAAAGAAGACACCATCACTGACATCAGGAGTTCGGACTCCACCCCAGTGCAAAGAGGGGACAATTAAGTGCCTTGAGGAGACCATATACTGGAACTGTGAGACTGTTGTGTGCCCATGGTGAAAATTAATTGCTCTCAGCAAGAAGGACTTCAGTGGAGGCCAGAAACTAAAGCAGACTCCCCCGACTGTTGGTAACAGTCACCTGCAACCTGCAGAAGAATCATTGTGCTGCATCCCCAGAAGTGCAACCTGTTGGACCCCCTTGAGTGAGCCCAAAGAATATCATTGACCTGCCCCCCCGGGAGTGGTAGTAAGGCTTTCACCAAGTTACGTGATGCCACCCTCTTCCGGGTGAACTGATGGCTTCTTGGGCATCACCGACTCCAGAGCAGTTCCCCAGCATAGTGACCATCATCGGTAAGGACCCCACACCTGAGAATCTGCATCCTGAAGGAGGCGACTTCAAGAGGAACAGCAAGGCATCTTTGGCATGACCAGTCACCTTGATTGACAGCTGTAAGGCCACTTCTGCACCCGGAGCCTCCAGACATGGTGGCGAAGATCCAGCTGTGGAATACCAGTCCTGGGACCCTAAAGGCCTCTACTTCCCAAGGGTAGAGTGTGAGTCCACCCTGAAATGTGCTTTTGCCAAGTGCTGCAATCTGGCAGCGTCGGCTGATCTCACCAGCACAAAGGACAGACAGAGCACCTCTGCACCCAGACTCCCTAGACAAGGTCACTAGAAGCTGACTGTTGAGGCCTGATCTAGGGACCCGCATTACCTTTAACTCCAAGTGTGTTCCCTGGAGTTCATCCTACAAGTGACCGATTGCACACTGGGATTTTCCCCGTTGACTTCAATGGGAGTCGTTTGACCATAAAAATTCACAGCTCCGGTTGTCTGTAAGATAAAAAGTTTGTTTTGATGTCTAAATTAAGATAATAATCTGCGTAATTTTGCTAAATTGGTGTTGGATTTCTTTTCAGTCGTGTCATTTACTTATCGTCCATGTGGGTGTTGTGAAATGCTTTACACATGTTCCTCTAAGTAACCTGACTGTTCTTTGCCACTCTACCAGGACTGTGCTAAAGTTCACTAGTGTAACCTGAGGTCCACTTCTGTGTAAAATGCTAGTATTACATGGTCAGACTCTCCAATCATACCACATAATACTGCCACTTTGCTACAATCATCAGTTGAGTATATCAACATTTAAAAAGCAGACCTATTGACTTTGTCGAAAAGTCACCCTTAATTTTTAAAAAATATAAAAACACTCATTGTAATGTCAATAATACTTACCGTCACAAAGTAGTTTAATAAAAGCATTTTTATAACAACCATAGACTGCCTTTGAGCCTTTTTTCACATTTTTCAAGCATCAAAAAGCAGTTATGGCACTAACCACAAGGGGTCTCTGCACTCCAGTTGAAGAGCACCCAGCTCCAGCTCAGAGTGCTTTTAAAATTATTGTATTCTTTGCTGGTGTCATGGATCCAATGACTTAGACTTACTATTTGTTTAATGTTGCTGGGGGCAACAGCACTCCATCAAGCTCTCCACAACATTAAAAGAAATGCTTGGTAGAACCTTTACCCTTCTAGGGGTGGCGAGTGATATGACCAAGAAAAGGAACTTTGTTTCTAAGAAGTAGGTGTGCTTATTCATAAAGCCCTCATGATGGTATGAGTTTGAGAAATAAATGTGATTTATCACTGGAATTTATCCTCTGGGTAGCCTGTCTCACTTGCTATATTTTGATGTGCTATTTTAGCACCATGTAAAGACTCAGTTACTGGATTTTAGTAATATCGGACTGAAATTTGAGGCTCTTTCAGGAACTTACATACCGTGACATAGCTCCAATGTGGCCAGCCGTTTCATGAGGGCCGCCATTCTGCTTTCACTACGTTGAAAATTAAAAAACAACATTCTGCTTCCTACCATTAGTATAACTTAAATGTTTGTTGTTGTATACAACCTGCTCCATCTAATGATGACGTGATTAGGTTTCTTTGACATCAAAAATTAATTGCCCGCCCCATATATCTAAACTCTCCTGGTGCTCAGGCTGTACAGCCCTGTGTCTGAGAACCGGAGAAAGGAAAGACCAGCATCCACAACCAGGGCTCTGCTGGTAGTCAGGCTTCACAGTCCGTTGGGGAAAGTAGAAAGGGAAGACCAACATCCACACTTGAGGCTCTTTTGGTGTTCAGGCTTTGCAGTCCTGTGTCTGGAGAAAGTAGAAAGAAAAGGCCAGAATCCACACCCAGGGCTCTCTTGGTGGTCAGACTGTACAGCCCTGTGTCTGGGAACAGGAGAAAGGAAAGACCAGCATCCACACCAAGGGCTCTCCTGGTGGTCAGACTGTGCAGCCCTGTGTCTGGGAACAGGAGAAAGGAAAACCCAGCATCCACACCCAGGGCTCTCCTGGTGGTCAGACTGTGCAGCCCTGTGTCTGGGAACAGGAGAAAGGAAAACCCAGCATCCACACCCAGGGCTCTCCTGGTGGTCAGACTGTGCAGCCCTGTGTCTGAGAACAGGAGAAAGGAAAACCCAGCATCCACGCCCAGGGCTCTCCTGGTGGTCAGACTGTGCAGCCCTGTGTCTGAAAGCAGGAGAAAGGAAAACCCAGCATCCACACCCAGGCGTCTCCTGGTGGTCAGACTGTGCAGCCCTGTGTCTGAGAACAGGAGAAAGGAAAGACCAGCATCCACACCCAGGGCTCTCCTGGTGGTCAGACTGTGCAGCCCTGTGTCTGGGAACAGGAGAAAGGAAAGACCAGCATCCACACCCAGGGCTCTCCTGGTGGTCAGACTGTGCAGCCCTGTGTCTGGGAACAGGAGAAAGGAAAGACCAGCATCCACACCCAGGGCTCTCCTGGTGGTCAGACTGTGCAGCCCTGTGTCTGGGAACAGGAGAAAGGAAAGACCAGCATCCACACCTGGGGCCTTGCTGGTGCCAAGGCTGAAGATCTCTGTGCCCTCTGCTCGCAAGCAGGAGAAAGGAGAGACATATGCCTACACCCTGACCTCCACTGGGGCTCAGAATGTACAACCCCGTGTCTGGGAGTGATTTCTTCTTCATTTTGAGGAATGAAATAACAATGATGTGACCATAATTTCTAGAAACGAGTACTATTGTTAGGTTTTGATATTATTTGCTTCTCTCCTCATATATCGAATGTTCCCTACATCTGTTATACTTTTTTTGTTCTGTCTCATTGCATTGCCTTTTATTTCACCGCTATTGTATGTGTCCTGCCTCCTATGTGTATGGGGTTGTTCTTTTTTGAAACGCTCTCTCGCTCGTTGGGTCTTTCTGTGCTTTATAAAAGTAGCAGTAAATAAACAAATTGACAATTTTGAGGGTGAGTATATTTATGACCACAAAGCAGTGGTTGGTGAGTAGTACTTCTAAACATGGGTAATTCCTGTGGTAGGGAACCTCTCCCCACCAATCCTTTTTGACTCACAAGTGATCGGGAGATAAATAGTGATGTTGCAGGGGGCGCTGGCTCGTCGCCCCGGGCTGGCGAAGACAGGAAGCGATGGCAATACTGAGGAATGCCTGACTCATCAGATCTTCGTTCCCTGATGCAGGCACCCGATCTGATTTTTGGTTTTGCTCTTACGCTACTGTCACTGCACATTTCCTGGCCCTCGGGCATTGGCTCATTCGTAAACTACCTCCGCTCATCATCCCTACCCAGTGATAGGACTCACAGGGCCGCCTCCGGGATCCGTGCTTATGTTCATCATCCTGGAGCTGCAGAAGCGCGAGGCTTCTGGTGACATCCTGCCCCGCGTCTCGCGGCCAGCCTGTTGTGACGTGTCTCTTCCCGTCTCCCTTAGGCACGTGCCATGCCTGGGCTTAGGACCCTGGTTTATCCATGCAGCTCCTGCCATGAACAGGTGTGGGACAGTTGTAGGGTAATGTGGCTGACAGAGAGAACAGCTTGATGGCACCCCTGCCCTGGCTTCAGTGGAACCGTTCATCAGCCACCCACCCACTCGTGTACCCCTGCTCAGCCTCCTGACCAGTTGTGAAATTGGGTGAAAATCACACCGTCACCAGATTACATCCCTCGAATGCAAAGCAAAGAGCCATGATGGTCTGAAATGCAAGTACAAATGTAGTAAACACAGAAAAAATCCAATTAAAAATACAAGAGGTGGAGGAAGTGTGGCCGAGAGTGGGCCGGCGTCCTATCGCTACCATAATACTGCAGCCTTGTCTAACCCCATTCGTTTTCCATGATGGTTTTTTTTTTACAACACTTAGGGGGTCATTCTGACCCCGGCGGGCGGCGGGAGCCGCCCGCCTGGAGGGAACCGCCAGAAGACCGTACCGCGTCAAAAGACCGCGGCGGTCATTCTGGGTTTCCCACTGGGCTGGCGGGCGACCGCCAAAAGGCCGCCCGCCAGCCCAGTGGGAAACAGCCCTCCATGAGGATGCCAGCTCCGAATGGAGCCGGCGGAGTGGAGGATGTGCGACGGGTGCAGTGGCACCCGTCGCGTATTTCAGTGTCTGCAATGCAGACACTGAAATACAAAGTGGGGCCCTCTTACGGGGGCCCCTGCAGTGCCCATGCCACTGGCATGGGCACTGCAGGGGCCCCCAGGGGCCCCACGACACCCCTCACCGCCATCCTGTTCCTGGCGGGCGGAACCGCCAGGAACAGGATGGCGGTGAGGGGGTCGGAATCCCCCATGGCGGCGCAGCAAGCTGCGCCTCCATGGGGGATTCCCAGGGCAGCGGAAAACCGGCGGGAGACCGCCGGTTTTCCTCTTCTGACCGCGGCCGAACCGCCGCGGTCAGAATGCCCAAGGGAGCACCGCCAGCCTGTTGACGGTGCTCCCGCGGTCCCCGGCCCTGGCGGTATTTACCGCCAGGGTCGGAATGACCCCCTTATTCTTTCTGGCCACTTCTGCTAGCTTCCCTCCAGTGTGTCTGACTCTAATGTGCTACTGTTGCATGTGTTTGCACATTAAACACAGACCTATTAGCTTTGTCAGTGCTTGCTCAACATGGCACCATTACCACAGTCTGACTGTGAATTATAAAAGTAGTTTTGCAATGTAAACCTATTTGGACTTACTTGTCGGATTCCAGGACCTGCATCTGACACCATAAGGGGACGGACATAACACTAAAGGCTACTACAGAAGACAATTCACCCCCCCCCCCCCCAACTCCTCTCGCCCCAACTAGGAGGTGGCAGAATTATGCTTAGTGCGTAAATTCAGAACATTAATCAGGCTGCAAAGCTGATCGTGCAGGTAAGTGACATTTTTGACAAGAGGTATTATTAACAAAATCAGTGATACTAATTGTATCAACCTTAAAAGAATGAAACGCTGTGTTGGCCACCATAAGATCTAAACGTGTGAAATTCTTATTGGCTATATATTTCCACACTAGGAACATTAATCAACAGTACTCTGTAATGTTGACATCTATTGGCGAAGTGTATCAGCCGGTAACATATCGGTGTGTGTTAAGGCACCTGCTGCAGAGCTCTAAGTGTATTTAGCAAGTCACCGCTTTTATTACTGGTAAAAGACGCGTGTTTTTTTTAGTTTGCTCTAGTGCAGCGTGTAAGCTGCAGGTCACATTTATGAGACTGAGTGGGTTCATGCTTCAGTAATATCATGCAGGTCACGGAGCACTTTGGCATGATGACTCCGTGGCTTATGCACATTCTGTAAAGCCCTGCACATATCGCATATGTTATAAATTTGAGTTCTTGAATGGCTAACTAAATGCAACGTTTGTTGTTCTAGTGGCGATGAGGGAAGTTCCATTGTGTTGGGTACTAATGGAGACCTATTTTAAGGACCATGTTAGGTTTCTGTGCTTTATACCGGTCTATTAGTATAATTGTTTCTCTAGATTTAGCATACATGCATGTGTTGTGCTTCCAGGGACCATAATATTTTACTCGTTTATCTTGAAGATAGCATGGGGCATATCTGCAGCAAGTTCTACTAGCTCTTTTTGTATACACACTTTGGTCATCGTTATCTGGAAAGCAGCTCCTTTTTCAGGGAGATTGTGTATCACTGACAGTTTGGCTGTCAGTCAGGGCCTCCAGCATTATGCGAAGCTGCAGCATGTTACTCATAGTTATGGATTAGCCGCACTTTCCACACAATCCGTCATCCTCTGAATAACTTGCTGATTTCACCCCCCAAAAATAGTGTCTATCTAATAAGTACCAAACGCTAATAAACAAAAAGCGTCAGGCGTGGTTCTGCGTAGTAACGGGTTCTTTGCGGAGGTTAACAGGTCACCTCTTAGTTGCTTGTTGCTTTCTAGTAGTATTAAACGGGTTACAATTGAGGTATACATTTTTCCATTCCATGTTAATAGTTGTTAAAACGGCAAAATAACAAAAAAGTCACTTCTGCGGACTGTGCCGCGTTATGCCTTCTGACTGTGCCATCCTTCTGCTTAATCGGGTCCTCCCCGGCACAGGAGTTCTGCTCTAAGCTGGTTAGTGACATGAGAGCCAGTGCGCCGTCACAGCGCGTGATGGGCATCCGCTGTGCCCCAGTCCTTTGACCTCTCACTGACCCAACAGAAAAGTGACAGCTGAGGTTAATAGATTATCATCTGCTGTGAAAGTTCAGGTAAATCAGCTTTATGTCAGTGTGAGAACGAGAGAGTCTGTCGAGGCGACGACGGTTGATTGGGCTCCTGTCGAGACGGGCGCTCTGTGAGGCGTGATTGGCGCAAGTAGAGGCGAAGGGACCTTTGCCCCCCAACCCGTGCATTACTGGAATCTTCACTTATTAGTTATGCATTTTTGGACATCGAACATTACCTGGTGGTGCCCGAGTGTTTTATAGTAAATACGTTATTTTATGGATAGTTACAGAGCGTTCAAGAGTTACTGTTACCAAATATAATTCCTTAAACTCTGGAATTACACAATGAAGCAAGTTAGACAGTGAAACAGTTGGTATATACAGACTTGAGCGGTTTGTAAGCATTTAAAACGTCTGCACTAGTTACTCTCCAACATGCCCGCAGATTCCGCATTTGTCTTTCTTTCGTGTCAAGTCCCCGAAGGGCAAGGCTTTTCCGTTCAGCATATAGATAACTTTCCCCCATTTTATGGACTCTTCAGACTTTTCTTTTCCCTGCAGTGTGGTCAGATGCCTAAAACGGGATTATTTCACTGGTATTGGACCCCGAGTACTCTTCGAAACGCTTCATCATTTCAGGGATGTCGAGGTTGCAGTTTTGAAGTCGAGGTTGGAGTTTTTAATAATCTGCAGCACGACAGATCCGCCCCGCCGATCTCCTCCCACCTGTATTTAGTATTCCTTGTCCATTTTATGCTGATGCAGCTTCCGGTTGCATGGCAGGCTTTACAGTTACACGAATATTCCCGCGGTTGCTCCTTCACGATTCCCCATCTATCTTGCCAGAATCGCCATATCTACAGGGAGTGCAGAATTATTAGGCAAATGAGTATTTTGACCACATCATCCTCTTTATGCATGTTGTCTTACTCCAAGCTGTATAGGCTCGAAAGCCTACTACCAATTAAGCATATTAGGTGATGTGCATCTCTGTAATGAGAAGGGGTGTGGTCTAATGACATCAACACCCTATATCAGGTGTGCATAATTATTAGGCAACTTCCTTTCCTTTGGCAAAATGGGTCAAAAGAAGGACTTGACTGGCTCAGAAAAGTCAAAAATAGTGAGATATCTTGCAGAGGGATGCAGCACTCTTAAAATTGCAAAGCTTCTGAAGCGTGATCATCGAACAATCAAGCGTTTCATTCAAAATAGTCAACAGGGTCGCAAGAAGCGTGTGGAAAAACCAAGGCGCAAAATAACTGCCCATGAACTGAGAAAAGTCAAGCGTGCAGCTGCCACGATGCCACTTGCCACCAGTTTGGCCATATTTCAGAGCTGCAACATCACTGGAGTGCCCAAAAGCACAAGGTGTGCAATACTCAGAGACATGGCCAAGGTAAGAAAGGCTGAAAGACGACCACCACTGAACAAGACACACAAGCTGAAACGTCAAGACTGGGCCAAGAAATATCTCAAGACTGATTTTTCTAAGGTTTTATGGACTGATGAAATGAGAGTGAGTCTTGATGGGCCAGATGGATGGGCCCGTGGCTGGATTGGTAAAGGGCAGAGAGCTCCAGTCCGACTCAGACGCCAGCAAGGTGGAGGTGGAGTACTGGTTTGGGCTGGTATCATCAAAGATGAGCTTGTGGGGCCTTTTCGGGTTGAGGATGGAGTCAAGCTCAACTCCCAGTCCTACTGCCAGTTCCTGGAAGACACCTTCTTCAAGCAGTGGTACAGGAAGAAGTCTGCATCCTTCAAGAAAAACATGATTTTCATGCAGGACAATGCTCCATCACACGCGTCCAAGTACTCCACAGCGTGGCTGGCAAGAAAGGGTATAAAAGAAGGAAATCTAATGACATGGCCTCCTTGTTCACCTGATCTGAACCCCATTGAGAACCTGTGGTCCATCATCAAATGTGAGATTTACAAGGAGGGAAAACAGTACACCTCTCTGAACAGTGTCTGGGAGGCTGTGGTTGCTGCTGCTCGCAATGTTGATGGTGAACAGATCAAAACACTGACAGAATCCATGGATGGCAGGCTTTTGAGTGTCCTTGCAAAGAAAGGTGGCTATATTGGTCACTGATTTGTTTTTGTTTTGTTTTTGAATGTCAGAAATTTATATTTGTGAATGTTGAGATGTTATATTGGTTTCACTGGTAATAATAAATAATTGAAATGGGTATATTTTTTTTTTTTGTTAAGTTGCCTAATAATTATGCACAGTAATAGTCACCTGCACACACAGATATCCCCCTAACATAGCTAAAACTAAAAACAAACTAAAAACTACTTCCAAAAATATTCAGCTTTGATATTAATGAGTTTTTTGGGTTCATTGAGAACATGGTTGTTGTTCAATAATAAAATTAATCCTCAAAAATACAACTTGCCTAATAATTCTGCACTCCCTGTATACCTGCTCCTCAAATGTGAGTTCCAGAGAATCTCCCTATTTTGTCTTTACATTTCTGAAATCATCCACAGGGAATCTCCACATTTCGACGTTTCCCACCCATTTAACCAAACTCCACGGCTGTCTGTAACTGTTCATCACTGATATTAGCCAGTAGCTTTTCACATTTGTAATTCTTCTGTCAAGAGAGGTGGTATATTTTGGAATGGGGCCAGAAGAGAAACATGAAGCCGGATTACTTTGACTGGAAGCACAAAGTTGATGTATTTTATAAGGAAAGTTAGATTATTGTATAATTGAAAAGCACCGAATTGGCCTTTCCTTTAGGAGGTTGGAGCTGACTGGACAATAAGGAGTAAACTCATCAGATAGTGACTGAATTGGGTAAGATATGGGAGAAATACGAACCATCAATACGAATCAAGCAGCTAAACTATGGAATTAATTACCCCCAAATATAAGATCTGCAGCTATCTTCTCTTCAGAAAACTACTCAAGAGTTGGTACTTTCCTTCATAACCACCATATCCAAACAGCAATGGACTGCATATGCCTGTGTTGATAAATATTTATAATCTGATTATGTGTATATTCTAGATATGTATAAGTCTTTAAGAAATATGTATAGTTACTATTTCATAATAATAAAATATACTCACACTCTTTAAGCCTGATTAACAAATGTATATTTACTCATGGTTAAATGTGTGTGTGTCTGTGTGTGTATGTGCATATGTTTGTGTGTATGTATACACATATATACATATACTGTATGTGTATATTATTCTATGCTTAACATGTTCATAGGTCATTGCATTGGTCCTAGATAAGTTGTTATATTAGATACTTATGAATCCCTGCTTACGTTTTTTATTTCACAATGAGCAAATATTATCTTAACTATTTTATCATCAAGTATTTCGCTGTTGAAAAATTGAGAATAGATAAATGATTGTTAGAAATGTACAATTATGAGTTAACATCAAATATTGCAAATCTTGAGTCTGTGTTTATACGATACAACTTTACATCTCATATTAGTATACCCATTATTATATTTCTTACACATATATCCCCTTACTATGTATTTACATATCTATTTATTTATTACTCCAGTCCACTGTACTAGAGACAAAAATATGTATAAATACAATTAAAAAAACAAATAAATATTAAAAAAGAAATAAGAAAGTTTACTCTCTCGTAATCTTTACTCTGTCTCCCCATCACCATATGTCTCTATCAATCTATCCTCCATCCCCACTCTGACTCATCCCAAACGCATTCTACTACTTTGATCTCTAAAATTACCCGGCCTAAGCTTTTCCCTCCTCTACCGCATTTAGCTCGCCCCAAACCTCAGTTTACTACTATAATCCCCCTAACAACCCTACTAAATTCTTCCTCATTTATCTCACCTTTGACTCGTCGAAAGCCCCTTCTACAACTATAATCTCCCTAATCCCTTTCCACAGACTCTTCCCTTCTCCATCTCTATTTTACTCATCCCAAACGTCATCCTATTACTATAATCTCCCAATTAACACACCTGGATTCTTCCCTCCTCTATCAATCCATTACTCTAGTCAATCCAGCTAACAAACATATATCTCCTCCGCTCAAATGAACTCAAACTAATACAGTACTCATGTTTCCCTATAATAATCCACCTCCAATTCCTCTTGGTTTCTGGAGTAGCATGCTACTCGTTGAAAAGTGCTTCGATGCCCCGTCAGGGGTAGTAAGCGCTGTATAAATACTATTACCATACAAATACAATATGTTAGAAATGGGGTCTTTGGTTGACAGTCAGGTTACCCCCTGTTCAAGCAAGGACCCTCACTCTAGTCATGGTAAAAGAGAATCACCCTCAGCTAACCCCTGCTTACCCCCTTGGTAGCTTGGCAGAGCAGTAGGCTTAACTTCAGAGTGCTAGGTGTAAAGTATTTGTACCAACACACACAGTAACTTAAGGAAAACACTACAAAATGACACAACACCAGTTTAGAAAAATAGGAAATATTTATCTAAACAACACAAGACCAAAATGACAAAAATGCAACATACACAAGTCAAGTTATGAATTTTTAAAGATTAAACTCAAAAATAGCTCTTAGAAACACAAAATGCTTTGATGAGGTGTTAACACGGCATTGTGACGGAGTTGTTCCCATCAAGCCGACACCAGCGGCGCCGGACACTGAGTCGCGTAGACCCCCAAGTACAGTACCTTTGGTGAAGAGTGAAAACAAGTCGATGCACGAAGTCGGGGATCGTGGCGTCTGTGCAAAACATTGAATCCGCACACTTCAAGCGGCGTCGGTCACGATGTGGTTCGGCGACTTCCACGGAGTCGCAGACTTCAGCGGTGCTGCAGCGGCGTCGGGCCTGCGTAGATAGTTGCGTTCCAGCAAAGGTCACGGCATCGGGTGCATGTGGCGTCGCCGGATTCAGCAGCAGCGTCGGTCCGAAGTCATCCAAAGTCGATTTCCTTGGATTTCCACCAGCTTTCCTTTCAAGGACCCAGGGACTGGATAGGACACCACTTGTCAGAGCAGGAGTCTCTCCAGAGACTCCAGGTGCTGGCAGGGAGAAGTCATTGCTGTCCCTGAGACTTCAAATAACAGGAGGCAAGCTCTAAATCAAGCCCTTGGAGATTTCTTCACAAGAAGGAAGGCACACAAAGTCCAGTCTTTGCCCTCTTTCTCTGGCAGAAGCAGCAACTGCAGGATAGCTCCACAAAGCACAGTCACAGGCAGGGCAGCACTTCTCCTCAGCTCTTCAGCTCTTCTCCAGGCAGAGGTTCCTCTTGATGTCCAGAAGTGATCTAAAGTCTGTGGTTTTGGGTGCCCTTCTTATACCCAATTTCTCATTTGAAGTAGGCCTACTTCAAAGTAAAGTCTCTTTTGAATGTGAAATCCTGCCCTTCCCAGGCCAGGCCCCATACACTCACCGGGGGGGTAAGAGACGGCATTGTGTGAGGAAAGGCACAGCCCTTTCAGGTGTAAGTGACCACTCCTCCCCTCCCTCCTAGCACAGATGGCTCATCAGGAAATGCAGACTACACCCCAGCTCCTTTTGTGTCACTGTCTAGTGTGAGGTGCAACCAGTCCAACTGTCAAACTGACCCAGACAAGGAATCCACAAACAGGCAGAGTCACAGAAATGGTATAAGCAAAAAAATGCCCACTTTCTAAAAGTGGCATTTTCAAACGCACAATCTTAAAATCAACTTTACTAAAAGATGTATTTTTAAATTGTGAGCTCAGAGACCCCAAACTCCATATGTCCATCCGCTCCCAAAGGGAATCTACACTTTAATCAGATTTAAAGGTTGCCCCCATGTTAACCTATGAGAGGGACAGGCTTTGCAACAGTGAAAAACGAATTTAGCAATATTTCACTGTCAGGACATATAAAACACATTACTATGGCCCTCATTCTGACCTTGGCGGTCGGCGGAGAGGCGGCGGTCGGACCGCGAACAGACCGGCGGTATTAAAAATGGCATTCTGACCGCGGCGGTCACCGCCGCGACCGACCGCCACTTCCCCACTCCGACAGCCACGGCGGTCATGACCGACGGGCTGGAGTCTGCGCACTCCGGTCCGGCGGTCGACCCAAGACCGCCAACGGTATCATGACCCTGCTTACCGCCGCGGTTTCTGGCGGTCGGGAACCGCCATGCGAACCATGGCGGTAGGCACTATCGGGGCCAGGGAATTCCTTCCCTGGCACTGATAGGGGTCTCCCCCACCCCCCACTGCCCCCCCGAGTCCTCCCCCCACACCCTCCACCCCCCTGCCACCCCCCCAGAGGTGGTACGAACCCCCTCCCCACCCCCACCCCGACATGCACATACACGCACCCCGACATGCACACACCCCCAACATGCACATATACACACCCCCTACACACACACATACACAACGGGGACACATACCCGCACACATACATGCCGACATGCGCACCCGCCGAACTACACACATTGCCCATAGGCACAGCAGCACTCCCCGCCCGCATGCACGCACTCACACACCCCCTCTACACACTCACACGCACACCCCCATGCACGCACACATCACACAACACCCCCCCACCCCCTCCCCTCACGGACGATCAACTTACCTTGTGCGTTGGTCCTCCGGGAGGCGACGGGAGCCATAGGGACGTGACCGCCAACAGAAGACCGCCAACAGAAGACCGCCACACAGAAATGTGGGTCGTAATTCTGGGGGCGGTGTTCTGCTGGCGTGGCGGTGGAGGTTGACCAGTCTCCACTTTCCCGCCGACCGCCAGTGTGGCTGCTGGCAGTATTCCGGCGGAACGCTCCCAGCGGTCGGAATACGCGCAGCGGCATACCGCCGCGGTCGGCGGTCTTTACCGCGGCGGTAACTCGGCGGTCTTGCGAAAAGACCGCCAAGGTCAGAATGAGGGCCTATATGTCCTACCATAACCATACATTGCACCCTGCCCTTGGGGCTACCTAGGGCCTAACTTAGGGGTGGCTTACATGTAAGAAAAGGGAAGGTTTAGGCTGGCAAGTGGGTACACTTGCCAAGTCGAATTTACAGTTAAAACTGCACACACAGACACTGCAATGGCAGGTCTGAGACATGATTACAGAGCTACTTATGTGGGTGGCACAACCAGTGCTGCAGGCCCACTAGTAGCATTTTATTTACAGGCCCTGGCACCTCTAGTGCACCTTACTAGGGACTTACTATTAAAACAAATATGTCAATCATGGATACACCAATCAACCATATAATTTACACATACAGCATATGCACTTTAGCACTGGTTAGCAGGGGTAAAGTGCTCAGAGTTCAAAAGCCAACAGCAACAGGTCAGAAAAAAATAGGAGGCAGGAGGCAAAAAGATTGGGGATGACCCTGTATAAGTAAAAAAGTCCAACACAACACAATACAATATAGATTTCAAGAAGTAATAAGCAATGTTTTTCACTACTGTGACCTTATTGACCAAGTCTGTATTGATTACAGAGCTCCTATTTCTGTCATCATTCAATTGTTTCTTTTCCTAACCATCTTCCAAATCTCTACATGTCTTTTTATTATTTACTATTCTTCTGTACTGCATCTGGTATTTAGCTAATGGACCACACGCTGGCCCGCCATTTGCCATGGCTGGACCAGATGCATGACTTACCTAAAAAGTCCAAGGTCAGGATTCAGAGTGGCTTTGATGAGAGGTCAGTGATGGTAAGGTATATGCAATGTTAAACAAACCAAGCCAGAGTGGTGGCAAATGTAATTGGGCTGGCAGCAGCCTGAATCTCAACAAGATACCACTCAAAGTTCTGTATTTTACATGCATTTTAATGGCACATACGTTCAGAAAGCCTGCTTGAACCTGACGGTCCCGAAGAGTCGGTTTTATTGGAGGGAAGACTATAAATGCGCCATGCTGTTGCCAAGGATATGGAACTCTCTTTCTGAGGATATAAAAAGGAAGATCAAATCAGTTGACCTTTCAAAAAACAGTTAAAATACTCATGGCCACTCAACTATTACTTTAACTTCAGAATGCTTTGGTAATGTTTGCTGCAACGTACTAGAATGTATTATTGAGTGAGTTGGCACCAAGAGAAGAGAGTATTTGGAGTGTGTGCCTAACAAATAAAATAAGTACATTAATAGATTAAACAATAACTTGTTTACATTTCAAGTATCCACTAGTATAATGATTATGAATGACACTATAACATCATTCCTGAAAAAGCACAAATGATGGCAAGTTGCTCTAGGCAGTGGCACATAAGGAAAGGCATTTTTGAACTGTGCTGATATCCAGTAGGTCATAGGAAGGTCCTTTTCTTCTGGTTAATTCAAAAGAGTCGCTGGCAAAACTAACAGCTTTACCCTGTACTGTGTATGCACATGTCCATGTCATAAAGCGGAAAACAGACTACACACAACGCATCCCATCCTCTTTCAACCGAACAAGAAAAGTCCAAAATGGCGAATGAGTTTCCAATCTCTTCCTAAAGATACTCAGCCCGTCCCCATTACTTATCTAACTGTGATATATCCTTACGTTTCATAGGCTATGTTCATCGCATTTGCATTACAGAAAAGCATGGGTCACCGTTTTTTTGTTTACATCTTAGGGTCTGGTTCTCAAATGGTAATGCACACACATATTCATCTTAGATGTGCAAAAGAGTTAACTGTGAGGATCAAATCCTATTTGTGATTCACAAAATGGTTGGATATTACCTGTGCAAATAAAATGCATTCCTGGACCCACCTGTAAAGGATGGCAAGTGCCCAGAATCTCATATTTGAGTTTTCACTAAAATGTACAGGATGAATCTCACCAATAAAGTGCCCAAGTATTTACTCTTGTCAAGCATAGAAGTAAGGCATTTTCATATTAGAAATGGAGATGAAAATTGGTGAGGACCTAGAGACATGGATTTCTACACATGAACATATTTTGTGGTCAAGTGGTAAGAAAAGCAAAAGGTTTAATTGTGCAAATGTGCTTTTGTATTTTCACGAGAGAACAAACACATTTTTTTCACATAGATGAAATCATTTGAGTTATCTGGGAAATCTACAATAGTTACAGAGCACCCAACATCAGAGCTCTTGAGTTTATCTGTATTTTCTTAATTTTCTTTGTTTACTCTGTGACTACTCATATGCTCCTAAATATTCTTCCCAATTTCCTCCTCCCCCCTAAGATGTCCATTCAACATCTCCTCACCTTCTCTTCCATACCACTTTCTGGCAACATTTCCTTCTTATTTAGTTTTATTTGTTATTTTGTGTGCTAAATATGTTTTGATTTCAAAGTGATGACTGAACAACCTTCTCAATCATCATCGTCATTATGAAATATTATATTTCATAATTGTTTAAATAGTCTCACATTGGATATTTGCTATGTTTGCAAAATAATACAATGTAAAGATTTATTAAGGGACCTGTTGCTGATATCAACAATATTTATAATGTGTTGTTCATTTTAGCAGCTGTTTTGAATTTAGTATTTTTATATTATGCTATTGTGCAGTTTTTAGAGGAAAGTATCTTAAATCACCTAGATTCCAACATTGTGGAGGAATGTTAAATAAATAATTTCTCATTTAAGATCAGTGGTCTTTTACAGTTCTTGTAGTATTTGGACATGTCAGGATGCCATTAATTGAGTGGCTGTTAGAGATGGAAGCTGTTGATGTTCACGATACTAGAACCAGGATCTTTGCCAATTGTATGCTTTCATTTCACCACCTTCTCTTAGTTTGCAATTCTTTCTTTTCCACAATCTTTGCAGGTAAATATAGTATCAGTCCACAAACCAGCTACCTCTCAAATCACTTGTGGACTCTGTCCTAAACTTTGACCCTTTACAGTGCTCTACTACCTTAGGTTGGATTCGAGCTGTACAAATACCACATACATACATGATGCTCATATTGAAAGTAACTGGTCTGTTGGTTTTGCAATAAAGTCACCTTTTATAGAATTGTTGACTTAAATCATTTTTTCTTAAGACATCCCAGAACAGAGAGGTCAAGGGTCTGGTATGTCAAACATCATTGTGGCTGAGTGATCTAATTTGCACGATATACCTGTCTTTTGATCTTCAGTGGCTA
Source organism: Pleurodeles waltl (assembly GCF_031143425.1). Lineage (NCBI taxonomy): Eukaryota > Metazoa > Chordata > Amphibia > Caudata > Salamandridae > Pleurodeles > Pleurodeles waltl. The sequence continues at coordinate 827,027,191 of NC_090442.1, read as the reverse complement.
CACATTGAAGCCAAGAGTGTATTCAAATTGACATGTATCAAGCACATAGTTTTACATTCCGAATCTCATATCTATCTAGCACAACACTTATTGTTGCAGGAAGTCTTGTTTGCTATTGAGACTTAACGTTGTTCTCCTAAAATGACCTCTCTGGAAAACACAAACCCTCACAGTCCATCTCAGGGAGTGTCTCTAAGATCTGTAACTGATTTCGACTGAGATCCTCACCAGCCCACCATATTCAAGACCATGGTACACTGCCTCTGATTCCAATGACTGTTTCAGAAATCACTTCCTAATACTTTTCAGAGGTCTGACTCTGATTGCATTGAACCCTGTACATAGGTTGTATGCCTTATCTATATCTATACCTGAATGCTGTAATATAGCCTTAGAACCCGCCGTAGCGGGCTCTACCGGCTATTAAAGGCCCGCTCCCGAGTTAAATGCCCGAGCCGAAGGCGAGGGCATTTAACAAGGGAAAGGGCCTTTAATAGCCGGTAGAGCCCGCTATGGCAGGTTCTAAGGCTATTAGAACATTCTGCCACTCAGGGCAGAATGTTCTCTTAAAAAAAACTAATTGCTCACGGAGCCTGAGGGGATTAGAATCCCCTCGGGCTCCGTGAGGCTTTGTTCACAGCTGCTGCTGTGAACAAAGCCCATTGGAATGTTGGCGCTGCGGGCTTTTACCGGCCAGTAAAAGCCCGCAGCACTCCATTGTTTTCAATGGAGCTGCCAACTTCCAATGTTCTAATTGTATTTATTCTCTTGTATACCTACCTGTTTTAATAGTTGCCCATTCTTTTTGTAACTGTTCCATTAGACCAAATTGCATAATGTTCCAGCATCACTTGTGTATGGTCTACACTATTTAAAATTGTAATTAAGTCACTTATGGATCCACTTTCTGTAACAATTCAAGATTTTCATTGATTTGGACATCTACTAACACAGTATATATCTTTTGGTTTGGTACATGAATGGTTGCTACACAGTGTTTATGAAGCTCTTGTTTGATAGGGTATGCAACTATGCCCAACGCCAAAGGATTATTGGCCATAGTCTGCTTCTTCTTTAGTTGTTTGTAGCATTTCAGTATGTTGAGTAACTAATAGAAATGTTAGGGTAGACTAGGTGTAGGCTTTGCTTTACTGATACTCCAAAAAGTAGCACTAGTGAGACATCTGATATGTTGATTCCTATGACTGCTCTAATGTTAGATAGAAATGCAACCATATATGAGTTACTGTGCTGCTAGTTCTTCAACATGCCCATGATCTATGCAGACATTCACACTGCATAATAGACTATAACAGGGCATGCTCACAGATGCCATGACAAGTGTGTAGAACTCTTACTTCCCAAAGCTGGTTCAGTGCCTGCGGCCCTGGACATCTTTCCCGAGCATTACCTTCCATTCAGGCTCAATTTGTAGGCCAATATAATCTTGAATGTTGGACTCTTCATTTTACCCTAGAATCCCTCTGTGCTGTCAGTATAGTTGATCTGATATTTGCCCAACAGCACCATAACAGTCAGAATCAATGTCAGGCACTCAAACCTATTGACAAATGGTATTCTAATGCACCGAAATGCATCACTGACATGTTACTAAGAGCCCAATTTATAAGCCTGTGGAGAGGGAACACTGTTTCAACAGAAACAGCATTCCTTCCCCTCCATCATAATGATCCACCCACACTATTTAAATGTGGGCAGTCTAAAGTTTGACGATTTTGGAGACTACTAGGTCTCCACTGTGTTCAATCTTCAGCAGCCCAACGGAGTAAGGGTGGTCAGTGGTTTGGCTGTATGTCTGCCCACCTAATTTATATTGGTGGACTTCAGTGCTTAATTTGAGCCACTGGTTTACGGTGCTCAACACTGGCACTTAATTGCCAACACTGGCATTTATGACAGTCAGCTACATGGTGGCTTTCTTTGTCTTATTTAGACATGAACATAACTAAAGTGGTTTATTAATTCAATATATGTTAAAATGACTAATACTTGCCACACAAGCCATTCTTATAGCTTTCGGGGTCTGGATTATTTTGAATTGTCACACTTGTAGGAGTGTGATGATTAGTAGGTATATTTGTAGTGTCCCACAGTACTCAAGCATTAGACTATTCATCTTCAGCACAGGTTTTCATAGCTTTCAAGTGTCCTTGACTTGATCTTTACTATCTGAGTTATAGGTAGCTGGGAAATCATACCCACTAATATTTGCATGTGCGCTTTAGTCCTCAGGTGTTTTTCTAAATGGCTTATACAAACACTGATGTTCCGGCCTGGGAGCCACCCACTAATATCATGCAGCAACCCATATTCATACAATATATGAAGTGAAACATGAATGCACCATCCTTCCCTCTCTCTTTTCCAAATGTATCCTTGAAAATTTGCAGTGTTAGTACACACAGTTGGAGATCCGCTAAGAAATGTATTATGACGGAATTCAACCTTCATACTCAAACACAGACACCTCACAACTATGCATGCATGCTCCACCGTGCAATCAAAAAAGACATGGTACAGTACTGAGAGGCAACAGAAATAACATAAGCGTGACACAAGTTTTATTTATTTATAACCTTGAGGCTGTGATAGTCATTTTGTTGTTGCCTGCGTTCAGTTGTGTTTTTGCATTTAATTAGAGTGTTTTTCAAGGCTGCTTGTGATGATTTCTACTGTTCTTTGTTTGGTACTGAGCAGTGTATTGCAGGGATGCCGCATAGCACGTGTCTCTGTGTCATATGTGTTGAAGGAGCAAGGAGACCTCCTTCACCGGTTTGACCACAGACTTCTGCCTCCTTTAGTGTTATCTGGGTTCATGAAGGTGTTCTGGAAGCAGTCGACGTGGATTCTCGGAAGTAGAAAGCCCTTTGCCTCGGTTAACAGGTCTTCTTTTAGTTGCTTTTTCTGTATTTGGTTGTTAAACTGGTACTAAATAGGTGAAATCATTGCCCAGACAGTATTATCATGTGTACAAATTACAAAATAATGAAGTAACAGTATCAAAATATGTGCCGCAAAATGCTGCATAATTTGCCTTTTCTTTCAGCATAATTTAGTCAACCTACACGTGATTTGCTGCTCCCATGCCTTGTCATTCCAGTGACCATGAGGGTACTTTTGGCTAATGTCCGTACAATTGCTAAGTTTCCACCAGTTATGAATTTGAATGTTGGCTGCGTTATATTTTACTATGTGATTTTCTTCATTGTGGGTGAAGGGTGAACAGCTCTCTGTGCACATTGGATTTCTCTTTTGAAATATTCAGATTTTCCTCTTTGTTTCTTACCTTTCCGGATAGATTGAAATTCTTTTGAAATGAGTGAAATTTTGCAGACTTAAGTTTTAGAAACCCTTTGGTCATGATCTGTTTACAGCTGTTTGCTGCACTTTCCAAGTTTCACAAAGCCATTCTTAGTTCTTAAGTGTCGAGGCTGCTGTAAATGACATCTATTTGTTTCGGGAATAGGCCCGAATTGTGTTTTAATTTGCACTCAGATGCAAATCTTTTTCAGAAATGAGTTTGCACGTGCATGCACATTTTTTGCCTGTGTTTTGGTAAATCCACTCATGATTTTTACTTTACTTCCATTCTTATCTTTTTCTGTATTTAGTAAATTCACTCATGATTTTTACTGTACTTCTGTTCCTAAATGGAAACAAATGCTTCATCTTCATGTTCAATTTAAAGGCAGCATTCAGCACACAAACTATGTTTAGTCCAAATACTGAACAAAAATATGCAAGCAAGCTGCTTTTTTTCAAGCTATACTAGAAGCGTTAATGAATTTTGCTGTTAAATAATCCATCGTTTTCCCACCTTCTCTTTCTGTTAAACTGTTTTCCTGTGCGTGACGCTAACACGTTGACGCCAGCCCAGGCCGGCGCCCCCCCCCCCCCCCCCCGACTCCTCCCCCCTCCTCACCCGGCACGCCTAAAGGAAATCATCTAGAACCCATTCAGTGGTAAATATTCACCGCCAAGGAACAGTTGAGGATAAGCGTTGCATTCCTCCCCGCGTGTGGTGATGGAGTGACGTTTGCTTGTACTTCTCTACACGGGCAGATTTGTTACCTAATTGTTTTGTCTATTTAAGATCCTTTGCCTAATTAGAGTAGACTGGTAGCGTACATATTAATTGTGACCTTTCATACCCTTTTCAAAAAAACATCCCTGCCCTGCGCTGCCAGTGTTGCCTGTGGAGAGATGCTGTTGCGTGATTATGGTAATTCGTATAACCTCGAGTTCGTCGCTCTGTACACTACGCACAGGAGGCCTTTAGGCAATCCCTGAGGCAGTGGAGGATGACGTTCTTTGAGGCTGGTGAGACGTATTACTAGCCCCCAAATTAGAGCGAGGGAAGTGCCCAGGCCCAACTTCTAAAAGAAAGTTTGGCGAGGTTGGGTTTTCCCCTAAGAAAATTTTGGAAAAAATGAGACAAAACAGTGAATTTAAAACACAATTTTCACAGAGATTGGCTAAAAAGTCATTGGTATTGCAAAGTAGTCTGATGGTCCCCAGAAGTTGACCCCACTAAAAAATATGTACAGTAGGTGCCTTCCCATTTTTCAATAGTTACCTACATTATGCCCGAACCAGCATTTTGTCGCGAGTGCCCCGACAGAGATTAAATCAGTGCTCCCTTATGCCAAGAATTGCATACATGATCGTTCACAATTTTCACCATTGATGCCATCCATATACTAACGATGACCGGTATGTCAAAAAGTACCTCTAGAATGTCAAGACCAGCAATCTGTTATTGTTGCATTCTCCAACCCCCAGCCCTTATGCCACAGATGTCCTCCATTATGTTAACATTAACCTCAAATAGGCCAGTGCTAGTGTGTTGCCATGGGTTCCCAATATGCCAAGAATTGCCTCCAATATGCAAGCACTACCCTTTTGCCAATGGTACCACATATACCAAGAATTACCTAAAATTTGCAGTGCCTAGCTTTTTGCCATGGATACCCAATATGCCCAGAATTGACTCCAATATACAAGCACCAACACTTTTCTGTGGATGTCACATCTCAAGCATAACCTCTAATTTAGCTGTCCCAGCATCTTGCTACATTGCAAGAATAGTGGCACTAAGCCATTTTCACGAATTTGTCAAGGGTACCACATATGCCAAAAATGACATCCAGTATGGCATTGCCAACAACAGTCTATCAAGCATAATACACGCACGCTCTCTCACGCTCACTTACATTTGCGCACTCACAATCATGCTCATTCATTCTCACCCACTCTTTATTTCAGTCACATTTACTCTCATTCTTGCTTATTCTCACTCACTTTCCTGTGAGGCATGCTCATTTACATTCACTCATACTTATTCACACTAATTTGCACTCAGTCTAACTCTCACTCTCTCATAGTCTCACTCATTGTCTTACTTTTTCTCACTCATTCTGACTCACACAAACTCTGGCCATCTCCTCTCTTTGCATCCCAAACACATGGCAGGATTGCTTTGGCTATCTGTATAAAATGGCAGTATCCAGGTCCTGTGCAGAGGACCTCTCGGAGAGTGATGGGATGTTCATCATATAAAACTATTCCAAGGTAAAAGCTATTGAAATTCAAAGCTCGCACCCAAAGAAAACTAATAGTTTGTTTTTACCTTTCTTCTCACAGGCTAAACATCGCGTTCTTCTTTTTCATTTCAAATCACATTGCAAATCAGAGTTTGCTCAAGCAATGAGGGGGGAAATGAGTTTTATAGATTAGCTCGTGGCTATAAGCAATTTTGCACTTTGATCTTTTCTGATTTATGACTTTAAGGTTTTATCCTATTATCTTCAAAATTACGGGATAAGGCATGCAGTGCTCATGGTAGGTGTTCTTTACCAACCATTAGTCTTCATTGAAGTTCATTATTGCGTCCACTGCCTCCTTGTTAAAGCACTGCGAGGTCATTTTCAGAGCTTAATTTGTTACTGGTGGGACCCACCATCACTCATTTTTGGGAACCTGCACTTCTTTTTCCTTTTTGGACATTTCCCGAGAGCAAGAGAGGGAAAAAACACAAAGGGGAAAGAAGGCGAAAGAGAGAAAATAGTCATAAAGGAAAGGGAGAAACCATGAGCTTGCAAACGTGGATTACAGGGTCAGTAAGTGTCTGGAGTGGATGAAAACATGAGGTGGCTTCAAGACCACAGAGCCTTGGCATTTAGCTGCTAACATTAAATAGCGCTGGAGATAGGCTTCTGAGCAGAGCTTTGGGCACCGACATTTATTCCTTTCTAAATTAAGCACTGGTCATTTCAGAAGCTTTTCCTGATCACTAAAATATGGGTACGGGGAAGGTGGGAGTGGTACCAGTCTTATACAGAAAGGAAGAGGTCACAGAGTGCCGCTCACATAAACATTTTAGAAAACGGGTTGGTTCGGGCCATTTTTTTCAATAGTGCACAGGCAAAGAAACCTTTCAAAACAGAGGTAGAGGATTTCAGGTAGTGCTTAATTTGTGAAACAAATAGGTGCAAGTGTCCAAAGTTTTTCTTAGGCACCAGCTGTTGTCACAGCAGAGCGCCCAGTTTGTGGAATAGCAAGGCTGCCTAGTTTTGATTCCACCTGGTGCCTCTTCTTACCACCACCCTACACTTCCATCTCCTTTACTTCACTTCTTCAGGTTCTTCTTCATCCCTACTGTTTGTTAACCATTGGTCCCAGAGAATTCCTACTTGAAAGCCCAGACACCCACCACAGAGTGGTCTTTTGGATGTTAAGATGAATAGGGTGAACACGTGGGCCAGGAGTGCTGAATGCAAAGTTTTGGATTTGTGGCATAAAGGTCGATATATTTGACAGTACCAGTACACAAAATGTTTATTCCGCTAACACTAGAATGAGCCTTGACACGTCCATGGAAGGCAGCAAGCAAGACATAGAGAGTGTTTCAAATTTTACGCACTTAATGTACTCCCAAGCCAAACCAACAGACTGGCTTAAATACTGAAATAACAGTAGGAGAAAAGAGAGCGAGAGAAACCTCTTTTACTCGCCCGCCATTGTTTCAGACATAATTGAGAATATAAAACGCCTGGTGGTTTCGCTTTCATTTTCATCAATTTGGAGTGAAACCCTTCTGCATTCATCATTTTGGCATAAGGACACTGTCAACTTTTAGCCATTTCTAAAATGTTTTGTTTATGATAATTTCCACCTGTATTTTCCTCTCGAGTATTCACAGCTGTTTGTTTTTCTTTAAGCATGAGTAGTTAAAGTTTATGATTTAGAAACTGTCTAGACAGCTGTGTAGTCTCGGAGCCTCACTGCAATGTCTCTACCAGAAATAGACAAGGTATTATGTAGGCCCACATTACTTATGACATGAAGTCTGTTCCATTATGTTACACTTCATGTCAATCAACTTGTATGTTGTTTTCCTATTCAACTGACTTCTTCTGTGTGTTTCATTGATGTTTCCTACAATTTCTTCACTGCTGGCCTGATATTCTAAAGGAAGTAAAAAGGAATTAAGTACAATTAATACAATAACGATTGGATATACTTAATTGTCAAACTGACAGCTTACAGTGGAAGTCTAGGATTACTTCCCCCTTGCATTGACCATATAATAATCTTGGCCTGATAATATAGGCACGGCTGGCCTTCAAAGTTCCATGCATCACAGATTAGACTTACTCGTTTCATTGCTTATTGCCACACTGAAATGTAATAATCACCCAATTAGCCCCTCTAGACTCTATTTGCCCCTTCACACAGGGCACAAATGGCTCTAGTAGCCCAATGTACAGCCAACACGATCTTGGTCTGCTGCAGTTAGCCTCCAGTGAGTGCTTATGGTCGTGCAGACAATAACAGAGTCTAGGTTTGAAGAGCGTTCAGGTTTCGATGGAAGCAGAATAGTTTGTATAATTTTGCTGCATAGACCTCACTCAGACCCTCGTCGTCCTCTGGACTGTGATTGGGCATATGGGAGAGTACAGTATTCCAGTAACTGTCTCGGTGTAAGGCACTTCAGCCTGTCTTACTGCCTTTCCTATGAATTGGGGGAAGAACTTTGGATGAAAGACAGGAGGATGAGTTCTCTTTTCAGAGATGTCTCTCGGCTTGCTAGAGAACAACAAGGGCACTGCATGGCTCCACTATATTTCTCTCTTACTGAAAAATGAAACAGAGACTGAAATCTGCCTACCTCTTCGTTCTGAACATTTTCTATGCATTGTGACTCTGCCTGGTGCTTTTGTATGATGGCATGGCGGGAAGCTGGATAGAGGGATGATTTATTGTGGCTCAGTACTTTTTTTTAAATGTCATAATTTCCATTTTTAGTTTACATAGAACAAACAACAAGAAGGGTGCAAACGCTCTGTGTGCCTGTCAGCCTGTTTCCAATACACGTCTAGTCTGGGTAACAGCTACATTTGTGCATTCCCTCCAGATTCCCACAACATAGGACACTCAACTGCATCTGCATTCATCTGCATACTGATGGGTCTTTCTGGGCAGTGAGGAAGAGAAGTGCTCACACTTACATTACAAAGGGTAGTGGACTGCCCTACACAGAGGGCTGATTAACCCCAACTGATAGTCTGGAGTCAGGGCTGGAATGAAATGGTGGTCCTGTGCACTTCAGAGAGATCCTTTATCATCATCCCCCACATCAAAGGCACTTATTAGTATAAGTACTGGGGCTCTGATCCCCGGACTTCAGATCGCTACTCGACTTGGGAAGAACTCTTCTGGAGTAAAGACTACTGTGCTGTAAGGATTGCTACTCTGCCAAGGAACTGCTTCTTTACATTGAAGAGCTTGTTTGCTGACCTCTTCCCTGCTGAGGACAAGGACTGGACCCATCTTGCTGACCCAGAGTGTCTCCAAAGGCTTTCTGTCCATTTCCCTGTTCTTCTGCAGTTTCAGGGACATCAAAGGCTGCTTGCAACACTCCTGGTGCTGTTGGACTCTGCCATCTGTGAGTCCTACCCTTGCATGAGGGGCCCCTCTCAGTCCCAGTCCTCAGAAGTGGGTTCTGCAGCTGAATTCTGCAAAAACTGATGCATCGCCTCGAGCTCAGGAGCAATTCCGATGCATCGCTCTACTGATGCTGGCGCAAAAGCTGTTCAATGACAGCAGATTCACAGTCTGCGTGGCTCGATGACAACATATCCCATTTACTTCAGAAGAGTGTGACGCCGAGGTGGGACCCGACTGCAAAAATCAAGACCAACACATTGTGCTCTCAGTGTCGATGCTTTGCTCCATCAAAGGTACTGTTTCAGCAGACCCAGCATGGGTTCTGTAGCCAGCCTACCTCCATTGCAGTCAGCCTGAAGTTTGGATTTACACTGGTCCCTTGCAACCTCAAGTAACCTTTTGACAGACAGTGACTTCAAAGCACTATTTTACATTTCATCTTTAGAAATTCATATCTCGATTACTACTTGGTCCTTTTGCGGTGTATTTCACTGTTACTGTAATTAACTGTTGCACAAATAATTTACAGATTGCCTCTTAAGTTAAGGCTGACTGCTCTGCACCAAGCTACCAGAGGGTGAGCACAGATTCATTTAGTTAGTGTAACAGACTTACCCTGACTAGTATTGTGGTCCCTACTTGGACAGCGTCTCTGCCAACTACAGACCTAATTTCTAACATACCCTGAGTCGCTTCTTAGCACAAACAATCTGGGGACACAGGCCCCCCCATGTGATGCAGACGGTCTCTAACGTAATAGACCCAATGCAATATCTTGAGTTGAATCAAGCGTAAACAGGACTTATGGTGACTTTCCTTGGGTGTATCAGAGCCACCTCCCAGTCCACATCCTCAAGTTTCCCCACTAAGTCTTCCCCCCTCAGCTTAACCAGCATGTCTTGCATATTGTTATTTAAGGTTTTATAGGTCCGGGAGATAGTCTTCAGTGGCACCTCCTCCAGGAGCAGCCTGCCCTTAAGAGGAGCATACTCAGGCAGGTCCAGCTCTGCTATACCCTCTGCTTGCCAAACATGGCATAACTGGCCATATTATATGTAATGGTCAGCACTTATGCCATGTTCTCTTTGAAGTGAGGAGAAGGACACTTTACTGTCCTCCAGGAGGGCCCATGTGGTTCAGAATTAATCATGCCCAGCTGAGACACTTCTCCAATACCCTACTGGCACTACCATGGTGACCTCAATAGTGAAAATCTGAGGGAGACATCTGCCAGGCTCTAAAATTGACCACATCAACCTAATTATAGGAATAGCAAATTTACCTGCCTAGTACTAACAGAAACAGTGACAGAACAGTCTTGTAAATACAGTGATGAGAGGCCGAACAGGGTTAACAATGGAACTGTAGAAGGATGAAGGAATACAACACACAATTCCAAATGATGCTGTTGGAAATTTGCCTTTCTTGCTGGGTTACCTGGGAGTGTTTCACCTTTTTAAAAATAATGTTTGCTGTGGAACTCCATGCACTTTACCACCGCTAAACAGGGGTAAGGTGCTTGTGCTTTCCCTATTAAACTTGGAAAAATAGATGTACCTCCTGATTGGCACATTAAAGTTACTTGTAATTTCCGAGTAAGTGGTACTAGTGAGCTACAAATCTCATTGTGCCACCCATTGCAGTAGCCCCGTAAAAAACTGTTTCCAGGTGTGCCACTGCAGCATGGGTGTGCAGTTTTAATCTGCCATATTGTCCTGGCAATATAAACCACTTGCAAGATTTAAAATGTCCTTTATAATACTTAAAAGGCACCCTTAAGGTGCACAGGACAGGGCGCATGCTATTTAAGAGTAGGCTATGAATATTTAATGTTTCAATTGTCTTGGCAGTGAAACAACTTCCAACTTGTTTTTCATTGTGACAGGGCTGACTCTCCCATAGGTCAATGCTGGTCTACATTATTATAGTTAATAAGTGCTAAATTCAATTTGGGAATAGCAAGAAACATATTTTAAGGACTCATTTAATAGTTAGTTAAAATCCAATTTAATGGTCAAGCAAAGTCATATTACTATTTTGGCAATTACACTTTTGGAAAGTTGCCATTTCCCTACCTGAAACCAAAAGGCTTCCCTCCAAGTAGCCAGCTGTCACCTTAACCTCTAATGGCTTCTCTGGGGTGAGATGTGTCCCAGATAGTGGTCAAAAGGCTCTGGATGCGAGTCTGCTCCCTTGACAGGATGGAATGGGGGCTGTGCCCAGCCCCTTCCGAGCTTGAAAGGATACATACCTTGTCACTGGCAGATGAAGCTCCCACCTAGGCCTACTCCACTTGTTTTTCTCTGGCCATGCTGGCTCCAAACCAGTGGAAGAGGAGGAACTGACTAAAACTGGTTTAGATGGTGGTTGAAGACTACTCCTCCTCCACAGGCTACTACTGGGCATAAAAGTGGACCCCAACAGATCTTTCCTCAGAAAATTCCAGGGCTTGTGAAGATTCATCAGGAGGACTGCCCTGCTGTCTGAAGAACATGAAGCGTGACTGGACCTGCTTGCCTTGGATATAGGTCCCCAGAAGTTACTTCAATGGGCAGATGGCTGTCCTCCTGTGTGAGCTACAGGGACACAACAAGCTTACAGAGGACAGGTTCCAACTGGACCTGCCCTGGACATTGCTGCTGGCCTCTCTGCTGGAGCGAGTCCTAGTTTTCAATTGATACATCCTAGGTCATGGACCCTTGACTGGTGCTAGAGTGTACTCCTCTTGCATTTTGTCAACCTTCTGCCTGGAGAACCAATGAAGACTGGGGTCATCATTGAATCTGAGCCATTGACATTGAATTGCCAGTCAGCCTCGACTTGCCAGCTTGTCCAACAAAAGGAGAGTTGACTTCCTGAAAATTTCCTAAGTCCTAACGTAGAGGACTTCAATGGGATCGATGTCTTCCTGAGCTCAAACTTCTCCCCCCCACTCCCATGAGCTTTTGCAACTTTGTTGTCAACCGTGCCGGGACCCGGCGTTTCACTCCATCATGGTAGGCTTCACTTTTGACTTTGACAGGGTTTAGAGTGACCAGATACTCGTGGTTGGTACTTTGTCCTTTTGGGTGCTATTTTGAATAAAAAAGTTTTAAAATTCATATCTCCAGTTTTACCTATTGGATTTTTTTTGATTTTGGTGTCATTTGATTTAATTAAATATTCTTCATTTATTAAATTGGTTTGCATGTTTTGTAGTGTCACTTTATTACTATTTGAGTATTGCATACATGCTTTACACATTGCTTCTAAGTTAAATCTGACTGCTTTGTGCAAAGCTTCCAGAGGGTTAAGCACAGGTTTATTTAGTGACTTTTAGTTAACCCTGATAAGGATTGCGATTTTTATCTGAGTTGAGTCCTCAGCCCCCTCAGCTAATACTCCAATTTCTTCCACATGTGATATCCTGCCTGTCTGGGTCTCATGATATTTATGTTAACCCTAGCCCGCAGTTTGACAGAGTCCCATGTTAATATCTTAGGCCTAGTGCTGAAATGCTGGTACATACAGCATGGCTGAGAGGAGGGAAGGACATTTTTAGCTGTTCTGCCCTCATCTGAAATCCAAAATGGCCCAAGCCATCAGATGAATACGATATTTATATTTCACAGTTTTGCACTTACACTTGACCACATTAATGCAGCCTGCTGCTCAAACTCTGCAGATAGTGTGTGTTAAAGAAATCCTCATTGGCCGGCAGTAAAAGGCTGGGCTTTTCATTGCTGTAGATGTGCTGCATCAGTGGTTGCAAAAACTAGATTGATTGCATTGTCTAACACTCAGCAGTCACCGGCTATTTAATATCTCATCAGTCAAGATCTTGTTGCAGTTCTCACCTTCCGACTTCTGCTTACCCTTAAAATTCAGGATACATGGTTTAGTACAGCAACACACATAGAACTTCCCTTAGCCAATTCTGATTCGTTAACTGACAGTCCATAGTTCTAATGCTAAAGGGGACAAAAGTACAAGTCCCAAAATGCAACTACTGTTGGATAAAATTGTCATTACTGGAAGAAGATTCCACCCATGTACAAGATGCAGAGCATTCAAGTACTCTCCTGCCATTTATCAAAACAAGATAAGAAAGAGTCTAAAAGTCTCAGAATGCACAAAACAGTTGACTAAATCGCAAGCCTGTCGGGGACTGTCACACAGTACATGAGTCCATTTGGTACGAGCAGTACATCGTAATCTTCAACGGAGTTGCATGGCACACCTTTATTCCCACTCCCTGACTCTGATTGGATTGCAGGATGCAACTTCTCGGAGGGGGGTTTGCTGCCCTGTGCTGGTGAATCAGAGTCTGTTCATGGAATGTGCCCAGCTGTCTTTGATTGTGGTGTCAGAATTTACATATGCTATCTTTATCGGATGTCAGTTGTAGGGCTTAGCAGTGCTGTAAATAAGCCATTAAATATAACTTTAATAACGTAATACGTTGCCCCAAAAACACTGGCCTATTATTTATGAATGTGGTACAACATGTTTCCAGAAAGAATTGTTAAATAACGGGAAGGAAGTTGGTGATGTTGCACAGCCTGAACCTTCCCAGCAAATTCACTATGGGAGAATCAGGATCACAATTCCCAGGGAGCAAATGAAAAACCTGGACTTAACGAGCTAGTCAAAGATAGACCTGCACAACTTGAGAGCTGTGTGGACAGTCCCTTCAGGTTCATTGCACCTGTTCTAAAGCGGTGTGCAGCCCATTACATTGCACAGCAGAGGCTCATATCTGAAACTGATCTCACTATATCGGGCTTCTCTGACCAGGAGCTCGTGAGCTGCTGTGAGCAGCGTTTCTGTGTGCAGCCCAGCCTAGCTTTTGCCTGGCTGAATATATGTATACCAAACAGAGCTTAATTTGTGCTTGTTGTTTCTGGTGCGGAGTGATAGAGCGGTCCGTACTAATAATTTACCTGTGTTCGGACGCTCTTTAGACCGATGAATCGTTTGACTAAGTGGGAACTCTCTGTACTCTTAATCAATCAATTTCATTAAAATCAATAATCAATAACGAACATAAGCAATGCCCTGATCAACATAACACTTAACAATTAATCCAGAATACATTTCGGCGAACCCTGACCTTTCAGTCAGGAATAACCACACCAGTTTATTCAAAGTTAGTGAATTTATTTCCCTATATTAACAAAGCTAGCACAATATAAATGTGTCTCAACACCAAATGATAAACATAAATCAACATTAATAGCTGTCCATAACGGCGAAACAGGTGCAATCTATATAGCATTTGAATAACAAGGCATTCGATAATAGCAATGCAAATCACTAATACTATGATCTGTAACGAGCTAATTGCATACATTTAGTCAGCATAACAAGATCTCAAATTGCATCGTGCGACATATGGAATCCTCGTCTAACCTCAAATTAGCATCGGCATGTGGGACTTCATGCAAAAACAATTTAGCAACATTAATTTAGAAAAACTCCTAACTAGGGCTCTTATCAAAATCAGCAGTTGGTTACCTAAAAGAAACACAATGCAATTTTACTATTTTCCTTTCATATTTACCAATTACGATCAGCATACAAGGAAGTCTTCGTCTCACAGGTACCGTTCTTCGGTCAGCATGGGTACCGTTTCGATCAGCATGGGACGGGACTAAGGGGCAGGGGTGGACGGGGCAATTGCCTCACGGCGGCAAGGTAAGACTACTACTTCATGCAAGGGATCAAATCAAAGTTAAAGTCTCTAGGGCATCTAAGGTCTCTTTCTCTCGATTAGAGAAAGAATCAAAGTCTCTCAAAATGGCGTCGCAGCAAAGTGGGCCATAATAGCTACGAAGTCTGCAAAATGGCGGGTATCGAGCTGGTAATGGCTGCAATCGGCTGCTTTCTTCTCGTGCACCTGATTTTTATAGACAACAGTTCAAATCCAGTAGGGTCTTCCATTGGAGGGTTCATAGGTTAGCTTCAAATTGTCCTATCAAAAACGACAGTTCTCAAGCTTTTACTTAAGCATACATTATCCTTGGAGATGGGCACGCAAGTTGCAACATTTTATACCAATTAGCTCACTTTCAGAGCCTCCATTGTCCGCACCTGCAGATCGACCTTGGAGTAAAGAGAAAATATGCCAGGCTGGCATGAAACCTTAAGATAAGCATGTGAACGATCTCAGTGGAAAAGTACAGCTTCAAGCTAAAATACGCGTTTATTAGCACAGTGGAAAAATACGAGCTTCTAAACCGTGAGACCAGGCAACTAGGCCAAAGCCTGCACTAAAGTTATGCTAAGCTAGAACATTTCAAACAAGCAAATCATAGCACACGTTTATAATTATGTCGGATTAGTGCAATTCTAATACACCACGTTATATAAAGCACGCTTATAAATGTTGGCAAACTACTCTGAGGGCACATTTTGTCCCCGTACAATCTTCATTAGTTCGGTTAAAGTCACACATGATTATTTCACACTACGTTTACGCGTTAATAAATGTAAAACCTTCATTTTCTGCTTCATCAATCCCTCCTCTGATGACTACTAGTCATCACACCAAATCATGCCCACAAATTTTATTCCATTAAAATTCTGTCAGTTCTCTTTTCCTTTTAATTCCCCTAGTTTGCGCTTTGTATTCTTCTGCCATTCTTTTCATTATTTTCTCTTCTTTTCTTCTCTTAATTCTTTCCATAATCATTATTATTCCCCTTTTTATTCCCCAAATTCCAAATACACAAATTATAACTATTAAAATTCCCTCTATTATTTTTAGCAATATTCCATTCCAAATTCCCCCAATCCAATGTCCCACTGAAGCAAGTCCTTTTCCAACCTTCTCCCACACTCCTGGTTCTTTCAGTTCCTTCAAATCTGCACTTTCTTTTGTTAGATTAGCAAGCATTGTTTTAATTTTCACACTATTGTCGGGAATATAAGTACAACAGTGTCGTGCACCAAGCATTTTGCAAACGCCTCCATCCTTTGCTAAAAGAATGTCTAAAGCAAGCCTATTTTGAAGAGTCATAGCTCTTTCCGCTGCAAGTTCAGCATCTATCAGTATTATAGCACCTGAAAACTTTGTCAACATGTTATCCACTATAGTAGACAACTTTCTTATTTTGATGGAATTCAGCACAACTCCCAATGAAGGAATCATGGCTCCAAATATATCTCCTACCACAGCAGCTGCGGTCTCTCTTTTCTGGATACGATGGGATCCAGATGTCTTTTGAATCATCGATGGGTCATCCAGTTGATAAACCTTTGGGAACACTATACCCAAATAACATCTCCCCCACCATCCCTTTGGAAGACGATAATAGGCATTATACCCACAAATGTAATATACACCTGGAATGACAGGGTCAAGTCCGTTCATCATGAATGTCCATTTGGCCTTAAAGATAAACGTATGTTTACACTCACTCGCTCCTACAAAAATGTTGTCATAATAAGATTCACCTCGATATATACAAAATTTCCCTACATGCCAAGCATCTAAAGCTATTTTCCCTTGTGTCTTTATTGCAGCAAAATCATAATTATCTACTGAAGTCCTCTTATGTAGCTCCTTTTCTAATTTCGCCTTCATTTGTGCCCTTCTATCATCTGTGCGATCTAAAAAGCTTATTTCTATTGCAGAGAGCGAGCAGGTAAGGTTTTCCCTATGAGCATGAGCCGTTTCAAAAGGTTGCATTGGCTCGAAAAATTCCCTCATTATTTTAGCATCCCAATCTTTAGCAATCTGGCTTAGCTGCGCTATTATAGGAACATAAGCAAAGGTAACATCATAATTTGAGTAAAAATACTGTATGTTAGTTTGACCATAAAATCTAGACATTACTATACTACATGTAATCCCGTATGTAAGAGGCATGTGATGATAAGTCACCCCTTCCTTCACTGATGTCGGTATCTGTGTACACACATAACAATCTTTTGCATCCATAGTCTCAACATATTCTGTTAGCAAGCGATAGAAAACGTTATACGAAAGCTCTTTCTTATCGTGCAAGAGTCTCTCATCCAATGCTAGTCTTTTCAATGCGGTTAGTTCGGTGACAGTAACAGGAGCAAAAGTAGAAGCATCAATTCTCTCATTCTCAGTCTTACCATGCATTCCAAGCACAATTGCCATTATTATTAGTACACATGCAATTATCAAGCCTATACACACATATTTACAATATTTCCTTCTATTGTTTTGCGTCATGATCTGTATAGAATCAGAGAGCTAGAAGCACCTGTAAAAGAAACTATTTAGCAATTCAGTTACAAAGCTGAACGAGCACAATGTTCACACCGTCTTCTTCAGGAGGCCAGTCACTTATCGGTTAGCAGCATTTGTCTCAATTCGGCAATAACTCAGTCTTTATTGGTTTAGCAAATGTCTCATCCGGTTTAGCAATATGTCTCAGCTGGTTGTTTGTTTCACGTTATATTGTAGCAAGCGATATCATTTATCACCCTCTCAATCAACACTGTCCATAAAACTTTTCTTTTCTATTGGTATTTCTTCCTCTTCTTCGTTCTCGATGCTTGGAGATACAAACTCGTCAGTCCAATCATCATTGACTGCATATGCCCATTCTGGACCGGAATATCTCCTGTTTGGTATCCTTTTCCTTTTCAATTTTGCTTCTCTTTTCAATTCTGCCTCGCTGGTACTTTCCTCTTTTGTCAAGTCTTTTTCTTCACTCGAGGTTTGTACCATGACAGACACTTCTTTTCTTTTCTCTTTCACTTTTGGCATTTCTCCGTCGTTCAAACCTTCTTCGGTCCTTTGTTTTACTGGTGATATACTTAGTCTCCTCTTTGCACCATGTCCATTTGTTGGACCTGCAACCTTTTCTGTAGAGGTTTGAACTGTTCCGTTCTGTTCTGCCTTGTCCCCTCCTTCTGGGGAATCAATCACGTTCTCTTTTTCTTTTTCTGTATCGTCTGTTTCTGGGAAAGCCCTCCTCTGATCAGGCTCTCCTGCTTTTTCACCTCTTTCGAGCCCTTCGTCACCGTTACTTTCGTCAGGCTCTTTATCACTTTCAGCTGCTTCAGGTTCCCTGTCACCTTCAGCTGCTTCAGGCTCTTTGCTACCCTCAGCTGCTTCAGGTTCTTTGTCACCTTCAGCTGCTTCGTCACTGTCTGAACTTTCTCCTTGGTCTTCCCCAAGTGAGTCGGACTCTTCGCCCTCCAATAATATCCCCCTCTCTCCTGCTTCTGCCTGTTCGCTTTCAGTTCGATTTTGCTCTGTCTCAGCACTCAGCACTGTTTTGTCAGGCACTGGCAGTTTTAGCGCTTCAACTTCCTCATCTGTGGGACACAACACCTTCTTTGTGTGACTGGCGTGGATCCAGTTGGGAACGCCCGCACACTTCACAGCGGTAGTTGTCATCAGGATCACTTGGAAAGGGCCTTTCCAACGGGGTTCCAGACACGACTTTCTCACGTGCTTCTTTACCACGACCAAGTCACCTGCTTTCAGTGCGTGTCCTGGACCTTGGATCGGTGGCAAGGTGGTCGCTTCCACCTGGTGAGAGAAAGAGCGAACCACGTCAGCCAGACCCTTGCAGTAGTCTAACACCATATCATCTGTAATATTCAAAAGCGCGTTTGCGGGAACTGCAGGAAGTCTCATAGCCCTGCCCATGAGAATTTCGTGCGGAGACAATCCAGTCTTTCTATCAGGAGTGTTTCTCATTGACATTAGCACTAAGGGCAATGCGTCAGGCCATTTCAAGTTTGTCGATGCACATATTTTCGCCATTCTTGATTTCAGTGTACCATTCATCTGCTCCACCAATCCTGATGCTTCAGGGCGATAGCTACAATGCAGTTTTTGCTCAATGTTCAGCGCTTCGCAAAGTAACTTTATCACCTCGTTATTGAAGTGACTTCCCCTATCTGATTCTAAAGAGATCGGGAATCCAAAACGTGGTATCAACTCTCTCAACAATAGCTTTGCAACTGTAAGGCTGTCATTTCTACGTGTTGGGTATGCCTCAATCCAATGACTAAAAATGCACACAATCACCAACACGTACTTCAGACCTCCATGCACAGGCATCTCAATGAAGTCCATCTGCATACGACTAAAAGGCCCGCTTGCCCTACCAATGTGGCTCGCGTTCACAACTGTTCCCTTTCCTGGGTTCATCTGCTGGCAAGTGACACATCGATGGCAAACTGCTTCTGCAGCTTGACGAAATCTGGGGTTAAACCAATCAGTTTTGAACAATCGTATCATGGCATCTCTCCCTAGGTGAGCTTGCCCATGATAGAACCGCGCAAGCTGTGATAAGAGACTGTTTGGCAAAACGAACTTTCCCTCATTTGAAACCCATAGCTCGTCTGGTCTCTTTATACATTGTGATTTAATCCAGGAATCTCTTTCATCCTCTCTGACGCTATTCTGTAATACTTTTAATTTGTCTATTGTATCTACAACTTTCAAGGCAAATGCTTCAGCTGGTTCTAGTTCTGGCTCACTTATTGAATTCCATTCGTCCCTGAGTAATATACAGTTCAAGGCACAAAATCTTGCGACTTGATCCGCATATGCATTTCCCAGAGAAACATAGTCCTGTCCTTTTGTGTGAGCACTGCACTTTACCACTGCAACTTCGGCTGGCACTTGAATGGCATGTAACAATTCCCTTATCCTCTCCCCATTCTTCACTGGGGATCCTGAAGAAGTCAGGAAACCTCTCTGTGACCATAGTTGTCCAAAGTCATGCACAATCCCAAACCCGTATTGACTATCAGTGTAAATGGTGACTTTCATCAATGCAGACAATTGACATGCTCTGGTAAGGGCTACAAGTTCTGCTACTTGTGCAGAATAGACTCCTTGAAGCCATCCCGCTTCCAGGACACCTGTTACAGTACATACAGCATATCCTGCTTTCAAAATCCCCATCCCGTCTCTTAGACATGAACCATCAACAAAAAGTATTTGGTCATTTTCATCAAGCTTAGTATCTTTAATGTCCGGTCGAGGTTTTGTGCAAAATTCAGTCACCTGAAGGCAGTCATGCTCGACGTCTTCAGCGTTCTCAATTTCGGCATTTTCTCCAGGGAGCAAGGTTGCTGGATTCAACGTAGTGCACCTTTTCAGCTGCACATTCGGTAGCCCAGAATTATCGTTTCATACCTTGTGAGTCTTGCTCCAGTCATGTGCTGCGTTCGGGAGCGGGTCAAAAGTATCTCAACTGAGTGAGGGACCATGACTGTTACTGGGTGTCCCATCACTATTCCTTCACTCTGAGTGAGGCTGATACCAACTGCTGCTACGGCGCGCAAACACCCTGGAAGTGCTGCTGCGACCGGATCCAAAGTAGCTGAAAAATACGCTACTGGTCTGTTTACGCCACCATGGGCTTGGGTCAAGACAGACAAAGAACATGCATCACGTTCGTGGCAAAACAATGTGAAAGGCTTTGTGTAATCAGGCATACCTAAAGCTGGAGCCCTGCACATGCACTCTTTCAATTCAACAAAAGCATCCATCTCATCTCCTTTCAACTCAATTTGATCCAAGGCATCCTTCTGGGTCAATTTCAGTAAAGGCTTTGCTAGAGTCGAGAAGTTGGGAATCCACTGGCGACAATAACCCACCATTCCCAAAAACTTCCTCACCTCCCTCCTTGTCTTTGGTGGACTCATTTGGAGTACGCTTGTAATCCTTTCCTTCATTATTCTCCGTGACCCTTTCTCTATTTGGTGACCCAAGTATTTCACTTTCTTCTGGCAGAACTGCAATTTGGAAGGAGACACCTTATGTCCATTCCTTCCCAAATGGTTCAACAGAGCAATGGTATCGGCTGTGCAGCCACTTTCTGTCTTTGATGCAATCAATAAGTCATCAATGTACTGTACTAGAGTTGACTCGAATGGCAATTCTAATGTTTCCAAATCTTTCTTTAGAATCTGATTGAAGATTGACGGTGACTCAGAAAACCCTTGAGGAATTCGACACCAACTGTATACTCTGTCTAGGAATTTGAAACAAAAGAGGAATTGGCTGTCCTCATGAAGAGGCACAGAAAAGAATGCTTGTGACAAGTCGATGACTGAGAACCATTCGGCATCGCAAGGAATTTGAAACATTATCACAGCTGGATTCGGTACGACAGGGCAGCATTTGACTATGATGTCATTTATTTTCCTCAAGTCCTGCACAAGTCGGACCTTTCCACTTGGCTTTATTAGCCCCATTATTGGTGAATTACATGGACTGCTTAACACTTCTTTCAGTACTCCCTGTTTTACAAATTCGTCAATAAGTTGAGCAACTTTCATGAGGGTGTCTTGTGGCATGTGGTATTGTGGGGTCTGGGGAAAGATCGCATTGGGCTTTACAGTCACTTTCACTGGTTCCACTCCTTTCATCAATCCCACCTCTTTCCCTGTCATGTCCCACACTTCCTTTCCGACTGTCTCCCGTAATTCGGCTGGGATATCTTCTTCAGTTATCATCGGGAAAAGACAAATCAGAGGATAGTCCTCATCGACAGTTTCCATCTCATCCCCCTCTATACTGTCCTCTTCTTCCCCATCACTGCTCATCTGGATTGTTATTCCCTCGTTCGAACACATGATCGAACAACCCAATTTGCACAATAGGTCTCTCCCTAACAGTGCTATTGGGCTTGAGTCACATACCACAAACTGATGTACCCCTTGATAGTTACCGATGCTGACTGGTACCGGATCTGTTATTGGGTTCGTCAGGTGTCTGTTTGCTACTCCCACCACTTGAACTGTCCTCCCTGAGAGTGGCAAATTTGGTACTTCACTGCTCTTAACAGTTGAACGTGTTGCTCCTGTGTCAACCAAAAATGAGACACGATGACCCATTACTCTTCCCTCTACGTACGGACCCTTTTGATCAACCTCCAAGGATGCTGCAAGCACACAATCTCCTTCTTCCTCTGAGCTTTCACTCTCCCACACATTGTTTATTCCACTCTCACTGTGTAATGGGAACTGTTGTACGGTGCCATTTGTACTCATTCCCTGACCCGAGACCTGTGGAGGAACCATCACTTGCTGCTGACTCATTGGTGCCAAGGGTATTTGCATTTGCTGATTAGGTACCATGGGTAACTGCTGTTGCATTGGCTGCATTTGCGTCATCTGCATACGGGGCATCTGCATCTGCTGCGGCTGCATAGGTTGCAATCCCTGCAACTGATTTATGGTCTGAAAATTTGGGTTTGGACCTCTCATTTTCGGTCCCCTCATTGTCTGAAATGCATTGACATCATTGTTTTGCTGACCAACACCTGCACCTACACCTGCACCTTCCTGCACCACCATCGGGCACTCGCGTTTCCAATGACCGACAATTCCGCACACGTGACACGGCATCACCTTCTTCATTGCCTGCACACCCGTCACAACAGTGTTCAAATCCGGACCATTATTCGCAAAACCTCCTCTGCCTCTGCCTCTGGCCTGTGGCTGAAACGCCATGTTTCCCTGCAACTGCGGCTGCGGTGGCGGTACCTGCTGTTGGAACCCTTGCATCCCTTGCAAACCTTGCAGACCTGTCTGAGCTGCCTTAAGCTGCATCATCATCACCTTCTCTTTCAACTTTTTCTGTTTCACTTCAATTTCGTCGCTACAGTATTTCGCATAAGTCAAGACTTCGTCAATCGGTTTAGACTGCCAGCAAATCAAATGCGACTTTATCATCTGACTTATCTCTGGTCTCAGCCCTTCCACAAATCGAAACACAAAATGAAGCATATCCTTCGCCTCTATTGTTTCCGTGCCACTGTAGTTCTTAAACGCCTTCAACAACCTCTCATAGTAACTATGAATCGATTCTTTAGCCTCTTGGGCCGTTCGATCGATCTTCTGCCAATCCACATTTTTCGCGGGTACCTTCGTCTTCAAATGCTCAATCACCTTGTAGTACAAGCTCATCACCATAGGTGATGGTGCACCCGTCTCCCTGTCTCTCTCTGGTTCACTTGTCGGCCAACCTACAGCTCTTTTGCAATCCTCCCACAAATCTGCCGGAACCACAATCTCAAAGAGAGTATTCAGGTCTTCCCAGAGACATTTTGCAAGCTTCACAAACTTATCAGTCTGTTGATACCATTCAATCGGCTTCTCTCTCAGTTTGGGAAAATCATCCGTAAATGACTGAATGTCGCTTCTGTGCCATGGTACATGTATTAATTTTCCCCCTGCTGTCTCCCTCATTGGTAACATGGTTACTGTCTCGCTGCTTTGTGGTCTTTTCTCATTATGCTCTGTAGCACTGTCCCTCCTCTTTTCCTTCCTCTTTACCCACCTGCTTTCCCACTTGTCTAAACACCTCCACACTTGTGCACTCTGCAGCAATTCTCTAAGGTGCGCCTTCATGCCTGCTGACCTCATGTGTTCAAAATCGGTGGTCCCAAAATCCAACCTGTAGCTTCTGCTCAAGTGTTTCATCTTGTCTATGTCAACCCCGTTTCTGTCAGCTACTTCCTGCAAACTTTTATGTACCTTGTTCACTTCTTTCGTAATCCTTGGACATAGATATCTCAGCTCTTCTTCCGAGTAGGACTCTAACCTATTCACACCCATAGTCCCTTCCACCAATTCTTGTGCTTCCATGTTCAGCCTCATCCTATTCATATAATCTTCTCCCTTCCCACTGGCTGAGCTTTGTATGGAATTCAGACTGTTGAACCACTGTGTCAGCTGTTGCGCATTCAAACCCATCAGTGTAGCATTCACATCGACTGCCATTGATGGTTGCGGTAACTTTTCAGTGTTCGATGTTAAAGGTATTATCAGTGGGGGACTCGACCTCACCAGTGTCGACTGAGCACATATGGGGCTAAACTCCATCAAGGACCCAGACCCAGTTGGCTGAGCCGCTATAGGAGTTATCCCTGGAGTGTTTTCTATGCACCTCCTCTCTGTCCCATTCTGCAGCATTGATCCCTGACCGCTCATACCTAAGTTGGGCTGACTGTACAAAGGTACCGGTGGACCTACAGTAATGGGTAGCGATATCGCATCTGGGTTTTGTCCATTTCCCATGTTCTGAGGCATGTTCATTCCCACACCATGGGTCATCATTGCCGGCATGCCCATCTGACTCCCCGTCATTTGAGCATGTGCTGTTCCCCCCTGCATCTGCTTTTGAGGCATCAAAAACTGAGTTGATTCAGCTTGTGCCATTGTCGGGTTGTGACCATTCTGTACTCCCCTTACGGTTTGTTCTAGAATCATTCCTGCACCGTTGTCACTGCTGTAGTACCCTGGCATCTGCGGCTGATAATTTTCTGCTGGTTTCAACATGGGCACATCTGGATATATTCTCCTAACCTGCGGTATCTGCGGGGTGAACAGTAAACTCGGGTCCTTAGATCCCGATGAAGCCCCTGAACTCTGTGTTTCATTATTCTGTACCGATGCCGGAGGGGCAGAACTGGTACTTGGACCTTGTCCACTCTCTGCATAAGGTGGTGGACGGTCGTTCAGCAATTGCATTATTAACTCCTCATCCTCTAACTCCTCTTCTCTTCTCAACTTTTCCTCATCCTCTCTATCCTTGGAACACCTCCTGTTTGTCTTACAGGTAGCTTTCTTACCTGTCTCCTCTTCTTCCTTAGTAATTGCTGGAAACAATTTTATCCCCTGCAATACATCTGACCTCCACACCTTCTGTGCATTATCCCACCTAGCGTCCGCTAGTGTCTTTTCTACCTTTCTCATCCTGGTCTCAAACTTCTTCTGCTGTTGCTGTCTGGCCATTAATTCCCAAATCGCTAGAGCCTCAAACTGGGCTGGCCTTGGAGGCACCTTCATGTCGTACATCGTGAACCTCAAATTCTCTAGGATCCTTATATTGAATGTCCCATGTATCGGGAACGCTACGCTCCCATGTTTCTCTGTCAGTTTGTGCCATTGCTTTAGCCAAAGACACGGGGCTACCCCCTTCTCTTCCATTACAATGTAAGCTGGTGTGCCCTCGGGCGGCGTCTCCTCTCCTACGCTCGCTTTAATGTAAGACTCCCCCTTCATCGCACTCCTAAATGCTTTAAAGAATTTCATTTTCTCGTCCTTTTATTTCACAAAGTTTGTAATCAATAGGTGACTTTAATTCCCGGAATACTCTTCGCTTGCCTTTCCCCTTCCAATCGAGCCCCACGGACTGCGTCCAATCCGTGCGCGACCCTTCTCTGCAACCAACCTATCCCAGCGCAGCTCCTAGTGACGTCACACTCACACACACTGCGGCTGACAAAGCCTCGCGGCTAGTCTTCCTTCACTCAGCTCCTCTCGTAACAACTTCTTGCATGTATCGCGAGCTACCAAAAACTAAAACAGATCTGTCGGTTTACTACAGGAAGGGTAACACAATCGCATCAGGACCTTAGGGACTTTTCACTAGCCTCTGCAGTTATTCCGTCTTTCTCGGTCCCCACGTTCGCAAGCAAATCTGACCCGCAGACCTACTCTCAACTTGTCAATGATCTGTTCTAGTGCACTTATAATCTTGTCAAAGCCCGAAGTCGAAGTTCCTTTCACTCCTTAACACACGTACCGACTCGTTGACCACGCCCGATCAACCTACTAAACCGCCCAGACCACAACATAAAACAACATACTCCGGAGTCTCTTGACCTCGCAGGGCCCGTCCCAACAACAACAACCACGTGGACCTTTTTATGCACAAAGCGCCACACGCACATGAAGTTCGACGACTTCCCTACTCTCACACTCGGAGTCGCACCTCCGCTATTTCTATGAAGTTCGACGACTTCTCTACTTCTACACTCGGAGTCGCACCTCCGCTATCCTCTAAAAAGAAAAATCCTCGCAACCTTTTCACACACCCTGCGGCAATAAGCTGTGCAAGCGCAAAATCCTAACTTCACTCATACCATCACTAGTACCGCCAACGCTGTTTCCACACCTCCGTTCTCTCCATTCGCAAGCTCCGAGATCCCGGGAAAGTCGCGGTGGACCTAGCCCATCATCATTCTGTCAATCTATTTTATCCAAGAAAAATCTAATTCAACTTCTTGAGTGGGGTCTCAAAGGGCGTAACCGTTAATTCAACACCATGTACTTTAAGAGTACAGGGTCCCAAAAGACGAAACCGTCCTCTGCTACCATCTACTGATAGAGCGGTCCGTACTAATAATTTACCTGTGTTCGGACGCTCTTTAGGCCGATGAATCTTTTGACTAAGTGGGAACTCTCTGTACTCTTAATCAATCAATTTCATTAAAATCAATAATCAATAACGAACATAAGCAATGCCCTGATCAACATAACACTTAACAATTAATCCAGAATACATTTCGGCGAACCCTGACCTTTCAGTCAGGAATAACCACACCAGTTTATTCAAAGTTAGTGAATTTATTTCCCTATATTAACAAAGCTAGCACAATATAAATGTGTCTCAACACCAAATGCTAAACATAAATGAACATTAATAGCTGTCCATAACGGCGAAACAGGTGCAATCTATATAGCATTTGAATAACAAGGCATTCGATAATAGCAATGCAAATCACTAATACTATGATCTGTAACGAGCTAATTGCATACATTTAGTCAGCATAACAAGATCTCAAATTGCATCGTGCGACATATGGAATCCTCGTCTAACCTCAAATTAGCATCGGCATGTGGGACTTCATGCAAAAACAATTTAGCAACATTAATTTAGAAAAACTCCTAACTAGGGCTCTTATCAAAATCAGCAGTTGGTTACCTAAAAGAAACACAATGCAATTTTACTATTTTCCTTTCATATTTACCAATTACGATCAGCATACAAGGAAGTCTTCGTCTCACAGGTACCGTTCTTCGGTCAGCATGGGTACCGTTTCGATCAGCATGGGACGGGACTAAGGGGCAGGGGTGGACGGGGCAATTGCCTCACGGCGGCAAGGTAAGACTACTACTTCATGCAAGGGATCAAATCAAAGTTAAAGTCTCTGGGGCATCTAAGGTCTCTTTCTCTCGATTAGAGAAAGAATCAAAGTCTCTCAAAATGGCGTCGCAGCAAAGTGGGCCATAATAGCTACGAAGTCTGCAAAATGGCGGGTATCGAGCTGGTAATGGCTGCAATCGGCTGCTTTCTTCTCGTGCACCTGATTTTTATAGACAACAGTTCAAATCCAGTAGGGTCTTCCATTGGAGGGTTCATAGGTTAGCTTCAAATTGTCCAATCAAAAACGACAGTTCTCAAGCTTTTACTTAAGCATACATTATCCTTGGAGATGGGCACGCAAGTTGCAACATTTTATACCAATTAGCTCACTTTCAGAGCCTCCATTGTCCGCACCTGCAGATCGACCTTGGAGTAAAGAGAAAATATGCCAGGCTGGCACGAAACCTTAAGATAAGCATGTGAACGATCTCAGTGGAAAAGTACAGCTTCAAGCAAAAATACGCGTTTATTAGCACAGTGGAAAAATACGAGCATCTAAACCGTGAGACCAGGCAACTAGGCCAAAGCCTGCACTAAAGTTATGCTAAGCTAGAACATTTCAAACAAGCAAATCATAGCACACGTTTATAATTATGTCGGATTAGTGCAATTCTAATACACCACGTTATATAAAGCACGCTTATAAATGTTGGCAAACTACTCTGAGGGCACATTTTGTCCCCGTACAATCTTCATTAGTCCGGTTAAAGTCACACATGATTATTTCACACTACGTTTACGCGTTAATAAATGTAAAACCTTCATTTTCTGCTTCATCAGGAGCACCGGAACTTATTTCTGAGGGCTTAGTTTTCTGTCTCAAGCATTTACTACGAGCAAAAGACATGTGGGAAAGAGGGAGGAATAGAAAAACAAAAAAGCGTCAGAAAGGGGAAAAGCTGGAGTGATCTGAAGGGGCAGGGGGTGGCTGTAAATGTATTGAAGAGGCCCGAGATGTCTTTAGGATTAGGCTGCCTCAGTATTGTGTGCACACACTTTTAGTTGCAACAGCCGCTTATTTAAGAGGAGATCTTTGAGCACTGGCACCTTTTTATTTACAAATTAGGCACTGATACCAACATTTGTAAAGTGTGTATTAGAGATAAAATGGTGTGAATTTTCAGAACTGATAAGCTGGTGATTGAATTTCCAAAATCTATTCAAAGTGTTTTTTGAGTGATACATCATCTGGCATTGGGGCTGTTTATTGCCAACATTATTGCCTTGGTGCCAGAGGAATTTAAGCTATGGCCATTATGTATTATCCTTGTAAAGGCATTCCAAATTACCAAAGCCTTTTTTAACGGAAGTGCTGCCAATCCTGCCGGAAGCAGTGGTGAGTGTGGGTTATTTTACAGAGGGAGGCCACTAGGGTAATCTTGTCTGATGTGGTCACCACCAGTGCTTAATTTGTGCTTGTTGTTGCCGGTGCTGAGCACCGGCACTTATTTTCGAGGGCCGGGGCTTATTCTTTTGCCTCAAGCATTTGCTGCGATTAAAAGACACATATGGGAAAGACGAAGGAAGGGA
The DNA here is from genome assembly GCF_031143425.1 of Pleurodeles waltl. NCBI lineage: Eukaryota > Metazoa > Chordata > Amphibia > Caudata > Salamandridae > Pleurodeles > Pleurodeles waltl. Next base: position 826,998,762 of record NC_090442.1, on the reverse strand, counting down.
AAAACGAAAAAGCGTCACAAAGGGAGAAAGTATAAAGCTGCTAGAGTCAGCTCAAGGGGCAGAGAGCGGCTTTATCTGGATACGCCGCCTCAGTATTCCGTGTTCCCACATTTAATTACAGCAACCGCATTTTTAAGAGGAGCGCTTTGGGCACCGGCACCTTTTTATTTACAAATTAAGCACTGGTCACCACTACAGCACTAATAATATTAGTAGCTCAGGATTATTTGTATTACTCATCAGTAATTTATGACAGAATCTGGTTAGACACCCCTCCACTTTATGGAAATAATTTCTTTGCTCAGTAAAGTGTATCACTCAAAGAGTCGCACACGTGGCACTGAAAAGCCACGTGTAAGTAAGCTGTAAACAAGGAAATGTCCCACAAAAGGAATCTGAAAACGTTGTATCTATATGATGGAGATTGTTATTTAACAACAATTCCATTTATGTTCACTTTTTTAAGCAGTTAGCTGAGATGCATGAATTGTGTAGCCTTTGTGCCTAAAAAGGACGACGTCACGACGTCATGGGGTAAAACAATGACGCACCTTCCCCACCGCGCCGCTCCAGCACCCTGCCTATGTTTCCTTTATATTGAGACAATACTAAGCGGGCAATGCCCGTCATTTAGAAACATTTGCCGAAGCATTACATCCTGTTCTCCACCGAGCCCTGCTAAATGGAATGTGCTTCTATACACGGGCCACTGCGGTGAGAGGCCCACATTTAAAGCGCCGTGAGGTTGACAATTGCGTGGAGGAACTGATCGTTTGTTATCATTGTGGCTCGGGCTGTTCATTGTTGGGGATGGATTGTAATGATCTGCATACAGTTAATTCCCTTTTGTCATGGCACTAACAAGCTAAGAAATGACGGGACTTGTTGGTTGGCTCCAATCTCTGTGGTTTAAGATTCTTTGAGTATCACAGTCAATTTCTTCACATTTTCGTCTCCTTAAAAGACTCAACATGTTTGTTCAACTTGGAATACATGTCGTAAATTGAACATATAAAGTTAGCGTGTAGGTAATTAACACATAACATAAACTAATACATATCTATCAAAACCTTAAAACTGGTTTAAAAAAAACCCAGTAAGAACAAAATAATATACCGATCACACATGAATGCCATATGTAAACTGCTTAAAACGACTTAAACAAACAGGGAGGGAAATATCTAGGACATTGGGTATCCTTAAAAAATCACCATTCAGGACACGACAGGTCAGGGTGTCGTTAAGGAGGGAGATTGGTAGACTTTCTGTAAAATGCTTAGAATGGACGGATGGCTGGAAACGGTTCAGTTTCTACAGTGCATGTTTCAGAAAGTAATCGGGAATCTGAGTAGTATGTTGGGTTTCACCACTCTGGGGAAGGAACGCCATGAAACGCTGTGTGAACAATTATGTAGTTTTTGTACAGCAATGGGAAAGATTCGGAATTTGGTTAATGTTTATGAAGTTATTAACTCTGTAGTCATTGAAATGAGGAAATGTAGGTCTGCATCAACGAATTCCCATAGATAACATGGAATTATTCCACGTTGGTTCCCCTCAATGAAGTCTACTAGCCTAATAAAACCAAGCTGATGTAATGTATTTGCATAATTGACGAAATCAGAAGCTTGTTGTGAAAAAAGTTATCGGACCATGACAGAAAATGGAAAAAAGACAGCTGCAGGAGGTTAAAAATAGAAAAAAAGAAAGTGAGCCAAAAAAACGAGGTGCATAGAATTGATGGTAGGTTTTCAAGAGTGTAACAAAAAAACGAAGAAAGGAGAGGTAAGGGTCTCACCTGTATCATTAGACTAAGGAGGAGTAAGCATTGAGGGAGTAAATGTAGAGTCAAAAATAGACTAGGGGTGGGAATAAGTGGGTGATCCCTCTCCGTTTAAAGGGAAGTAGAGTGGGAGGTGAGTAAAAATTAAGAGAGAAGTAAGTAAAAGTAGGGATAACAACACAGGAAAACAGGAGGATGTTTGTCTTTGCTATCCATCTAGGTGACACCATGAGGTGCGTGCAGTGGCGGCTGCTAAGGAATGAAAGTGGTGAGGTGAATATTTTGATCTATTGATCGGTCCTGATAGAAACCAGCAGCACCTTTAAGCTCAACTCCAAAGCTCTCAATCATGTTCTGTTTTAAACAATGTTTATAATAAGCCATGTCTGAAAGCTCTGGAATCAAGGCTGAAGGCAGTAGAAGTTTCTCAGTATATCCAAACTACCTTTTAAGAAAGAATTAAGAAGTGTACTTACCCACTGCTTTGGTGTTCATCTCTGTCCCGGCAGTACAAGTCTATGGCTTGGATGGTAGGCACCCGGAGTTAACTCCCCTAACTAATCTCAACACTGCTCTCATGAGGTAAATAATGTTGAGCAGCATGAGAGAAGAGCCAGGATTGGTTGGAGGATGCTGGCTCAGTGCTCCCTGAGGAATGGGGCCCTATTCCTGCTCTCCTCTCAGCTGTCTAAGGAAGCTTGACTTGAAGAGGTTTACAGAGCGCATCTCAGGCTGGCCATCACAAGCCAACTAGCCAGAGTTAAATGCACATTTTAAATTGAAGGGCCCACCATTCCTCCCTGCTGTCAAACTGCAGCGATAGCCCCACCATAAGGCTTGGCTCAATAGCCAGCATGAAAAATAAAAAAGGGCAATGCATTTATTTATTACCATTTTATTTTTCACTTTTGCTGCGCTCGCAGCAGGGGGTGCAACACACCTCTGCCCTAATGGAGGAGCCACCCCTGACTGCTGGCTTAATTTGGGAGGTTGTGCCTCAAGGTTAGATTTATGGCTAGTGAAGCCCTGATACTTCCTGGCGATTGCCCCCTCTATGTTGATTAGCACTGCTATCCGGTGCTTACCTCATTCATCCCAGCTTTTGCCATAGCTTCTGAAAAAGTAACTGTCACACCTATTATTACTCGCTAAGGTTAGAAATCTTATTGATTGTAATTTCAAACGGTACAGGTCAACACCAGATTTAGCAATCTGAAACGAATGTCTTTAATTTTACATTTACTTGATGACTTCTGACACCCTGGCCATATTGGAGCCTGGAGTCCCCGGATGGGAGGCCTCTTTGGGTAATAGATCTGGGTGGTATAATGGGTATGATGAAACATGGCAGACAACCCCTGACATTAGGAAACACTGATGTTGCTTAAGGTCACTTCGTTATATGCCAGGCCTTGATTTACCTATAAAGTGGAGGGTAATATTAAAATGACTTAATACTAAGGAAATAGATATCCTAATGCTCTGAGGCACCCACTTGAACAGGGAAGACTCGAGCCTTTTTAAATCATATTGGTTCTCATCTTAGTTCTACTACAGTGCTCAGAATGATACAAAGGAAACCAACATCCTTTTTAAATGTGGGCTGTCATTCAGTCTTGAGGTGGCACACTGAAATATAGATGGGAGGTTGGTGGGCATCAGGGAACCGATAGCCTTGTTTTCCACCTACAGCCTCATTTCAACAACGGGCAGTTTACAGTGACCTTTCCCCCAACGTTTTCTTTTTGTGCTAGAGAGGGGTTGCTATCCTTGACCCCAATTTTGACTCCTCTTCAGTGGGGCTCTCCAGGCATGTTACAGCAAGCTCTCATAGTAAAAAAGATGTGAGTTTAATTGACATTTGGAGGGCCCAAAACAAGGAGGACAGGGACTACACCCATGGTTAAGAGACGCTGTTCAAGAATTGGCCATTTTCTAGTAAATAGACTATTTTCCTTGATTAAAATCGACTCTCTAACTGGCACCCAGGTAATGTCTGATTATTCACGAGTTATGGTTCTGTTGACATGTTGCCTCAGACTCCCCATCCCCCAAATGGAACATTTGGCAAATTACTGAAATAGTTTTCATTGACCCAGCAGTTAAAAAGCAGCCATTAGAAATACATTGAAAAACTATGTCACAGAAAATATGGAACATGAGATGCCAAAGGCACCCTTTAGGATGTTGTAAGGGTGTTCATCAGGGGGTAGCTAATCTCTATAACTGCTATATTAATGCAACTTACAAAGCTAAAGAAAGTTGAGCTGAAGACTCAAATAGACAAGCTTGAACAGCAACATAAGCATGATTGCTCAAATAAAATATATAGGCATTTTAGAGGGGCCTGACATGAGCTTCAACAGCTCCTAACAGGTGAGGCAGCTCATAAAATGCTTAAAATCAAACAACAATACTACAAACTGGGCATCAGTGCTGACCAACAGTTGGCCTATAAATTTAGAAAGTCGCAAACACATAATTACATTAATGGCATATCGATGACAGGGTTTTGTTCAGATCTCAACCACAGGCATATATGAAACAGTCTACAATTGCCATATATATTTTTGTATATATCATAGGGGTCTGATGAAACTTCAATTTATACATAACTAACACTTTTTTTTACTTTCCCTTTGTTTGACAAGGACACTCAGACCCAGCTGGAACTCATATTGATAAATCTGGAGTCAGAGCAGGCACTTGGAGCCTGCCAAATAACAAACCACCTGCCCATGATGGGCTTACAGATACTTCTTATAAGACTTACCAGTATCTTATGATCTGGTCCATGACTAAGGTGTCTAACTCTTTTTAACAGACACTACTACAGTTCTAAAACATCTTTTAAGATCTGAGTAACCAAGGCTCTTAGGGAGCTATAGCAGTGTTGAATAATAATGTACATTTATTCACCATTATCCTAGTATCACATCTTAACTCCTTTTGGCCTAAGGTGATATCAACCTACCAGTCAGACTTCATTAGAGAGAGACTGCCCTGGCAGAACATCTGCCTAGCTGTTGCTACGGTAGACTAGGCATAACAAGACAAGCAACACATGATGTTATTGCCCCTAGATATCAAGAAGGCCTTGAATAGGGTTAAATGGTCATTTTTGAATAATCTCTTCAAAAGAATGTTCCTAGGTCAAAACATTTATGCATGTATATACTATTTATGTCCAGTGGTGAAAATAAAAATACATGGTGAGTGTAAGAAAGTGAACTTTTTGCATGGGCGCTAATGCAAAAAGGGCTTTTTGCTAGTTTTTATTGCTGATGTGTGGATTCTGAATACTACTGTCCAGTGACCAGTGTATGTGTATTGACCCCTAAAAACATATAGAATTGGCAAATTGTGAATTGTATATTTAAGTTACCTATGAGTCCTTAATATATGACACTATCTGTATCCATGTCATGTAAGTTAACTTTCACTAGTGGACTGCAGGACATATTGTGCCACCACTAAAGTGACAATGCAAAGCATGTCTTCAGGGCTGCCCCTGCAGCTTAAGAGTGCAGCTTTAAAATTAGAAATTCAGCCAAACTGAAAATAAAACCGTCCTTTTAATTAATTATAGGCTACCCCTGAGGTAGACCCTAAATGCCCTTTAGGCAGGGTGCATGGTAATGAAAAAGTAGGACATGTGTACTTAAGATTTACATGTCCTGGCTGTGAAAAAGCTCCACAGTCATTTTTGACCGTGGCAAGGCTGTCTCTCCCATAGAAAAGCACCAGGTTACGTTATCACATCTTATAAAAAAATAACTTCAGTTTGGTAATAGCTAGACTAGTGCTTCAAGGACTCAAAATAATAGGAACTTGAAATCCAATCTGATAGTAAAGTTGGATTTTAAATTAATTACTATTTTGAAAATGCCACTTTTAGAAAGTTGTTATGCAGACCTGTGGTATATCAAAGTATTAGTAACAGAGGTCCGCGTGATGAAAACGAAGAAGAGAAAAATATTTGCTTTTTAGAGCTCTTTGTATTACTCACAACACAGATTATTAACAATTAAAAACAAGTTTAAGGAATAATCAGTAAGGTAAGGAGGTGCTCAGTGCCCAGTTAGTGATACATTGCTGCAAAGTGCATAATACACATATCACTAACTGTGGACACTGCTCATACACAAAATTACAATCAACACAGGTCTAGACCCAAATGTCATCAAATGTGGGCACTGCCCATATGCAAAATTACAATGGACATGCGTCTAGTGCCAAATGTCTATGGCGTGTCGATGTCATCTAAAATAAGGGCTCACCACCGAGAATGAAGATAATATTGGCCTGAAGCAGAGCTCAATAAAATTAGTCAACAAAAACAACATTTGAATATTACATTAAAAGTACAACAATAAAAGCAAAGTCATAACACTGACATTCCATCAGCTACCTTGCCAGGTAGTGCTCAAGGTGAGTTAACACCATGAATGAAGGTTGAAGATCAACCAGAACACCACTACAATGATACTTCTTGTGAGTAGTTTGAAGTCTTAAAGAAGGCTTGTATTATGATGGTGGTTCAAAAACAATGTACGCTACTGTACAAGAATTACCAGGTAATACTAAATGTAATAGTTAATAACCAGAATTGGGGATCAAGGACTCCACTTACCAACCAATACACCACCGCAGTGCCACACCTTATAAGGAGTGCAAAGCCGTAAAGGAACAAATGTACTATTTAGATGATTAAAAAAAAAATGTAATAGAATTAAAGAAGTGGCTGCCCCAGAATGCAGAAGAACCCCAGAGAGAGGATGGGATGGGAATCAGACTAACCTTCAAGCCTGTGTGTGTTCCTTCAATGAAGCAATAATGTTATGTTTAGAAAGTTTTCATTTTCCTGCCTAAAGCGTCTAGTAGCCCTTTCAGAGCTAATCCTCAAAAGTAAGCCAGCAGCCTGCCAACAGGTGTGAATTTCTCCCAGGAAAGAGAAGAAAAGGACCCTGGCAAAGAGGAGGTATGGCATCGCCCTGAAAGGAAGGCCTGAGGGATGTGTCAACTAACTGTAAATCTTCAAAGGGGCAGCCACTGTCACAGGCAAATGTAAGTCACACCTAAGCCTACCCCTGCCATTGTCCATTTAGCCCAAGGGCACCAATCTCAGTGAGGGGAAACCTGGACTATAACTGATTTTGCAGGGTGTGTTATCCATTACCTAGGTCCACCTCAGAGGTGTGCCCAGGGCTCTGATTAAGGGAAGACTGTTTCCGCCATGTTAGATTTTGGAAGAGCAGAGCATTGTGTTTAGGGCCCAACCCCCACAAAATTATGTCAAACTGGGTAGAGTTGCCCCTGGGAACTTATTCCCCCTTAGGTTAGGGAGTTATCCCCACCAATAAGGTAGTGGTCTGGGTACCTTCTTCAGAAGATCTCTGGACTTATGGAAGACAAATGAAGGACTGCACCTGTCGAGCACTAACTTCAGAAGAGGACTGCATATATTGTAACTTGTACAGAGAGATCCCAAATGGTGGACCTGCTTCCACTTGTACCCAGGACAAAAGATCGGACTTCGGGGGCTATTTGGTTAGCCCCCTGTTAAGCTCCAGGTCTCAGAAAGCTTGAAGTAGTCCGCCTTCCTGAAGAGCCCAGCTGACCAGTTCCAACTGAACATGCCTTAGACCATGCTGGTGCCTTCAATTGAAATGAGTTGTGATCTCCAAGTGTTGTTCCTATTGTCCTACAGCCCTTGGATAGGTGCTATAATGTACTCCGGCTGTGTAACCTTAGAGCTGTGACTTATAAACTTTTCCAAGGATATTTTGCCAAAAGAACCAGAGGCTACCATTGGACCACCACTGGTCCGCCACCTAGCCGCAGCCGCAGCTGCAGCTGCATCCACTGATCTCGCACCACCAGTGGGAATCAACTTGCTGGTTTACCCCACTGAAAGATGTTTGACTTCCAAAAATGTTTCCAATTCCAAAGGTAAAAGTTTTCACTTCGAGAAGATGCTGATAGTATCCAAATGACAAGGGACCTTCCCTGGGCACAAAGTTAAATTTTTTCCTGCTTGGAGCTTTCCTGCCAATAGTCATTCCCTTTACCGGGCCTTTGTACAACAACATCCGACCTTGTGGAACCTGTATTGGCCAATGCCTGCTGCTCTACCCTGCTGGGGATTTTTTACTTCCTATAACGTTTTTAAGTCAGACTGTAAAACTCTCCACCAATCTGAGCCTGGTTCATTTTTTCTGACCCATGCTTTAGTTTTGGCCCAGTCTAGTGTGACCAAATACCTGCTGTTGGCACATTGCACTTTTAGGTGCTAGAAATATCTAAAATTAAAAAATAAAATCATATCACCGGTCCCCTATTTCTAAATTTTGTTGTTTTGGCATGTATTTGTTCATTACATTTTTCTCTTGTTCTAAGTTAGAATTCGATTTTATTATGTTGTATTTTCTACTTCTTAATTGCTGTGGTACTTATAAATGTTTTACACAAGTCTCCTAAGTTAAGCCTGACTGCTTTGTGTTGCAGCTACCAACGGTCACACCTAAGTTTAAATTAGTGAAACGTCACTGGACCTAGTAAGGAATAGTGCCATTATTACTGGAAGAGTGCTACCACCCTGTGTACTAAAAATTCAATTTTTCACTGTGATTTTACCACATCTATTCAACTGGCTAGAGAAAAGTGATAGGGTACCTCCTCCCCCTTCTTTGTTCACTCCATTGCTGGAACCTCTGGCATAGGGGATTACATATGATTTGCACATTCAGGGCATTAAAATAGATAGCAGCAATCTCAAATTTACCAAGCTTTTCCTGATATTATGTGCTTCATAACAGATCATTAAATTTCCCTTCCAAACCTTTTGATTCAGATCCACGCACTTTCTGGAGGTCCAGGATTTAAAATTAGTCCAAGTTACTTGGAATGGGAGTCTTCGATTGGCATAGAACAACTGAGGCTGTATTATTAAATAATGGCCTCAGCTGCCCAGAAATTTCTATAAAAAATCTATGAGTTTATCTACCAAAATTATATGCCCTTCTTGTACGGAGCAAACTTTCTTCACACAACTGAGCCTTCATAGAATAATTTGTACAGATGTGGGTGGGTGGCTGGACAGGGTGGCCAGTATCAAAATGGACTTCATGCTCCACCTTCTTTATACCATCCCCTTTAAAACTACATGTAATGGTGTTAAATGTTACCAATTACAATAGTGCACCACAGCTGAGACAAGCACTTGAATCGTCCTCTCTATGAGACAGAAAGCTTTAGGTCACGGTGCAATGGGATAAATCTCTTTACAGCATTTACTAAAGCTGCCTCCTTGGTTTAGATACCCATCACAGGTAACACTGAAATCGGTTATAGCATAGTTGGAACTTTGAGATATAGTCGTGAGAAGTGCTCATGCCATCATTTAATTTTCTTGATGATCCATGTTGTGGCCAACCCGGATTTCTCTCCAGGGATGTCTAGGCTCATGTTCTGCTTCTGAAGAAGCAACAACCCCTCCCAGGTAGGGCAAGCTTTCACAGCTGTAAAACTAATGAGGCGTGAGACTTGTGTGGAAGATTTCAATTTCTCAGTAAACCTTTAGACAGCTCCAATTGCAGCACTTGGGTTTGAATAAAAAAATATAGAGTTGCAGGTGGTAGGACTCCTATACAATCATTATATCTGCAAACAATAAGCATTATGTTAAAAATAAGGTTCCTGGTTGGCTATGGTAGGCACTTCAGCCAGACAGGGACCACCACTAGTCAGGGCAAGGGAGCTACACACCCAAGATAACCCCTGCTTACCCACTTGGTAGCTTGGCAGAAGCAGTCAGTCTTATTCCAGCGACAACACACACAACACTAGTGACACAATAAATACACCACAAAGAAAACTCCACAACAAGTTATATAAAAATAAACTGTATTGCACACAACATAATTACACTGAAACAATGTTTATCAGTAATACCCTGCTACACAAGCAGATGTCAGGTTATTACATAGGGTACTAGTTCTCTGCAAACCAGTATAAGTCATACCAGTACATAGTTCCTAGCATTCTGCAAAAATAAGTAGTGGTCATATCATCATCATGACCAAAAAACATGCACATAAAGTGACACATTCCACAAATGGCAGATCATCATCATGAAGGCAGAACAAAAAGAAATATTTCCATGCCTATGTCATGGAAAAATTCACAAAGGAAACATTACTGTAAGGTACATGTCTTCATAATGCATATGGGGTGAAGCATTCTGCATATGTCATAACACCAACATAAATGCACAGGTCAGGAAACATTTTCCAAAGGGCATACATCATAAGCACACCCCTGTAATGCATACCAAGGAGTTCCTGGAAATACATGTATTCCCCCAACCTGGTTAGCATGACATGTTACTACCGTCAGGTCATAGGACAGGAGAAACAACAGTATACACGGAGGGTAGGAATCACCATAAATCACCTCCTATAGCAGGCTACAGTGCCTTGGTGCTACTTTTAGTGTTTGTGGTAGCTTCCAGGAAGGCTGGGCAGGCACAGGACCTCTGTCAAGGGTTTCCTCCTCATCCTGCCAGCCATTCAATATTGCCGCCTACACAGATACAAAGAGGGGCTTACTTTCAGCAAACAAGGCTCCTGCGGCCACTGGTGCTTCCACTGCAGGGGGAAAAGGAAAGGAAGGCCGCTCACATTTCCTTTGTCAGCCAGGGAGACCTCTCCAAGTCTCCCGGTGTAGCTGACACTCGGATGCAGCTGCCCGTGACCACGGGGCATGGCTGTTCTGCCCAGGCTGTTCACTCTCTGCCCGACACTAGCCCCCGGGAGCATGTCCAGAGCACCCCAGGACCTCCCTGATGGATGCCTTGCTCCTCAGTGAGGTAAACCCGGCCTAGGAGTTTCTATCGACATCTATGAGCCATGGGCTGGCCCTTCTGATCTCCTTGCCAGGGTCTCTGCGGTGAAGGGACCCAAAAGTAGATACCTGCTGATGCCCATGGGGCACCACGAAAAGTGTGTGGTGTACGCACTTTGCACATGGCTTCCGACGGGCTCCTCATCTCTCCTCTCAAAGGTGGGGGACAACCTCACCCCTTAAGCAGGTCGGGCGCGCTCCACTCACACCGAAGCAAGCCCAAACAAAGTGCTCTTCATGCACTGTTTTATACTAAAGCAAACAAAGTTCCTTTCATGTGCTGGGATAGATCAGCATTCCAGCACTCTTCCCGCGCTGAGTGAGATAAAATAAAGGGCTCTCTTCACGTCCTGTAGAGACACAAATGCAGGGGGAAAGGGAGCACACCACCCAGTCCCTGGAGACAGCTGTTGGGCACAAGGCTACAGGGCGGAGGCAAGCAGGCCAGCATATAGGTCCAGAGAAAAGCAGTGGAAGCCCATCTTGTGACCTAGCAGGTCACAGGTCAGCAGAGCAGTCCCAAAGGCAGTTCCTGTGAGTCCTTCCAGCATCAAGTGTCTAGTCCTTGTCCATCAGTGTCTAAAAATGTGAGGGACAACCCCCTGTACTTATACTCATTTTGCACAGCTTCCACAAAGGTGGAGAGGGGGTTGCAACCAGTTCTAACCAATTCCAGGAACATCCCTTTCTCCTTCAACACTGGCTCCAGACATCAGTAGGAGGTAAACGAGCCCTTTGTATGAGGCCAGGGCACAGCCTTTACAGATGCTTGTGTGCCCCACCTCTGCCTCTCCCAGCCCAGGAAGACTACTCAGAATGCAGATGTACTCCTGTACACCTCCACCCTCCCTGCGTACTGGCTGTCTGAAAAGGATTGCACAAATCCCTGCTGTCACTTTACCCAAGACATTGATTGGAGTCAAGCTTCAAAAGCACCAGACTTATAAGCATAGAGAAATGCCTACTTCCTAAAAGTGGCATTTCTACAATGGCAATAAAAAATCAACCTACACCAGTAAGCAGCATTTCTCATTACCTTTCCAACCATACCAAACATGCCCACGCCAATGGTCGCAGATCAGACAATGCCACTTAGCCATATAAAAGGGCATTCTCAATATAATCCTATGAGAGAGGCAGTACTCACAGCAGTAAGAAACCATATAGGCTGTTTGTCACTACTAGGACAGGCCACACAACAGGGCACATGCACTACCTCTTACCTACACTGCACGCTGCCCATAGGGCCAGTCAGGACCTACCTTAGGGGTGACCTAAATGTAGTAAAAGGGGAGTTCTAGGCTGGCAAGTAAATTTAGATACCAGGTCTCTGTGGTAGTAAACTGTGCATGCAGGCCGTACGGTGGCAGGCCTGAGACAGGTTTGAAAGGCTACTACTGTGGGTGGCGCAAACTGTGCTGCTGGCTTACTTGTAGCATGTAATTTACAGGCCCTGGTTATAAGACATACTACTGTACAGGGGACTTACAGGTATATTAAATAAGCCAATCAGGTGTAAGCCAACCATACCAAGTTTTGAAGGGAGAGCACATGCACTTTAGCACTGATCCGCAGTGATAAAATGCTCAGAGTCCTAGAACCTACAAAAATAGGTCAGAAAAATAGAAGGAGGAAGGCAGAATGTTTGGGGATGACCCTGCAAAATGGGCCAGGTCCAACGCATTAGTATGTTTGTGAGTGAAAGTCTGAACTAGGCAAGGAAGTGACAAATGAAGAATGACCCCTTAGGTAGAGGAGTGCTGTTAAGTGCTCAATATGCTTACACTTTAAAGAAAACTCATATAAGGTACAGCGACCTTTGTACTTCATGTCGGCATAGCTAAGGTAATTGTTTGGGAATGTTGAAGCAGGGATCTCACTTAAGTTATTGGGTTATAAGAACGAATTTACCATTCATCCAGAGAGAAATCGCCATTGTTTACTTTAGGACAATGGATATTTGTAGATAGTTGAGATTAACTTGGAGCTGTACATCAAATTAAATAATAATCACAATCTCAATTATATTTTCTGTAAGTAATGAGAGTTGTGTGTTTTAGAGTTTTATTGATCAAATCTTTTTAGTAATTCATCTTAATTGAGTCAGTATATAGAGTCATCAATATCAATCATTCATTTTGTCAATGACCCAAAAATAAGAAATCATTAAATCATAATAAGTGCATTAAGGGTGTTCCATAATGGAAAGAATTTCTATTTTAGAAATGAGGATGATTAAGGGCATCAGGCTCAGTAACCATCAAAGAGTTTTAATTAGAGAGAGATAAAAAACATAAAGTTTCAGCATCCAATATCAGCTCAAATTCAATAAGCAATCAAAGCAGAATTTCCAATGAAAAGAGTTTCAAGAAACTCAGAGTCTCAGCACAAGCAGCATAGATTTGGGTAAATGGCTGAGGGGAAAGGAATGAGAACCCAATTTAGGAACACACACTATTATAGACAGTACAAACTAAGCTTTTGCAATATGCTGCTTCTTTTTTCTTTAGCCAGCTAGTCAGCTGTTGATGCCCTCCTGGGATCAAGATCGCTCCTTTGTTTTCTCACCAGGAATACAATAGTTCACAGACAGCAATGAGGAGTGAAACATTCTGTCTCAAATACAAAGTTTACTCTCCTCTTGGTTCACACAATTCATTGGCTTTAGAAAATATGCATCTTAAAGTATAAGCTTCTACATTACCTCATTAAAATACAAGTTGCTTATTCATCATTTTACAGTGTTCTTTGTGTAAGTAGAAAGTAGCAGAGTTAAGTGAATACATTTTATGCAACTATTATTTGTTATGAAAAATATATCTATGGAAAGGTCAGAAAAATAAACATTTTACATTCTTAAACCAGGTCAGCTTGTCAGAAAATGCCTCTTCAGCTGTTCAGGATTAGTATGTGTACTGTAAATATAGTTGCCTCCTACAATTTGTGCATTTTAAAACACTCATTTTTCATTACAGCCTAAATGTTAATTCTGCACATTTTTGCATTATTTTCTCTACGTTTAAAACGTGTTTGCAGGAATTGTAAACCATGTGGGAGAGGGTGCCAGAATGTGGGAATTATTATTCATTTACGGTGGCAATGTACCTACATTTAAACAAATCAAACATATGCTGGAAATCTATTTTAAACATCATTAAAGAAATAACTGCTGTCCCCCTTACGCTCAACCCCCTGACTGTCTTCCCTGGCAAATCTGGGGATGACAGCTCTCTTCCATTCGTGACCCGATGAGAAACCTAGTTACACACATGCTGTTGTCTGTGAGAATTTTAGGTGAGAAAGTTTGGAAGTTTTGCAGCAGGCACCCGGTGAGCGTATGGTAGACCAGCTGATGGAACGTTTACACCATGTAAAAGTTGACGGTTATAATTCACACCTTAATACATTTGAGAGGGGAGGCACTTCATTTATCATAAAAGTGAAAAATGGCCCTGATGCTAGATGCAGTAGCCTCAATCACCCTTGACATCATAAATCAGTCAAGATTGTCAATCATGTCCCCCACTCATGACTCCAGAAACAACCAAATGGAGAGTAGCACTTATTATTCGCTGCCCCTATCGGTTGTAAATTGTAGATGTATGAAAAATGTTATGATCTTTGTTGGTCTACTGTATCACTAACACTTTTTGAATAAAGTTTATTAAAAAAAAGAGGTGCAAGTGGAAGAAAAAAAACTGGTGAGGCTACACGGTTGTGGGAAAATGAATAAATAAAAATACAATCTGAAAGTGAACAGGTCACCAAAAATGTTTTTCACCATCCTGGCCATTTTGGTTAAAAATATGTAAAAGAATATTTGTCGGAACCGGTGTTTTCTAGCTGTTTTTGTTAGAAACACATAGCCCTATTTAGTATTCATTACGTAGCCTCTTTGATTACTTATAATGCCCCTCTTCCTTTCATTCTTAACAATATTTGTAATGTTCATCACAATATACTTATCTGTTTATGCATCAGGGAGATGGAGACCTGTCACGAGAGCTTAAGTCATCGTTCTGAATTTATTAAAAACTTCCTCTGTAACAGGTTTTGGCATCATACCCGCGCAAGAATATATGTAATCTGGTTCTGTATTTCTAAGAAAAAACATTCTTTCACACCAGGAAAACGTAAGCAAAACTATTTCGACCTTTGCACACTCTCCCAAACGTAGTCAAATGCACAACACAAACGTACTAGATTACACTACACACACCCTTGTGTACCCTTGATGAAAGTGTGACTACAGGTCACATGCCAACTCCCTTTTAGCTGATCAGGTTGGATCAGGAATCCAATAGTGTTTTGTTAAACTGTAGTGACAGGTGGGAGTGCTTAATGCCTCCTTGTTAGATATACTCCTTTAGTGTAAGGGGAAGGTAGGCAGTGATTCTTTAGCCTCTAAGAAAGCAGAGTGGCCATATGGGCATTCTGCCTATGATTGAAACGTATAGGTGACAGACCTTTTTGGATGCAGAAACCATTGTGTTTCAGGACACATACAGACATGTATACTGTATGTTTTAATAATGAGAAATCCTGGGTTTACCCATACTCATTTTCAACTGGAGCCCTGCACTTCTCCAGAGATCTGGAGCTCCCAAATTTCCCAGTTTGGCTCAGCTCACTGAGGTGTACTCACCTACCTGAGGGGAGACGAGGCACCTATGATGATGCATTCCTTGGTGCATAGATGGAAAATGACTGTTGTCTTTTCCCCCCTTTTTTACACTTCTTAGTCTGCAGTCTGTGGGTGTCCTGTCTGCAGCTGTGCAGAGCACCACCAGAAATGGTGACTTTGCCAGCAAGATGAGTGAGGTTGCAGGTCTTAATGGCTTTGTAAAAGATGCAATTACATTGTAAGATCAAGAGGTCCAGCAATGGGGGCCAACGGAGCTCTATTAAGACAGTGGGTGATATGATCATATTACTTCAGGTCCTGAATGAGACATGTTCTGGCATGTAGGCTGGTTGCAAGGGATGCCAGTGAGCAGTCTGGGAGGCCATGGTGAAGGTCATTACCATAATCCAGATGCAGGAGTAGGAGGACCTGTACAGCAGTTCTGAAGAGAAAGTTGGTTCAAGGTTACCTTTGTTTCTTTGGAAATGTGTTCCTAGAGGGTGAACTTTGTGTCCAGGGTGAATTCAAGTTATATGTCATTTGGTGAAAGTGGGGTTCGAAGCCATCAAGGGTCATGTCACTGAGTCCGGTTTGTACAGTATCTTGCTTTTAGTTGTTGGTAAAGAACAAGAATTCTGACTTTGTTGGGTCGAGCTTCAGGTAGGCACTGAATGATTTGCAAGCAGTGTTTGAGGAGCTGGATTTCAGAGGATGCAAATAGCTAAAAGCTGCTTGTGATATTATGCCTTGATGCTATTGTGTTTGCTAGGGTAGTGCATGGCCCCTTATGGATTGCTGAGAGCAAAAACACATTTTCCAAAGATAGAAGCTGAGTTAAGAGACATACAGTTAACTGTGCTTTCTTGGACTGCTCATGTTTTTTTAAGTCCTGCAGACTCTGTAAGAAGATAGCCCCAGGTAAACTTCCACTTGCCTCACTCATATAATCAATGAGATATACTGTAACATGTAAGCACTGGAGGGCTTGTACCTTATCAATGTAAGTCTTCTGCACACAGCTATTGAGACACCACTGTGCCTTTCCATCAGCCCTATTTGGTATGTAACAGTACTCTGGAGGGGGCATTTTGTTTCTCCTCAGGTTTGGGAAGGGGGGCATGTACATGCTTGTTTTTTATGACAATATTTTCATTTGCACCATTTGCAATGGATTGCAATGTACTTTGAAATATTTACAGTCAAATCTTTTGATGCTTAACTCACGTCATGAAATTTGGAGAAAAAGGTGGACGTTTGATTGTAAGGTCCATTCAAACTAGAAAGAGTGACAAAATATAGCTATGGGAATATTCTCCTTGATGAGCACTTGACAAATCAGACATTTATGGAGGCTAAACATGGCTTGGTGAGGTCCTTTATAAGTGACTTAAACATTTCAACTCCATTGCTACTGGACAGTCTTGCTGGTCTAACTGAAATCATATGACACCAAAGTAATCCCAATATTGATCAGAGATGCTGCTGCATGGTTCTTCAAGTTTATAATCAATTTACAAGTTAAAGGTGAAGTGTTACGGAGAAAATTCGGACTAAGGAAGTTATTACTTTTGAGGACATTCAGATCAAAATGAGTTTGAATGTGATCGGTCATGTCCCACCAGGTTCACTACGATCTCAATATCAACACACACACATATTTTCCCCCTTTACTTTGCTTCTGCTGCATGCGCCAGCCAGCTGCTGATGTGTGGACTCACGGGCAGGCACATAGGCCCTCATTACGAGTGTGGCGGTCTCAAGACAGCCACACTTGCGATGGTGGTCTGACCACTGCAGACAGGTTGGTCCGACCGCCCTATTATGACTGTGGCAGAGCCGCCATGGTCCAACCGTCGACACCGCCAGGTTGCCGCCAGCCTGCAGCCTGGCAGTCCTGGCAGTTGTAATACGAGTCCCCATCCGCCAGCCTTTCCATGGCGTTTTCATCGCCATGGAAAGGCTGGCGGAATAGGGGTGTCGGGGGGCCCCTGTACTGCCCATACACTTGGCAGGGCCCCATCGTGCATTTCACTGCCTGAGTTACAGGCAGTGAAATTCACAATGGGTTCTGTCACACCACAACGAGCCGGCATCAATGTTGTGGTGAGTTTTCTGCTAGGCCAGCAGGCGGAAATGCTGTTTTTGTCCTCTGGCCCAGCAGAAAACTCCTAATAGGGTGGCAGGCATAACACCAGCACTGGCAGTATGCTGGCTGCAGCAGCTTCGGCAGTCTTCTATGAAGACCGCTGGAGTTGTAATGAGGCAGATAGTCCCTTCTAGTGGTGCTGGAACTCGGAGTGTGAGGTGCTTCAGCAACCCCATACAAGTGAAAAAGGTTTAGACGAAGAATGAATATTAAAGGGGTCCACCAAATGTTTTCTTGTGGAAGCATATGATGTGTTTAAAAAGACTGTCACCCACCCACCGTGGTTTTAGTGAGATGACTTAATTAGATAGCATGCATCCCATTAAAATTGCTCCAGCACTTCTGGCTTCTTCCTGCCTCTGGCTTTGAAGAAATGGAACTGAACGTTTACATCTCTGCAGTGAATATACTATTCAACGGGCATACTTCGATTTTTAGCTCCTTCACCTCACCTTCTCCGAACTTTTCACGAGCTGTGTTGAGGCCAGTAAGGTTCCTGACGCCGCCCACTCTGTGAAACGATGGGAGAGACTGAGGTGACAGCCTAATTGATAACCCCGGGCACTGCAGGACTTAACCTAAAGTGTCAGGGCATTGTGAATATGTGATTCTGAAGAGAGGCACTTTTTTGGGTGGCACTTCGGGATGCCGAACCCCTAAGGCCAGAGGTGGACCTTGCCAGCCAATGGCAGTCCCTCCTTGATTGTTCCTCCAGGCACCTGCACCTTCATTCATACAGATTCACTGCCGGTGCCTGACATTGCTACTTGACCTGAGCAGCGAGGGTCAGTAATTTTTATTACAGCAATAGCGAAATGTTGCCATAATAATACGGTGGCTGAAATTAAGGAAGGCGAGGTCCCTTGTAGCGACTGACCTGCGGTTATTCTTGCTGAACCGGATGTCTATAAGAAATGATTGACAGGCACGGTTCTAAGCCTGAGAACGGTTAAGGGAAACACCAGCACCACCCCCAGATGGCGCTATTTAGATTTAAAAGTAAGTGCAGTGCTGAATGCATGCAGTTAGAACTGCTTGGGAAATGGAATTGTACTTAGAAATGGTCTCTCTGAGAGGCGCAGAGAATGAAATTGTACCCCTAAAGGCACTCGTTAATCCAAAGACCTTAATGAGCTCCTTGTTCATAGGTGCTTCCCTCATGCGTTTGTCAAGAGACATCCACACCCAGGCCTCCTCAAGAGTTGAAAGCTGTCTCTACCTCCAAGTCTGTTAGGGGTTTCAGGGATGTAAGGAAAGGTTAAATGTGTATGGTCCATAGGTTATTGATGTTGTGGTTAACCTACAGGCTCACTGTAGTGCTGGGTTTTTGATCGGCATTTAAAGTTTTTTCCTGTCTGCACATGTGTTTCTTCTCTTGCTAGGTGGTGAACATTCAGAAACTAAATATATTTTAGGATACATTAAAGACGCAGCTTTAACTGTGTTTTCGGAATGTTGTCTTAAACAAGGAACTGAGTATTATGGTGACGGATATGATCAGCACAGTAACATCTTGGAGGGTTTGTTCTCCAAAGAACTCCAACCAGATTACACAAAATGGAAGGGTTCATTGTCAGGTCTAGTATACAATCAACTATAGAATTATATTTAACTAACTAAAGTCAGACTGATTAATCGGGTGTATTCCATTACTTCCTCACATTTACAGAGACACATAGAATTAGTTACTTAAACAGCACCACTCTATTATTACTTTTGAATGTACATCGATCGCTGCACACATGCAGGGTTAGGTTAGGATATAGCTAGGCTTAGAAAGCAGTTATGGTCTAGCGCTAAGTTTACGTCTATTGTAGGGGTAGAGTTATGGTTGAAGTTGTTGTGAGGTTTAGACGTGTGCAAGGGGTTCGGATTGTGCTCAGATTTAGGGTCAGGCACAGGATTATGATAAGAATTTCAGCTAGGTTTAAATTCAATTGTGGGGTAACATTTGGGGGGCCAGAATTGGGACTAGGATTTCTTTAATGGGTAGTTTATGGCTTAAAGGGGCAGTTAGAGGAAGAGATCAGTTTAGAGTGTCCCTAGTTGGGGTTAAGAAGCTTTAGATGCTCTAGCAATGTAATGATGTTGGACCTAATTGACAAAATATTGTGAAAGTATGTGGAGAAGTTTACACCTTCACTTAAATGTACTAGTGCACTTTATTTGAATTCACAATCCTTTACAGGAGTACAGCTGGAAAGCAACACCAGTCTCAGGGCCTGCAGGTGCTGCTGGGGAAGTTGTTAAATATTTTCAGGTATACATTATGCAGTACAATGTGCAAAAGCCAGAAGCATGGTTCATTGCATATTTGTTTGTCCCCTGAAAAAATACTTTCCTCTTGGAGGAAGCTCTTCCTCTTCCATAAACCCCTACCAACTATGTAGGTGTTCTGTTACCCTTCTCAGCCTTTAAAGAGTTTCACTCGAGCCCTTGGTTTGAGCAGATCTCTGACCAGTTCCAGGACGAGTAGGGTCATAGATACTCTTGTGAATGCTAACAGACGGGATATTCACATATCCACAAGGCTAAACATGCCTTGTAAAGCCGACCTCACACCACTTGGGTAGAAGTTACTTCTGCATAATTATATGCAGGCTTGGAGTGCAATTAAGCATTCACAGCTGTTCTGTGTTCTTTTATGAATACATAGTGGTAAATGCACTGTTTTTTTTATCAACACACCTTTATAGCTGGAAATGCTTTAATAAATAAAGCCCATCGTTGATACAACAGTGTAACTATGCCAAAGCGCCCTCAGTGTAATTGTATTACTATGTGATTTTATGATTATAAAGGTGGCATTGAAAATGAAGCATAAGTTCGATCTGAATTCAACCAGCTTTTTTCTCAGTCTCACCTAAACAGTATTTTGATGTACTCATCTTCAAACTATGCTTCTAAGTGGCTCAGAAGGAAGCAAACTGTTTGCTAGGAACTGGGGGGGTAAACATTTTTTTAGGTCGAGTCTGTGACAACGCATGTGCTGCATGCTCACTCGCTTGTGAGAGATATTGTTGACAAAAAGAGTGCACCCATTGCTTAGCATGGATTGATTTTAATGTCAATCTGCTATACTGCCACGTAACTAGCCAGCACAGCCAGGCAACACTACCTCTTTCTTTTATGGGACGTTTGTCGCAGTCTGCTGCTTGAGCTGTGATTAAAGTACTATTGTGTTACCTGTGTTGCTGCTTTCCTCTCCCACCCACCACTTCTTAGTGGCGCTGTCCCCTTTCTCCCTATGCTCCCTGCTTGCCTGCCCCATCTGCCATGTCCCATCAAAAACACTATGATACAAAACCAGCACTACACGGTAATTACAAAGCTCTTTTTTTGAATTATTGCTTCACTGTAGTGCCTAAAGCCCCCCATGACACAGTGTTGCCGCCATACATTTATGCAGGCTACATAGATGCAAGGGGGGGCTATTGGAAACTTCAATCATTAATATTCTTAACTGTAAACATGAAGTTCCCACACTCACCAGGCCCAAAAAGATGGAACTTTGGGATTAGTATGAATTAATCAGGAGCTGCAAATCAACAAACCAGCATTATACATGTAATTCACATTTGATGCGAGCCAATAATGAGATTTGATGTGAGATTCAAAGCTTTATTGAAATCTTTTAGTATTTATTTTATGTATTTCTTTATTGAAAATCTTCAATTAGTCAACAAAAATATCAATATAATACAGAACAAAGCATAAAGCGTGTTCCATATAAGTAAAACCCTACTCTAGACTAAGGAGAGTGTGAGTAAAGAATCAATTAGAACTGATAAAGGGCTCTTTGCTCAGATGTGAAAGCATTAGTGTTTTTGTAAATCATAAGGAGAATGTCCCATAATGAGAGGTTCACGAAACTCAATAGAATTTCATGAGTAGTACAGAATCAGGCAAGAAAAATAAGGGATTGCTCAGTGCAAAATTGAGAAGTGTTAGCGAAGAGTCTGCACCTGAAGTCAGTCAGCACTAGAGTATGGGCTCATAGAGTGTGTCCTTCTCTAATCTTGAAAGACACAATTGTATTAACTTTTCATATCAGCAAATTAAAAAATTGATACAGCAGCGCATCATCTGGTCCAATCAGACAGCAGTCACATCATGAGAACAGGACATCTTGTGTTGATGAAGTAAACTAAACCAACAGCATCTTAAACATGAGATACAAATATGCCACAAAAATCAAATCAGCTTAAATTTCCCAGTGCTTCTTTCTATAACACGAAAACAGTTCAGGGTGAGTACAATACATTACTTGATGAAATTATTCACTTTCCCGTATGCTTCTACCGACAAAGCCTATTCATAAGGAAATATTACATGGAAATTTGAAATAACCATTTTGAATCATTATTATATTTTATTAAAAGTATGCTAGTGAGAATGATAAAGCGTAATTCTTCATTTATCTATTCTTTGTTGCCCCAACTCACATTTGGGTAAATTCAAGTTTATAACTTGAATTCCTGACCTGAAGCAAGCTAAAAGAGAAAAGAAAATGCATTAGTCAGTAACTTTAGCTAAATACATGTGACTATGGAAGCTTTCTGTAAAAATCAGCATTTAAATGCTGCTTCTCTTTTTAAGGCCTTCCCATTTACTCTGTGTATTAATTAAAATAATTTTCATTTAATTAAACACCGTTACATAGACATAAAGCTAATGTGCATCACTCAATGGAATCATGCTCCAAAACGTCCATGGTGATGGGAAGAAAGAGGTAATGACCTTGGATTTACTCCTTACTTTTTTTTATTACAATATTTTATTGAACTGTGGGAAGCAGTCAGTTTGATATATACATATTGGAATGCGTAGGAAACCACTGAAAATGTGCTAGAGATCAGTTACTCTGTGACTCAACTAATACAACCCTGCACTAGTATGGCTGTGATTTCATTTCTCTGGAGGAAAATGTCATAGGAAGGGGTGATTGCAAGGCCACAGCTGAGCCGATTGCCAGAGTGCAGGAACACTGGCACATTTAGAAGTTTAAACATGTTTTGATCATATGTGACCCACAAAGCATTTTCTATCCCCAGAGTCAGGCATGACCGGGCCTCTCATCTGTCTGCAACCTTCATGTTAGGCCTGTAAACCCAAATATTGCGGGCACTCCGGAAGTTTTTGTTTTGATGTGGCGCAGAGTGCAAAGTTAATGCCATCTTGTTGCTTCTGTTGTGGTTAAAGGTGTTTGAAAAATGCCAGATTGTGGTTAACTGGAAATTGGTGATCTGCACGTATAGAAACCCTTTCATAGTGCCTGCCACTGTGCACCAGTGTCTGTAAGGAAGTGGGAGGGCACGTTAGGGCGTTAGTGCCTAAGGCTGGGACACTGTGGTGGGAGTGAAAAAGATAGAGGCAGTCAAGCCACTCAAGGCTGATAGAGCTGGGACAGAGTCAACTACGTGACAGTCAAATTACAGGCCTTGCTTGTGTGTCACTCACTGAACATATCCAATCCTGACTCTACTTGATGGATGACTTTCATCCACACAAGCCTTTGAGATGTGGGAGTTACCTTTATGTTGATAAATTCCCAAATTATTGTCAGGCCAGCTCATCGCAGCCAACTAAAAAGTTTTTCTTATGTTCGAAGTTAGCACTTGCCCACTGTGAACTGGTCCAGAGAGGAAGGAGTGTCCCATGGCCAAGTCATCTGTTGTAAGACCTTGAGCTAAAGCCACAGCGTTGCCACAGTGTGATACTGGACACATGGCTTAATTTTTGGACCACATTTCCATTTTTTACAGAAATAAGAGTGGTGGCACACACAACACAGGAACTGAACTCATGACAAAACATGAGTCTACAGACCACATTGCCCTGTGATATGCCTTTCATCAGCACCCAATGACCATCAGGTTTAAAGCATCAACAGGGAGTGAAAAGTCTTGGAGCTCAACACCAACCCTCCCAGTCCTGAGCATGCATTGTAGGTTAGGGGACGGATTCATCCACTCTCGGGATCTGCCTTTGATCCATTGCTCACTGGTTTGAAACCCAGTGCATGCACTCATCTTTAAGAGTTTTATAAAGTGGGCACTACAGGGTGACTAAAAATATACATCTATTATTCAGTGCGAAGATGTTCCCAGGTGGGAGCAGGCACTTTCAAATATATTTTATTTGGCAGGGCAAGTGTTGTTACAGGTTCTGTGGTGGACTTTGAGGCCCTATATGTAAGTGCATCAGCCCCAATACTGGAGGACTTTCTGAGGTACTGACATGTCTGTTCTCCCAATGTAAAACATGTCCAGTCCTCAAAACTGCTCATCACTTTCCCTAATTAAGTACTGGACATAGTGGCACATTTTTGAATTTCTGACACTGTCACACCCTGCTGCCTTAACCAGCAGAAATCCTAAAGAACTGCAGTGAGGCACATGGAAAATACTAACACTGCTACCAAAAATAAAGCAGTGCCCACTGTGACTTTACAAATGCACGCCCATCGCGCCACCAGGACACTCAGAGTGGGCCTTGACTATGTGGAGGTTCAGACTCCTGTGACAGAAATCTCCACATAACATTAATGCTTCATACAGACTGTCTTTACATTTCAAAGTTGGCCCAATTTGCAAATGTGGTCCATTTTTTAGCTATCTGATTTGCTGATGCTGATAAAGGCCATTTTTAAGTATTGCAAGTCAGCGCATGCACTGTGCTGCAAGACATATTGTTTATAATTAAGTGAGCTTGCAACCCGACCACAGCATACCATTATTAGTTGTTTTCATTGTCATTTACAATTATTTTTGCTTAGCTCCCACAGGCTTCCCTGCCTTTCTTGTGTTAGTTTCTTCCTGGAGCATGGACCAGGTACATATGCTCTCCATTGTCTTTGTTCTGCCTCGTCTTCATGCAAATCAACATTTTTATGTGGTTTGGTATTATTCCCGGATGTGCAATGTGATTTCCTACCATTAAGAAGGCATACAGCGTTTTATTTATGTTGTTTTCACCCTAACTGCTGTCTCCATATAGGCTTTGGCTACTTACACCCACAACTGTACTTCTCTACGCCAGAGAAAACCCAGACATGGGTCCCTTGCTCACTGTGTCACTGGATTCAAGTTAGCCTGGCTGATGAAGAGTGATACCCTAAAACCGGTACCAGGAAGTTTCCAGTCCAGGGAGGACCTTGCCTGGCAGTTCGGGCTAGACTTTTCCCATGGGGAGCAGGGTCATGACTGATTTGCTTATGACTAGGTCCAAACTGGGGCGGCAGGGTGAGCAAAAGAACAATGGACCTAACACAGATCTGTAACTGGGGGTGAGTGTTTGAAAAGTTTTAGCACTCCGTCCATCATCCTTTTGTGCTACTCTATGCCATGCCACTCCACTCTGTGCCACTCCACTTTATCCCACTCCACTGTACACCACACCATTCTACACCACTCTACACCGTGTCACTCCTCACAGTGCCACTCTACGGTAGTCTATATTATTCTATTCACCATCACTCTACGCTACACCACTCTGCTCTACTCATAGCTACTCTGCTCTATGCCATGCAACTCTACTCCACTCTTTGCCACTCCACGACTTTCCACTCTACATCACTCCATGCCTTTCTATGCCACACCACTCCATGCCACTCCACCCTGCTTTATGCCATTCCACTCCATATCACTCTACTCTATGCCACGCTGCTGTACAAAATGACTAAAAGTCATTGGCAAAGCCGAAAGCTGTCATATAGATGAGACCTATTTGCTTTGTTAATGCTTGTTCTAGCTTGCTAGTGATGCATTGCAGGGATTTCCGCTGGATGATTTGTCGACTAAAATGGCGTTTATTAGACAGTAGCAGGGTCATTTTGAGCTTGGCAGATGTTGAGCTCTCTGCTAACATCTGCTGTCAACTGCAATTCACAAGTTTGAATTCCAGCAAGGCCAGATTCCTAGCTTGAAATTCTCGCAGAGTGAAAGATAAGGGATATGCGTATATGGTTTGATAGGACATGTAGCTCTTGCGGAAAGGGATTAATCATATATTGGTAGACATTTATCCAGAAAAATGTATGATATAAATGGGATTTCACAGAACGGCATAGGTAACTAAGAGCAAGCAGTTTGGGGTCAGTTGATGTGGGAACGCTAATCATGCGACAGGTTGGAGTTAGTGCATTTATATGCTAGGCAGGAAGATGGCAAGTGTGAGCGACATAACACAATTAAATAAATCAGTTATACATAGAGCCCCAGCAGTGAGTTCACTTATGTTAATTTTGCATACCCCTCAGGCCAATTGGGCGTTTACCATTCACTTTGGAGCAGATTTAACAAAAAAAAATTGACTGGGATTCAACTCCCTGGAATGGTGTTCAATAACAATGGTAAGTGGGGCCAATCTCTCATCCGTCCCTTTGTTCTCATTCTTAAATGTATCCGAACTCTTTTCTTTAGCCTGCAAGGTGTTTTACCTGATTGCATCCTTTAGACCTGTCACGCCTCATTGTGATTTTTTTTTCTCATTGCCCTCCGTGAAATAGTACATGCTGCCATGTTGGCAATCGAGCTCTTACTCTTAGCATTTGGAAATATTAATGTGGCTGAACCCAAAATGGCGCAACCATTGTCCTTCCTGGGGCAATCCTAGAAAATGCCTTGTGATCCTATAAGACATTAGCTCATTTTTCTTGAAAAACAACAAAAAAGGTGGTTTAAGGAGGTTTCCATGCCGTATGAAGAATTGAAGTTTGCCTGACTCTGAAGAACTTTCCTCCATATAGGTGTACTAAGCAATTCATTGTTTGTATGACTGACTCCATCACATAAATTATGGTTTCCAGGGTGATCAAAGGAGTAAGCCATGTGTTAGAGGGATTACATTTTTGGAAAACAGATTTTAAGTGTGTGAATTTGTGAAAATGCTGTCAATGCTAAAGCGGTAATAAATAACGAAGTGCAGTTTAAGTTAATTAAAATGATAGACAGTGAGTGACAAAACAGAAAGGTAAACAATTGAGACTAGGATCTGAGAGCCTGGGGGGCAGGAAGTGAGCAGGTTATTGCGCTGTGGAGGAAAACAGGTGGCGAGTGATAGGATGAAGGCAGAATAACTGGAAAGAGAATGAAAAAGTATAGCAAGAAAGCGAAATAAAGCGGGGAGGATATGTTTTAGGCGTTGGTATGTTTGCTCATATGTTGCAATCTGAAATCCACTGGTTGTAATATTGAATGTATTATGTTTTCAGAATGTTATGGCAGATACAAGAAGTATAACTGAGATGATCAATATCTTGCACAGAAATATGTTTGCTAATGTCGCAATGGATTAGGAACATTTAAGATTCTATGGGGAACACATTGAATCTTCTTCAATTTAGCTCACTGGCTTAATTGCTCCCTCCTAACATCTGTGTGATCTACTGCACACAGTCTCTAATCTCAGTCAACCCAGCCTTAAATCATTCATAGATGAACACACTCAGTACCTTTAAAGTGGGTAATAATAACACTTGTAATTTACAGTGCTTAGAGTAGTAAATTTGCCATGTGAAGCACTATGTGAAACAAGTTATTATTTATTAGAACCCTAAGTAGGACACTGTGGGCTAGCCAACCAATCAGAATGCTCCCCTTGCAGGCTACAGCTACTAATGCAGGCCCACTCTGGGAGTATTTTGTGGCTGCCAGATTAATGCTCCTTTGGCGTACCTTTCCCAGTGGGCCCTCTGTCCAGGCTGCGGGCGCTCCCCTGAAGGCTGCAGCTCTTTCATCAGAAGTACCGACTCCCCTTCTCCTCCTCAAGGGGAAACATAAGCCCTAACAACCTCATAAAAATACGAAAACCGAATCAAACTGAACTGTTATTCTGCGGCCTTTCAACCTTGAGGAAGGAAAGGACCAGCCCAGAGTGAAAGTGGACAGCCTTCTGATGAAAGAGTTGCTGCTGCAGCCTCCAGGATAACGCCCTGACCTAAGATGGGAGGTGAGTTGAATTCTCTGGTTGTGAGAGTGAGGTAATAGCCTTCTTACCATTACATGCATTGCATTAAAGGCTAAAAAAAGACCTTTCCTCATGGGCCCTTGCCTGCAGCTCGGGCCCATAACTTGCAGGAGTGCGTTTCTGGCATGTTGGAGGGGGAGGGAAGAGTGCATAAATATTAATAATTAGGAATATAGTAGTAATTAAATGCTTTTACAAACCGCATCAAATAAACCTCTTTTTTATGTTATGGACTAAACCAGTAATTTGTTTCTGTCATGTTTCAGGTCTATTGGAGTTACGCAGTTTTCACCTACTCATGCTAGAAAAGCCTTTCCTTGCTTTGATGAGCCCATTTACAAGGCCACGTTCAAAATCAGCATCAAACATCAGGCGGCATATTTATCGTTGTCCAACATGCCAGTGGAGACCTCTGTTTTTGAGGAAGATGGATGGGTTACGGATCACTTTTCTCAAACACCTCTCATGTCAACGTATTACCTGGCTTGGGCGGTGTGCAACTTTACCTACCGCGAGACAACTACTAAGCACGGCGTCACAGTAAGTATTTGTCATTACAAGTCACGTTAGATTGTGGCCTACTTACATATGGCATTTTTTAACAAAAATACATCAGACGGTAGCATCCCTGTTGGTCCCACATGCTAGAAGGTCATTGCCTCTGCGCCTAAGCATGCTAAACAAATGCTTTAATCCTCTGTGCAAATTGTGAAATTATCATCCAACAATTAAGGGTGGCTTAAATGTTTTTATAAATTTCTGACTGAAATTTAGCAATAAAACTAAAATGTTTTAGTTTCAAACACAAATTGATATTTACTGGTTGTCGGAGCACATGCAACTATCCCAAAGTAATGAGGTGTTTGTAGTATAATTTACTCTGCCTTTCAATGGGTGATAAGGAATAAACTCTGTTTTTACACGAAATTGTAACAATACATTCATTTTAGGAATCATGCTATAAAATGCTTTTCAAGTTCTCATTCACATCTGGTCACGTTGCCAGATGTTGCTCTACAAACCTATTCCATGATTTAGGGGACAGCTGACAATAGGCACAAGTAATGCAAGCAAAGATAATGGGTGTACTACGCCCTTCCCTGCTGGCCAGTAAAAGACAGCAATACTTAATCAATCAATCAATCAATCAATCATATTTATACAGCGCGCTACTCACCCGTGAGGGTCTCAAGGCGCTGGGGGGGGGGAGGGGGTCACTGCTGCTCGAAGAGCTAGGTCTTGAGCTGCCTCCGGAAGGCGAGGTGGTCCTGGGTGGTCCTGAGGTGGGCGGGGAGGGAATTCCACGTCTTGGCTGCCAGGTAGATGAAGGATTTCCCACCTGCAGTGGTTCGGCGGATGCGAGGGACGGCGGCGAGAGCGAGGCTGGTGGATCAAAGTTGACGGGTGGGCGTGTAGAAGGTGAGGCGACGGTTGAGGTATTCGGGGCCCTTGTTGTGGAGGGCCTTGTGTGCGTGGGTGAGGAGCCTGAAGGTGATCCTTTTGTTGACGGGTAGCCAGTGTAGGAGTCTCAGGTAGGCGGAGATGTGGCTGTGGCGGGGTACGTTGAGGATGAGGCGTGCAGAGGCGTTTTGTATTCGCTGAAGAAGTTTATGAAGTTTTGCAGTGATTCCAGCGTATAGGGTGTTTCCGTAGTCCAGGCGGCTTGTGACGAGGGCGTGGGTCACAGTTTTTCTGGTGTCAGCGGGGATCCAGCGGAAGATCTATCGGAGCATGCGGAGTGTGAGGAAGCAAGAGGACGAGACAGCGTTGACTTGCTTGGTCATGGTGAGAAGGGGGTCCAGGATGAATCCGAGGTTGCGTGCGTGGTCTGAGGGGGTCGGAGGGGTGCCCAGGGCCGTGGGCCACCGGGAATCGTCCCAGGCGGACGGGGAGTTTCCGAGGATGAGGACTTCTGTCTTGTCTGAGTTCAGCTTCAGGCGGCTGAGTTACATCCATTCTGCGACGTCTTTCATTCCATCCTGCAGGTTGGTTTTGGCGGTGGCTGGGTCTTTGGTGAGGGAGAGTATCAGCTGGGTGTCGTCGACGTAGGAGATGATGTTGATGTTGTGTTTGCGTGCGATGTCGGCGAGGGGGCTCATGTAGACATTGAAGAGAGTAGGGCTGAGCGAGGAGCCCTGTGGGACGCCGCAGATGATCTCGGTGGGATCCGAGCAGAAAGGCGGGAGGTATACTCTTTGGGAGCGGTCAGAGAGAAAAGAGGCGATCCAGTCCAGGGCTTGTCCTTGGATACCGGTGGAGCGGAGGCGGGTTATTAGGGTGCGGTGTCAGACGGTGTCGAAGGCATCCGAGAGGTCGAGGAGGATGATGGCGGCTGTTTCTCCGTTGTCCAGCAGGGTTCGGATGTCGTCGGTGACTGCGATGAGGGCGGTTTCCGTGCTGTGGTTGGCCCGAAATCCGGATTGGGAGGGGTCGAGCAGGTTGTTGTCTTCGAGGAAGTTTGTCAGTTGTTTGTTGACGGCCTTCTCGATGACTTTGGCTGGGAAGGGGAGGAGCGAGATGGGGCGGAAGTTCTTCAGGTCGCTGGGGTCCGCCGTGGGTTTCTTCAGGAGAGCGTTGACTTCCATGTGTTTCCAGCTCTCTGGGAAGGTGGCAGATGCAAACGAGCTGTTGATGATGGTCTGGAGATAGGGGGCGATGCTGGCATCGGCTTTGTTGAAGATGTAATGTGGGCAAGGGTCCGAGGGGGCACCGGAGTGGATGGTGTTCATGGTGGTTTTGGTCTCTTCGGCGCTGATGGGTGTCCAGGCATTGAGGATGACGGCTGGGGCTGTGGGTTCTGTGGTGGTCGGCGGGGTCTGTTGAACAAAGCTGTCATGTAAGTCGGTGATCTTTCGATGGAAGAAGGTAGCAAGGGAGTTGCAGAGTTCTTTTGAGGGCGTGATGGAGTTGGAGCTGGCGTTGGGATTGGAGAGCTCTTTGACGATGTTGAAGAGTTCCTTGCTGTTGTGGGTGTTCTTGTCCAGTCTCTCTTTGAAGGATGTTCTTTTGGTGGCGCTGATCAGCTGGTGGTGTTCGCGGGTGGCGATTTTGAGGGCTGACATGTTTCCTGCGGTGTTATCTTTGTGCCAGGTTTTCTCGAGGGTACGGCAGGTTTTCTTGGATCCTTTGAGGGCGTCTGTGAACCATTGAGGTTTCCTGGTGTTGGTCTGTCTTGGGAGGCGTCTGAGAGGGGCAAGGTTGTCAGCGCAGTTGGTGATCCACTGTGTGAGGCTGAGGGCTGCGTTGTTGGCGTCGGAGGTGATGGTAGGTTGGTTGTGGTTGAGAGTGGAGAGTAGTTGTTCTGTGGAGATTTTGTTCCAAGGTCTGCGTGAGATAGGTTGTGTGCGAAGGTGGAGAGTCTTGCGTCTGAAGGTGAAGTGGACACATCTGTGGTCGGTCCAGTGTATTTCGGAGGAGTGGCTGAAGGATACGTGGTTGCTGGTGGAGAAGATAGGGTCGAGCGTGTGTCCAGCGATGTGGGTGGGGGTGTTCACCAGTTGCTTGAGGCCGAGGTTGGCGAGGTTGTCGAGCAGGGTGGTGGTGTTGGTGTCGTTGTTCTGCTCCAGGTGGAAGTTCAGGTCTCCGAGGAGGATGTAGTCTGGCGAGGCTAGGGCGTGCGGGGAGATGAAGTCTGTGATGGATTCGCTGAAAAGGGCGCGTGGCCCAGGGGGCCTGTAGACAAGAGTTCCTCTGAGGGTGGTCCTGGGGTAGGTGTGGATCTGGAAGTGCATGTGTTCGGCGGCAAGGGGGTTTCTTCGGTGGAGGTAGTGACGTTGATGGAGCTCTTGTATATGATGGCGATCCCTCCTCTGACTTGGTTGGTGCGGTCTTTCCTGGTGATCTTGTAGCCGTCGGGGATGGCTATGGCGATGTCGGGGGCCGATGCGGCGTTCATCCAAGTCTCAGTGATGAAGGCGACGTCCGGTGCGGTAGAGTCCAGGAGGTCCCATAGTTCAATGGCGTGCTTGTGGACGGAGCGTGCGTTGATGAGGATGCACTTGAGGTGGTTGATGGTGCGTGGGCTGGTGGATGGGGTGCAGTCGCGGTGGAAGGTATGCTTGCAGGTTTGACATGCGAAGGGTCCATGAGTGTGTTTCGGGCTGGCTTGGTAGCAGGTTGTGGTACGTCCCGGGTTGAGTGCGTGGAGGGAGGCGGCGTCGTAGCAGTGCTGCGGGTTTTGGGAGTGCTGGGGGCCAGGGGTTCTGGCGCTGGGCGCGGTCCAGGCGCGGACGGGTGCAGACGGGCTAGCCTTTGGCACGCCAGCGGCGCGGCCGCCATAAGAGGGAGGTGGGGAGGAGGAGGGGTCAGCTGGGGGCGGGAGGCGGGAGGCGGGAGGGAGGACGACGAATGGGAGCAGAGGGGGCGGGGCCGCACAGGTGGCAGCGGCAGGAAAGACGAGGGCGGGGGGCGGGATGCCAAAAAAGAAGAGTAGTTGAAAAAAAAGGGGAAATTCACAGTGGATAGAAGAAAAACGAGGAGTTTGGACACAGAGAGAGAGCAGAAGAAAAACAAGGAGTTTGGACAGAGAGAGAGAGCACAGAAGACAGAAGAAAAGCGAGGGGCTGGACAGGGGGGAGCGCAAATGGGTACTTACGGTCTGCTGGAGGTGGCGGGGGCCTGGGCAGGTGGAGCTGCAGCGCCGGGGGGAGTGACCTACCCTAGGGTCAAGGGTCGCTGTCTCTGCCGCGCAGCGGCCGCCATAAGAGGGAGGTGGGGGGGAGGAGGGGTCAGCTGGGGGCGGGAGGGAGGGCGACGAATGGGAGCAGGGGGGGGCGGGGCCGCACGGGTGGCAGCGGTGGGAAAGCCGAGGGCGGGGGGACGGGATACCGAAAAAGAAGAGTAGTTGGAAAAAAAGGGGAAATTCACAGAGGATAGAAGAAAAACAAGGAGTTTGGACACAGAGAGAGAGCAGAAGAAAAACGAGGAGTTTGGACACAGAGAGAGAGCAGAAGAAAAACGAGGAGTTTGGACACAGAGAGAGAGCACAGAAGACAGAAGAAAAGCGAGGGGCTGGACAGGGGGGAGCGCAAATGGGTACTTACAGTCTGCTGGAGGTGGCGGGGGCCTGGCAGGTGGAGCTGCAGCGGCAGGGGGAGCGACCTACTCTAGGGTCGCTGTCTCTGCCACGCAGCGGCCGCCATAAGAGGGAGGTGGGGGGGAGGAGGGGGTCAGCTGGGGGTGGGAGGCGGGAGGGAGGGCGACGAATGGGAGCGGGGCGCGGGGCCGCACAGGTGGCAGCGGCAGGAAAGCCGAGGACGGGCTGCGGGATGCTGAAAAAGAAGAGTAGTTGGAAAAAAGCGGAAATTCACAGAGGTTAGAAGAAAAACAAGGAGTTTGGACACAGAGAGAGAGCAGAAGAAAAACGAGGAGTTTGGACACAGAGAGAGAGCAGAAGAAAAACGAGGAGTTTGGACAGAGAGAGAGAGCAGAAGAAAAACGAGGAGTTTGGACAGAGAGAGAGAGCACAGAAGACAGAAGAAAAGCGAGGGGCAGGACAGGGGGGAGCAAATGGGTACTTACGGTCTGCTGGAGGTGGCGGGGGCCTGGGCAGGTGGAGCTGCAGCGGCGCATGCCCTTGCGCCCTTCACGTTCCGTCCGTAGCACTGAGGATAGTTACGCAGGAATGCATTGGCTGCAGCAAAAGTATGGATGTGCCCACTGCCCTTTCCTATTGTATATGGTTCTGTTTAAGTCATATCCGAGTCAGCGCGTGCATGCAGTGGCATGTGCTCAACTAGACATATGCCACCACTACCCTGATAATTCTGCTTGAGTAAAAACACTTTACAACTTTTTTTCAGAGGGCAAGCCTACTCTGGTTTAATTCGCAAAAGGGTAACCACTCTTCAAATACTGGATAGTCACTGAGAAAATAATGGATAAAGGGTTGTTAGAAATGGGGTCTTTGGTTGACAGTCAGGTTACCCCCTGTTCAAGCAAGGACCCTCACTCTAGTCAGGGTAAAAGAGAATCACCTTCAGCTAACCCCTGCTTACCCCCTTGGTAGCTTGGCAGAGCAGTAGGCTTAACTTCAGAGTGCTAGGTGTAAAGTATTTGTACCAACACACACAGTAACTTAATGAAAACACTACAAAATGACACAACACCAGTTTAGAAAAATAGGAAATATTTATCTAAACAAAACAAGACCAAAACGACAAAAATCTGACATACACAAGTCAAGTTATGAATTTTTAAGGATTAAACTAAAAAATAGCGCTTAGAAACAAAAATGCTTCGATGAGGTGTTAACACGGCATCGTGACGGAGTCGTTCCCAACAAGCCGACACCAGCGGCGCCGGACACAGAGTTGTGTAGACCCCCAAGTACAGTACCTTTGGTGAAGAGTGAAAACAAGCCGATGCGCGAAGTCGGGGATCGCGGCGTCTGTGCGAAACGTTGAACCCGCGCACTTCGCGCGGCGTCGGTCACGACGTGGTGCGGTGACTTCCACGGAGTCGCGGACTTCAGCGGGGCTGCCGCGGCATCGGGCCTGCGAAGAGCGTCGTGTTCCAGCGAAGGTTACGGCGTTGGGTGCAGGTGGCGGCACCGGATTCAGCAGCGGCGTCGGTCCGGAGTCGTCCGAAGTCGATTTCCTTGGATTTCTACCAGCTTTCCTTTCAAGGGCCCAGGGACTGGATAGGGCACCACTTGTCAGAGCAGGAGTCTCTCCAGAGACTCCAGGTGCTGGCAGAGAGAAGTCTTTGCTGTCCCTGAGGCTTCAAACAACAGGAGGCAAGCTCTAACTCAAGCCCTTGGAGATTTCTTCACAAGATGGAAGGCACACAAAGTCCAGTCTTTGCCCTCTTACTCTGGCAGAAGCAGCACTGCAGGAAAGCTCCACAAAGCACAGGCAGGGCAGCACTTCTTCCTCAGCTAACCCCTGCTTACCCCCTTGGTAGCTTGGCAGAGCAGTAGGCTTAACTTCAGAGTGCTAGGTGTAAAGTATTTGTACCAACACACACAGTAACTTAATGAAAACACTACAAAATGACACAACACAGGTTTAGGAAAATAGGAAATATTTATCTAAACAAAACAAGACCAAAACGACAAAAATCCGACATACACAAGTCAAGTTATGAATTTTTAAAGATTAAACTCAAAAATAGCGCTTAGAAACAAAAATGCTTCAATGAGGTGTTAACACGGCGTCGTGACGGAGTCGTTCCCAACAAGCCGACACCAGCGGTGCCGGACACGGAGTCGTGTAGACCCCCAAGTACAGTACCTTTGGTGAAGAGTGAAAACAAGCCGATGCGCGAAGTCGGGGATCGCGGCGTCTGTGCGAAACGTTGAATCTGTGCACTTCGCGCAGCGTCGGTCACGACGTGGTGCGGTGACTTCCACGGAGTCGCGGACTTCAGCAGGGCTGCCGCGGCGTCGGGCCTGCGAAGAGCGTCGCATTCCAGTGAAGGTTACGGCGTCGGGTGCAGGTGGCGGCACCGGATTCAGCAGCGGCAGCGGTCCGGAGTCGTCCGAAGTAGATTTCCTTGGATTTCTACCAGCTTTCCTTTCAAGGGCCCAGGGACTGGATAGGGCACCACTTGTCAGAGCAGGAGTCTCTCCAGAGACTCCAGGTGCTGGCAGAGAGAAGTCTTTGCTGTCCCTGAGACTTCAAACAACAGGAGGCAAGCTCTAACTCAAGCCCTTGGAGATTTCTTCACAAGATGGAAGGCACACAAAGTCCAGTCTTTGCCCTCTTACTCTGGCAGAAGCAGCACTGCAGGAAAGCTCCACAAAGCACAGTCACAGGCAGGGCAGCACTTCTTCCTCAGCTATCAGCTCTTCTCCAGGCATAGGTTCCTCTTGGTTCCAGAAGTGTTTCTAAAGTCTGTAGATTTGGGTGCCCTTCTTATACCCATTTTAGTCTTTGAAGTCACCTTTCTTCAAAGGGGACTCACACCTACTTGTGAAATCCTGCCTTGCCCAGGCAAGGCCTCAGACACACACCAGGGGGTTGGAGTCTGCATTGTCAGAGGCAGGCACAGTCCTTTCAGATGAGAGTGCCCACTTCACCCCTCCCTCCTAGCAGAGATGGCTAATCAGGAAATGCAGGTTACACCCCAGCTCCCTTTGTGTCACTGTCTAGTGTGAGGTGAAAAACAATCCAACTGCCACACTGACCCAGACAGGGAATCCACAAACAAGGCAGAGTCACAGAATGGTTTAAGCAAGAAAATGCTCACTTTCTAAAAGTGGCATTTTCAAACGCACAATCTTAAAATCAACTTTACTAAAAGATGTATTTTTAAATTGTGAGTTCAGGGACCCCAAACTCCACATGTCCATCTACTCTCTAGGGGAATCTACACTTTAATCATATTTAAAGGTAGCCCCCATATTATCCTATGAGAAAGACAGGCCTTGCAACAGTGAAAAACGAACTTGGCAGTATTTCGCTGTCAGGACATATAAACCACATTACTGTATGTCCTACCTTATCCATACACTGCACCCTGCCCTTGGGGCTACCTAGGGCCTACCTTAGGGGTGCCTTACATGTAAGAAAAGGGAAGGTTTAGGCCTGGCAAGTGGGTACACTTGCCAAGTCGAATTTACAGTGTAAAAATACACTTACAGACACTGCAGTGGCAGGTCTGAGACATGATTACAGGGTTACTTGTGTGGGTGGCACAACCAGTGCTGCAGGCCCAATAGTAACATTTGATTTACAGGCCCTGGCACCTCTAGTGCACCTTACTAGGGACTTACTAGGTAAATCAAATATGCCAATCATGGATAAACCAATCACATACAATTTTACACAGAGAGCATACGCACTTTAGCACTGGTTAGCAGTGGTAAAGTGCTCAGAGTTCAAAAGCCAATGGCAAAAGATCAGAAAAAATAGGAGGCAGGAGGCAAAAAGACTGGGGATGACCCTGCATAAGCAAAAAAGTCCAACAAGGGTCAATTTTAAGGTCATACATTCTGGACAAAGAACTACTTCACAGACCTAAATTCTGGACAAAGAACTACTTTGCAGACCTAAGAATGTAACAAAATGTTCAAAATCACAACATGGCATTATGATTTTTCGAGCACAAGTACAATTATCCAAATACATCAGTAGGCAGTTCTGAAAGGCAACTCATGAAAAATGGCAGTAATTTAGGGCCTGCCACAGCACACAGAATGGTTATTTGTCTATAGCCACAAGTCATGAAATTTAGCAGGGAATTGAGCCTAATGAATGGATGTCAAGATTCTTCCAGATCTGACAAGAGAGCTCATTCCCACCGTCATGTAGCCCCAAACAGCTACCTTCATACGTCCATATACCAACCATTCTGTGTCAACACAGACATCGCAAGTATTCAGTCACCATTATGGGGAAAAACACTTACCATCAAACATCCAAACCATCAAATACTGCATGAACACGGTCCTTTGAAAAATGCTATGAAATTCACTGAAGAAATATAAGTTAAAAGTTAGTCCTGGCTTAGCCAACACAAACCCGAACAAGCCCTGATATTTGCCAGTTGTGGTATGCAACAGTAAACTCCCACCACCTGCCACTCTCAGTATTCTACTTTGCTAATGGCAAGTGAAAAGATGTTAGACCACCAAAAGCAAGACATGGTAGATGGTATATGTTATGATGTGCATTATGTGTCACATACAATAACTGACAAATTCAAGCGCTTTTTCAGATTTGTATTTGCTAGAACCCCAACTATGCTCTAACTGGGATTTTTTCAGTGAATCTCTGTCTCTTTCTCTCTCTTATGTATTTTTACATTACATGTTTATTTTGGGGTAGTTAGCTTTAAAATGTTGTTTTCTTCAATGAACACTGATTGGAATTGTAATACTTACTTTCTTGAATATATTATAAATAAAATAATAGCCAGTGGTGAGGGACCACTGAATTATGTGATTCTACAATTACTGCATAATTATGAGTTTACTGCATTTGTCTTATAATTGGCATAATCTGCTGTTTCACGAACAACGTTGCTTCTAGCTTCAGAAGGATGAAAATAATAGTGCCAGAGAATGTGTCCCATAATTAGATTTTTTTGCTTCATAAATGTGATATCTTTGCCTCATAATTACGTCTTCCATGTCACAATCTCCTAGTAACCATGGCATTGGCAAAGGCTCGCAGAGTGGTTTGAGAGGCTGTCATTATGATGATGAAATCGAAATTTCACAGAGAACCATGTCATGTTTTCCATATATCACAGGTTCCACTGAAATATGGGCTATTATAGATGGTTCTTGTGCAATAAAAGCACTGAAAACCCATGCAATTCTGCCGACTCCCTAACAACAGTCTCAATAACACCCCCTCACTTTATCAGACTATTTTTTTTTTTTTTAAGAATTACTTGGCATCCCGGTACATTTCCCATATTCTTCTGCAGCTCTGTACCTTAGACACCCAATATTAAAACCATTGTAAGTGCAAAGGAATTATGGGAGTCACCCTTCGGTTGTGTAAAGTTCAAAAATCACTCTTCCAGTGACTTCATGCCTCTATTGTGGTTACAGAATTCCTTGATGACTTACAATATCCTTCTAACATACAGCTGGAGGTGCTGTATCCCAATAAATGTGATTGATGCTTGCAAGCTGTTTGGAAGCTTACTATGCTTGTTAGCCTAGGTTTATGATCAATATACATGAATGAATGACTGCAGACGCTTTTAAAGTCAAGGGGTGAAAGATTTTAAAGTCCAAGGGCCGCCCATATCATGAATCATTTACGGTTTGAAGGTGAGAACAAGCAGAAAGTAATTTGCGTATGCAAATCTGGCTCACACCCACACCTACAAGGTGTTTTTTAATGAGCGCAAATCCCTTTTTTCACTCATAAGGTAATTCACTTACGCAAATATTTCTCTGTGAGTAAAACTGCTTACAGAGGTCAAGACTGAGCTACAGGATTTCCGGGTTTTCCAGTCCTGGTATGCCATGTGAGTTTAGTGCACACTCACAAAAATACAGTTTTAGGATATTCACAAGTAGTCTTCAATATTTCTAACCCTGAACAAGGGCAGGAGTAAATCACTTTCCAGAATGCAAAATGGATGGAAGCACTTCCAAGTTGTTAGGGCTGTCGGGGAAGAGGTTCTCTACGAGGGAGAATGTCTCTGGGGGGGAAAGGTTAGCGAGTACATTTGCACTTGCCCAGTACATGTTTGTATGAGCAAAACAAATATGTTTATTTTCTGAGGCAAAGTTGAAAATGGGAGGCAGTTTTTAGGAGTAAGTTTAAGCTTGGGACTGTTGGAGGATTCTTGGGTGCTTCTGGAAAATATTGTGAAGCCCTGAAAGTCTTAAATATGCTCCCATTTGAGGTTGTGGACTGCGGGTGCATATTTATGACTTTTCTTGAAGAAACAGGAACCCATAAACAGAATGTATTTCGCGGTCACCTCACATGGTTTCTTTCTCTAAAGATGCAGCCCTTTGTATTGGTTATTATTCACAGCATGTCAACACAAATCTTTGCACTTATTTAGAGTGGTAAAAGCAACCGATTTTCAGCAGTCCCATTTCCTAGGTCTGAGCATCTTTATTCCACATGCACGCAGAATGTTAGCACTTTGTGGATCATTTATTTTTCAATAAGGCAAAGGTGTGCCACTGAAGAGAAAAAATGCCTGCAGTCAGCATGTAGGCTGAGCACGCCGCCCGTGCTCCTTTTAAAACCTAAATTGCACACTTCCTGTGGATTGTCATTGAGTTCTTGTTGAATTTGCAAGCTGAGTGCATAGAAAATACCCCACATAATGTGCAATCGCTTTTAAAAAGAATTCCCGATTCAGCATTTGTGCTACATATTTAACTGCATAGTACAATGCCATTATACTCACCAGTGTACAACTTTCTGACATGATCGTCGCTTCTCTGAAGAATGTGCTGAGAACAACTTCAAAATGCTCAATTTCTGCTGCGGAACAAAAAGGGAATTGGAGAGATGGTCAACAAGATACAGACCCATCGAGACAGTCTGAGTGTCAGTGGTGTCTCTCGACTTAGAATTTTTGGGGGCACACATGAGGCCACAGATATACTGGTGGGTCCGTGTTTAATATGAGCCAGTGCGGCCAGGCACTCATTTTCGGGGCCTGTGCATATTTTTTCCTCATCAAATAATAAGAGGAAAAACACACAAAGTGAAAAGAGAACGAAAAAAAAGACGGAAAAAACGACGCAAAGGGAGAAAGCAGGGGTTGTGATAAAAGGGGACAGCAGTGTCTGGCAGTAGATTAAAGAGGACTGAGGTGAATTAAGACTACCCACCCTTGGTATTTGACGTGCCGATTTTTAAAAGCACCACCAGAACAGAACTTTGGGTACTGACACTCATTCTTTTACAAATTAAGTACTGGGTGGGGCCATCTACTGTGTATTAAAAGCATTAGCCATTAGTGAACTAAACACACATACCCAGCTTATCCTGTACTTTATTATCTGCGTTTTAAATGGACATTTGACATGATGAAACCCCATTAATTTGAAGAGGATACAAACTACCTCTAATGGTATTATTGATACAGTTTATTGTTGATTATTTGCAGCCATAACAATACATTAGAACAATCCCATTCAAAATTCCTGACAATAAATAACAAATGGCGGTCTGTGAGGGCTAGTGGGGCTTGCGGGCTTGTCAATAATAATGAGAAAGCTGGGTCTTGCATCATCATCAACAATTAGGATTTCCTTGTCTCATTTAGTTGGAAAATGGCCCTCTCTGAAGTGTCACCCCAAAAGTTTTGCCTTCCTCCTCCTTCTTTTTCTGACCTCATTTTAGTTGGCTTTAGGACTTTGGACACTTTATCACTGGTAACCAGTGCTAAACTGCATGTGTTCTCTCCCCAAAATCATGGTAACATTTGCTCATACCCAATGGGCATATTTAATTTATTTGTAAGTCCCTAGTAAAGAGCACTACATGTGCCCAGGGCCTGTAATTTAAATTCTACTAGGGGCCTGCAGCACTGACTGTGCCACCCACATAAGTAACCCCTTAACCATGTCTCAGGCCTGCCATTGCAAGGCCTGTGTGCAGTTTCACTGTCACTTTGACGTGGCATTTGAAACTTTTTGAAAAGCCTTAAACTCCCCTTTTTCTATATATATGTCACCCCTAAAGTAGGCTCTAGGTAACCCTTAGGGCATGGTGCCATGTAAGTAAAAGCCAGGACATGTACTTATGTGTTTTACATGTCCTACTGGTGACAAACTCACAAATTCATTTCTCACCACTGTGAGGCCTGCTCCTCTCATAGGCCAGCTTTAGAACTGCCCTTATTTACTTTTAAGTGGTAGAGCTGATCTGAACGTAGTAGCCCTGTCATGTTCAGTATGGCCATAATGGTAATAGAAAATTCTGCATACTGGTGAAGTTGCATTTAATATTAGTATTTTAGAAATGCCACTATTAGAAAGTGGGCATTTCTCTGTACTTAATGCCATCTGTGCCTTACAAACTCACTCCAATCCATGTCTGGTCAGTAGTGGTTGACAGCTCCCCTTCTGCATTCCACCCAGACAGCCATAAACACAGGCACTTAGTCACATCTGCATTCACCTGCATACTGAATGGGTCTCCCTGGGCAGGAAGGCTGGAAGGGCTCTCACACTTCAAAGGCCAGTGCTTGACCTCGCACAAAGGACTGATAACGCCCCCACAGGGATCCTGGCAGACAGTGCTGGTTTGAAAGAGGAACTTGTGCACTTCAAAATCACTCTTTGAAGTTCCCCACACTTCAAAGGTATTTTCGGTTTATATACTGGGTCTGTGCCCTCCAAAATTAGACACGTCTGTATCTACAACTGGACTCTGCCAGAGGGGACTGCCTGGCTGCCCAAAGGACTCATCTGGACTGCTTTGCTGGAAGGACTGCTGCCCTCCTTGTTCCCTTGCTGTCTGCTGGGCCCTGACTCTGCCTTCACCAAAAGTGCTCTCTGAGTGCTTCGATTGAGAATGCCTCCTGTTCTGAACTCTCAAGGCCACAAAGATTTCACCAAAGAGAAGAAAATCCCTGTGCATCGGAAAATTGATATAACGCCTGCAGAAATCAACGCAGCACCTGCCTCGCGCTTGAACAATCGCCACATCACCTACTGGATTGATGCAGCACCTTCTCCTTCTTACCAGTGCATCAAGAATTTTCAAAGCATCGCCCTTGGGTGTCAAAATATTCCTGCATTGCAATGAGGAACCAAGGCTACACTCCTGGAAATCAACGCATTACCTTGCAGCGTGGAAAGAATCAATGCATTGTCTGTGCTGCGCTGGAAAATCTGACACAGCACCTTATTTTTCAATGGAACTCATCCTCTGCTGCCCCCACGCGTCGCTAATTTTGACACATCCCATGTACTGTGTGCTAAAAGGATACAATCACTGATTTTTAAGGATTGAGACTCATTTAAGCCTTTAAAAAGTGACATCTTGACTTGTGCATATTGGATTTTAATAGTTTTGGTCTTTATTTAGATAAATATTATCTATTTTCCTAAACTGGTGTGGACTACTTTTTGTGGTGTCACTGTGTTACTGTATAAGTTATTGCACAAATACTTTACACATTGCCTTCTAAGTTAAGCCTGCCTGCTATGTGCCAAGCTACCTGAGGGTGGCTACAGGATAATTTGTATTGTGTTGTGACTTACCCTGACTAGGACCGAGGTCCCTTCTTGGACAAGGGTGTATACCTCTGCGAACTAAAGACCCAATTTCTAACACTTATCACCCACTTAACACCTAGCAAACAAGTCCACTGTGTCACATGCTCCTCTAATCTGGCTAGTTTGGCTGTATCATGAACAAATGAGCTTGCTTAGAGCAAAGTGCCTCTTTCTATGCACTTGCACTGTCTTTTGTACATTTATTTTAGCCCGATACTTCTTAGAGTTAGTGCGTGGAAACAAATCTTGCTCAGTGAGTCTGTTCTTTGCTGTCTGTCTCTCATGCTCTAACTCCATGAGATATGAAGGTAAATGAGTGTTCCATAGCTAGCGTAAGAGCATAAAGACAGGCTCTCAGCTCCATGCTGAGCCAACTCAGCAATTCATGAGTTTCAAAGACGAAGACTGACTCGGTTGTTTCATGAGAAGCACCAACCAGTTCTCGGAAAGACATTCGGTGATTCAGCAAGTTCACAGACAGGGGGCTGTCTGAGCCCTTATAATACATACTCAAACAATACAGTTCTCTTATGGACAATGACAGATGTGGCTCTCATATACAGAGAAAAAGTTATTCATCTCTTTCACAGACAGGAAGCAACGCCACTCTCACTCATAAACAGAAAGTGATTTACTGCTGTCTCTCAGAGATAGGGGCTGATTTGGCTCTTTCTTAGGCCACAAATTACTTACTCTTGCACACACATAAAATGCAATGTAAGTTATAATTCAATAAAGATGCTTCTACTAAAAATGTGATTCAGCATCAGCAACTATTGCCATCAGTATACTGGTGTTTAGAACTGCATTTCAATCAAAGTATTTCAACTATATGTGGCAACATCTCAAAGGTTCAAATGACTCCTGTCTAAATAGGAAGTGTCGCATTTCTGAACTATGCATGGACATTAGAGAGATTAAGGTATCCAGTGAAGGTATGTCCCTCGTCAGCACAACCAGTGGCTCACATGGGTAACTGTATCTAATGAACTGGGTGTTAAGCTGGTCTAAAAGTTCCCAGAACATTTGAGCCTCCCGATGCTCTTGAGTGTACTCAGGAGGATTTAGGTGAAGATGGGGGTCACACTGTTTTCCTACAGCAAAGTCCAATACAACTTACTCCAAAACAAATCCT
This sequence comes from Pleurodeles waltl, assembly GCF_031143425.1. Taxonomy (NCBI): domain Eukaryota; kingdom Metazoa; phylum Chordata; class Amphibia; order Caudata; family Salamandridae; genus Pleurodeles; species Pleurodeles waltl. Next base: position 826,955,542 of record NC_090442.1, on the reverse strand, counting down.
GAGTGCAGGGGGGCTGCAGCTGGCACTGAGTCTCAGATGTGTGGGATGAAATCCAGCTTTGCCTGGTGGTGACATCGGAAAATGTAGGGGAATAGTTAAGGGAAGAAATTGCCGTCAAATGTTCTTCAAGTATTCAATTTCGAGTCAAGGTAACCCATTTGTCAGATTGCCCACTCACCTGCAAACCAGCCCCCAACAATAAGTTAGAGAATCCATTGCTGAAAAATCTGTTGATGTATGGAGAGAAAATGCATATTTTCCCCAAGCTCCGCCACACTTTGGATTTGAAGAGGCACAGGTTACAAGCGAATACGAAAATGTAATTATTTTGTTTAGTTCTATGGCTTAATTATGATTTCCAGCTAAACTGATGGGTAAAAAAAGAAGATGCATATTTATACACAGCATTCTGCAGTTTGTAAGTGTGTGGAGCTGTGAAGAACCATGCAGGAGAAGAGCATAGAACAAGTCTTCCATTAACACACCTCATTGACACTCAGTGCTTAACTTGAGCCGGTGGTTCCCGGTGGGGAGCACCAGCACTTATTTTTGGGGGCCAGACTTATTGATCTTCATCAGGCAATTACTTTGAGCAAAAGACACTAATGGGAAAAACGGAGTAAGAGAAAGACAGAAAAGCGTCACAAAGGGAGAAAGCAGAAAGCTGAACAAATAAGGTGAAGAAGCAGGGAGTAACTGTAATGGATTAAAGAGGCCCAATATGGATTTTGTATTACACTGCCTCAGTATTCTGTGCTTGCATATTTAATTGCAGCAGCTGCGTGTTTCACAGGAGAGCTTTGGGCACCAGCATGTGTTTATTTGCAATGTTGATACTGACAGTCCAGTTCAAAATGTAATGATCTGCTTGAAAGTCGTTACCATGGTAAGCTCTCTGATGTATGTCTCTTATTAAAGCCTAAGTATATTCATTTTGAGGTTCTGTATTACCCCCCATGTGTCACAAAGGTATTATTTGGACCCTCGGTTTGAATCTTTTAAGTATTTGAATCCTGTGATGTTTAACCTCTTCGCTGCTTGGCCTTTTCCCCCTCAGGTGCCAGGCCTTTTTTTGGGCTATTTGGGGCAGTTCACGCTTAGGCCCTCATAACGTTTTGTCCACGTAAGCTACCCACGCCAAATTTGCGTCCTTTTTTTTCCAACACCCTAGGGATTCTAGAGCTACCCAGAGTTTGTGGGTTTCGCTGAAGGAGACCAAGAAATTAGCCAAAATAGAGCAAAAAATTCTTTTTTTAAAAAACAAATGGGAAAAAAGGGCTGCAGAAAAAGGCTTCTGTTTTTTCCCCTGAAAATGGCATCAACAAAGGGTTTGGGGTGCTAAAATCACCATCTTCTCAGTTTTCAGGAACAGGCAGACTTGAATCAGAAAACCACATTTTTCAACACAATTTTGGCATTTTACTAGGACATACCCCTTTTTTTTAAACAAATTTTTGTGCTTTTAACCTCCTTCCAGTTAGTGACAGAAATGGGTGTGAAACCAATGCTGTATTTAAAAGTAGACAACATCCTGAATTCAGCAAGGGGTCATTTGTGTAGATCCAACAAGGTTTTCCTACAGAAAATAACAGCTGAAATAAAAAAATATTGAAATTGAGTTACAAAAACAGTCATTTTTCTTCACGTTTTACTCTGTAACGTTTTATTGCGATGCCAGAATTTTTAAAGCAATATACCGTTACATCTGCTGGACTCTTCTGGTTGTGGGGATACATAGGGCTGGTAGGTTCATCACGAACCCTAGGTACCCAGAGCCAATAAATGAGCTGCACCTATCAAATGGGTTTTCATTCTATCCCAGGTATACAGCAATATATTTGGTGAAATATAAAGAGTGAAAAATAGGTATCAAGAAACCTTTGTATTTCCTAAATGGGCACAAGATAAGGTGTTGAGAAGCAGTGGTTATTTGCACATCTCTGAATTCCGGGGTCCCCATACTAGCATGTGAATTTCAGGGCATTTCTCAAATAGACGTCTTTTTTACACACTGTCTTACATTTGGAAGGAAAAAATGTAGAGTAAGACAAGGGCAATAATGCTTGTTCTGCTATTCTGTGTTCCCCCAAGTCTCCCGATGAAAATGGTACCTCACTTGCGTGGGTAGGCCTAATGCCCGTGACATGAAACGCAACATGGACACATCACATTTTCCCAAAGAAAACTATTGTGTTTTTTGGAAAGTGCCTAGCTGTGGATTTTGGAACTAGCTCAGACGCACCTAGGGAAATCTACTAAACCTGCACATTTCTGAAAACTATATTCCTAGGGGAATCCATGATGGGGTGACTTGTGGGGCTCTCACCATGTTCTGTTACCCAGAATCCTTTGCAAACCTCAAATTTTGGCCAAAAAAACACTTTTTCCTCACATTTCGGTGACAGAAAGTTCTGGAATCTGAGAGAAGGCACAAATTTCCTTCCACCTAGCGTTCACCCAAGTCTCCCGATAAAAATGGTACCTCACTTGTGTGGGTAGGCCTAGTGCCCGCGAAAGGAAATGCCCCAAAACACTGTGTGGACACATCAAAATTATCAAATACTAAACTACCTGTTTTTGCGAGGGGACCTGCATTTTTGGTCCTGGGATCAGCAGCCATAGAGGGAAACCTACCAAACTCAAACATTCTGAAAACTAGACACCGAGGGAATCCAAGGAGGTGTGACTTGCGTGGATCTTCCAATGTTTTCTGACCCAGAATCCTCCGCAAACCTCAAATGTAGCTAAAAAAAACACATTTTTCCAACATTTCTATGTGGGATCACTGCACCGGGACAAATTTCCTACCACCCGACGTTCTCCTCAGTCTCCCAGTAAAAATGATACCTCACTTGTGTAGGTGGGCCAAGTGCTTGTAACAGGGAAGAGCCAAAAATATGTCGAAATTGAGGGGGAACCAATGCAGGTCCAAAAGGGCAGTTTGGAAAAAAACATTTTTAGGCTGACAAGTGGGGCAGAATTTTTATTGGTAGAGATGCGACAATGCTGGGTGGTAGGAATTTTGTGGATTCCTGTATATTCCGGAAGGTTTCACTACAAAAATGAGGGAAAAATGTATGATTTCCAGCAAAGTTGGAGGTTTGCAGGGCATTGTGGGTAAGAAAATGGTGTGGGGTGCATGTGAAGCACACCACCCTGGGCTCACCCAGATGTTTAATTTTCAGATGTGTCTAGATCTTGTGTATTTTTCTACATGGCAGTGTCCCAAAGTCCAAAAAGTGCAGCCCTCACCATTCCAACTGGGACAATTTTGAGAGTTAGCCAAGTTCTGATGGCCCAAATGTAAAACCAAAACCCAAAATAATCAAATGTCCTCTTGCTTGCAGTGGAACAAGATGTTTTAGTGGGCAGGGGAGAGCTGAAAGACTGTTACCCCCTTCAGTTGGGGTGGGGGCATAACCAGGCACCACCACCCTATTCTTTTAATTCCCTGGCATCTAGTAGACTTTCTACCCCCGAGGTGTGGATCGGGGGAAATTGCCCCACTGGTGGGCAGAACAACTTTGGCTTCATTTATTTGGGGTGGGGGTATGGCCATACCCCCACCTTCTTATTTAATAAAAAGAAAATATTTCCTGGTCTCTGGTGGGCTTTCTGCCCCCCGCTGGGGGCAGATAGTCCTTTCAAAAATAGGCCTATCTGCCTCCAAAGTGGGCAGATATGGCCAACAGTAATGTGCCCCCATGGGACGTGACCCTTGCCCAAGGGGCTGCCCCCCCAAACAAAACACACCCACATACACCCACACCAATCCCTGGTGCCTAAGTGGTTTCTGCCCCCTTGGGGCAGATCGGCCTAATAGAAATAAGCCGATCTGCCCCCAAGGGGAGTAGAAATGGCCTAAAAGAAATTTGCCCCCTCCAGGAGAGCGACCCTTGCCTAAGGGGTCAGTCCCCTTGCGTGAAATTGGCACAAAACAAAATCACTGGTGCCTAGTGATTTCTGCCCAATCGGCCTAATAAAAATAGGCCATTCTTCCCCCAAGGGGGGTAGAAATGGCCTAAAATTAATTTTTACCCCAGGGGAGTGATCCTTGCCTAAGGTGTAGCTCCACACACATACAAAAATAAAATAAATAAAAAAATGATCCCTGGTGTCCAGAGGTTTCTGCCCCCCCACCCCATGGGGGCAGAAAAGGCCTAAAAATAATTTGTCCCCTGGGGAGCCAAAGGGCCTGCATACAATGAAAATAACAAACTCCTTGGTGTTTAGTGGGCATTTCTGAAATGCTGAGAAATACATCAAAGAAAAGGAAAGGCCTTTCCTTTCCTTTGATGCCTCTCTCGCCCCCTCCACGTGATTGGAGGAGAAATGCCTTTGCATTTCTCCTCCCATCCGCGCTGGAAGCTGTTTCTGATCACACTGAGAATCAATATCCAGATTTGAGAACTCACTAATAATTCTTCTGATACAGAAGCTCCAACAGATTAGGGAAACAAAAGAACCCAAACATGATTTCTAAGCACATCCTTATAGATTTTGTAGACTTTTGGAACAAAAGTATAAGTCTCTAAGTGAGAGGGAGTTGTTAATAGGAAGGAGGTGGAGAGAAAGGTATAAGTATTCAGTGTCGGCTGGCTTGTATTTACAATAGGGGTGCAGGGGAAACAATAATAATAATAATAAAAAAGGCACTTATCTTATGATGTCCTCCTTCCTCTCGTCATCTCTCCTTCTCTCCTGGAAGCTCCAACACGGGACCCAGGAAACTGCACTAACCAATCCTTGCACCGCCTTACTGCTAGTAACCAGCATGAAAGAAGCATCAGGATTGGAGGGAGTGGCCTCTCTCTGTGCTGACAAGAGCACTGGAGGCCTGTGCTTTCTTTAACCCATCTGTCTTAAGACAGCTGAGTTAGAGAAGTTTAAAGTGCACCTGTCAGGCTGGCCGACGCAAGATGGCCGGCCAAAAGGACATGTCCACTTTAAATATAGTGCACAGCTCCCTGCTGCCACTCAGCAGCAATTGCCGCACCCCGTTCTGACACTCGGTTCGGGACAGGGTGCGTAAAAATAAAATGGTAATAAACTTTATTACCATTTTATTTTTCAGTTATGGGACCATTTTTTAGCGGGGCAACGCTCATCTGCTCTCGTGGAGGGGCTGCCCCTGTAAGTATGCTGTGCTGTAACCAATCACCCCCAAAACCCAAATCTAGATATTCACTTTGTTTGGATAAGGTAATATGTATGTGTCCTTTCTGTAATGTGGTCAAGCTCAAGAATGAATCATACAAGAGATGTTGAATAATACAAGAAAGAACAAGCACAATGCATGACAGCTAAGAGAAAAAACTGAATAGCACACACAAGTAGTTATACACATTGTGACTAGGTATGGAATAAATTACTGTAACATTGCATGGACAAAATAAAGATCAACAGCAATTATCGGTTAGCCACCTACTAAAGTCTTCGGAGATTACAATTGTCCAAAACACTTCTAAACGTCTTTGAGTCTTTGTAGTTGAACTATAATTAAGTACCAACTGTGAAAGAAACACTGTCAGTATATGTGATATTTTGTCATTCTATGATAAAAGATTTGTTGCACTGACTAGTGACTTTTTGCTTGGAGCCTTGGGCTGAGGAGTTTAAAGGTGAAGAGAGCATTAGGAAGGACAAAGTATTAATGGGTCTTCCTGTCAGTCCCTTGCAGAGAGGTTTTGGGAGCAAACATTTTGCTCACAGCGTTGCAGGTGAATTACTTTGAGGAAAAATAAAATATACTGAGCGACAACGAGAGGTACTTAAAGTTGAAGAAGGATTCAAGGTAATTTAAATATGCAGTAGTTGCTTTTAGTTGTTTCCTTTGTGATTGTGAGGTTGCTCAATGCGTTTATTAGGGGAATTACCTTCTTTCAAGAACTTGGCTACCATAGCAGGTTGCCTTCGTTTGCCCTCGTGGTTCTCCCGAGTTTCTGTGATTGAGAAATCGTTACATTTTCATTCTCCACAACACATTTAAATTGCTGGGGTAAATATACTGAAAAGCTATGCAAAAGGTTAAGTTCGGCACCCTTGAGTGTTTGCCCCAGTTTATAGATGGAAAAAAATGGAGAATAATGAAAAACAATAGTTTAATTGCCAGTTTTGTTGTATTGCCTTCTTTTGTGTTTTTCTTGTGCTGCTTGTACCTCTTTCTCGATGTGGGTGGGGACAGTTAGGAGAGAGTTAATAAATGGAGTGAACACTTTTTGTACTGTGCTAAAAATTGATGGTATTTGGGATAACTGCCATAATACGATTTTACTGCCAGTCCTAGGGTGTGCACCGGGCTTAAGTGTAGGTTTTATCATTCCGTTTTTTGTATTGATCCCAATCATGGTCTTTGCTGTGAAAGCTCTGACTGGCAGTATACCAGCGGTTTTCTTTTCAGAAGGCACATTCTTTAAAAGTTGAGGAACAGAAAGGCAATGTAGGCTGAGGTTCATCTTGTAGCAGAAGGAAGGCCTGTAGAAAAACTCTTCTAAACCTGTGCAACAAAGGCCTTTTCAGAAGCCTTGAAGCTCGAAAGAGACACACAAACTCATTGATTTCTCCTCTAACATCGAAAATAGTTTTGCAAACTAGACATACTGACAGTTTTTGGCTTATTTTGTTGTCTTTTGCACTTTATTCAGTACTATGAATAGGTCGTTTGATATATATGCTACTAAAATAGTTTTTGCCCTTTGCATCACAACTCATTTTTATTAACCGTTAAACTCCCACATTCTGTTACTACATCTACAAATAATTTGCAATGTGTTCCATTGTTAAAATGCTAAAACATCTTTATCACACTAACACCTTTCAGAAACATGCTTGTTTTGCTTAACTCGGGTAACTCTCTGAGTACAACCTTAGGAAGTCTATACAGAGTTATAACACTCATTTATCACATTATTTTCTTCAAAATGATTGTGTCTTGCAGAATTTTCGATATGTCTTCAGAACATTTATTTCTTTTCTTTTGCTTTTTTGGTCTGTGAACGCTCATAGTTGTCATAGTGCAAGGTAAAATACAACAGCTCTAGAAAATTATGCACTTATTAAACTTACCTTGTATGTCGAACATTAATTCTGCTGTCTGATATTTATGTTTTTCAAAAATAGTTCCTATTGAATTGTGTACCTAGGAAGAAGATACACCAGTGAGTTCTTTTAACTTAAATAAGAATACCACATCTGAGTTCCACAGTCTTAATTAAGTCTACATAATGAATAATCTATGTCAATTTTAAGTTTTAAATACCTTTAGGTTTTACAACAAATACCAATGCTACCACCCCATCAATTCAGTGGGATGCTTGATTTTAGAGTCTTACTGCACTTCAGTGGTTATTTAACCTCTGGGTAGGCTGTAAATCTTCAGAGACCTAAGCACCTGCTAATTTTCTTCTTCAGTGTTCCATATTTCAGTCATGTGTGACTGATATTTTCACTGTTAATTCTTTTTTGCCTCAAAGAAATTCATTTTAGGGAGTTTTTGGAATGTGGCGTGGTTTGGTGCCATTCAGGTAGTGATTGATCAAGTGTCCCATACTCTGTTTCTCAGAGAAGCTGTGTGCCCTCGTCATTTCTGACCTGCTTTTGCAAACAACCACCTTGTGTTTGGAGACACATGTTTGTACATTTAAGAATGCATATGTGTAGTGCTTTATGAATTGCCTCACAGAGCAAGGCTACTGTAATTTCCTAGCAACTGTTGAGATGCAAGGCTTTGAGGGTGCTTCATATCACGTTGATTGAACCTTGTGAATCTTGAGTGCAGACCCATGCATACGATATTAGTGTAGTTGATTTCCACCTCAATGATTGTCCTTGCTATTGTGACTTCTTGTCCACCAACCCATACATGTTTTGTTCCATGTAAATTCTATATGATTATGGTCAAGTAAGTTGTATATTTGCACCCCATGCCCTGTTTAAAGCAGAATTGTACTTTCATGCCCTTATTACATGTGGTCCTTTAAATCGAGGGCCTGATAATGAGAGTTACGAGGCCCACAGGAGTGCTGAGTAATAACAAGTTTAGCTAGAACATTGCTGCCCAGTGACACCTCATATGAAGATTTCACCTGCAGCAGACAGGCAAAATCCCTGGGTGGATTACCAGTAGAAAAAAATTAATTGGCACAGTAAATCTAGTCCCCACATGTTATTCCTCAAAAACGTGCAATCCCCTTTAGCTCCCTCCTCCGAGAATGCAGCAGTCCCCTGCAATGATATTTCCAATGGAAGGAAATATTGAGGATCATTACAAACCACTCGTAATGAGTGCCACAGAGTTTTCATCTTGTTCTGGGCAATGAGGGCATTGTAGAGCCCTAAAGAACAACTACATTTGTGATAACAGAATTAAACTCTACTACTGGTATTTATATCATGAATGTTGTTTAAGCTAGGTCGTTTGTATCATGTAGTATTTCATGGTTGTGAGGGAACTGCTGAGTGTGTCTGAGATTTAAAAGTAAATGTGTGGCTCTTCAGTTTAAGCCTATTTTTAGGTAGCATGTACAATGGCTACATGTAACTTATAAAGAATGTTGGCAAAAGAACTGAATCCTTAAAGTTTCCACATTCTGCTAACCAACTGGGAGAGTTGAGGTTGCTGTTTTAAGCTATAGGTACCGTATGGATATCATTTTTATGCTGCCTCCGAGGCTCTATTTGATTGTCCAAAGGAAACGTGTTAAGTACAATATTGAATATTTTGACAACTCTGCAGAATGGGCTGGCTTTGTCACTCCCCTAGTTTTACCTATTCTATGTAATAAAAGAAACTATTTCTGAATAGTCTTTTAGAGTATAATGGGAGCCAATTTGACAAATCATTATGAGATGTTCGTTATATATTGTTCTAAAAATATATATACATTGGTATTTGCTGAATTTAAGCTGATTTTGTTTGCAAGTTGTTAATTTTCTTTTGATCATATACTTCTGCCTTGTTTGCATGGACCATTTGGCACATGCTACAAAATATATATGCGGATTGCTTGAGCACCTGTGGAGATCTTCTTCCCTCCTCAGGTTCAGAAACCGCATGCACTCTAGTGAGACTCCATTACTTATCCCGCCATAAGAAGTTGACTTGATCTTGAGACTCAGTGAGGAGTGTGGTAAATTGATTCATTCAATTTAAACTAACTACATGCAATACATAAACATTTGAAACAACATGACCAATTTCAACCATAAAACAAAACTACAAACTGAATATAGTTTCAAAGCTTCATTACAACCATAAAGCTAGTGTAACGTAAATGGTGCACAACACTAAATTATGTACATAAATGAAAACCATACTCTGACCAAAATGACTAAAGAAATTAAGCTGACCTTGCATCAATACTGTTAAACACTCCAAAAGAATAACACAACTTAATAAAACAATAATATGCTCATTAAAGTCAAGTTTCAAAGCTGATGATGAAAACATCAGTAAATCATCAAAATTCAGTTAATAACATTTAGTTTCAGAGCTGGACCATTCTTATCTTGAATACACATTGGGACTTGCATGTGTGGGAACAGGCTAACACATGCTGGCAAAACAAAGTGAAAGACAAAAAGAATTTGGAAAAGTCCTCTAACTGGGGTAACTCACTATAAAAATACTCTGGTGTAATTATCTAAGCTGGAAAGGAAACAAGCAACTACATCTAGTTTATAGCTCTCCTCATGGGACAGCAAACAGGAAAGTTTAATCAAGAAGACCGTTCACTGTTTCGCAGCATCAGTAGACAGCAGCATCAGTACAGTGCAGAACACATGCTGCACATAAAACAGGTCAGCAGTTCAGAATTGATTGGGCATATTAGTACTGAACAGCAGAAACTAATGGGGCAATAAGAACTAAAGGGAAACTCATAAGGATAAAATATGGCAGAAGAACAGTAGAGGGACAGGAGGTGACAGCATAAACACCCAAGAAGAACTCTCAGGCTTCAGCATACTGCAGTAGAATTCAGCAGCCTCCACCAGACTAACTAAAACTTTAAAAAGTCTCTCCATAATGAGAAATGTCTATCAGTTTCCAATTGGTTCTCTAGGTGGACTCATCTTGTGTACTAGAATCAATATCCAATTAGAATTTCACATGCCCATCAGTTTGCAACTATTCCGGATTTTCTCAGGGAAGAATCATGGTCATCTCGGTGAATTCATACAGTTCCGCCAAAATAAGATACATAGGCCCTCATTATGAAATTGGCGGTAAATCCCACTTACAGCCATGCCGACTGCCGCCAACATACCGCCGCCACGGCGGATTTCTGCTACCCATATTATGACACACACACACCAATCCGTCAATATTCAGTCACACACAAAAGCCCGCCACACCAAAGGTCAGTAATAAACTGGCGCTATGAAAACCCACACCGTTACGCCAACAGAAAAACACCCACAACATTATGACCCACGAATCACCACGGCGGACATTCAACCGCGGTAAACCATTGGCGATGCATACCGCCGTACTCCAAATACACACACTCAAGCAAACAACACTACATTGGGCAATTCAAACTACAGACACCTGCCACACATACACACACCACACCCACACACCCACCCCACTATAAAACACACACACACATTACCCACAACCCTTTATGACTAAAAACAATTGCCACAAGAGAGATAGCAAGACCACAGACAAGACCACAGTCACACACCATCATCACCTATACACCACCCACGCACCCTACATCAACACTGCAAAACATCACCCTACACACTCTCACCCACACCACTCACACTACACCCATGGCACCACAACAACACCCCAGGTTCTTTGAGGAGGATCTAAGGGTCATGATGGAGGAAATCATCTGGGTAGAGCCACAACTATTTGGATCACAGGTGCAGCAGATATCCAGTGCTAGGAAGACAGAGCTATGGCGCAGGATCGTGGACAGGGTCAACGCCGTGGAACAGCGCCCCAGAACAAGGGATGACATCAGAAAGAGGTGGAACCACCTACGGGGAAGGTGCGTTTCATTGCAGCAAGACACCAAGTCGCTGTACAGAGGACTGGCGGTGGACCCCCACCTACTCCCCCACAACTAACAACATGGGAGGGCAATCTTGCATCCTGAGGGCCTGGCAGTAGTAGGAGGAGGACTGTACTCTGGTAAGTCAACTCTCTATTACTATCACCCCCCCCACCAGCATGCCATCACATACCCCTACCCTTACCCTCACTCCCATCACTCTACCACCTCCCACACACCCCACCATCACAACCCACTCATCCCAATGCCAAGCCCTGCATGCAACACCAATGCTTGGACACCACTACCTGACTTGCATGGACTCCTATCACCACAGCATGCACAAAAGAGACAATCACCTAGCCCACCAAATAACAACTCACACAAGGCAAAGCTGCCAGGGCATTAACAACCATAGAGGGCAACACACCCACGCACAAAATGTCACACACAGAAACAATAACACTGCATTTACATCCCCACAGGTACCCCAGCCAATGTCACCGGAGAAGAGGTGCCAGCAACATCCAGTCCCCCCCCGAAGAGGCCCACAGTGATGACAACATGATTAACCTGGCCCATCAGGCACCTCCGGACAGTTGGTTACCCAGGCACAGTCACACACCACCACAGAGCCTCCCCCTCAGGAAACACCACCATACCTCTGTTCCCAGGACACGTCAATCATCAGTGTGTCCACCACTACAGGGACCCCAGGCCACCCCACAAACCCAAGACAATCAGGGACCTGGGGTCAGTGGCAGTGGGCACACGGTTCAGGGGACAGAGGCAAAGGACAACAGGGAAGCTGGGAGGACTGCCATACGACGGGGGAAGACAGGCCCAGCAAACAGACCCTCCAGGAGGCACTCACTGTAATCCTGGGAGCATACCAACATTCCCAGGATACGCTGGACCAGATCCTGAACAAGTTGCAGGAGAACATGCAGCTGCAGGAGGGACAGTACCTGGGAATCAGGGAGGACTTGAAGGTCATCAACACCACTCTGGTCTCCATTGCAGGGGTGCTGGCTGACATGGCAAACACTATCAAGTTTCAAACATTTCAATTCAACTGCACAGTAATGTGTACATAGGAACGACCTGTTGTTGGCTGCAATGAACACACCAGGAGCTATAGCAGGGCACCAACATCTGCAAAAATAGATGCCAAAGGGTACAGTGAGTGAGCATAGAAGTGGGAATTCACAGTCTGCCAGTGACAATGGGAAACCATAAACTGTTAATGGAAAGTGAAGTAAGACTGTCGTACCTGTGTGTCATTGGAAGTATTGACGAATGACTGCACTACTGTTGTCCTCATCCTCTGACGCCTCATCTTCACTGTCCACAGGGTCCACTGCTGCCACACGGCCATCTCCAGCCTCCTCCTCCTGTAGAAAAGGCACCTGGCGGCGCAAGGCAAGGTTGTGCAACATACAGCTTGCCACAATGATCTGGCAGACCTTCTTGGGTGATTAGCACAGGGATCCACTTGTTAGATGGAGGCAATGAAACCTGGCCCTCAGGAGGCCGAATGTCCATTCTATAATCTGTCTTGTTCACCCATGTGCCACATTGTAACGTTCTTCTGCCCTTGTTCTGGCATTCCTCACAGGGGTCAGTATCCATGAGAGGTTGGGGTAACCAGAGTCACCTGCAAATATGGAGGGACAACTGTTAGCCACACACTCACCCTTAGGGCCTATAACATACCCATACACCAACGTCCACTGGGTGGGAACCAGGGCTCACCTATTAACCACACCTGGTACCTCTGGAGTTGGGCCATCACATTTGTGGTGCTGCTATTCTGCAGGATAAAAGCATCATGCACAGATCCAGGATATTTAGCATTGACATGGGAGATGTATTAGTCCGCCAGGCACACCATCTGGATATTCATGGAGTGAAAACTCTTTTGATTTCTGAACACCTGTTCATTTCGCTGGGGGAGGGACAAATGCTATATGTGTCCCATCTTTGTCCCACTGATGTAGGGGATATGTCCCATTGCATAGAAGTCAGCTTTCACTGTGGCCAAATCCTCCACCTGGGGGAAAACGATGCAGCTGCACATGTGTTTAATCAGGGCAGACAACACTTTGGTCAGCACTATTGAGAACATTGGCTGTGACATTCCTTCTGCCAAGCACACTGTCACTTGGAAGGAACCAGTTGCCAGGAAATGGAGAACTGATAGCACTTGCACAAGAGGGGAGATCCCAGTGGGGTGACGGATAGCAGATATCAGGTCAGGATCCAGTTGGGCACACAGCTCCGTGATAGTGGCCCTGTCAAGTCTATAGGTAAAGATAATGTGCCTGTCCTCCATTGTTGCCAAATCCACCAGGGGTCTGTACATGGGGGGATGTCTCAATCTCATATTCAGCAGTTGCAATCTATGGGGCAAAAGAGTGAGTAGTTGGTCACTATCTGTACATTTTAACCACTACAGAGCAATGCATTTTATGGTTGTTACAATATTGTGGCACGTGTGCATCTTCAGAGACTCCAGGTGCTGGCAGAGAGAAGTCGTTGCTGTCCCTGAGACTTCAAACAACAGGAGGCAAGCTCTAAATCAAGCCCTTGGAGAGTTCTTCTCAAGATGGAAGGCACACAAAGTCCAGTCTTTGTCCTCTACAGGCAGAAGCAGCAACAGCAGGATAGCTCCACAAAGCACAGTCACAGGCAGGGCAGCTCTTCTTCCCCAGCTCTTCAGCTCTTCTCCAGGCAGAGGTTCCTCTTGGTTTCCAGAAGTGTTCTAAAGTCTGTGGTTTTGGGTGCCCTTCTTATACCCATTTTGCCCTTTGAAGTAGGACTACTTCAAAACAAAGTCTCTCTTGATTGTGAAATCCTGCCTTGTCCAGGCCAGGCCCCAGACACTCACCAGGGGATTGGAGACTGCATTGTGTGAGAAGCTAGCCACTTTAAAGACTGTGGCCTTGCACTCACCAGGACCAAGCAAAGGGCATGTTAACCCCCTTCAGAGCCAGTGGGCAAGTCACCCACTTGAGAGACTGTGGCCTTGCACTCCCCAGGACCAAGCACAGGGCACGTTGCCCCCTCCAGAACATGTGGGCAAATCACCCACTTGAGAGACTGTGGCCTTGCACTCCCCAGGACAGAGTAATGGGCATGTTGCCCACTCCAGGAGCAGTGAAGTTGTACAATCTTCCAGCTGAGGTGCCCCCCATTCCCCATCCCCTTGAGGTGCCTGGCTATTTTCAACCTGATGCCCCTGCAGTGTTCTCCCCGTGTTGTTGCAGGAGTGAGGTGGGGCCTTGGACTTTGTGATGTGGCCCTGTGGCCCACGGACAGTAAATATGTATATACTTTTTGATTTGGTTACATGTATTTCAACTATATTTATCTTATTGCACTCTTTTTGCTCTATAGTAGTTGTCCTTGCATTATTCCTGAGGGGTACAGGGTGAATATTTTATGTAACTGCATCTGCTTGTGTGAATGGTGTTGGGGGTGGGGGTGTTGCGTGTTGCGGGTGTGTGTCACTCTCCTTTTCCTCCCCCCTCCCCTGTGTGCTAGGCGGCTGTACTCACCGTGGTTGTCTTCGCCGTCATTGGTGTTCGTAGTGGAGCAGGACGTACAACAACATCGGAAAGACATGCAACTCGGGCTCCATGGCGGCATGGTTGTTCCCTGAATCTCCAGAGGTGAGTTGTTTCTCTTCTGTGCAGTGTTTCTGCCAGGCTTTTGATGTTGCTGGTACCGCCCTGGAAAAAGGTGGCTGATAGGTGTGTCATATTACTGTGGGCGGAACATTGTCTTCCGCCTGGCTGTTGGCGGTTACCGCTGTGGTGCTTGTTGATTCTGCCCTGGCGGTCGGTGTGTTAAAATTTCTGTCTGTATGAGCTGTTTCCGCTGTGGTCATAATCCCGCATGTATTACTGCCAGCCTGTTGACGGTATTAATGCCACTTTATCGCTGACCGCCAGGGTTGTAACGAGGGCCATATTGTTTGTTGTAACTTTGGGATCCTTTCTCACGGTACACAGCATGAGTTGACCGATTCTCAGGTGAAATATATAAGGCCTCCTGTGTAAGTGTATTTGACAGCTAGAAAAAAATGCTGTTACTTTGTTAACATCGAAACATGTTCTCAGTCTCTAATACAATAGAACATTCAACAACACATCAGCAACCTATGATCTAATTCAGGTCAGAGGGAAACAGAATACAGAAGTAATTTTCCTCTACTGCTGCAAAAATTAATCTTGGGGCCTAGTCTAACTAAGAAAGCCTAAATACACATTACTACAATTAGCACTTATAAAACCTATTGCACACCCTACAATTTGAATCAAATATGTAAAGCAAATTATTTAATTGCAATCATTAATCACAACATATTAGAAACGGTATAAACGTGCATTTATTCTTCTGCACACATGTAACTCACATTCATAAATTAATTTAAATCAATTTAAGCATGATTATAAACTTCATTGCTACTGTTTCTCTAAAAATAACACTTTCATTATTAATTAATGTCAGTAGTTCACTCGAATATAAATGCACAATATCTTTCATGTTAAAATACAATGTCAAATACGAATGGAGGCTACATTGTCCACCATAATTTAAACCTGCACATTTTACATTTTAATTTCTCTGTTAGGCTTTTAAATGACAGTGTATAAGTCATGTATGCTAACTTCTATTCCATTAATATATTAGTAAGATTTGATCTCTGTCAGTCCCTTCTCTGACAGCAATTCATGCCATCACAAAAGGACTTTCTAATTTACAATGAGACAATTTAAAGTCTTGTAGTCAGATAATGCATAGGTCTAAGTTTGCGATAATTATCAATTCTTTTCATGGTCTGGTAATATCTGTTTTTCATATTTTCCATTTCAATCTCTTCCCTCCTCTGTCTATTCTGTACTCTTTGTCTCTTCCAGAAATTGTAAGCCTTGTAAACGTCAAGTGCACAAATTATGCACACTGTCACAATGAATAAAGGTTTCAACATCATGCTCACCAATCCATTTCCCAGATTTCCAACCCACGATCCTACTTTAGAGAATCCTTCACCTACTTTTCCCCAAATGTTTGTCTGTTTCAGGTCATTCAGGGCATTTTTCAGACTCCTAATATTTGAAAGGTAGTTTCTTATCTCTTTCTGTCAGGTATGTACGTGCAGTGGTGTTGGGCCTTTAAAATTCGACAGACTCCGCCTTCCTTTGCTAAAAGGTTGTCTAACACAAAGCGATTTTGCCAAACCACAGGTGTTACCGCAACCATTTCTGTGTCCATTAGGAAGATTGCACTTGCAAAATCAGTTGACATCTTATCTACAATTGTTGATAACTTCCTTATTTTAACCCCTCGGGTGCCCTGGACGAGCTGGTCTCGTCCACTGTCGCCATGTGCCGAGGACGAAACCAGCTCGTCCTGCTATGGGCTAACGCTCCCCCGAGGGCCTGACACACCCCTCCCCTGGGCAGGAATGGAAGGGGAGTTGCTTCCCATTCAACCCCCACCCCCCCTGACCCCTCCCCATGGCGTCTGATGACGTCAGCATGCAATCGAGCGCTGACCTCATCAGAGGCTGCCCCCGGATCGGAGGAGAAATGCAAAAGCATTTCTCCTCCGATCACGTAGAGGGGTCGAGAGAGGCATCAAAGGAAAAGAAAGGCCTTTGCTTTTCTTTGATGTCTCTCTCAGCATTTCTGCCCACTAGACACCAGGGAGGTTTTTTTGAATTTATTTATGTAATAAGGGGAGCGGCCCCTTGGGCAAGGGCCGCTCCCCCAGGGAGCAAATTATATTGCGGCCAGTTCTGCCCCCGCCGCGGGCAGATAGGCCTTTTCTAATTAGGTCGATCAGCCCCGGGGGGGAGGCAGAAACCACTGGACACCAGGGATTATAATTTTTTTTTTTCAATGTTTCTTAGAGGTGGGGAGCGACCTCTTGGGCAATTTAGGCCATTTCTGCCCCCCTTGGGGGACGGATCGGGCTATTTTTATTAGGCCAATCTGCCCCCAAGGGGGGAAAGAAACCACTAGACACGAGGGATTTGTTTAGGTCAGTTTCACGTGAGGGGAACAACCCCTTAGGCAAGGGTTGCTCCCCTGGGGGTGCCAATTTGTCTTAGGCCATTTCTGCTTCCTTGGGGGCAGATCGGCCTATTGTAATTAGGCCGATCTGCCTCTATGGGGGGCAGAAATCTCTAGGCACCAGGGACCTTTTTTTTTTTTTTTTTTTTTTTCAGATGGGTCGCTCCCCTGTGCGGGAAAATCTTTTTAGGCCTTTTCTGCTTATTTTTATTAGGCCAATCTGCCCCCAAGGGGGGCAGAAACCATTAGATATCAGATATTTATCTTGTTTTGTCAATTTCACGCAAGGGGAGCAACCCCTTAGGCAAGGGTCGCTCCCCTAGGGGGGGAGTTTGTTTTAGGCCATTTCTGCCCCTCTTGGGGGCAGAAACCTTGAGGCACCAGGGATCTTTTTATTTTTTTATTTTTTTAGACGTGGGGAGTGACCCAGTAGGCAAGGGTTGCTCCTCTGGTGGACACTTTTATTTCAGGCCATTTCTGCCCCTCTCCTTATGGGCAGATTGGCCTATTTTTATTAGTGCGATCTGCCCCCAGGAGGGGCAGACACCACTAGGCACCAGGGATTTTTTTTGTGCCAATTTCAAGCAAGGGGAGCGACCCCTTAGGCAAGGGTCGCTCCCCTGGGGGGGAGAGGGGAGCAAATTAATTTTAGGCCATTTCTGGCCTCCTTGGGAGCAGATCGGCCTATTTCTATTAGGCCGATCTGCCCCTGGGGGACAGAAACCACTTAGGCGCCAGGGATTGGTGTGTGTGTGTGTATTTTGTTTGGGAGGCAGCCCCTTGGGCAAGGGTTGCTCCCCATGGGGACACATTACTGTTGGCTATATCTGACCCCCTTGGGGGCAGATCGGCCTATTTTTGGAAGGAAAGCCCACCAGAGAACAGGGTTTTTTTTTTCAAAAAGAGAGGGTGGGGGTATGGCTACACCCCCATCCCAAATAAATGGGGCCGAAGTTGCTCTGCCCACTGGTGGGCAGATGGGGCTGTTATCCCCAATCCACTCCCCAAGGGGCAGAAAGCCTACTAGATGCTAGGGAATTAAAATAAAATAAAAAATAGTGGGGTGGTTGCTACCAACCAGTATGGGCATGGTCATGCCCTCACCCCAACTGAAGGGGGTAACAGTCTTTCAGCTCTCCCCTGCACACTAAAGCATATTATCCGATGGCATGCAAGAGGACATTTGATTATTTTGGGTTTTGGTTTTACATTTGGGCCATGAGAGCTTGGCTAACTCACAAAATTGTCCCACTCGGAATGGTGAGGGATGCACTTTTTGGACTTTGGGATGCTGCCATGTAGAAAAATCCACAAGACCTAGACACAACTGAAAACTAAACATATGGGTGAGTCCAGGGTGGTGTGCTTCACATGCACCCGCACCATTTTCTTACCCACAATGCACTGCAAACCTCAAACTTTGCTGGAAATCACACATTTTCCTACATTTTTGTGATGGAATCTTCCGGAATCTGCAGGAATCCATAAAATTCCTACCTCCCAGCATTGTCACATCTATACCAATAAAAATTCTACCCCACTTGTCAACCTAAAAATATTATTTTCAAACTGCCCTTTTGGACCCACTTTGGTTCCCCCTCAATTTCAACATGTTTTTGGCTCTTCCCTGTCATAGGCACTTGGCCCACCTACACAAGTGAGGCATCATTTTTTACCGAGACTGAGGGGAATCATAGGTGGTAGGAAATTTGTCCTGGTGCAGTGATTCGATACAGAAATGTGAGAAAATGTGATTGTGTAGCTAAATTTGAGGTTTGCTGAGGATTCTGGTTAAGAAAACATTGGGGGATCCACGCAAGTCACACTTCCGTGGACTCCCTTGGGTGCCTAGTTTTCAGAAATGTTTGGGTTTGGTAGGTTTCCCTATATGGCTGCTGAGCCCAGGACCAAAAACGCAGGTGCCACCCACAAAAACACGTAGTTTTGTATTTGATAATTGTGTTGTGTCCGCATAGTGTTTTGGGACATTTCCTTTCGTGGGCCTACCCACACAAGTGAGGTACCATTTTTATCAGAAGACTTGGGGGAATGCTGGGTGGAAAGAAATTTGTGGCTCCTCTCAAATTCCAGAACTTTCTGTCACCAAAATGTGAGGCAAAAGTGTTTTTTTGGCCAAATCTTGAGGTTTGCAAAGGATTCTGGGTAACAGAACATGGTGCGAGCCCCACAAGTCACCCCATCCTGGATTTCCCTAGGTGTCTAGTTTTGAAAAATGTACAGGTTTGGTAGGCTTCCCCAGGTGCCAGCTCAGCTAGAGGCCAAAATCCACAGATGGGCACTTTGCAAAAAACACTTCAGATTTCAATGTAAAAATGTGATGTGTCCATGTTACGTTTCCTGTCGCGGACACTAGGCCTACCCACACAAGTGAGGTACCATTTTTATTGGGAGATTTGAGGGAACACAGAATAGAAGTGTTATTGCCCCTTGTCTTTCTCTACATTTTTTCCTTTCAAATGTAATACACTGTGTAAAAAAAGACTTCTATTTGAGAAATGCACTGTAATTCACATGCTAATATGGGGACCGTGGAATTGCATACCAGGTATACAGCAATTCCAGGGTCCCCAGAGATGTGCAAATAACAACTGCTTCTCAACACCTTATCTTGTGCCCATTTTGGAAATAAAGAGGTTTCCTTTATACCTATTTTCACTCTTTAAATTTCAGCAAATGAATTGCTGTATACCTGGTATGCAATGAAAACCCATTGTAAGGTGCAGCTCATTTATTGGCTCAAGGTACCTAGGGTTCTTGATGAACCTACAAGCCCTATATATCCCAACAACCAGAAGAGTCTAGCAGGTGTAACGTTATATTGCTTTCCAAAATCTGACATAGCAGGAAAAAGTTACAGAGTATAACGTGGGGAAAAATTGCTGTTTTTTTCCCCTCAATTTCAATATGTTTCTATTTCAGGTGTTATTTTCTATAGGAAAACCTTGTATGATCTACACAAAAGACCACTTGCTGAATTCAAAATGTTGTCTACTTTTCAGAAGTATTTAGCTTATCAGGATCTAGTATTGGGTTCACACTCATTTCTGTCACTAACTGGAAGGGGACTAAAAGCATAAATATAGTAAAAATGGGGTATGTCCCAGTAAAATGCCATAACTGTGTTAGAAAAATGTATTTTTCTGATTAAAGTCTGTCTGTTCCTGAAAGCTGGGAAGATGGTGATGTAAGTACTGCAAACCCTTTGTTCAGGGAAGAAACCACAAACCTTGTTCTGCAGCCCTTTTTCCCCATTTGTTTTTTAATGAAATTTTTGCTGTATTTTGGCTTATTTCTTAGTGTCCTCCAGGGAAACCCACAAACTCTGGGTACCTCTAGAATCCCTAGGATGTTGGAAAAAGGGACACAAATTTGGCTTGGGTAGCTTATGTGGACAAAAAGTTATGAGGGCCTAAGCGCAAACTGCCCCAAATAGCCCAAAAAAGTCCTGGCACCTGAGGGGGAAAAGGCCTGGCAGCGAAGGGGTTAATGTCAATTAGGATCACACCTACTGATGAACTACTTGCTCCTCTTTTAATCCTCATTTTAGATCTCCCATTCCCTGCTGGATTGCCAATATTGTTTACTCCTTATTTTTTTTTTTAAAACACTTCTAGAGATGTGCAATACCAACCTTTTGCTAACTTGTAGTAAGCATTCTTTCCACAGATATAATATACACCAGGCACAGTGGGGTGTTGTCTACTTAACATAAAACCCCATAAATTCTTACAAACTTATTGTCTGCTTTTGATTGCAGCCTATATATAGAAAGCTTCCTTACATGTCGCCAATCTAAATCTAAGAGTCCTTGTGTATTAGGCTTGTCATAAGCTACCTTCCTCTTGTAATTGTGTGAAACTATGCTTTTGTCTATCTTTTCTTTCATTGCTTTTCTTCTATTATCAAGCTCATTAATGAACTCCTTTTCTACTTGTGTGAGAAAACATGTTCGAATATTCCTGTGTGCATATGCTGTGCCAAAAGTTAGTGCAGATTCAAAGAACCCACCTACTACATCTATGTTCTTAGCTTTTACAATGCCGCTCAAATGCTTATCAAGGGGAACAAAAGAGAAAACGAAATCAAAGTTTGAGTAAAAATACTGAATGTATTCTTGATTGCACAAATGTGTTAGCAATAAACTGCTACTGATGCCAAAAGTCAGTGGTAAGCTGTGATAGGTGATCCCTTCTTGTACTGATGAAGGAATTTGTGTACACACATAACAGTCATGTACATTCATTGTATCTGCATACTCATACAGTAAACTATAATAAACATTGGAAGTAAAATTTCCCTTTGTGTAATCTAAATGAAACAATCCCTCATCCTTATGCAACTTATCTTGCTTAGATGGTGTTATTCTCTGCAGTGGAGTTGCTATGCTTCGCATATCTTCTTTCACTAGAACACTCATTCTCGCAACCAATAACATGCACACAATCATACATAGTATAACTAAACCAATGCAAAAATATTTACATTTACTGTGTTTACCTTGTCCTGGGTTCATGGCTTCTGTAGAATCAGACAGGAAAAAGAAAAACCAAAGCAGCTTTTCAAAAAGTATTTTTGAACTTTTATACAACCGTTCTTGATCTTCTGAAAGTTCATCAAGTTTCAACTATAAAAATTCTCAGAAATAATTCAAAATGTTTTGTTTTCAATACATCATAGTTTGATGACCGTTTATTATCACTTTCAGTGTGTAATGTCTCTGTTGGTCAATTACAAGGTTATGTCACAACTCAGTTCAAATGCGATTCCAAGTTCCAGAATGTTTAACTGAATTCTCACAGTCAAAAACAAAAGGCCATAAACTCATTCTCCCATTAATTTGCAACAAGATAGATCCATTCAGGTGAAGAGTATTTGTGGCTTGGCACTCTTTTACTTCTCGTTCTCCTTACAGCACAAATTTTGTCTTCACTTTGATTTGACTCCTCAACTGTTCTTGTTATAGTTGGGAGTTTGTCAGCAACCAGTTCAGGTGCAGATGCAGGCCATCGATATCCTCTTACAATTCTCTTTTCAAGTGTGACTGGACCCACAATGTTTGCTGTGTTGGCAGGAGTCAGTTGGCTTTGACTTTGCTCTCCTGCACTTTTATCTGCATTCAGAATATTAGCATTTTCACTTTTGCATGAGTTCTGCTTCAACCACTTGCTCAATCCTTACAGCTTGATCAATCTGAACCCCTTCTTCTGCATTCACTCTTAGGGAACACTCTGTGTTTTCAAGAGGACATGAAACTTTGTGTGTGTGGCTTGCATGAATCCAGTTTGGAAGACCAGCACACTTCACAGCTGTTGTCGTCACCAAGATGACTTGATACAGTCCCTTCCACCTTGGTCCTAGGCAAGTCTTTCTCATGTGCTTTCTTATAAGAAATCACTTACCAGCCTTCAAGCTGTGACACTGTTCTTGAGCCAGTTGAATTGTTGCTGCTTCAACCTGGTGAGATAAAGAGCGAACCACATCAACCAGACATTTGCAGTAATACAGCATTAAGTCCTCTGTTATGCTCACAAGTGCATTTGCAGGCATTGCTGGTAACCCCTTTGAACGCCCGAGAAGGATTTCATGTGGTAACAGTCCTGTCTTCCTGTCAGGGGTGCTACGCATGCTCTTCAGGATAAATGGCAATGCACCAGGCCATTTCAATGTTGTAGAGGCACAAACCTTTGCCATTCGAGCTTTCAGTGTTCCATTAATTTGTTCCACCAATCCAGAAGCCTCTGTTCTGTAACTGCAGTGCAATTTGTGCTCAATATTCAGTGCTGCACACAACAATTTTATGATCTCATTATTAAAATTAGTTCCTCGATCTGATTTTAAAGAAGTTGGGAAGCCTAACCTTGGTATCAGTTCCCTGAGCAGCAGCTTATCTACAGTAAGACTGTGATTCCTATGTGTTTAATAGGCTTCTATCCACTGGGAAAACACACACACAATCGCCAGCACGTACTTCAATCTATTACAAGCAGGCATTTCAATAAAATCAAGTTGCATTCTATTAAATGGATTCCTGGTCTGCCTAAGTGGCTCAAATTAACCACTGTGCATTTTCCTACATTCATTTGTTGATTTGTAACACATCTGTGACATACTGCCTCTGCAATTAACCTAAAGCTGGGGTTGTACCATGTCTGCTGAAATGTGCAAATCATTGCATCTCTGCCGAGATGAACTTGACTATTATAATATCTAACCATAGAGGTCAACAAACAATCTGGCAACATGACTTTCCCTTCAGGCATCATTTTCCTCTCTCCGAACACAATGTGCTTTATTCCAGCTTCGGTGTTTTTCTTCTATTGCTTCTTTCTACAATTTCTTAATTTCTTCCAAGGTATCAACAACTGATATTAGAAAGCTTTGATTTGTATCACTGGTGTCACTTCCACCACCCCACTCTTCATTGAAGATGACGCAATGGAGTGCACAGTATCTGGCAATTTGGTCAGCATACGCATTGCCCAACGAGACATAAACATTTGAGCTCTGGTGTGCTGTGCACTTTACAACCACAATTATTCTTTCAAGTAACTGCAATGCATTCAGAAGACTGTGAATCATCTCACCATTTCGAATGGGTGATCCTGAAGAGGTTATAAAACCTCACTGGTGCCATAACTGCCCAAAGTCGTGAACAACACCAAATCCAAATTAACTATCTGTGAATATGGTCACTTTAAGCTGCTCAGATATGAAGCTTGCTCTTGTAAGTACGACTATTTCAGCTACTTGTGCAGAAATGACTCCCTGAAGCCATAAAGATTTGACTACCCCTAAGATGACGCAGACAGCATAAACAGCTCTCAGGGTACCCTCATTGTCTCTTAAACAGGAGCCATCAACATATACAACTTGATCATTCTCCTCTAAAGAAGTATCTTGAATATCAGGTATGGGTTTGGTGCATAGTTCAGTGTCATTGAAAAAGTCATGTTCTACTTCATTAACATCATTTGAATCATCAACACTAACAGGTAACAATGTAGCTGGGTTCAAAGCTGAACCCCTTTTTGTCGTCACATTGCAAGAGCTAAGAATTAATAACTAATAATGGGTAAGATGGGCACTTGTCACATATTGGGTTTTGGTTTGGGCCAAAATGCTCTCAACCGAATGTGGGACATAAACAGTTAAAGGGTGTCCCATCACAGTGCCTTCACACTGACTTATACTTACACCACTGGAAGCCACATTTTTTAAACAGCCGGACAAACCTGCAATGACAGGATCCAGTGTGGCAGAAACATATGCCACAGGTCTGTTCGTTCCTCCATGCAACTGTGCCAAAACAGAAAGAGCACAACCATTGCATTGATGGCAAAACGGTGAAAAACATTTTGTGTAATCAGGCATTCCCAAGGCTGGAGCTCTGCACAAACTCTTTCTCAACTCATGTTATATTGTGGCATTTTGGGAAAGACTGCATTTAGCTTTATGGTTACTTTGACTGGCTCAACACCTTGTATGAGTCCAATAGCTTTTCCTGAGAGATCCCAAACTCTCAACATTACTGTGTCCTGCAATTCATCAGGCAAGTCTCTAACTGTCATGGCAGGAAACAATGAAATTAGAGGATACATCTCCTCAATTTTGCTGGAAGTTTAATCATCACTATTTGTCTAAGTGATGGAGCATTTTAATTTGCATAGCAAGTCTCTTCCTAACAGACTCACAGAACTTGAATCGCAGATTACAAATTGGTGCAAATCCTAAAATGTTCGTATTTTAACCAGAATGAACTCTGTAATGGGTTTTATCAAATGCTAATTTGCTACTCTTACAACCTGAACTGTCCTGCCAGAAAGGAGAGTATTAGGGACTTCTGTAAATCTGACAGTAGAACGAGTTGCTCTAGCGTCAACCAGAAATGAAACATTATGATCCATAACACTTGCATTTACATAAGGGCCACGCTGATCTACCTCCAGTGAGGCAGCTAACGCACATTCTTTCTCTTCTGGACTCTCATTTGCATTTGCTCTTTGGTTTGCGTTCTGCTGAGGAACCATTACCTGTTACTGTGCCAACAGAGCTGGTAGATTCTGCATTTGCTGAGGGGCTTGAATTTACTTTTGGGGAATTTGCACTTGTTGTTGGGGAACTTGCATTTGTACTGCTGCAGTAGGAACGTTCATATTTTGATTTCAGTGCCTTTGGTCTCTTTGATTTTGAAATTGACTGTTGTCAACCATCTGCGCAACACCACCACCTTGCACCAAATTATTTACATTATTATATGGACCCTCCCATTTCCAATGTCAGACAGTGACACATGCAAGACAAGGAAGCATTTTCTTCATATTTTGACCCTCAGCCACTTTAACATTCGGATCTATTTGTAACCCACGGCCTCTACTTCTATACTGAGGCACCATATTACCCCGCTGTTGTGCTCCCTGCCATTCCTCCTGTGTTCACCATTCCTTGGGATCCCTTCATCAGTCAGTTTTCCCTGCCAGCAAATCAAATGATTCCGAACCATATTGCTAACTTCAGGTTTGAATCCTTGAACAAATCTGAACACAAAATTAATCATGTCTCTTGGTTCAATAATCTCTGTGCCACTGTATTATTTAAATGCTTGCAACAATCTCTCATAATAGGCACAAATAGACTTTTCTGTCTCCTGGGCTGTCCAGTCAATCATCTGCCAATCAACATCTTTGGGGGAAACTCTAGTTTTTAGAAATCTAATCACCTTGTAGTAGCTTTTCATCACCTCTTCAGATGGCGCACCTGTTACTGCATCCCTCAGCAGCTCACGCGTTGGCCAATCAACACTGTGCTTACATTCAACCCACAAATCTGCTGGAACCACAATTTCAAATAATGTGTTCAAATTCAAACAATTTGCACGCTTAACAAACCTCTCTGTTTGCTGGTACCATTCTACTGTCTTCTCCCTCAACTTTGAGAAATCATTAGTAAATGTTAATATGTCACTTCTGCTCCATGAGACATGAACGAAATTCCCTCCCCGAATTTCTCTCATTGGCATAATTTTTACAGCTCCCTCAGCCTGTTCTACACCATTTGAAGATGCAATCAGCTTTTTCTTATGTTCTCTTTTTTTGCCCAAGTTTCTTCCCATTTATCTAATGCTCCTCATACCTGGATGCTCTGAATCAATTCCTGAATCTTAATTCTCATACAGGGTGATCTCATGTTTGCAATGTCTCTAGAATCAAATTCTAATCTGTAACTGTTTTGATTTATTCATCTCAACTTCATATTTTTCTGCCAAATCAGCTAATTTCCCATAGATCTGTCCAGCTCGATGTGTAACATCCTTGCACAAGAAGCACAACTTGCTTTCATTGTAAGAATCTAATCTATCTAATTCAAGTGTTCCCTCAATCATTTAATTCAAAACCAATTTTAGTCTAGTCATATTCAATGTCTTCTCTCCCTGTGGGGTATTTCCCGAAACTGATACTCCACTCAAACTACCTAACCATTCAGTTAGTTGTTGAGCTGTCATTCCTTTTAAACTAATGTTGTTACTACTATCTTGAGGTGTATGTTGTGGAATATTACATGGAGCTTTCATGGCTTGTCCCCGAGTCAGCACAGATGATCCCACTGAACACTGGAGACATGTCATATCAATCAATGGAACCGCTCTATCATATGTCTATTTAGAACCAGAAGAATTCACAGGAGTCATGGCTGACACAGTACTACTCATTCTCCCCATTTCTGCATTAGTTCCAAAAGGAGGATTCATTGCTGATACTGAATTTGGAATCTGTGGACCACTCTCATTATTATCCTGGACACACTATGGGACAACTGGACCTATTGTAACAAGAACTTTCAATGCATCTGGTCCTTACAAATTCATTTGACTTGGTGGGAACATTTACCCTTTAACTTGCCAGTTAATAATGTACCAAAAGTCTTATTCAACTGATTTGGGGTAACATTCTGTGGTGTTATAGCGGAATACATGGGCATTGTCTGTCTCTGGTTCACAATTTGTGCATGTGACTGTACATTAGGTGTAGACTCAAACTGGGTAATTTCTGAACTTTGAATTGGCGGTGACATAACTTGAACTGTGACATTCTGAACTGTATTGGCAGTTGGAACTATCGAATAAACTGCTGGTACCTGTGCAACATTAGCAGTAGGTACAGTTTGAGTTATCTGAACCTGCTTTGTACAAAAGGAGCAGTAGCTATACTCAGGACTACATTCTGATTTACTGATAGAACTGTATCATATGGTGGGGCGATTCTGTAACAACTGAGTTATAAATTCATTATCTCAATCACTTTTGGTGGCTGTTACCCTTTTATGTTCATCTAGCTTCTGCTCTAGGTCTTCTGCAGGTTTCTTCTTGGCTTTAGATCTAACACTTCCATCACCTTCCTGTGTTATTACTGGAAATAACTTCACTGCATGCAATGCATCTGCCCTCTACGTTCTCTGCTCCTAATCCCATATAGCTACTGCAATGTCTTTTCTGCTTTCCTCATTCTCCTCTTGAATTTTGGAGCCTCTTTCTGCCTCACAATTAATTCCCAAATGGCAAGTGCTTCAAATTGTGCAGGTCTAGGAAGGGGTTTTGATTCAGACAACACCCTCCTCAAATTCTCTAACACTCTTAAATTGAAGGATCTGTAACAGGGAAAAGCTAAGGTACTGTCCTTCTCAGTTATTTTACACCAATGATTTACCCAAACACATGCCAAAACTCCTCTTCATTACTTCAAATGCTGGTGTACCCTCAGTTGGAGTAGGCTCACCCTCTCTAACTGGAATACCTGGGTAACCCTCTCAACGCACTCCTTAGAGCTTTGAAAAATTTCATTTTTGCACAAATCTAATTCATAAAGACAAATTCTATGAAACCAGGAAGTCATTTTGATCCCAAAATTCTCTTCACAAGCTATTCCCAACATATAGCAGCGCAGTCTTGTCCACCAATCTGCACGCAGATTTTCTCACCAACCAACCTAACCCAGCGCGAACCAAATGATGTCACGCTCCCTTCACTCTGCAGCTGCGACTCACTTCAGAGCTGACTTATACACCTCTCGGGCGTTCACTCTAAATACAAATATTGTGAGCACAAAAACCAAACCTGTCTGCTCACTGCGGATAGGACTCGAACACCTTCAAAGCTGTACGGCTACACATCTGACTGTGGCTGTTGTACATCCGCAAGCAAAATTTGACCTGCAAATTGAACTCCGATTGACATGGATTCTCCCTGTGCTACCAGGATTCACCTAATACCAAGCAACAACTCACACACTCAAGGAATCTATTGGTATTGTCAACAATGCTCAATCGACCAACATCTCACTGCCGGCAATAAATTAACCAAGTGTCTCCATACACTTGTGTGATACTCCGGAGTCTTTGACCTCGTAGGACCCGTAAACAGCAACAACTATGTGGGCAATTCTTTGCACAAAGTGCAACATTCACTTGGAGTGTGTAAACTCCCCACTCTCTTACTTGGAGTACGTAAACTTCCTGCTCATTTACTTGGAGTACACAAAATCCCTACTCACTTCACACATTACACTTCACCATAATTTAGGCAGAAGCACTGCAAGCACAAACCCTACTCAAAACACATACCGTATACTTGCAACACACCCCTGGAATTTCATCAACCCCCACACTTCACCAAGAACAGCTCACAGTATGGGCAAAATTCACTTCCCCTCCTCATTAGGCAAAACCATAACTCTGCTACCAAAACTGCTTGAGCGCCCGCGGAGGTCCTCTTCCCGTCTCAGGTTTAGAAACTGCAAGCACTCTGGTGAGACACCATTACCTATCCCACCATAAGAAGTCGACTAGATCTTCGGACTCAGTAAGGAGTGTGGTAAATGGATTCATTAAATTTAAACCAACAACCTGCAATCCATAAATATTTAAAAAAACTTGACTAATTTCAACCATAAAACAAAACTCCAAACTTAATAATGTTTCAAAGCTTTATTACAACCACAAAGCTAATGTAACGTAAATGGTGTGCCAAACTAAATTATAAACATACATGAAAACCATAGGCTGACCAAAACCTCAAAAGAGATTAAGCCTACATAGCATCAATACTGTTCAACACTCCAAAAGAATAACACAAATTAACAAAACTTTAATAAGATGCACCTTAAAGTCCGATTTTAAAGTAGACAATGGTAACATCAGTAAATCATCCACATTCAGTTAATAACATTAAGTTTCAGAGTTGGGCCATCCTTAGCTCTAACGCAAATTTGGACTTGCATGTGCGGGAACGAGCTAACAAAAGAAAAGACTAAAATAATTTGGAAAAGTCCTCTAACTAGGGTAACTCACTATAAAAATACACTGGTGTAATTGTCTGAGCTGGAAAGGAAACAAACAAGTACATTTAGTTTATACTTCTCCTTATGGGACAGAAAACAGGAAAGTTTAATCAAGCAGAGTGCTCACCGTTTTTCAGCATCAATAGACAGCATACCCAGGATAGTGCAGAACACAAGCTACACATAAACAGGTCAGCAGTTCAGAACTGATTGGGTGTATTAGTACTGAACATCATAAGCTAATGGGGCAATTAGAACTAAAATTAAACTCTTATCATAAAGACTAAATAGGTCAGAAGAAGTGTAGAGGGACAGGAGGTGACAGCATGAACATCCAAGAAGAACTCTCAGGCTTTGGCAAACTGCAGCAGACTTCAGCAGACTCCACCAACCTAACTAAAACTTTTAAAAGTCTCTCCCTAACTAGAAATGTCTATCGGTTTCCATTTGGTTCTCCAGGTGGGCTCATCTTGCACACTAGAATCAATATCCAATTAGAATTCCACATACCCATCAGGTTTGCAACTATTCTGTATTGACTCAGGGAAGATGCATGGTCATCTAGATGAATTTGTACAGTTCTGCCAAAATAAGATACTTATTGTTTGTTGTAACTTTGGGATCCTTTCTCACAGTACACAGGGTGAGTTGACCAATTCTCATGTGAAATTTCTAAGGCTTCCTGTCTTGTTCAACAGCTAGAACAAACTTTGTTAATATTGAAACATTTTCTCAGGCTCTAATGCAATAGGGCATTTAACAACACACCAGCAACCTAGGAAATAATTCAGGTCAGAGGGAAACAGAATAAACAAGTAATTTTCCTCTGCTGCTGCAAAAATGAATCTTCAAGCCTAGTCCAGCTAATAAAGCCTAAATACACATTAATGCAATTAGCACTTGTAAAACGTATTGCGCACCTTACAATTTGAATCAAATATGTACCGCAAATTATTTCATTGCAATAATTATTCACTGCATAATAGAAATAGTTTAAACGTGCTTTAATTTTCTGCACACATGTAACTCACGTTAATAAATTCATTTAAATCAATATAAGTACCATTAATTCATGCTCAAATAATACTCTTTATATATTTCATCTCTACTGTTTCTCTAAAAATAACACTTTCCTTATTAATTCATGTCAGTAGTTCAATCGAATATAAATGTGCAATATCTTTCATGTTAAAATATGATGTCAAATATGAATGGAAGCCACACTGTCCACCATAATTCAAACATGTACATTTTACATTTCATGTTAATTTCTCTTTTAGTCTTTTAAATGAAGGTTTATAAGTCATGGTATGATATCTTCTGTGCCACTAATATATTAGTAACATTTGATCTCTATCATGGTCATGCAGAATTTTCTGATTTGTGAGGTACCTACTAGGTAGCTTCACTTTTTTGAGAATCACTCTGACGGGTTGATTCACCATGTGAGTGCTGATCATTCATATGTATAGCTGCATGTCTGAAAAAATAGAATGCAGTGCAATCCGATAGTTTGAGATTGTATTAATCTTTAAAAGTGTGCAATGGTTAACCATGCATGATACTTCCAGTTGGCCCAGGGACTTCTTTAGGATTTTAGGGGTGTTGGGCCTAATGTATTTTGGGGGGCCCTTTTTACAACAGCTCTGAATTTTTCAACCAATTTCAGCGTTTTAATGTCCTCTTTGGCTAGGTTACTGACAGTGACACTCGTCCAAACTCTAAATGTGTTTCTATCTAATAATTAGGGATAATGAAATTAGTTTTCCATATTGTATTGTAATACAACAACAGCTAATTAACATTACTGCAAGTAATTTCTGTGACACTCTCCCATTTCTCATGTATGAAATTCTGTTTTGATCTAAACGAAACGTTTTTTATGGATGTTGCATGAGACATAAATACATCATTTTTCTGCAAAATGCCTGTAATAGAATCTCGCACATCACCCACATTAAAAAATGAATTAAAGAAAACGGTATTTAAAACAATCTGTTCACAAACTCTTCATGGTTATCAGGGCCGTTCTAGGTTTTATATTCTCACCATACTTGTTTGCACAGTGTCTGCTGTGATTTATCTGTTTGACTGTTCTGGGAAGACATACTGATCAGCTCAAGTCTACCTATTCTCATTTGTCTGAAGAACCAGTCTGCAGGAGGGCCAACTTTTTCAGTGAGATTTTGTGTAGATGTCTGTCGGTGCGTCAGACCTTAATAAGTAAACTTATAAGGGGATGCAAATAGGTTGATTAACCTTTTGACCAATGCTTGAGAAGTTCCCATCATATAGACCCACTACCAATGTCGATCAATAACGAATTGTCAATTATCTTCAATAATCAATAACATTAGTAATCATTAGGAGTCAGTAACTGACACATCATGACCTTTCAGTCATGAATAATCACACCTTTATGTTAAAATTAGAATACTTATTTCCCTATATTAACAATGCTAATGTCCCATAGGTTAATCTCAAAATCAAATGATAAGCATACAAAAACAACACTGGCTGTGCAAAGCAACAAAAGAAATGCAATCTAATCAAAGCTTGAGCTACTACACATTCCAAGATTACAGTGCAAATTAATAACAAGAATAATTGAGCGAACAATATTACATACATTTATTCAGCAAGGAAAGGACATCAATGGTTATTCCCTATACTGAACTTCATTAGTGAGAACCTTAACTAACACCTGATTAGAATTAGCATGTTGGGCTTCATGCAAAACGATTTAGTCAACACAAATTTGGAAAACATCTAACTATGGCTCTATCAAAATAGAGCGGATGGTATCTAGACACAAAAGCAAACAGACATAATAATCAACATTCTAATTCATAATCCCTATCCTTAGTATGGATCAGCAAGCAGTGTCAGTCTTCGTCCTCATGACATCAGTCTGGTCAGGATTCAGCATCAAAGTTCAGAAATGGCAAAGTCTTTTAAGCATTAAAGTTAGTACGTCTCTTCTCAAGACACTCAGAAAATAATGGCCGTCGAATGGTGAATGGTGTCCTCTTCTCAGTGCAGTCCTGTTGAGTTAGATTTCCTCAAACTACTTCCTAAATCCCCTTTGGTCAATGGATTGCATGTTCACACATTGTCCAATAAAACTAAAACATCAGACCTAAGTTTCTGCTAGTACATGGTTGACATGTTGATTATTGGCTCCCTTCATGATGTTCTCATCATCCGGCTCATCAGGTAACAATATTGTTGCAGCTTATACTCTATTCAGTGTGGACATTGTTCCCTTCCTGAGGAAGGTCAGCCTCACACATGTTACTTTTACAATGTTACGCAATACAGGAACAACATCTTCTAGTAAGCAGTTCTCATGAGAAAGACTTTTAGCTACAAGCACATTTGGTCAGTACAGTGGAAAATCACAGTTTAATTCTCTAAGACAGCCATTTTATTTAACGTGCAAGAAATGCAGCTTGACATGAGGCCGTGAACTAGGCCAAGACCTCCGCTTTCAATTAATAATGCTAATACATAATGCTTAACCCTTAATATGATGTATTACTACATTAATTAAACATTTGCTCAACATTTCATGTTAATAAGCAATTAATAAGTATACTTCGTGAACATTGGCGGCCACTCATCGTGATCACACTTTCAAATATGTGCATTATTTTTCATACGCTATTACATTTTCTAAGCAAATTCAACACTCAGGATACATGAACATTCATTAATAATTTTGTTAAAACTCCTGCGCTAGCATGTGTCCCTCTCTAATTGTAATTCCTGTGTTTCCTTGTTTGTGAATAGCTCCTCATGGTCCAGCATTCCCATTGTTAGTGCCTTAAAATCAATTTAAACTGTTTATTACTACACTGTGGTCTTCTAATTTATTTTAATGCACATATTTTCAATGTGAATAGAACATATCTGCTAGTGGACTATACAATGGGTGGTCTCTTCACGTGCAGTTGCACTTGATAACACGCAGAAGGGGAAATTTTCTCTATGATTTTATTCATATGCACTCCCACTTACTGGGCATACATTGCTATAGTTTATACTATTACCCGAGCTGCATCACTTCACACATAGGATGCAAATAGAGAAGGGTATCTGTGCCCTCAGCCTTCTGAAGCAATGCCCCCGAGCTGCTAAAGTGAAAAAGGCAGGAAGTGGTTGAATTGTTGTTATGCTATTAACGTGCAGAGGTTGATCTCTTCTGGACTATTGAACTTGCTGCAAAACATCAAGGTGAGCCTCCATTTAGTGGAGTTTACATCAGGCACTGTCGGTCAATGGTAGATAGAGCCAAGAAAATATACATGTTATTTGTCTTTGCACAGCAGTGGAAACTTCAATTTTATCCTGTCTGATCAAACTCATATTTAAGTTTTGGTCTGATTAACTGTAATGCCATATTTCCTCTACTCCCATGCCTGGCAAAGATCTGTGCAGAGCTAGAACAAGAGAATCTGTCCTGCTGCCCGAGTCTTACCAATATGCACAAGTGTAGGTGATGTCATCAACAATTAAATGAGTTTTGAAACTGATAATGTCATTTGTGATGTTGTTTAATGTTCTGTTTGATGCCATCAAAAATTATATTCGGTAGCTCAGTCTGTGTGGCTACTTTAACTGCAACAGATGTTCCTACATGGTCAAAGGAAGAACTACTTCCAAACTTTCAAAGTTCGAGAACGCGGCAGAAACAACGTTGCACTGTCAACTGTCACGGCGCTACAAATATCCAGAATGATTTTTGACACATGTTCCCTTTGGAGTAGTTCTTCCTTTGACCATTGCTAGTTACCAGTAGTTTTGTGCTAATAGACACAGACCTGTAGTGAGTAAAAAAAAAACGTTTTACTCTCTCTTTATTTTCATTTTTTTGAATGAACGGATTGCATTTATATAGTTGATGTTCTGGAGAAAGATTATTGTTCTAGTCCTGATGAAGCGCCAACAGATCCTTTTTGGACAGTTTTTAGCTGCGAAACATGTTGACTTTTTGTAAAGTTGAAAGTCATTGTGCTTCACTTTTTGACCCTGTAAAGTCTGGGATCATTGTTTCCCTTTCACTTTTTGTGTGTTTTTAACTTTGACCGGGTCCTCGCTCATTTATTAAATATTCTCTTACATTGAGGAGGTACCCAAGCCAAATTTATTTTGTATCTCTCCAGCTGTCTCTCAGTAACTGAAGATTATTGGTACTGAGATATAAACAATTTTTAATGGCTAGATGGTCCCATTGCAGTGCCAGTCTGTCAAGGAGCAGAGCCCAATGTTGATGCATGAGGGCTACTGCTTCTGACTGCGTGTGTGCCTTTGAGAGGTGTTTTTTTAGACCCTCCGCTTTTTGGCACAGTGCACTCGTTATTTTTATGATAGTACAATGGGAGAACGTGCACTGGACCAGTCAATCTCCCAGTCCCCACTTTCATTTTCCAAGACACTCTGGGCCACATCCTGCTGCATTCCCTAGCTAGAGTGAAACTAGCCTGGGCTGGTTGGGTTCGAGTTCAGGTAGGACCTGCCCTGACAGTTTAAGCTGGAGTGTTCCCACTGGAGAAGGGTCAAGACTGATCTGCATATGGATGGTTCCAGACAGAGGTGACATAGTGCACTAAATAACAATGGAATGGGATGTGGCCTGACTAATTATCAGTGGCTGAGATTAGTTCAAGCACTCCACCAGTGAATTTTATTTTTGTATATTTTAGTGTCTCGTAGTAAGTCGGATAGGTATGCCCTGATGTGGGTCCTATGTACACTTTGTAACTTGAACCAACCTATACCTGGCTGATGAGCTCAAATTTGGGTGAAACCAGTCCTGGGTTGCTTATGTTTCGGTTCAGACAGGTCCTGGCCTGGTAGTTAGGGCTGGACAGTTTCTATTGGAGCAGGGTCAAGACTGATTTGCATAGGGCTGGATCCAAACTGGAATGGTGTGGCAAGCAAAAAAAGAAAAACAATGGATTTAGGACCAGTGTAACTCCATTGGCTAATTGTCTGGCCTCCTGATCAAAGCCTCAGGGACTAAAAAGGCTCCAACCACCTTGAACCCAGCACCTGGACTCTGTCTGCTGTGCTTCCTTATACCCATTCTCCATGTGGTGCCATCCCAGTCCTGGACCCTTGGAAGTGGGCCTGACGGTGCTCTTCCACCCCCGGCTGTGATCTTGTGGGTTGAATCCATGCAACCCAATGCATCTCCTCGCAGGACCTCACATCACAGCCTGCAGTCTCCTCAGAACCTCCACTGTGCAACGCAACCTCGATGCAGGCCTTCACATCGCAAACCCCTTGTCGGCTGCCTCCTCACTGACGATGCAGGACTCCGCATCACATGCCTGCAGCTTCTTTGGAACCACCAGTGCACAACGCATCTTCAACACAGGAATTTGCATTGCAAGTCCCTCTTCAATTGCATTCTTGGCGATGACGCATGTCCCTCATCGCAGCCTCTCAGCTCCTCGGAGCCACCACTTCTTGAGACATCCTCAACACAGGATCTTGCAATGCTCCACAACCAATATTTAAGGTACTCTTGTTCCCCGGGCCTAGCTTGGTCCCCATGTCTGGCCTGTGCTCCATTAGTGTAAGCCTGAACTTGTGACTTTGTCCTGGTCCAGCATGACCAGATAAATGCAGTTGGTGCTTAGTGCTTCTGAGCACTATGTTTACTTGAAAGTTTAAAATTGCATATTTCTGGTTTATTAAATTTTACTCAATTTTTCTACATTGGTGTGTGATTTTTCCTTATTTGTGTTTTTACCTTATTGCTCTTTCACATGCTGCATACTTACTTACACATTGCTTCTAATTTAAGCCCGATTTTATTCCAAGCTACCAGAGTTTTCAGTATAGGCTAATTTGGGGTTTGCTTGTGACTTCACCCTGACAGGAATTGTGGTTGCTGTTTAAAAAGTGTTTCACTTCCCTCAACCAGGAATCCAATTTCCAACAAGGTTTCCAGATAGTTGTTGGAGGCTCTGGGCAGCCAATGTAAATTCCAAAGTATATAACCTTAAGAGGACATCAGTGACAGCCTCTAAAGCTTTGTTTTTGGTAAGCTGAAGTGCCTAAAGCTGTGTTCAGATCAAAGCCCTACCCCCATTCAAAGCTCCACCCCTACTTCTCACATGGAAAGTTTGTCAGAAATGTGCAAGTCTGTGTGCAAATGTGCTAAAAATGTGTTTTAATGAAACATGACAAAGGGTGTTGCATGATGAATTGGTTGCATGCATTTCAATGGGAGGCTTAAGTGTAGCAGGACAATGATTTGGAGGATTTGGGTCATTCAAGTACCCGCATAAGTCAAATGAACACTCTGGTTATTTACATGGACTAGGTTTTCCATTCTGTTGCTTTCCTTTTACAAGTCAGTGTTTTTACAAGTACTGTCCTGAACCACACAGCAACTCTTTGAATGCACTGAATTATTCACTGAAAGCAGAAGACTGCAAGCAAGTACCACCTGCTTTTGTGGAAAGAGCACAACCAATGGAAGAGCTCAGAGAGTACATGGAATGGAGCAATGTGATGTGTGTTTGTGCTAGATATGAGGGTGATGTATGTAAGTGTTGTAGTGTGAATATATGCTTATGGCTGCTGTTAATGTGCTTCTACAAAGTGTAGAAGTACCTCTAACCAGGAAAATTACATTCTGAAGGATGTTATTATGGGTCTCATTGCTGATTCTAATAGTTGATGTACGCAACCATGCAAATGATGCCTCATTGACAATGTCTCTTTGTGACATCTTTTTGTGTGTTTTGAGTGGGGACATTAACAGTGACTTGTGAGCAGCATCAAGAATGGTGAGAATCTTACTTTTTGTTATGTCTTTACTTTTTGAGTATTGCTAGAGGTACCTTCATGCAACTGAACAGTATGTATTACTAGACACAATGGGGGTCATTCTGACCCCGGCGGTCATGGACCGCCGGGGCCAGGGTTGGCGGGAGCACCGCCAACAGGCTGGCGGTGCCCCGCAGGGCATTCTGACCGTGGCGCTTTTGCCGTGGTCAGAAGAGGAAAACCGGCGGTCTCCCGCCGGTTTTCCGCTGCCCATAAGAATCCTCCATGGCGGCGCAGCTCGCTGCGCCGCCATGGGGATTCTGACACCCCATACCGCCATCCAGCCGCCAGGAACAGGTTGGCGGTATGGGGTGTCGTGGGGCCCCTGGGGGCCCCTGCAGTGCCCATGCCAATGGCATGGGCACTGCAGGGGCCCCCGTAAGAGGGCCCCACTTTGTATTTCAGTGTCTGCTTTGCAGACACTGAAATACGCGACGGGTGCAACAGCACCCGTCGCACCTTCCCACTCCGCCGGCTCCATTCAGAGCCGGCGTCCTCGTGGGAAGGTTGATTTCCACTGGGCTGGCGGGCGGCCATTTGGCGGTCGCCCGCCAGCCCAGTGGAAATTCCAGAATCACCGCAGCGGTCTGACGACCGCGGTGCGGTGTTCTGGCGGGGGTACTTTGGCGGGCGGCCTCCGCCGCCCGCCAAGGTAAGAATCAGGGCCAATGTGTGTAAGTGGTCCATAAAACTGTTCTGAAACATGAAACTTCATCCAAATACATATGAAATATGCAAAGGTTCTTATTCATCAATGATTAATTATCAATTAATGATCAATTATATGGTAATTGCACTGCATGTTCATATTTTAAGTTGTTTATTGGTTTCATAATAAAAAAACGTAAACAGAAAAAAGGAGAAGTTAATGCCAGTACCCATGACTTTGTTACAACAATACTTATTAGAGAGGAATTCAGTTTGCATCATGTAAAAATCCTCTTTATCAGCTCATCTGGTTAAGAAATCTAAAACATTGGCTGAATGTTATGTCATTCAATATCTTTACCAGAGGGGAGCATTTTGATCAAGAAAGTCTCTAACTTGTAGCTTCTCTAGAACATAAAAAGAGGAAAGTACGAGTAGGAATAAGAAAAGGTTCAGAAAAGAAATACAAAGCAGTGAGAGAATAGGCATCTTAGCTTAGTTTTGTATTTGGTTTTGAATTACGTGATGCAAGGGTGCCATAAATTTAGGGAGTTATAAACCTTATAGATGAGCTGATTGTGATGTACGCAAAGGTGTCTAGACTTATGAGTATTCATAGTGGCTTAACTTTGGCAAGATAGAAGTCTAGTGCGTTCTAAATTATGTTGTTTGTGGGTATCCTGAGATAGTGTATTTCTATTATGTTTTCTGCCCCACTGATATATCTCAACAAAGAAGCTACCTAGGTCTTTCCATTTGTTAATAATAATCTTGAGCCTAAGAGTGAACATTATGTCTAGCAGTAATAAGTTTGATCTGTTCATATTGGAGGTGGCAGACTAGGATGTTGGTCCTAAAACTGTAAAGGAGAATTTTGTGGGTGGTTAGAAGGCAAATATAACTTGTATGCACTGAAACATTTTGTTCCAGAATGTTTTCATTATTAAACAGCCAAAGTTTGGGAAGTCTGTCAAGAGTCCACAAGGTTCTGTGGAACTTGGGAAATGTGGTTTGTGATAGATTTGGTGTGATTTTCCTTTTGTGAATGAAGGCAATGGGTAGCAAGGGCACACAGTGGCCAGTGGACCATTCTGTAAACCATTTCTTTGGGTGATCGATTTAAGGTTAGATTGTGAAGGTTTCTTAAATGCATACATTTTAAAGACAATGTGGCTCTCCTTCTCAATTTTGTAGATGAACCACAAAAGTGAGTGATTGTAATTGGAGATGCTTCCATTTTCGGAAATTGTGACTTTCAGTTTTAGAATGTTATAGAACAAAGTGCTGGTTAGCTGAAATAAGTATTCCAGCATGGCAAAGGAGCGAGGGTTGTTATTTGATGGCCATTCTGTCAGTGAAAGGAGATAAAATGGGGCTGCTGTCTATGTTGAATTGGCCATTTAGCCGTAGATGGGTTCTGTTAGAGTCCTTAGGTTTTATCCTTGAGTTGTTTCAATCTTTAAAATTGCCTTTTTCTCAAATATTGCTCTAGGTTTCCAATCAACCTTTTTTGTTAGGTTGATGTACACAATTGTCAGTGAGTCACCGAGAACCTTGGTTGAAAAGGAAGGTTAGTTGAGTGTTTTGCAGTTTACCCCACCCAAGTCCTTTGGAAATCCTGGTTTATTGAATGAGATGAGAGCTTTTTTTCTCTATCCATTCAAATATATTGATTGGGTACAGGTTTAGTAGAGAGATTGGTCTATAGTTTTTAAAAAATATTTAAATCTTTGCCTTCCTTAGTGATCAAAGCAATAATGGCTTCTTTTGTGGAACCTATGATGTCACCCGATTTTTCATAGAGGTGGTATTATTCTAAGAGAGGAGTCTTTAAGTCCTCTCAAATGCTTTGCAACAGTAAGTGATATATCCATTGGGAGAAGGACCAGTTTCTAATATAACACCTTTAAGTTGAGAAACTTTGTAGTTTGTTAATCGATTGGTTGATCAAGGGGCTCATTAGGAGTTTGGCAGTCCCAACGCGGGATGGCCAAATCCGCAGGGAGGACACCATGGCGTCCCCAGCCCACCGTATTATATTGTTTCCGCCGGCCTAACCTGGCTGACCAACAGAAACCTTGAAATAGAGCGTTCCCGCCTGTCAGTCCAGAGGGAACAGTTTAACGAGTTGGCACTAGGCTCATAGCACAGACGGACCGACCAGCACCATCGGAATGCGCACTGCCTACACAGCAGACAGTGCACATTCCGATGGTAGTGGTCAGGGGGCCCCTACACTACCTTTCCGCCAGCCATTTCATGGCAGGGTCCCAGCCATGAAAAGGCTGGCGGAAAGTGGGGTTGTAATCAACATGGCGGCATTGAATTCACCACCACCATCGCTGATTACAAGCCTGAATGCCGTCATGCCATCAGGAACCATGTTTCTCAGGGGTACACCGGTTCTTTGTAATTTTGCGGTCAGTCTGTCAAAGCCACAGTAGTCCTACCGCCACCGCGAGCCTGGTGGTCTGAAGACTGCCAGGCTAATAATGAGCTCCCGAGTCTTTTTGGGTTTCAATGAGTTTTGGTAAGTGTTAGACCTGGCTTCCTTTTGCTTCATTTTTTGCCTTCTGACCACCTGCGTTTTTTTACTTTATTTTTGCTGGATTTAGAATTCTGTGCACTTTTCCACTGCTAATCACTGCTAATGTTCAGGTGCTCAGTACTCTACACATGTTGATATTGGCTTATCCACAACTGCTATATTTAATTTACTTGTAAGTCCCTAGTAAAGTTTACTATATGCACCCAAGGTCTGTAAATTAAATGCTACTAGTGAGCCTGCAGCACTGATAGTGTCACCCACTACAGTAGTCCTTTAAACATGTCTCAGGCCTGCCACTGCAGAGCCTGTATATGCCTTTTTAAACTGCCATATTGACCTGGCAAGTGTACCCTCTTGCCAGACCCAAACCTTCCTTTTTAGTACATATAAGTCACCCCTGCTTTAGGACCTGTTAGACCCAAGGCCATGGTGCAGTGTATTCAAAAAGTTGGACATGTACTTTTAAGTTTATCATGTCCTGGTAGTGAAAAACTTTTAATTTTGTTTTTCACTACTGCATGGCCTATCTCTCCCCTAGGTTAAATTGTGGTTACCTTGAAGCAACCTTTAAGTGTAACGTCCAATTAGGAAAATATAGAAATGTGTTGTTTTGTGTCTCTGTACTCACAATTTAAAATCACAGCTTATGGTGAAGTTGGGTTTTAAATTGCAACTCTAAAAATGCCACTTTCAGAAAGTGGCATTTTCTTTCTTTAACGATTCTGTGCCTCTGTCTGTCTCTGAATACACATCTGGGATGGGTGACAGCTGGGCTTTGTGCATTTCCTCTGATAGTCGCACTCAAAGGGAGCTGGGATGGGACATTTGCATCTAATGGCCCATCACCTTCCTGGCCTGGATGGGAGATAAAAGCTGACACACCTGAATAGGGCTGTGCCTCTCCCCACACAAAAAAAACAAAATAACCCTCTGTAGAGTGTCGAGAGCCAGGAAGGAAGGGTAGGGATCTTGTGTAGAAGCATGCCACATTTGAAAGGCTCAACTGGGTATAAGTACTGGAACCCAAACCCCACCAAATCAAGACACTTCTGGATCTGAAGGACATTCTGCCAAGAAGAAGGGCTGCTGTGCGGCCTGGAAAAACTGCCACTCTGTTTTCCTGCATTACCATGTTGGCCTGCTGTCTGCTACCTCTTGCCTGGGAGTGAGAAGGTCTGGGCTTTGCTCTCTACATCCCCTGAAAAACCAAATGACTCCAAGATCTTGCTGGCTTGCCTCCTGTTTGGGAAGTCTCAGGGCCATCAAAGACTTCACCTCAACTTGCTAGCTGCTGGACTCTGCCACTGTGAGTCCTGCCCTGCCAAGAGGTGCCAATTCAGTCCTGGGCCTTGAAAAAAGACTTTGCAGCTTTTTTTCATCAAAAACCAATGCATAAAGGCTGTTGCACCACTCGGAACCGCTTCAGTGCCCTTTGACGCTAACGCAGTGTCGATTCAATGATGATGCGGGGCTCAGCTGTGAGGTTCAATGATGATGGAGCACCGATCCAAGGACTTCGCTGCACAGCTCAATGAAGACACATCGCCTGCATTGAAAAGGGTTTGACGCCAATGCAGGACCCGACTGTGAGACTCAATGACAACTCATCTATCCAACTGCGCGTATTAGGACCTACGCATTGAGTCTTCACTGCCTACACGTGTTCCATCCACGGTCCTTTTTCAGCGGGCCCTGCATGGGTTCTGTAGCCAGTCTGCCCTTCATCGTGGTCAGCCTGAACTTTGGATTTACCCAGTCTAGTGCGACCTTACGTAACCTTTCAGTGCTATTGACTTTAAAGCACTACATTAAAGTTTTTTCTTTAAACTGTTGCAAAGTTTTCTCGTGGTGTTTTTCACTGTGTTACTGTAATTAAAGTGTTGCACAGATACTTTACACATTGCCACTTAAGTTAAGCCTGACTGTGCTGTGCCTAGCTACGAGAGGGTGAGCACAGGTTAATTTAGGGAGTGTAACTGACTTACCCTGACTAAAATTATGGTCCCTACTTGGACAGAGTGCATACCTCTGCCAACTAGAGACCTAATTTCTAACATTAAGGTTGTATTTTAAGTTGTTTTTACAATTTAATCCACTGATTAACTCATTCGTATTGTAAGAGTCCTTATCAAAGGCTTTAAATACCTGGTTGATATTCTCTGGGTTGATGTGGAGGTTCCATGATTTATCATTTATTGATTGAATATTGTTGTTTTGTTCAAATTTTAAGTCTCCAGCAAGAACTTTCCAGGCTTTGTTTCCTTCACATAGGTGGGTTGAGTTTTGTTTATGTATCCACCGATGTGCTGTAGAGCTCATAGGTTTGGTGTATTCATGTGTCATCTAATTTAATAGGTCTGTAATTTTATACTATTAGAGTTTCATTAACAGCTCTAATTTTATTATCTCCTGTTCTAATCTATTCAGTTCTGTATTTAGCTAGTTGTCCATTTTTGCTCTAATAGATGTGATGAACCATATGATGGTGGTTTTCGAAGCCACCAGCTATATACTATGAACATGCAGTTAATATTACTACAAAGATTTGAGTCTCTAGAAAGGAGACATAGATATTCATAACACTTCCTTTCCATCCTTGGTTACAATCCATTTTCCTTCATTATCAGTTTGAGAGTCTATTATTGAAATATTGTCTTTCTTAGCTATAATAGTGATTACATCATTTCTTTTTTTAACTGAGGTTAAACAGACTATATTGTTGACCAGTACACCTTCCAAAGATGTTGCTTCTGTGATGTTAGATTCATGGAGTATTCCAATATTTTCTTTTTCTTCATAGGGAGATTGATACCATATGCCTTGTAGTGAGGTCTTAGACTTAGTATGTATGCCTCTAGAACCATGAGGTATAGTCCAATATTGGGGCAGCTGAGTTGGTGTGTGTTATGAAGTACCAAATGGTGTGTATTATGGTGTGGTGTGTGTTATGAAGTACCAAATAAGTTGATAATATGAGTAAAAAAATTAGAACAATTTTGAAAAGAGAAGAAAGACAACATACAAGGACGAAAAAAAATGCAGGAATCCTCCCTTTCCCATAAATCCCTTCATCTACCCTCCCACTAGCCCCTTCCAATCCTCTACTTTGAGATGGGTTATACACAAGGTAAAGAAGAAAGAAGAGTACTGCTGCACACTCCACAGGCATCCTGGTTGCAAAATACAAGTAACCAAGGTCCAGATGTACTAAATACTTATTTTGTATTTCCTAAACAGTGACTACTTAGAAATTGCTGTTTAGGAAATGCAAAATGGTATGTACAAAAATAGAGATTCCCCAATAGTGATTTCCACAGCGTAGGAAACGCTATTAGAAAATCGCAATTTAGGTAATACCAAACTATTTGTTCCTGTGGGCCTAAGAATGGTTAAGCATTTCCTAATTTGCAAAATCCTATTAGGAAATTGCAAATTAGGAAATGCTAAAGCAAGAGTGACGTTCAGCCTAAGGCCCCCCTTGCTTCACCCTGAAAAAAGTGGTGCACATGTAAAGCACACATATGCCCTAGGGGCATTTGTGTGCTGTATTGCACTTTAAAAAAAAAGCATATTGGAGAATGTTTTAAATTGCACATTATTTCCATCCACCTTGAGTTGATAGTTATAGCATTTCCTAAATTCCCAATTTGCATTTAGGAAAAGCTTTGTACATGTGCGTAGGAAATCGCAAATAGGAAATCCATATTTGCGATTTCCAATTTGGGTGTCACAAGATGCGATTTCCACTGGGTCAGAAATCATATTCTGCGATACCAAACGGCCTTCGTACATGTCAAAAGGCTATTTGGCAATTCTTAACCTGCCGAATGGCAATTCAGCTTGTTAAGAAATTATAAATAGCTTTGAACATCTGGTTCCAAGTGTACAAGAAAAAATATTAAATAAATACAACAGTCCATCCAACTATTCTCATGTGAAATTATGCAAATCTACATAACATTTAAGTTACTAAACAATGACCGAATTATAAAAACAGATCAACAGACATTGGGGG
The DNA here is from genome assembly GCF_031143425.1 of Pleurodeles waltl. Classification (NCBI taxonomy): domain Eukaryota; kingdom Metazoa; phylum Chordata; class Amphibia; order Caudata; family Salamandridae; genus Pleurodeles; species Pleurodeles waltl. The sequence goes on along the minus strand of NC_090442.1, from coordinate 826,911,047 downwards.
TCATGACCGCCGGGGCCGGGGTCGGCGGTAGCACCGCCAACAGGCTGGCGGTGCTCCGCTGGGGATTCTGACCGCGGCGGTACAGCCGCGGCCAGAAACGGAAAGTCGGCGGTGTACTGCCGACTTTCCGCTGCCCATGGGAATCCGCCATGGCGGCGCAGCTTGCTGCGCCGCCATGGGGATTCCGACCCCCTCACCGCCATCCTGTTCCTGGCGGTTCCGCCCACCAGGAACAGGATGGCGGTGAGGGGTGTCGTGGGGCCCCTGGGGGCCCCTGCAGTGCCCATGCCAATGGCATGGGCACTGCAGGGGCCCCCGTAAGAGGGCCCACTTTGAATTTCAGTGTCTGCTCAGCAGACACTGAAATTCGCGACGGGTGCTACTGCACCCGTCGCACATCCTCCACTCCGCCGGCTCCATTCGGAGCCGGCATCCTCATGGAGGGGTGTTTCCCACTGGGCTGGCGGGTGGCCTTTTGGCGGTCGCCCGCCAGCCCAGTGGGAAACCCAGAATACCCGCGGGGGTCTTTTGACCGCGCAGCGGTATTCTGGCGGTTCCCTCCAGGCGGGCGGCTCCCGCCGCCCGCCGGGGTCAGAATGACCCCCATTGTAAAGTTTGAAATTAAAGTGTCCAATTATCTGTGTTATTGTCTGTTTGTGGTTTTGTCATGTTAGTGCTTAGCTAAAGATTTAGATAGACATCCTACATTTATGAAAAAGGAAATGGTTAGATTTATGGAGAAGGAACTAGCTACCTAACGGAAATGCAGAAGAACAAAATATGGTTAGCAGTGAGAGTTGAAGAGTCATACAGAAGGAGACTGTGGAAAGCTTTGTAGGCATGGCTTGAGATTGTAATGGTTAAATTAGTGAGTTATAAAAATTAGTATTATACATAGGATGCTGTAATCCCCATATAAACAGCAGTCACTAATTTCTTTATAATCAGCAACCTGTGATGCATTAAGTCACCGATTACAAAGAAAAACCATCAGAACTCTTCTATTATAGGTTTATTTCAGTCAAGTTCTGATGTCGCAAAGCCTGCTGCAGGCATCCAAAGTGAAAGTCAGCTCAGGTCAAGGAGCATAATTAAAGCAGCTGTTTAAAGCAACAAACAGAACTGTTGCTTTTCCATCTTCTGCACTATTTTAATGACTCACAGTGACAAGCAGAGAGAAGGTTTATTTTTTGAACTCTTTAGATAGAGATGAGTGAGAATCTTTCTGCATGTTTCTACACGTTCAGGGTAATGCAACTTTTGTTTTTAAAAACTGACATATTGTACTGTTTCTAATATCTGTTTGCAACAAATATCTTAACAGGTTTTTGATGTGTTTAATTTTGCACCAGAGTTTTTTTTTATCATTCTTCTTATTTGCAAACATGCTCACGTTTTCATATGAAAAAGCTATGCACCAAGGTTTTAAGTGGCTTGTGGGAAAGGTGATGGTGTGCCCATATATTACATGGGATAAAGTACCTGCTGGCATATATGATGAGACAATTGTAAGTCACCTCATAGTTCCATAACCTTATAAAGAAACTCTGCCTTTGGCCTTGTTCTGTCTAGACTCCCGTAATGGTAACAAGACTGCTGGATTTTGGGTGGCAGCACCACCGAGCATGGGAGACTGAGTCTGATCACACACTGGGTGACAGCTGTCAGTCTCACCCTTTCTGACAAACTAGCAACACCTCACAAATAACAGAGGTAGAAGTGATATGTGGCAGCCTATTGCATGACACTCAGACTCCTCAGGGAAGTCGTGGTGGAAAAAATCTTACCCATTTATCTCGGTTATACAAGCCTCATACATGCAAGTACAAAACAGAAGCAGCATCTTGGTTCAATAGGTTTTATTGAAGCAACTGTGTTCTACGAAGAAAGGCATGAGTTGCGATTATGAGGATAATGAAACACAGTGTTATTACAGCAGTTACCAAAAAAGTAAAACACAAGTAGAGTCCCACCATGTTGTCATATTAGTGTGCCTAACATTCCTACCTGCACTACTAAGTTTCAACATGAGAGCAAATAGCAGTGGTAGCCCTAATCCACCCTTCTGGTTCCGGGAAGGAAGCACAACCTCCAGACCTGTGGTCAGAGGTAAAGAAAAGGTCTGTTAGTCGGCTGAGAGTCCTTCCACATAGACGTTTAGAAATGGGGTCTCTAGTTGGCAGTGGTTTGCACCCTGTCCAAGTAGGGACCCTAACTCTAGTCATGGAAAGGGAGTCACACAGCTAAGATAACCCCTGCTCACTCCCTTGGTAGCTTGTCACGAACAATCAGGCTTATCTCAGAGGCAATGTGTGAAGTATTTGTACACACACACACAGTATTACAGTGAAAACACCACAAAGATACTCTACACCAGTTTAGAAAAAATAGCCAATATTTATCTGAGTAAAACAATACCAAAATGACAAAAATCCAACATACACAAGCAAAGATACACATTTTTAAAGATTAAATCTCAGTAAAGCGCTTAGAAACACAATAGCTCCAACTGAGGCTATCACAATGTCTTTACCAACAGTCCAATGCCACTTGCAAGCGAGTGCAGGCCGGTCATAGAGTTGCGCGGACCCCAGGCACAGAACCTTCAAAAACAATGAGGAAACAAAGACGCTGCATGGAGTCGGGGAAGTGAGATGTCGCTGGACCTGGAGCAGAGCTGGTTTCTTACTGCTACTGGGAAAGGGAGGCATCGGTTTCTTACGGTTGCTGGGGAGATAATGTGGCATCTGTAGTGAGGCATCTGTTCCTTATGACCCGGAGGAGTCGATGAATCCAGCAGGTCAAGATTCAAGCCATCGACTTCACAATGTTGTGATCACACCATGGGGCCACAGGTGCTGTGGCGGAGTCGGGTGTCCTGCACATAAGGGACATGGCACTCAGGACTCACGCTGTGGTGGGACTTCAGAGGTGCTGCAGTGGTATCAGGCCTGCGGCGTCCGCCGTGGTCATTGCGCATGGCAGGCAGAGGCATGGAGTCGGACACTGGTTCCGAAGTCGCTCTGGAGTCAATGTGCTTGATTTGTTTTTGATTGCAATAAAACTCAGACCCAGGAGCCCAGGAACTGGATTTGGTATCACTTAGCGAGTCAGGACTCTCATAAAGAGAGTCTAGGTGCTGTCAGATGAAGTCTTTGATGCCTCCGAGACTTCTAGCAGTAGGCAAGCTCACTCCAAGCCCTTGGAGAACCTTTGGAAGCAGGATCTAGAGAACAAATTCTATTCCTTTCACTCCCAGGATAGAAGCAGCATGTAGCAGTCCAGCACAGCAAAGCAACAGGCAGAGTAGTACCCCCTCCTACAGCATCCAGGTCTTCTTCCTGGCAGAATGTCCTCAGTCCAGAAGGATTCTAAGGTTGTGGTCTCAGAATTCCAGTACTTATACTCATTTTGGCTTTGAAGTAGACTAACTTCAAAGGAAAGGCTTTGTAGTGCACAAGACCCTAGCTTTCCTGCCCTGGCCCCAGACACACTCCAGGGAGTTGGACGCTGCTTTGTGTAAGGACAGGCACAGCCCTATTCAGGTGCAAGTGTCAGCTCCTCCCACCACTCTAGCCCAGTAAGGCCCATCAGGATATGCAGAACACACCTCAGCTGCATTTGTGTGATTGTCTAAGAGTGAATTCACAAACAGCCCAACTGTCATCCTGACCCATACAAGTATTCAACAGACAAGCAGAGCCACAGAAAGGTCAAGCGAGAAAATGCCCACTTTCTAAAAGTAGCATTTTCCACCTATAATTTAAAAAACCGCTTTACCAAAAGATTTATTTTATATTGTGAGTTCAGAGACCCCAAACTCCACATCTCTTATTGGTCCCAATGGGAAATTACACTTAAAAGATATTTTAAGGCAATCCCCATGTTAACTTATGGGAGAGATAGGCCTTGCAATAGTGAAAAACAGATTTAGCAGTATTTCACTATCAGGACATGTAAAACATTCTGGTGCATGTCCTACCTTTTAGCTACACAGTGCCCTGCCCAGGGCGCTTCATTGGGCCTACCTTAGGGGTGACTTACATGTAGTAATAGAGAAGGTTTGGGTCTGGCAAGTGAGTGCACTTGCCAGGTCGACCTGGCAGTTTAAAAATGTACACACACGCACTGCAACAGCAGTTTGCTGGGTAGTCATGTGGGTGGCACAATGAGTGCTGCAGACCCACTAGTAGCATTTGATTTAAAGACCATGGGCACACATAGTGCACTGTACTAGGGAGTTACTAGTAAAATATGTCAAACATGGATAAACCAATCACTAATACAATTTAGACAGGGAGCCGTTGCACTTTAGCACTGGTCAGCAGTGGTAGAGCCCAGAGTCCTAAAGCCAGCAAAATGAAATTCTGCACAGGATCAGAAATAGGTCAGAAGCCAAAAAGACAGGGGAAACCATGCCAAAAGCTGACAGGTCTAACATAGACGAAGAGGAACCAAAAGGTTTCTTCAGAAACTGCGACAACATGCATCATGATATGGCAAATTGGCTGGAATGTTCTGTCTAAGATGATGTGGGCAGTGTGATGTTTTATAATAACATCTGTTATTCCAAGAACTGCCCTGACGTGACAACATATAATTTTCTGTGTAGGGGAGACAATGTTCCCTTTGGACTGGCAATACCCAGCAAACATTGTGTACAGCCTTGGGTTGAGCACAGTATGAAAATGTACAAAAAAATAAATAACATACTCTGCAAGGAAGGACAACTGATAAAAGGAATAAAAAACATCTCCACTAAAATGAAGCTTTGCTAAAATAATAAAATGAATGAAAGCAAAATGTAACTGCATAAAAGGGCACAGACCTCAGGCTCAGAGCTAAATAAAGTGCTTATGTAATATGCTAAAATAACCTCACAACAGTTACTCTGCATGGTTATGAAACACCTCAGAGACTTACAAAATCCTATAACGTACGGCAGGAGGTACTTTATCCCTTATATAGTTTGATTGTTGTTAAATGGTTAGTCCAAGGTAAGTGTTCAGATTAAGAGGGGAGATTATGTGGCTTTCTGAGTTGGTGAGTCATGTGCAAAGAAGCAAGGAATCATCTTTGGATTGAGTAATTTCACATTAGACGGAGGATGTTATCCCATAGCTTTCATTGACGCAGCGCCTCTTTCAGAGTCTGATACATTCGCCCGAAAGGACAATAAGTCATTGTGATCTTAGAAGATTTGGGATTTCCCTTTATATGGGATTCTAAATCCCACCAGTCCAGCAGAGGACAAAGAGTTGTTCATGTTGCGCAGCTTTGGCATTTTTTAAAAAGCATTTCATTGTTGGGGCAGTGCCTTTAGAGCAATCCTGGGAAATACTGATTTTCTTTCCTTCCCACATGAAAAATTTGTTGTCAAGAGAGCTCTAAAATTAGCTCAGCATGGTGATATCCTTTAGGCTTGTACAGAACCGGTACTGGGAACTAGCTATTAGTAGCGTTCAATGGTTTGTAAGATCGCACATGGTGTGCTCTTTCAAATTCAAAATCTTTAGTGAAAGCAAGGCCAGTTACATTGGGGATCCAGCTCATTTGGTCTTATCTTCCTCTAGGTACACCGAAGATGCAAAGTTTGACCTTCTGTTTCTATCTTCCAGTTCCACCACTCCTTCCCTTAGATTAAGAGCTTTGTTCTTGGTTACTGTTAAGTCTTTGTTAATTTTGATTTCTTCACCTTTCGGGTTTCTTATTCTGCTGTCTGTTTCTTTCTGTTAGCTTCTCAATATCATTATGCATCCCTGATATAGGCAGTTGCATGACATCATTGTTGACTTTAGTACTGTGACTGAGCTGCAGAATGTCTGAGAGCTTCTTGAATGTAGCTTTCATGGTACTATTGATGTCTGTCTTGTTTAAACTGATAATTTATGATTGGGTGGTTCAGCATTACGGCTGTAATTTTTATTTTTTATCAGTCATCTTCTTGCAGTGATAGTCCCATTGTAAGGCTGTATATTGAAACGCTGCTGAAGGCAGATTACTTTCACTTAGTTCTTTGTTTTACTGAACTGATATTAGTGACAAATAAAGCTCTATTACTTGTAGTTCTATTAGCACTTAAAGTTCAGTTGGCTAATGGAGTATTTAACAAGTGGATAACCAGATTCATGACAGCAATACTATTGTTTCCAGCATTGCCAGTCTTAGCAACATCACGATTTTATGCCAGCTTTACAGGCCACACCAGTCAATAGTCATGTGCAATCTGAATGGGTCAACAAGCAGATGGGCTTTGAGTTTCCCCACCCCCCTGGCCAACATCATCAGAGCCCATGGGTTAAACATAATATCCTACGCAGACAACGCCAAGCTCATCCTTTCACTCTCAGACGTCCCCACCATCACCAGAGCCAACTTCTGCAAGTGTTTGACGAGCGTCGCCGACTGGATGAAGAGCAACTGCCTGAAACTCAATATACACAAAACACAAGTTCTCTTCTTTGGCAACAACATCTCCCTGTGGAATGACTCTTTGTGGCCCTGGGAACTGGACCCCTCACCCACACCACAGACCATGCTTGCAATCTTGGCATCATCCTGGACAGCACACTCTCCATGAAAACATAGTTCAACACAGTCTCCTCCTCCTGGTTTTTCTCTCTTCACATACTCTGGCAAATCTTGAAATGGCTTCCTATCAACACCAGACGCACCATCATTCAAGCTATGCCACAAGCCTCCTGTCATGATTCACCTTTCTCTTACCGCCTCTGTCAGATGTAGGTGGAGTACGACTTCGGATCTTGGCCAAGATGAGTGCGACCCCTTCTGGTAGCCATGGTGCTGCTGGCAAGATGAAAGCCCAAGTAGTCTGTGCCCTCCAGAATGAGCTCCAGAGGAAAAATCGCCAGGGGAAAAAAACACAAGAAAAGAGCTCCAGAAGATCAGAAAAGGCACAGTAGAACTCAGGACTCCAAGAACTGAAACATCATGAATCTACAAGATAAACCAGGCAGGAACAATCCACAGCAGGAACACACAAAAGCGAAGAGCACCACCAACCAGAGTGTTGCAACGCAAAAAAGAAAGAAACTGAAGCTCCTTATATACCAGAAAATAGGAAGTGAACAAACAGGAAAAAGGAAAAATGCCAATTAAGTTGGAAAACTGTCATAGGACAAACTAGGCAAAACACCATTTTGGAAAGGGACTAATCAAAGGAAAGAGCAATGCATGTTGGGAAGGACAAGCATTCTAGGAGAAAGAAAACATGGCCCCCAAAACCAAAGAACGAACAGCCCAAAACCAAAGAACAAACATTAGATATGGGTCGCGGGGGCCACCCGCGACACAAGAACAGAGCATGCAGCGTCCACTGTGAGATTTGCGGCCCAACCCTGGACCGTCGTACAGGAGAAGGACACTGCAGGCAGACAAATGACCTGTAGCAGGTCAGACGCACCAAAAATCAGACCGGGGGGCCTCCCCTCAGGACGAAAATGGAGCACCATGGGTGGATTAATTACCCGGGGTGTAATATTAGTCCACCCCCCTCCCAGAGCCCCAGGTTCAGCAGGAAAAAGCCAACAAAATTTACAAACAAGAAGGGGAGCATGGACAGAAGAGGCATCTTCCCAAGAACAATCACTAAGAGGGAACCCTTCCAATGAGCCAAAAATTGAAGACGGTTTCGAAAGAACCGTGAATCACAAATCTCTTGTACCTCATATTCTGGTTCATTATCCACCAACAGTGGAGGAGGACAATCATGCAGTCTGTGAAAAGGATCAGAAACATACGGTTTCAACTGTGAAAAGTGAAAAACTGGGTGTATCTTCCATGTCCGAGGCAATTGCAGACAGAAGGAGACCGGATTAACAATATTTACAAACTTAAAAGGCCCATAATATCGAGTTTTAAATTTGTTTGTGGACAAACGAAAATGCAAAAATGTTGATGAAAGCCAGACCTTATTCTGAACCTGATACAAGGGAGAAGGACGTTGTCTTACATCAGTAGCTTTCTTCATGAACTGCTATGCAGTCAGCAAATTAGAACGTATCTTTTTTCGGACACTACAAAAACAACCGGATAAAGAAGTTACAGCTGGAACAGAGGAAGACTCGATATTCACTGTGGGAAAGGCCCTGGATGATACCCACACGTACAAAAAAAGGGGTTGCTTACAATGCACTATGCACTGTATTGTTGTATGAAAACTCTGCCAAGGATAGATATTGGGACCAGTCAATTTGAGTTGCATTACAAAAACAATAAAGATACTGCTCAAGGCCCTGAATTAGATGTTCTGTTTATCCAATAGTTTGAGGATGGAAACCAGAGGATAATGCTACCTCAATTTGCAATAGTTTACTGAATTGTTTACAAAAACATGAAACATACTGGGGGCCTCGGTCAGAAATGATAACGAAAAATGAAGACGAAAAATTTCCTGTAAAAAGATGTGGCTCAAGTCTTGAGCAGTGGGGAGTTTCTTAAATGTTGTAAAAGGAGCCATCTTTGAAAAATAATCTACAGTGACCATGATCACGGTATTCCCTACAAAGGATGATAGGTAACATAAACAAATCAGTACATATAGTATGCCTTGGAAATGGTGGAACAGGCAAAGGTTGTAATAATCCTGCATGTTTGGTATGAGGTATATTAGCTTGTGCACACACTGGAAAAGAAGAAACATAGGTCTTAACATCTTTTACAACTGTAGGCCACCAAAAAGATCGAAGGATTAGTTATTGAGTTGCCTTAATCCCACGATGACCCACAACAGGTGAATCATGACACATCTGTAATGCTTCTATTTGCACCTTTTTGGAAGGAAGGAATAACACTTGTTTGTGGTGATAATATTCCTTGATTTTCTTCAGTTGGGCATTCAATGTCTCCCATTCTTCTTTAGTAAGTGCAGCGTATTCAGATAACACTCAGTTCATAAAGGATTGTACCACTCCAATGATTTGAACGGGTTCTATAATATGCTGTGTAGGAATGGTCACACCCTCTGGATGATGACGGTAAAAGGCATCTGCTATAATATTCTGTGGTCCAGGCTTGTAAGTAATGAAAAAATCATATTGTCTGAAGAAAAAGGCCCATCTTGCCCGTCGACTGTTCCGACACTGAAAGTTCCGAAGGCATAGTAGATTCCAATGATCAGTCCTGACCTCAAAGGGTTCTTTGGTTCCCATTAGGAAGTGTCTCCATTCAGTACAGGCCACCTTTAAAGCAAGTAATTAATGCTCCAATATAGAGTAGTTTTGTTCAGAATCCATCAAAATATGAGATAAATAGAAAACTGGATGTTCTAATCCATCTTCATTGTGTCTTTGTAGGAGTACGGCCCCTATCACTTTATCAAATGCATCTGTTTCAACTATAAATGTTTTCATGGTATCGGGATGCCGTAAGATTGGAGCCTGTGTAAAAGTTCATGTCAGATCCTGAAAGGTTGTCTTAGCAGATTCAGTCCAACTGAATCCATTCCTGAGATTTTCTTTCTTTAAAGTGTCTGGGAGAAAACTTGTTTGCTGGGCCAAATTTTTTATGAATTGCTGATAAAAATTGGCTAATCCTATGAAACATTGCATCTCTTTTATAGTGGAAGGAGATGGCCAATCCAGAATGGCTTGAACTTTTTCAGGATCCATGGCGATGCCAGTCCTGTTAATACAGTAACCCAGATACTCCACTTCAGACTTCTCAAACTCACATTTTTCTGGTTTACAAAATAACTGATGCTTTCTGAGTTTTTCGAGGACTTGGATAACATGTGACGTATGTTGGTCTGGTTGAATAGAATACACTAAGATGTCATCTAGATATATGACAACTATTTGATTTAGTAGATCTGAAAATAAAGAATACATGAATCTTTGAAATATAGAAGGAGCGTTCGTTAGACCAAAAGACATCCCTCAATATTCAAAATGGCCCAAGGGAATCCTAAAAACGGTCTTCCACTCATCTCCTTTCTTTATTCAGAGGAGGTGATAAGCACCCCATAAATCCAACTTGGTGAACCTCTGTGCTCCTTTAACTACTTCCAATTTATCCTTTATAAGGAGCAAAGGACATCTGTCCTTTATGGTTATCATATTGAGACCGCAAAAGTCTAAGTAGGGACGCAAATCTTTTGTCTTCTTTGGTACAAAAAAAAGAGGAGCTCCTGCAGGTGAGGAAGACTGTGTGATCAGACCGCTCTTTATATTCTCATCCAGATATTCTCTAAGTGTTTCTTTTTCAAGATCAGAAAGAGAATACATCAGCCCATAAGAAACAACTACTTCAGGTTCCAGTGGAATGGCACAATCATATTCTCAATGAGGTGGTAAAACAGGACTTACAGGCTTTTGGTAGACATCTACCAATTCTGCATATTGTTTGGGTACCCGTTGAATGGAATTAATAGAACAACCTGCCTCTTTGCTTTCCAATGACACAGCTATGGGAGACCAATATGAATCTGAAGAATAACAGTTACATCCCCAAATCGTTCTGGTTACCCAATTAATGTAAGGATTGTGTAGTGTCAGCCAAGGTATACCTAATATAATCGTATTATTAGGAGATGCAATCAAAGTAAAGGTAAGATATTCCTGGTGTTTCCCAAACTTCAAACACAAAGAAGGAGTGGTATCTGTTACGGGTCCTGATGAAAGAAGTGTACGATCTACAGTATGGACCTGTTCAGGTGTTTCCTTGAGTATACCAGGTATCTTCTTTTCCTTGGCCCATTCTTTATCAAGATCGATACCACTAGCACCACAATACAGTAAAGCAAGGACTCTTTCTTCTCTTCCATCTGTTAATTGTAACAACTTGGGCAATAGTAAAAGAGACGATGTTTCCATCTTAGAAGAACAAATAGAAGGGATCTCTAACCATCCCATCCTCTCCCTTCTTACAGAGGATGGGAATCGGAGTTCCCCATAGCCTTTGCGGGACGAGTAGACAAACACAAATCAAATGTCCTGAATTGCCACAGTACATGCACAGTCCTTTCTTTCGTCCATGTTCACGTTCTGTTTCAGATAGTGGGCCACAGGTCATGTCTATTAGCATCGGTCCTTCTCCAGAGACAATGGGTGCAGCTGCTCGATTATCCTCTTGACGTTAGGTCACTGTACGTGAAGATCCCAAATGAGATTGAATACGACTCTTCCATTTCTCAGAACAAAGTTCCTGAAGGCGGTATTCTATGGATAATGCCACATCCACAAGTTCTTTTATGTTGTATGTTTTCGTACAAATGTACCAGTTCATCCTTTATTTCTGCACGTAACCCTCTATGAAAAAGGGTAACAAGGGTAACAAGAGTGCATTCTACCCAAGTGATCTCTGCAGCCAAATGACGAAACCTGGTTATGTATTGCAAAACATCCTGATTACCCTGTTGGATGTCCCATAAAGCCTCTTCTGCTGCAGAGTCCAGGGCACTCGAACATTTGTTTAAAGGCCTCAACAAATGGAGTGTAATTAGACAATCGGGAATCATTCGTGGTCACCAAAGGAGTCGCCCATGCTAAAACCGACCTGACAGAGCACTTATCAAGTAAGCAACCTTGGTCTTCTCCTGAAGAAATTGTGATGGGCAAAATGCACAGAATACTGTCAAGGAATCAAGGAATTCTTTCAACATATTGGGATCCCCAGAGAAACATTGAGTAGCTTTAGAGACAAATGGAACATCTGTTATTTTGGAAGCCAAGGCTTGTTGAAATGCAGCATTTTCCAAATGTCATTGTTGCTGTTCTTGAGCCTGATTTTGTACAGCAAGTACTAATGATTGAGCTGTCTCCGCCATCTCACCCGGACGATCTTCCATTATCTTTAGGCCACAATGGGTTTTTGGGAGTTGCAATCTGTCACGATTTTGTTAAAACCTCTGTCGGATAAAGGTGGAGTACGGCTTTGGCTCTTGCATGTCCTGGTCTGGCCAAGATAAGGGTGACCCCTTCCGGGCGCCATGATGCTTGCTGGTAAGATGGAAGCCCAAGCAGTCGGTGCCCTCCAGAAGGAGCTCCAGAGGAAAAACCACCATGGGAAAAACATCCAGAAGAGAGCTCCAGAAAATCGGAAAAGGCACAATAGAACTCAGGACTCCAAGAACTGGAACATCAGGAATCTACAAGGAAAACCAGGCAGGAACAATCCACAGCAGGAACACACAAGAGCGAGGATCACCACCAACCAGAGTGTTGAAACGCAAAGAAGAAAGAAACTGAAGCTCCTTATATACCAGAAAACAGGAAGAGAAAATACAGGAAAAAGGAAAAATGCCATATTAAGTTGGGAAAGTTTCAAAGGACAAACTAGGCAAAACGCCATCTTGGAAAGGGACTAATCAAAGGAAAGAACTGTGCATGCTGGAAAGGACAAGCATTCTAGGACAAAGAAAGCATGGCTCCCAAAACCAAAGAATGAAAATCTCAAAAGCAAAGAAACAGATAAGTATTAAATATGCGTTGCAGGGGCCACCTGTGATGCAAGAACAGAGCATGCAGTGACCATGGTGCAATATATGGCCCAATCCCGGGACACCAGCCCTCACATAAGAGAAGGATGATGTGGGCAGATAAACAGCCTGCATGCAGGCCTGACGTGCAGAACATCGGGAAGAAAATGGAGCATCGCGGGTGGATTACTGACTCGCGGTGTAACACGGCCTGGTCTACCGCAATGCTCGCTACGCAGGAATCACAACACATCTCCTGTAGAGATTGCAAACCATACAGTACGCCGTAGCCAGACTCACCCTCCCTAAAAGGACCCACATCACCCCAACCTCAAAAAACTCCACTGGCTCCCCATATGGAAGAGATGTCACTTCAAGATGCTGATCCACACCTTCAAGGCCCTGCACAACGAAGGAGCAGCTTACATAAACCACTGAATGAACTTCCACCACACACTCCAAACACCTGCGATCCGGCTCCCTCGTGCCCACCTCCCTCATCCACCGAAGCAACAGTGGAGGACGCTTCTTCTCCTACCTCACATCTAAATCCTGGAACGACCTCCCCCGGCACCTACAAACCTCCACCTCGCTCCTAGAATTCCTGAAGGCACTCAAGACCTGGCTGTTCAACTGATCACACCAATGCAGCACATCCCTTAGCACCTGGATACTCTCACACGTAATTAGACATGCTTTACAACTCAGATTGATTGATTGATTGATAAGTGTGAGGTATAGACTTGGAGGCTACTATTACCACGTCAAGAGTTGGTAACTGCACTGGGACTGACATAGACAGACACATGAATTGTTTGTTTATGATGTGCTTGGGGTTTTGCTTATGAAGCAACAGATATAGGCCCAGATTCAAGTCAAGGTAATAGGTGGTTAGGACTTAGGGCCTCATTAAGATATTGGCGGCAAATGCCACCTACCGCCAACACGACGGCCGTCAACATACTGTCGCCGTGGCTACCAACCGTCCATTGAATTATGACTGTAGCCGGAATTCCGCCAGTCTTCTAGCCAAGGTAATGGCGGCAGAGAGCCGTAAGATGGTGCTGCTGCGAGCAGCAGCGCCACGCCAGCAAAATGCTGCCTGCCGTATCATGAGCCCTGATACGGCCTGTCGGTGTTTTGCTGGTGGACACTGCTGCTGGCAGCAGTGCTGCGTCCAGTCTCCTGCCGGAGGACCCCCTGCAAGCAGGTAAGTCAAGTTCTCTGACAGGAGAGGGGGTGGGGGTGTTGTGTGCATGTGTGGGGGTGTGTGTGACTGTGTTTGCGTGCATACATGTGTAATGTGTGTGTGCATGAGTGGGTGAGTGTGTACGTGCATGTTGTGTCATGTGATTGCGTGTGTGCCTGGATGTATGTTTGTGAGTGTTGCTGTGAGTGTGTGTGAATGTATGCTTGCCTGGGTGAATGTGTGTATGCGTGTGTGTATGGGTGTGCATGTATGTGCATGTATGTGTGTATATGTGGGGGAGGTCTCTGGGGAGGGGGAGCAAGGGAGACCCCTATCAGTGCCAGGGAAGGAATTCCCTGGCACTGATAGTGCCTACCGCCATGGTTTCCGTGGCAGTACAGAAACCATGGCGGTGGGTGGGGTCTAAATGCCATGGGTGGCCTAGTGACGGCCGCCGGGCTGGAGACTGTAGTCTCCAGTCCGGCGGTCGTTACCGCTGTGGTGGTTGGTGTGTTAACTTGGCGGTTTGGCTTTGGCCAAACCAATTTCATAATTTTGGAGGTATGTACCGCCAGCCTGTTGGCAGTACTACCTCTACTATTACACCGACCGCCAGGGTCATAATGACTCCCTTAGTCTGTTAATGATTGTCAAGGAATGTGGTGTTTTGTCAGTGAGATTGCAGCCATTTGGTGGGGGGGGGGTCGCATTGAAGTAATGTAGAAGATTGAAATACGCTAATTGCAAAAACATTTTCAGCTGCCTGTTTTATGTCTGACCATTTTGATATTAAGGATTGAACACTTTTCTTTTTAACCTGAGACATTAGTCAAAAGCTCAGTGACTCAGTGAATAAGAAAAAAGATGTAGAGAACTTTTTCATTGCGTCATGGCTGCCATGTAGTGTCAGTGTGATTTTGAGCATCTTATAGTATAGCCAAACGTAAGCGTGTATTCTCTTGTATGCTTCATTTGAAAATCACAGGAATTTGACTAAGGTTGGTGCGCTGTGCTATGGAGGGAGTATGGTTTGTAGCAATGTCAGCTGGTGGCAAAACAGGGCTGAAGCTGAAGGATGACCATAAGCCCGTGTGTGTTCCTGGCCTGCCACTGGGTGCCCCGCAAGTGCCTGCCTCCCCCCTGAAAGCCAACATAATTGCGAGTAATAGAAGTTGCAGGAGCTGGTGAAAGGTGGGTGTGCAGCAGGAGTTGTCGAAAGTCATAGAGCATGCTGGACGCCAGGTGTTCTCGATCTACCATAAGCACCATTTAGCACTCGGCAGTCAGTTAGAATTTTTCTCAATCTCAGGTCAAAATTGAAGCTGATTCCTTTCCGCATAGATGCGGAGTATTTTCCAACCACTTGTGCTTTTACAGGGGTGTATTGCAACAGATGAACCACTGGGGTAGGACCTTTAGGAATAAGCAGCCATTTTCCACTCCGCCAGGCCACACCCCTCCACTTGCTGTGTACTTTTAAAGGGTGAAGAGAATGAAATTAATGAAAGTACCTAGATCTGTGAATTCGTGAATGCAAAATACTTATGCACTTTATTTTAATTTTTGAGCGAGGAGAGCAAAGAAACATAATATTTTCAAACTATCTCCAGCTCTTTTTAGACCATTGAGACAGTATCTTTTTTCCTTAACATACACTTGCTTAAGTAATTTGTGATACAGCAGCTGAAAGATGCTCATTTCCAGATAGGAAATGAGCCTTCTTTGCGAACAGAGTGTAAATTAATTGTCTAATTCTGCCAGAGTTACATTAGAGCGTCAGCTAGTCTGGAGGAAACATTATTCGTGTGTGAAATGTCAGGTGTGCGAAGATTCAATGCCGAATGCAAAATTGATTTTATTCTGATGAATTCTCAACCAGGAGTGCTCAGCCAGCCATTAGGAAGGGCATTTTTTGTTTGTTTTTTAAAAAGCGCTATGCATTACATAAAACAAGTGTAGCGAGTGTAGCCATGGTTTTAGAGTGAATTATGCTTTATACAGAGGTAGAGCTGCAGTCATGGTGATTAATCGCCTTTATTAGTGGGACATTTTGGTCATCAGGGGAACTCTGTTTCATCCTCCTTTCTCGCGTTCTGGTGTGACCGTGACGACACGGACTCCTTTACACCTCTCTTCCAGTTCCCTTGTTATTAGCAGTTAGAGTTGCCAGCAGCTGGCAATTAGTGACCATGTGCGTTTGAGCGGGAACGTGACCGCCTGATTAGCCTCACTGTAGGAATTTCAAAAATCTCCTCTATTTAAGAATGAAATACAAGTCAAACGAAAGATTTTTAGACATCAGATGCTACAACAATGCACATATTTCGCTTCTTTAATCCATGCTCCTGCATGGCGTTTTTAGGAAGTGGGGGTCACCCCTCCCCCTCGCCTTTGTTTCTTGCAGGTGGAGTAGAAGAGTTTAGTTTTTATTTTAAATTAAACTACTTCAAGCTGACCATTACAGCTTTGCTATGCATGAAGACTCAAGCCACTCTTACTACCAAGAAGCTGATATTACCTGATATGGCACTATACAATTAAATCAAACACTGTGTTAGCGCGTCTGACCTTAATAAGTAAACTTACAAGGGGACGCGAATAGGTTGATGAACCTTTTGACTCGCAATTACGATGTTCTTACCATAGCTCCAGTACATGCAACTCAATAACCAAAACACATTATCAATAATCAACAACAATCAATAACAGTAATAATCAATAGAGTCAGTAATTGTCACGCACCATGACTTTTCAGTCATGAATAACCACACCTTTTAGTAAAAGTTAGAATATTTTTTTCCCTATATTAACAATGCTAAGGTCATGTAGATTGTTCTCAAAATCAAATGAAACACATACAGAAATAATACTGACTTTCCAAAGTGGCGGAAGAAACGTAATCGAATCAAAGCTTGAACTACGACACATTCTAAGTTTATGGTGCAATAGTTTAATAACTTAATCAACTGTGTCGAAATGATTACATATATTTGAGTTCAGCAGAGAAATTCATCAAGTAATTTCCCCTATTAGCAGATTTTCATATGTGAGGATCCCTAACTAACATCAGATTAGCATCAGCATGTTGGGCTTCATGCAAAACAATTTAGTAACACGAATTTGGAAAAACATCTAACTATGGCCCTATCAAAACAGTGCAGTTGGTACCTAGAAAGAAAAAGCAATTAGACATAATAATCAACAGGCTAATTCATTATACCTATCCTCAATGTGGATCAGCAAGCAGAGTCAGTCTTCGTCCTCAGGACATCAGTCGATCAGCAAGGCATCAGGATTCAGCATCAAAGTTCAGAAAACTCAAAGTCTTTAAGCATTAAATTTAAGCATGTCTCCTGTCAGGACGCACAAGAAAATATTGACCTTTCTGCCAGCAAGAAAATAGACAATGACAGTATGGCAAATGCTTAAGACGAAAAATGCAAAATGCAGAATGCTGGGTTCTTCTCAGTGCAGTGTTGTTAAATCAAAACTACTAAAACTATTTCCTAACTCCCTGTTGGTCAATTAATCACATGTTCACACTTTGTCCAATAAAACTAAAACTCCAAATCTATGAATTTTACCATTACTCCATTCACATGTCATTGGTTGTCCTGCAATGTCCTCATACTCCGGCTTGTCAGGTAACAATATTGTTACAGATTCTACTCCAGTCAGTATCTCCATTGTTCTCCTCCTGAGAAAGTCAGTCTCACACACATTGCACACAAAATGTTGCATTAGTAAGAACAGCATCTTCTAGCAGTCGGTTCTCATGAGAAACTTTCAGTTGTGAGCACATTTGAAAAATGCAAATGGAAATCGGTTTAACTCTCTAGGACAGCCATTTATTAAACGTTAAGAAATATAGTTTTGACATGAGGCCTGGCAAGCAGGCCAAGACCTTCACTAAGTTAAGGCCTACAATTAACCAACCTAAGACATAATGCAAAACCTTTAATATAACATATTACTACATTAGTTAAACACATATTCAACATTTCACAGTATTAGAATATTAATAAGTATACTTTGTGAACATTGGAAGCCACTCAGCGTAATCACATTTTCAAAAGCGTGCCTTATTTTTCTGCATTATTATTTTCTACACAAACCCCTTATTCAGAATACATGCACACTTATGAATAATTTTTAATAATACACCTATGCTAGCAATCCCTTCTCTGATGACTAAATGTGTCATCACACTAACTACCACCCACAAATTTTTGCATCAGCTAAACTTCTGTCAATTCAATCCCTTCATACTTTTGTTCCCCTTTTGAGTTTTCTCTGTACAGTGTTTCCCTTTTCTTTTCTACCCCCGCTGATTATTTTTTGATCTATTCAATTTAATCCTTTTGCATAATTTACACAATACCCATATTCCAGTTAGACAAACCACAATAATTAATATCCCCTGCAAATCAATTTTTTCAATAGTATCCCATTCCAAATGTTGCTGAGCCACTTTCCCAGTGAAGTAAAACCTTTGCCAATATTTTTCCAAAGACTAGGTTCTTTCAATTCTTTCAAATCAGCACTTTCTTTAGTCAGATTTGTAATTAAGCTTCTAATTTATGAACAATAATGCCTAGAATTAATCATTCTACAGTCTCTGCCATCCTTCGCTAAAAGAATGTCTAAAGCAAGACGATTCTGAAGAGTCATAGCTCTATCAGCAGCTATCTCAGTATCTATCAGGAGATGGCCCCTGAAAAATTTGTCAGCATGTTATCCACAATAGTAGACAACTTTTGAATCTTTATTGAATTCAGAATGACTCCCACTGAAGGAATAATTACTCCAAATATATCTCCCACTATACCAGAAGAGTATTCTCTCCTCTGTCTCATATGATGTAATTCAGTCACTTTCCGAAACTTCTTCGAATCATCCATTTGATAAATCTTTGGGAAAACTATCCCCAAATAACATGTCCCATACCATCCCCTTGGAAGATGGTAATAAGCATTAAGACCAGAGATATAATAAATTCTGGGAATCACCGGGTCCTGTCCATTCAACATAAACGTCCATTTACTCTGAAACAGAAACACATGCTTACATTCACACTTTCCCACAAATAAAGTGTCAGTGCATGATTTAGGCCTGTATATACAAAGTTTCCCTACGTGTTGCGCATCTAAAGCTAATTTTCCTCGCATTTTAATCACACTATAAGCATAATCATTCCTGTAAGTCCTTTTCTCTAAGCCTTTTTCTAACTTCTCCTTCAATGCCTTTCTCCTGTCATCTGTGTGATCTAAGAAGCTTTTCTCTAAAGGTGTAAGCAAGCATGTCAGATTAATCCTGTGCGCACAAGCTGTGCCAAACGTCAACGTAGGTTCAAAGAAACCTCTATTAGTATGTCACTATCCCTAGCTACTTTACTCCAATACCTAATTATAAGGACAAACGAAAACACCATATGATAGTTTGAATAAAAGTACTGAATGTACTCCTGGTTATAAAATCATGTTAGTAGCAGACTACTATTATTCCATATGTCAAAGGCAAGCTATGATATGTAACTCCTTCCTCAAATGATGAAGGAATCAGCATACACACATAATGATTCCTCGCATCCATCATCTCAACATATTCACTCAATAAGCGATAGAAGACATTAGAAGAAAATTCTCCTTGTGCATTAGTATCCCCATGCAAATACTTCTCAACTAACCTAAACCTCTCTATTGCCGTTAGTGCAGTACTTGTCTCAAAAGCAGAAGTATGGTTGGCAAGAACAGACATACCCACAATCAACACCACAAACAATATCCCACACATAATCGCCAAACCAATACTCATATATTTACAGTGCCTGGTATTCTTTTCCTGCTGGCTAATGTTACTCGTGATCTGTAAAGAATCAGAAAGCAGAAGAAAATTTAGAAAAGAAACTGCAGCAAAAAATAAAAAACAAACAACTCTTCCTTCAGCAGTTATTTACAGCTTTCAGTCTTACTTCCCGGATCCCTTGTCAAAATCGGTAAGCAGCTTGTCAAAATCAGGTTTCAAAAGTCAAATCAAGATATCAATGTCTCTTCTGGTTACTTTCAACAGTCCCTTGCTCAAAAACAATTCTCTCAGATTGGTTCAACAGTTCAGCTCATCAGCTTCCTTCAAGTGCCAAAATACTGACAATAATGTCTCTATCAAAACAAAAAGACAAAAACTCTTACTGCCACACGCTTGTAGTTGTATATGCCCATTCAGGACCTGCGTATCTTCGACTTGCTAGTCTCTTTTCAACTTTAGATCATCATTCAATTCTCCTTCACTTAGATCTTCTCTCCTTGTTGTATCTAGTTCTTTCTCGATTGTTGCCTCAACAACCTCTTCCTTTTCTCTTTCTACTTGGGACTCTGGCCACTTATCTCCTTTCAGTGGACCTTTTGTCAGTGTGTTCTCCTCAGAGTCGAACTTGAACCTTCTCCTTGTTATGCTGTGTTTTCTCTTGACGGACCTGGAATCGGTCAGATCACAATGGCTTTGATCCCCTCAACTCCTTTCTCCTCTGGGTCTGGCAATTGCTCTGTTTGTCTCTCAAGACCATCTGCTTCTGGGAAAGCCCTCATCTGACTAGGTTCTCCTGCTGCCTCAATTGAGATAGGCTCTCCGTCACCCTCCTGGAGGTCTTCTCCTTCGTCTCTCACAGGAGTGACTGAACCATCCTCAATGGTTTCATATCCGGTCTCAGTTCCCCTTTGTTCTCTTTCTGGCCCTGACACTTGTTTCGCTGTTGTTAGTACTCTCAACAACTCTTCTTCCTCATGATCCAATGGACATGCCACTTTCTTTTTGTCACTCGCCTGGATCCAGTTCAGAATTCCAGCACACTTCACAGCTGTAGTAGTTGTCAGAACTACCTGGAAAGGACCTTTCCAATGAGGCTACAAACACGTTTTCCTCACGTGTTTCCGGACCACAACCCAGTCTCCAGCTCCCAGGTTGTGCCCTGGATCATGGATCGGTGGCAGTGTGGTGGCTTCCACCTGCTGAGAGAAAGAGCGAACCACATCAGCCAGACCTTTTCAGTAGTCCAACACCATGTCATGTGTAATGTTGACAAGTACATTTGCAGGCACCGCTGGCAACCTCATGGCTCGGCCCATAAGGATCTCATGCGGTGACAATCCTGTCTTCCTGTCGGGTGTGTTTCTCATTGACATCAAAACTAAAGTCAATGCGTCAGTCCATTTCAAATTCGTGGATGCACACATCTTTGTGACTTCAAGGTACCATTCATCTGTTCTACTAGTCCTGATGCTTCAGGGCAGTAATTACAATGCAACTTCTGCTCAATGTTCAGTGCTGCACACAATAATTGAATTACTTCATTGCTGAAGTGACTTCCCTATCTGATTCTAGAGAGTTAGGAAACCTGAAGCACGGTATTAGTTCCCTAAGCAGTAGTTTTGCTCCTGTGAGACTATCATTTCTTCGTGTAGGGTAAGCTTCAATCCACTGACTAAAAATGCAAAGAATCACCAACACATATCTCAAACCTCCACACATAGGCATCTCAATAAAATCCATCTGCATTCTGCTGAATGGATCTACCGCTCTTCCAATGTGACTCAAATTAACCACTGTAATTTCCCTGAATTCAACTGTTGGCAAATGACACAACAATGGCAAACTGCTTCAGCAACCTGTCTAAACCTTGGGTTAAACCAATCATGTTTGAACATTCAAATCATTGCATCCCTCCCAATATGTGCTTGACTATGACAGTACCTAGCCATTTGAGACAGCAGACTATTTGTCAAAACTAATTGACCCTCTTCTGAAACCCACAATTCATCTCGTCTTTGCACGCATTTCATTTTGTTCCATCAACGTTTTTCCTCCCTGTTGGCATTATTTTGCAACATTTTCAATTACTCCAAGGTGTCAATTACTTTAAATGCATAGCTTGGACAGGTCTTATCTTTCTCAGATAACAGTTCTAAGTTGTCTTTGAATGACATACAATTCAATACGCAAAACCTTGCCACCTGATCCGCATATCCATTTCCCAATGAAACAAAGTCTTGCGACTTCAGATGTGCATTGCATTTTACCACAGCAATCTTTTCAGGCATTTGAAAAGCATGTAACAGTTCTTTAATCCTCTCACTATTTCTCACTGGTGAACCAGAAGAGGTCATGAAATCTCTCTGTGACCACAACTGGCCAAAATCATGGACTATTCCAAATCCATACTGGCTATCCGTATAGATTGTAACTTTCAGCTGAGCAGAAACTTGGCATGCTCTAGTAAGGGCTACCAGTTCTGCTACTTGGGCAGAATATACTCCTCGAAGCCAAGAAAATACCAGTTATTGTGCACACAGCATATCTTGCTCTCAGCGTCCCTGCATTGTCTCTCAGACAAGAACCATCAATAAAGATAATTTGGTCATTTTCTTCCAATCGGGTGTCTCTAATGTCGGTTTTGTGCACAAATCAGTTACTTCAAGACAATCATGCACAGCATCTTCCATCTTTTTAATTTTGACATTTTCATTTGGAAGTAAGGTTGCCGGGTTCAGCACTGTACATCTTTTCAATTACACATTTGGTGACCCTAGAATATTCGTTTCATATCTGGTCAACCTCACACCAGTCAAATATTGTGTTTTCGTCCTCGTAAGTAGAGTGAGGGACCATTATAGTCAGGGGATGTCCCATTACAATGCCTTCACACTGTGTAAGGCTTAGACCAACTGCTGAAACTGCAGGCAAACAACCTGGTAAGGCTGCTGCAACTGGGTCCAGAGTAGCTGAAAAATAAGCTACTGGGTGATTTACACCTCCATGGACCTGTGTCAAGACAGAAAAAGAACATGCATCACGCTCATGACAAAACAATGTGAAAGGTTTCGTGTAATCAGGCATACCTAACGCTAGAGCCTTGCACAGACTCTCTCTTAATTCAGTGAACGCTTTCATTTCAGCCTGGTCTAACACTATAGGATCAGTGACTTCCTTATGAGTCAGCTTCTGCAATGGTGTTGAAATGACTGAAAAATGTGGAATCCATTGGCGACAATAGCCTATCATCCCTAAAAACATCCTGACATCTCTCTGGGTGGTCAGTGAATGTATCTGCAATATGGCTGTAATCCTTTCTCTGGGTATCTTTCTTGATCCCTTCTCAGTCTGGTGAGCCAAGTGTTTCACTATTTTTTGACAGAACTGCAATTTAAGAGGAGACACTTTGTGACTATTCTTTCCCAAATGGTTCAATAAGGCAGTCGTATCATACTTCCATTCGTCCCTTGTTTTGGACACAACCAGCAAGTCATCAATGTACTGCACCAAGGTCGACTGGAAAGGCAATTCCAAGGACTCAAAATTATTTTTCAAGATCTGATTAAATATGGAAGGTGACTCTGAAAACCCTTGAGGAATTCTGCACCCGCAGTAAACTTGATCCAGAAATTTGAAACAAAAGAGAAATTGACTATTCTCATGAAGAGGCAAAGAAAAGAAGGCTTGCAACAAATCAATGACAGTGAACCACTCAGCATCATATGGAATCTGAAACATTATCACAGCTCGATTTGGCACCACAGGACAACATATGACCACAATCTCATTTATTTTTCTCAAGTCCTGGACAATTCGAACTTTCCTACAGGGCTTTTGCAAACCCATTATCGGTGAATTACATGGACTGCTCAATACTTCCTTCAAAAGCCCTTGCTTTATGAAGTCTACAATTATCTGGGCACCCTTCATAAGGACATCTTGCGGCATGTGGTACTGCGGAAGTTGAGGAAAAACTGCATTTAGCTTTACAGTAACTTTAACCAGCTCAACTGCCTTTATCAGACATACTTCTTTTCCTGTCAAATCCCACTCTTTCTCCATAATCGTTCCCTGGAAATCAGGATGAAGCTCTTTCACTGTGAACATCGGGAAACATTCAATCAGAGGGTATTCCTCATTTATAGTTTCTCCCTCTATCTCTGGGGCTTGGTCATCTTCATCGTCACTATTCGTCTGAATCTCAATTCCATCATTTGAATAAGTAATCGAACATTTTGTTTTACATAGCAAGTCTCTTCCCAGTAGGGATACCTGACTTGAATCGCAGACTACTAATTTGTGAAATCTCTGAAAGTTGCTAATTTTAACCTGAACTGGCTCTGTAATTAGGTTGGTCAAATACTGATTTGCTACTCCTACAATCTGAACTGTTCTACCTGAAATGGCCAAATTTGGAACTTCTGCACTTCTCACTGTAGAGTATGTGGCTCCTGTGTCAACCAAGAATGAAACTCTGTGACCCATAGCCTTTCCCTTCACATACGGACCTCTTTGATCTACTTCTAAGGAAGTTGCAAGCACACCTGGCTCCTCATCTGAACTGTTGCTCATCCAATCATCATTTATTTCATTCTCACTGTATAACGGGATTTGGTGCACTGTGTTATTACTTTGGTTAAGCCTCTGACCTGTGACCTGTTGAGAAAGCATCACTTGTTGCTATTCCATTGGGGCTTAAGATATTTGAATTTGCTGTCTAGGTACCAGGGGAACTGCTGTTGCTTTGGCTGCAACTGTGTCATTTGTACACGTGGCATTTGCACCTGTTGCATGGGTTGAAAATTCTGCCCTTAATTCACATGATTTTGAAAATTTGATTAGAACCACTCACTCCCGGCCCTCTCATCTTCAGGAATGTATTGATGTCATTACTCTGCTGAATGACACCTTCCTGCACCATCATTGGACACTCCAGTTTCCAATGTCCAACAGCTCTGCAAACGTGACATGGCAATAACTTCTTAATTCCTGCACATCATCGCCTTCTCTTCCAACTTTTTCTACTTCAACTCAATCTCATCACTACAGTATTTTGCATATTGCAACACCTCATCAATCAGCTTTGCTTGCCAGCAAATCAAATGATTCTTAACCATCTTACCAATTTCAGGTCTCAACCCTCCCACAAATCTGAACACAAAATTAATCATGTCTCTCTCCTCAACTGTCTCTGTACCACTGTAATGCTTAAACACCTGCAACAATCTCTCATAATACGCATGAATGGACTCCTTTGTCTCCTGGGCCGTCCTGTATATTCTCTGCCAATCAATATTATTGGGCAAAAATTCTCGTTTTCAAAATTTCAATCACCTTATAGTAATATTTCATTAACTCAGGAGATGGTGCACCTGTATTCTTGTCTCGCTCTGGTTCGCTTGTTGGCCAATCTACACTCCTCTTACACTCGATCCACAGATCAGCTGGAACCGCTGTCTCTAGTAATGTTTTCAAGTCCTCCCATAGGCACTTCGCAAGTTTCAGAACCTGTCTGTCTGCTGATACCACTCTACTGGCTTCTCTCTTAATCTTGAATAATCATTTGTAAATGATAGAATGTCACTTTTGCTCCAAGGGACATGAATATAATTCCCCCCTGGAATATCTCCCATTGGTAGAAATTTTCACTGGATCTTTACCCTGCTGCACATTTGTAGTCAGCTTCACAGAATCCCTTTTTCTCTTGTCTCTTTTGTTCACCCATTTGCCTTTCCACTTGTCTAATGGTCCCCAGATTCGGGGAACTTTGAAGCAATTCCTTAAGGTGTGCCCTCATTCTGGAAGATCTCATGTGTTCAAAATCTTTAGCCTCAAAATCTACTCTGTACCTCCTTTTCAAATGCTTCGTTTTCTCTTTTTCTGTGCCTTACTTGTCTGACAGGTCTGCTAATTTCTGATGCACATTGCTCACTTCCTTCGTAATCTTCGGGCACAACTATCTCAATTCTGCCTCTGTGTAGGATTCCAACCTATTTACACCCATAGTTCCCTCAATGAGTTCACTCGCTTCCATGCTTAACCTAGCATAATTCAGACACTCCTCTCCCTTAGGAGCACTCTGTGGGGTATTCCGCTTGTCTAACCATTCAGTCAACTGTTGAGCTGTCAATCCTTGCAGCAAAATGTTACTTGCTTGGACTAGTGGCACCTGCTGTGCAACTGCATTGGGGATCTGCGGTATCAACAATTTCAAACTCTGGCTGACGTTTGATCCTGCCATAGTATCTAGAAGTGCTACAAATGGACTAAGGTCTAACAATGATCTTGATCCGCCAAAAGTCTGTCCCACAGGAGAGACTATTCTAGCAAATTCATTATGACCTCCCCTCATTATATTCTGGGACATTGCTCCCTGTTCACCTACAGTCATTTTCTTCTGTGCAAATAAGGGTACGGTTGGACTTACAGTAATAGGTAGCCATATATATAGCATATTGGGCTGTTCTGGCACTTATGTTCTATGGGCGAGTGGCTCCCATATTCTGATTCATCATTTGAGTCACATCTGACTGTGTCCCTGTTACTGGAGTGAATCTTGGCATTACCTGTGGCTGCACTTGAGGCAGTAAAAGTGGAGTTAGTTCAGTCTGAACCAACAGAGGTCTCGGGTAAACCTGTTCCGTAGGCTCCATTAAATTGGAAGTTGTTCCCATAATGGGCACATTAGGGTAAATTCTCTGAACCTTTGGCGGTTGTACCTGATTTTACACTACAGGAGTAGTAGGCATATTAAAACCACTCTGCATCGCATTCTATGTCAGGCTAGCATTAACCTGCATCGCACTCATTGTCCCATTAACATGTGTCGGAGCTGTTGGATCAGCACTGGTACTTGTACAACTCTCATGTGCTGTATATGGTGGTGGGCGATTTCTCAATAACTGCGTAATTTACTCATCATCATCTGATTCCTCCTCCACTGTTGAAGACTTTCTAGCCTCCCTACTTTCGGGCGGACTTCTGTTAGTCTTTCTAGTAGCTTTCCTTCCTTCCTTCTCATTGTCCTGCGTAATTGCCGGAAACAACTTGATTCCGTGCAAAGTCTCCATCCTCCAAACTCTCTGATCACTGTCCCACCTAGCCTCTGCTAAAGTCTTTTCTGCCTTTTTCATCCTCCTCTCGAATTTCTGTTGCTGTTGCTCTCTAGCTACTAGCTCCCAAATCGCTAAAGCCTCAAACTGTGCTGGTCTCGGAAGGGGATTCGATTCATATAGCACCATCCTTAAATGCTCCAAAACACTCAAATTGAATGTCCCATTTGTAGGAAATGCTAAGTTCCCATCTTTCTCTGTCACTTTGCACCATTGCTTTAGCCAAAGACATGGCGCGACACTCTTCTCTTCCATTAAAATGTAAGCTGATGTACCTTCTGGTGGTATAGCCTCGACTATAGTCATTGTAATATACTTATCTCCGCTTAAGGCACTCTTTAGAGTTCTGAGAAATTTCATCTTTTCGACCTTTTTGTTATTCAAAATCAAATCAGGAAGTGACTTTTAAACCCAGAATTCCTTTCACCTATGTTCTTAACTAATTGCCTCTCACGGACAGCTGCCAATCCGTGCGTAACCCATCTCACTAACTAACCTATCCCAGCGCGGCTCAAATGACGTCACACTCACACGTACTGTGGCTGACAAAGTCTTGCGGCTTGTCCTCCCAAACTCTGACTTACACAAACTAATGCAAAAATTGCGAACACAAATCAAAACCCAAAACCCAAATCTGCTGGTTCACTACAGGAAAGGTAACACAATCGCTTCAGAAACCTTACGGATTTTTCACTGACGTCTCTCACGGTAACAGCTACTCTTTCTTTCTCGGTCTCCCAGATTCGAAAGCAAAATTCGACTCGCAAATTTTATTCTCAACTGATCAGTGGGTCTGTCCTGATGCACATAGGACTTGCCAAATCTCAGTCGATTTTTTTTTCACTTACTTTGACTCACACTCTGACTCGTTGACCATGCCTCATCACCCTACTAAACCAGACAGATTACACCATAAACCAAGAGTCTCATACATTTTCAATATACTCCGGAGTCTTAGACCACGCAGGGTCCGTACATCAACAACCACATGGACAATTTTTGAGCACAAAGCGCCACACACATATGAAGTTCACCCACTTCCCTACTCTCACACTACGGAGTACGCACACTCCTTCTACAACTTCATTTGGACTACGCAAACTCCCTAAAACCTCACAAACCTCACAATTCACCTATGATTTGCAAAAGCTGTGCAAGCACAACCTACCTCATTCACACTGTCACTAGAACGCCGAGAATACCCTCAAACAACCATTAGCAGGATCCAAGATTCTGGGAAAGTCATTTCTGGGCTTAAGGGAACATTTTCTCTCCAATTAGCATACTTAAAAAATAAAATCCAAATCTCAATAATAATGAACCTTCGCCTTTGTTACTATCTCTGGACATCTATGATGTGCTTTTAAGGAGACAAACCTTCACCTCTCTTTACCAGCACTGTTAACACCTGCTATCCTGTACCGGATGACTATAATAAGCTCTTAAGGAGACTAACCATTATGTCTGCTACCATCTCTGTTAGCGCGTCTGATCTTAATAAGTAAACTAACAAGGGGACGCGAATAGGTCAATGAACCCTTTGACTCGCAATTAGGATGTCCTTACCATAGCTCCAGTACATGCAATTCAATAATCAATAACCAATACATAATATCAATAATCAACAACAATCAATAACAGTAATAATCAATAGACTCAGTAATTGTCACGCACTGTGACCTTGCAGTCATGAATAACCACACCTTTTAGTAAAAGTTAGAATATTTATTTCCCTGTATTATAAATGCTAAGGTCATGTAGGTTATTCTCAAAATCAGATGAAACACATCCAGAAACAATACTGACTGTCCAAAGTGGCGAAAGAAACGTAATCTAATCAAAGCTTGAACTATGACACATTCTAAGGTTATGGTGCATATTAATAACAAAATCTACTACGTCGAAGTGATTACATACATTTGAGTGCAGCAGAAAAATGAATCAAGTAATTTTCCCTATTAGCAGATTTTCATATGTGAGGATCCTTAACTAACATCAGATTAGCCTCAGCATGTTGGGCTTCATGCAAAACTATTTAGTAACAAGAATTTGGAAAAACATCTAACTATGGCCCTATCAAAACAGTACAGTTGGTACCTAGAAAGAAAAAGCAAATAGACATAGTAATCAGCAGTCTAATTCATAATACCTATCCTCAATGTGGATCAGCAAGCAGAGTCAGTCTTTGTCCTCAGGACATCAGTCGATTGGCCAGTCATCAGGATTCAGCATCAAAGTTCAGAAAACGCAAAGGGGGTCATTCTGACCTCGGCGGTAAAAGGCTCTTACCGCCGGTCAGAAGTCCGCCATTCTACCGCCGCGGCTGCGGTAAACCGCCTCGGTCATTCTGACCCACAACTGCCAAACCGCCAAAAACCCGACATCCACGGAAGGCCGCCTCATCAGCAGTCAGCGATAAACTGGAGATGACCAAACCTCCACCGTCACGCCAACACAAACACGCCCATGCCTTTACGACCCACGAATCCACGCGGCGGTCTTTCAGCCGCAGTATTCCATTGGCGGTACACACCGCCGCGGTCAAAATACACACCCCTTTACAAAACACAGCCACATTGGACAATTTGAAATACACACACCTGATACACATACACACACCACTCCCACACATCCAATCAACTATAAAACACACACCCACATCACCCACAAACCCCCACTACGAGAAATTCAGAGAGAAGGCGAGAGAGAGAGAGAGAGCACAGCTATCGAAAACCCCAACACACAGAGGAACACAACATCATCACCCACACTACATCCACGCACAAAACACCACACACCACCACACACACGACACTCATCACCACAAACACCACACCACCCCATGGCACCCCAAAGACACCCCAGGTTCTCGGACCAAGAACTCAGGGTCATGGTGGAGGAAATAATTAGGGTAGAGCCCCAGCTATTCGGCACACAGGTGCAGCACACCACAATAGCCAGGAAGGCGGAGCTATGGCAAAGGATCGTCGACAGGGTCAACGCTGTGGGACAGCATCCCAGAAACCGGGAAGACATCCAAAAGCGCTGGAACGACCTACGGGGGAAGGTGCGGTCGATGGTGTCAAGACACAACATCGCTGTGCAGAAGACTGGCGGCGGACCCCCACCCACTCCACCCGAATTCACAGCATGGGAGCAAGAGGTCTTGAACATCCTGCATCCTGAGGGCCTCGCTGGAGTAGGCGGAGGAATGGACTCTGGTAAGTCTAATCCCAACTACTTCACCCCCCCCAACCACCAGCATGCCAACCAACACCCCCACCCTCACCCCCAACCCCCCAGCACACATCCTCCCTGCCAATGTCTCACCAGCACAACCCACCCAACACACCAATCCCTGAATGCCAACACAAACCATGGACACCCATCACCCAAGCATGACAACTGCACATACCCATCCCCCCCCCACAAACCACCCTCACAGCTCCTCCCACAAGGGAATGCCACCACTGGGGGACAAGGGCACCCACAAATCGCACGCCATGGCACACACAGAAGCAATAACCATACTCTTTTACCCCTGCAGGGCCCGAACGCCAACACACCGGCCAGGAGGGTCCAGATTTGTCCATCCCGCCCCCAGAACAGGCCCCCAGTGATGACAGCAGCTCTGTCGACCTAGAACCTGATGACCAGCCCGGACCATCGGGGACCTCTGGACAGTCGGTTCCCCACACACAGACACAGGCCACAGCAGACCCAACCCCCTCTGGGAATACCAGCACAGCTCCCACCCAGCGGGCCCATGCCTCTGTCTCCAGGACGCGTCAATCAGCGGTGTGTCCGCCACTACAGGGCACCCAGGCTGACCCACCACCCCAACAACAACAGGGACCTGGGGGCAGTGGTAGTGGGCACACCGTCCAGGGGACAGAGGCCCGGGGAAACAGGGGAACTGGGAGGGCTGCTGTGCGAGAGGGGGTTAACCGGCCCAGGAAACCCACTCTCCAAGAGGCCCTCACCACCATCATGGGAGCATACCACCACTCCCAGGAGACGATGGCGACGGTACTGGCCAGGTTCCAGGAGATCCAGGCACAGCAGGAGGAACGGTACATGGGGTTCAGAGACGAACTCAGGAACATCGGTACCGCAATGGGGACCATCGTCCTGGCCCTCAACCAGATAGTCACCACATTGCGGGACCATGTGGCACCCCAAAGGGCCCCTGTCACTAGCCCGGACGACGAACAGCCTACCACCTCCGCCAGCACTAGTGGACAGGAGGCCCCCACACAACGACAGGCCACCAGAACCCCACCTCCTGCTGAAGATCAACCACCCCGCAAGCGGAACCTGAGATCACACAAGAAGACAGAGTAGGATGCCAAGACCCCCGCCAGCATAAGATACCCCCTGATGTCATCCCACTGTCCCACATTGTCACCCTGTCCAACCTTGAACTGCCCCTGCTCCATCCTTCCACAGGCATATGGGCAATGCACCTGTGCTACTGAGGACTGGACTCTGCCATGGACATTACTCCACCCCCACCCATCACCGTTTTACTATCATGGACCTATACGCAGCACTTAAAATAAATCACCAATTGCACTTCAAATTTCAGGAGTCTGCTTGTATTCTTTACAAATGTATTACACATAACGGTGCAATAATGTTTAGTTACATTGTGATGACAACATACCAGTGTCAATAAGCATTAGTCCATGGGCAAACAAAGCAGAAGTCACGCTGTGGGTCATACAGCTCTGAAAAGGGAAGGGAAAGTCAAAAATCAGTTAAAAGGAACTGGGGGGAAACACAGAAAGTAGAGATGCAGGAGGCCAGAAGTAAATGTAAAATGTCGTGGGTGATTCTTACCTGTGTGCTACTGAAAATACTGTTGTATAACTGTGTCCCTGTTGTCCATGTCGTCCCCGCCGTCTTCCTCCTCTTCACTCTCCACAGGCTCCACAGCTGCTACAACACCACCATCTGGACCATCCTCCTGCAGGAAAGGCACCTGGCGTCGCAATGCAAGATTGTGAAGCATACAGCAGGCCACGATGATATGACACACCTTCTTTGGTGAGTACATTAGGGATCCACCTGTCATATGCAGGCACCTAAACCTGGCATTCAGGACCCCGAAGGTCCGTTCTATAATCCTCCTAGTTCGCCCATGTGCCTCATTGTACCGTTCCTCTGCCCTGGTCCGGGGATTCCTCACTGGGGTCAATAGCCAAGGCAGGTTGGGGTAACCAGAGTCACCTATTAGCCACACACGGTGTCTCTGTAGCTGTTCCATCACATAAGGGATGCTGCTATTTCGCATGACATACGCGTCATGCACTGACCCAGGGAACTTGGCATTTAGATGGGAGATGTACTGGTCAGCCAAACAGACCACCTGGACATTCATCGAATGGTAATTTTTTCTATTTCTGTACACCTGCTCATTGTCTTTTGGGGGTACTAAAGCCACATGGGTCCCATCAATGGCACCAATGATGTTGGGGATATGTCCAAGGGCATAGAAATCACCCTTCACAGTGGCCAAATCACCCTCCTCAGGGAAAACAATGTATCTCCGCATATATTTCATCAGGGCAGACAACACTCTGGACAAAACCTTAGAAAACATAGGCTGAGACATCCCTGATGACATGGCCACTGTTGTCTGAAAAGACCTACTTGCCAAAAAATGGAGTACTGACAGAACCTGCACCAGAGGGGGAATCCCTGTGGGTTGGCGGATGGGGGACATCAGGTCTGGCTCCAGCTGGGCACACAGTTCATGTATAGTGGCTCGGTCAAGTCGGTATCGAAGTATAATATGTTGTTCTTCCATTGTCGACAGGTCCACCAGCGGTCGGTACACGGGAGGATTCATCCTTCTCCTCGCAAGTCCCAGCGGACGGTGCCTAGGAAGGACAACATGGAGCACAGAGTCAAGCAACCCACAGGTTAGTTCACCCAGCTTGCACAGTACACGAATCGCTATGCATTGAAAGGCTTGTCTGAGTGGCAATGTAAGGCCTAGGCCTGTGTGATGCAGTAGCAATTAAGCCATGTGGGCCCTTGTAATGGCGGCTGCCTGACCTGAGAAGTGTGACAGTGGGATGTGAGGTCAACGCGCTGGCGTGGCACACCGTGGCGGTAGGCGGTCGAAGACCGCTGTGCGAAGGCGCATTGGTTAACATTGCACCCTATGGGTCTCAGGAGCCAATGACGATGTGCGCCGGCGGTCGCGGTACGCACCGCGGCGGTACGCACCGTCGCGGGCGTGACCGCCATTTTCTATCTGCTTAATCACTCGAGACCTGATCATCCACAGGAGAGGACCTATACTGCAAGTGCTGCTGTGACCTCGGTCTGGAAGAGACAATGGCTGCTGCGACTGGGGAAAGGGCCCCTGCCTTCACTTCTGAAGAGTTGGAGAAACTTGTGGATGGGGTCCTGCCCCAGTATGCGCTACTCTACGGTCCTCCAGACCAACAGGTAAGTACACTGGGTGCACGTTGAATGGGCTATGCCTGGGTTGTGTATGGTGGATGTAAGATGGTGGGGTGGGGAGCGAATGAGGAGTGCAAGGCACGACAGATGAGAGCATGTGCCACATGGCAGGGTTGGGGAGGGGGGGGCAATCACATCTAACATGCAGAAAAATGTTGAAATTTCCTTTCCTACCCTGTACATGTCAAATAGGTCAGCGCCCATCAGAAAGTCGACATTTGGTGTGCCATCGCCAAGGAAGTCCGGGACCTGGGGGTCCACAACAGATGGGACACCCACTGCCGAAAGAGGTGGGAGGACATCCGCCGCGGGACCAGGAAGACCGCCGAGTCACTGCTGGGGATGGCCTCCCAACGTAGGAGGGGTGCCAGTCGTACCTTGACCCCCCTGATGTCACGGATCCTGGCGGTGGCCTACCCCGATTTGGATGGACGCGTGAGGACATCACAGCAGACACAAGGGGGTGAGTACCAGCACATTCTGCTATCTTTACGCGCAGTGGAGGTGCCTGGGTGGGGGAGGAGGGCTGTGGGTGACATTAGGCC
Source organism: Pleurodeles waltl (assembly GCF_031143425.1). NCBI lineage: Eukaryota > Metazoa > Chordata > Amphibia > Caudata > Salamandridae > Pleurodeles > Pleurodeles waltl. Next base: position 826,877,483 of record NC_090442.1, on the reverse strand, counting down.
AGGGCGCTTTCTGTAGTGTAGTCCCCTCCTTTAGGCATGGCCCTGTGCCCCCGCCCTCCACCTCTGTAAGTACAGCAATCCATGGTCCAGCATCACTCATGTGTGCATTTGTTGTCCATAGACCTGTAGGCCTAGTCACAAATACTGAGTAGTGTACCCCGATTGCGTGGCGTAGTGCTGTAGGCTCCTGTGTCTGTCCTCTCCGACAACGGTGTTGACAATGCATGCACTCAACCTGTCTTTATTTCTCCCCCCACCCTTTTTCTTTATCTTCTTGTGCATGTGTGCATTAGCATCATCAGGCGGAGGAGGATTGGCATCGGAGCACGAGGGAGCTGCAACTCACAAGGCCCCGGTGGGCCATGCTACAGACACCGAGGTCACCAGTGATACGGAGGGCGAGAGGAGCTCCACAACGGGGACCCGTGGTGACACCAGCGACACTGACACGTCCTCGGAAGGGAGCTCCCTAGCGGTGGCGGCAACATCCGTGCCCCCCGCCTCAACAGGTACAGCCGCCACCCAGTGCACCAGCTCCGCCCTCCCAGCAGCCCCTCAGCCTTCGCTCCGTGCCTGCTCGCCCAAGAAGGCGGGCATCTCCTTCGCCCCAGGCACCTCAGGCCCTGCCCCAGTTACCCCTGCTGCCCTCAGTGACGAGGTCATTGACCTCCTACAGACCATCATTGTTGGGCAGTCTACCCTTTTGAATGCCATCCAGGGGGTAGAGAGGGAGGTGCATCGGAGCAATGCATACCTGGAGGGCATTCATTCGGGTCAGGCTGCCCATCAACGATCGTTCAATGCTCTGGCCTCAGCACTGACGGCAGCCATTGTCCCTGTTTCCAGCCTCCCTCTTCTAACTGCCTCCACCGTCTCCCAGTCTCCTGTTCCTCAGCCTATCCCATCCACACCATCAGACCAGCCTGCACACACCTCAACACCCAAGGGCAGCTCATCCAGACATAAGCACCACAGATCCCACAAGCATTCACCCAAGCAACATCCAGATGCAGCCATGGCAACAGTCACTACCATCTCTGTGTCCCCCTCCTCCTCGTCGCCCTCCCCCCTCCCTGTGACGTCTCCACTCACACCTGCATGCACACCACCATCAGCCAGTACTTCCATCACCTCCACACCCTCCAGTACAGTCCGCACACGTGCAGTCACCACCCCCACTGCCATTTACACGTCCCCTGTGTCCTCTCCCACTGTGTCTGTCACCCCCTCTTCCAAAACACACAAACGCAGGCAGCCACCCACACAACAGCCAACCACCACACGACAGCCTACGTCACAAGCACCTGCACCCATAGACAGCACACCTGACTCTCCTACAACCACATCCTCTCCCTCCACTCCCATACCCACTGCACCTACCCTTCCCATTGCTCCTAAAAACTTTTCCTCTCCAAAATTTACCTCTTTGCACCACCTGACCCACCCCCTCCATCTGGTAAGAGTCCGAAGAGCACCTCAGCCACCACCAGCCCTGCATCAAGTATGACCATTGTGCACGGGTTTTGGAGTCCACCCTTTCCCAGCACAGATACATCGGCCAGCAGCTAGGGAACAGCTAGCCCCCCCCTGGAAAGAGAACCCGGAAAACCAAGGGCCGCCGTGAGAAGGCAGACACAGCTGCCCCCAAGGAGCAAAGTCGTGGCCCGTCACCTGCCACAACATCAAGGGCAGGCAAGGGCCAGAGAGCCTCATCGAAGGAGGGGAAGGGCAGCAGGGCGGAGAAGTCAGCCAGCAGGGGCACGGACCAGGAGGGCCCCACAAGCCCCATCCCGGGTGTGACGGAGGACACCCACGGGCCCAGGACTCTGTCACAGGAGGGTCCAGCAACTGCACGGTCGGAGGGCGACTAAGCAGGGAGTCCTGGCTACGTCTGGCTCCCTTGATAGACAAGAAAGGCACCGCTGAACAGGGCCCCGCCAAGAAGAAAGGCACCGCTGAACAGGGCCCCGCCGAGAAGAAAGGCACCGCTGAACAGGGCCCCGCCGTGAAGAAAGGCACCGCTGAACAGGGCCCCGCCAAGAGAAGCACCGCTGAACAGGGCCCCGCCGTGAGAAGCACCGCTGAACAGGGCCCCGCCGTGAAGACAGGCACCGCTGAACAGGGCCCCGCCGAGAAGAAAGGCACCGCTGAACAGGGCCCCGCCGTGAGAAGCACCGCTGAACAGGGCCCCGCCGTGAGAAGCACCGCTGAACACGGCCCCGCCAAGAGAAGCTCCGCTGAACACGGCCCCGCCGTGAGAAGCACAGCTGAACAGGGCCCTGCCATGAGAAGCACCGCTGAACAGGGCCCTGCCAAGAGAAGCTCCGCTTAACAGGGCCCCGCCGTGAGAAGCACCGCTGAACAGGGCCCCGCCGTGAAGACAGGCACCGCTGAACAGGGCGCCGCCGAGAAGAAAGGCACCGCTGAACAAGGACCCGCCGTGAAGACAGGCACCGCTGAACAGGGCCCCGCCGAGAAGAAAGGCACCGCTGAACAGGGCCCCGCCGAGAAGAAAGGCACCGCTGAACAGGGCCCCGCCGTGAAGACAGGCACCGCTGAACAGGGCCCCGCCGTGAAGACAGGCACCGCTGAACAGGGCCCCGCCGTGAAGACAGGCACCGCGGAACAGGGCCCCTCCTGTCAAGCACCGCTCCGCTGGGCCCTTCCTGTCAAGCACCGCTCCGCTGGGCCCTTCCTGTCAAGCACCGCTCTGCTTGTCCCCGCCGTCTCAAGCACCGCTCCGCTGGGCCCTTCCTGTCAAGCACCGCTCCGCTGGGCCCTGCTGTCTCAAGCACCGCTCCGCTGGGCCCTTTCTGTCAAGCACCGCTCCGCTGGGCCCTTCCTGTCAAGCACCGCTCCGCTGGGCCCTTCCTGTCAAGCACCGCTCCGCTGGTCCCCGCCATCTCAAGCACCGCTCCGCTGGGCCCTGCCGTCTCAAGCACCGCTCCGCTGGGCCCTTCCTGTCAAGCACCGCTCCGCTGGGCCCTTCCTGTCAAGCACCGCTCCGCTGGGCCCTTCCTGTCAAGCACCGCTCCGCTGGGCCCTTCCTGTCAAGCACCGCTCCGCTGGTCCCCGCCGTCTCAAGCACCGCTCCGCTGGGCCCTTCCTGTCAAGCACCGCTCCGCTGGGCCCTGCCGTCTCAAGCACCGCTCCGCTGTGCCCTTCCTGTCAAGCACCGCTCCGCTGGGCCCTTCCTGTCAAGCACCGCTCCGCTGGGCCCTTCCTGTCAAGCACCGCTCCGCTGGGCCCTTCTTGTCAAGCACCGCTCCGCTGGGCCCTGCCGTCTCAAGCACCGCTCCGCTGGGCCCTTCCTGTCAAGCACCGCTCCGCTGGGCCCTGCCCTGTGAAGCACCGCTCCGCTGGGCCCTTCCTGTCAAGCACCGCTCCGCTGGCCCATTGACAGTGCCGGTTCTGTGTCGAGCTAGTGTTCACGCTGCACTCTGGGCACCCTGCCTCCTCCATGACCAGTGGAGTCTGTTATCCACCTGATGGACTGTGGCTTTGCACTCCCCAGGATGGCACAGTGGGCATGGTGGCCCCTTCGTGGTTCTGGCGTCGTGGACTCCTGTGGCTGAGGTGCCCCCCCTTCCCTTCCCCCTGAGGTGCCTGTAGTTTTGTCATCTGGTGCCCCAGCAGTGTTCTCTCCAACGGACTCAGGTCTCCTGTGTGGGCTTTGCCCATGTGTTTGGTAGACATTGGCCCACGGACTGTGGATATTTGACACACTGAGCAGGACTTATTGACTATGTACAAAGCTTTCGCATTGTTCATGAGTTTTGCTTTGATATTTCATGACGAAAGTTTTCCATGACTTCAATGAACCTAATTTATACATAAATTTACATTAATATTTAATTGTGTTTTTGCATTTTTCAGGGGGGTTTGAGGGGTGTCACTCAGTTGTTGCTCTGCATTGGTATGTTGATAGTTGGGGGGGGGCGTATGTGTGTGCCCGTAACCTTTCGTCCTCCCCCCTCCCCTGTGTCGTAGGTGCAGTACTCACCGTTGTCTTCTGCCCCGGAGTTCGTACTCGTGGTAGATGAGCAGGTAGACAAGAGCTGGTAGGATGTTTAATTCGGGTTCCATGCTGTCCTCCGCCCTCGTGGAGTGTATAGGGGTGAGCGTTTTCCCGTTCGTAGTCTGTTTCCGCCGTGTTTTTATCGGCGGGGCTCCCGCCCCGGAAAAGGTGGCAGATTGGTGAGTTGTGATACTGTGGGCGGTACATTGTCTGCCGCCTGCCTGTTGGCGGTGACCACCGCGCTGTTTGTCTGTCCTGCCGTGGCGGTCGGAGTGTTAAAGTGGCGGGCTGTGTTGGCGGTTCCCGCCAGGGTCAGAATTCCATTTTTTGGACCGCCAGCCTGTTGGCGGTTTTGTCGCCGCTTTAACACCGACCGCCATGGTTGGAATGACCCCCAAAGTCTTTAAGCATCATAGTTAAACATATCTCCTGTCAGGACACACAAGAAAATATTGACCGTTCGGCCAGCAAAAAAATGAACAATGACAGTATGGCAAATGCTTAAGGTGAAAAATTCAGAATTCTAGGTTCTTCTCACTGCAGTGTCGTTAAATCAAAACTACTAAAACTATTCCCAAATCCCTATTGGTCAATTAATCACATGTTCACACTTTGTCCAATAAAACTAAAACTCCAAATCTATGATTCCTATCATTACTCCGTTCACATTTTGTTGATTGGTTGTCCTGCAATGTCCTCATCATCCGGCTTGTCAGGTAACAATATTGTTGCAGCTTCTACTCCAGTCAGTATCTCCATTGTTCTCCTCCTGAGAAAGTCAGTCTCACACACATTACACACAAAATGTTACATTAGTAAGAACAGCATCTTCTAGCAGTCGGTTCTCATGAGAAACTTTCAGTTATGAGCACACTTAAGCAATGTAAATGGAAAATCACAGTTTAACCCTCTAGGACAGCCATTTATTAAACGTTAAGAAATACAGGTTTGACATGAGGCCTGGCAAATAGGCCAAGATCTTCGCAATTTACAAAGCTAAGACATAATGCATAACATTTAATATGACATATTACTACATTATTCAAACATATATTCAACATTTCACAGTATTAGAATATTAATTAGTACACTTCGTGAACATTGGCAGCCACTCATCGTAATCACATTTTCAAAAGCGTGCATTGTTTTTCTACGTTATTATTTTCTGCGCAAACCCATTATTCAGAATACTTTAACACTCATTAATAAATTTTATTAATACACCTGCGCTAGCAGCTGCACCCAAGATATGCAGGAGCGCTCTGGCCAAATGACCAAATTTAACGAGGTTTTGAATCACCCTTGCGCAAGGCAAAGGGGCACAAGGGCGATGCAAAACCTAAGAGACATTTATCAAGCCACACAAGGTCACTTTGCACAGCCCTGCATGGCTTGATAAATCTAGAGTAAGGCCAGGCAGTACAAATCGCTGCCTTGCATTACTCTGTGGCAGGGAGGCGTTCAATGGGTGAAGCATGGGTGTTCCCACGCATCCGCCCATGAATTCTGATACATTCCCTGATTATGCTGCAACAAGTTAAAATTTGAAGACATGGAGTGCACAGATGGAATATGGTGTTGATATTCCCAGATTACCAACACTGTAGACCTGGGAATGTGTCAGAATTGTACAGCTTCCTACCAGAGGTGCAATAGGGAGAAATATCTTTATCTCTCCTAGCTGTTTCACCTTTCTAAGTGTGCTGCATGCCTCTAAGGATTGTTTTGGTGTAGGAATGGTGCCCCTTCCTGCACAAAAACAATCTTGCATGCAATGCAGGCACACCTGCAGAATGACACAAGGTTGCTTGCCTTGGTAACAGGTGGCCAAAAGTGCACCAGCATTAGGAAATGACAGGAATGCACAGTTTAATGATAAATACCACTCATTCTTGTCCTTTCATGAAGCTCAGCAAGGTGGCTTGCTGCACTGCATGAAAGATTGTTAAATTTGCCCCAAAATGTTTTGTGGCCGTGCCCTATACCTGCAACAAGAGCACTACTAATTGTCCTGAACAGATCGCAAGATTCTAGGATCACGTTATCTACAAAGGTGAGCAGTTTCTAATATTAGTTTGCATATCATTGTGCTAATTTTTTAAAGCTATGTGATATTTTAGATGGTCAGAAAGATTCTGCTTCACCGAAATTATGGAATTTGTCTTCCATTCCAGCTTTGAAACAGTAGCAAAAGCATTGTATTCTGTCTACTACATGGTAATGGTTTCTCAGCTGTAAATAGTAACATAATGTACTTTGTTCCCAGTTGGATAGAATCGTGTACCTCTGTTTCCCTTGAATCTGACAAAAAGGATGAACTTGGATAACCCTCATCATGGGCTGTCTGATCATTCTTGCTGCCCTGAATTCCTTTTGGATGCTGACCAACCACAATATGGAGTAGTCGGCCAAGAAAATCCAACTAAAGCTGTTGTCTCCTAAATCTAATATAAAGATGGAAAGTAGCCCAGTTCATTTAAATGTATGTGTGATAAATAGTCCTGCCAACTCTAATTCATTAGGAATCCCTTGGCAAGCAGACAAAGGTACCATTTTGACAAATAAATCTATAAACAGTAGGATGGCAGTGAAGCCACATGAACAGCATATGCCTAGGCCAATAAAAAAAGAACATTGAGATGGAAATCAATTGCATGCAACCCGATGTTGTGTTGTACTGAATGGGAGTCTATTTCGAATACAATGGTAAACCATCCCCTGAAATAGATCCCAGGTTCTCAATACATAGGCAATGTTTGACTATAGTAACACCAAAGAGGTATTATCTATTGTTAATTTCATGCAAATCGAATTAGCCGCGGTATAAGAAAAAACTAAATTCCTCCGATATTTAAAGAAATCCTTCTAGGTCTGCTACTGATTCAATTTCTCATCAGTTGGTATCCATAGTTCATGCTATAAAGACATTTTAAAATTAGGTTAATCAGATTCTCTTGAGGTATCATGGCCAAATTCAAAGGAAAGTCTTTGTAGTGAACGAGACCCTGCCTTTCCTGACCTGGTCCCAGACATCCTCCAGGGGGTTGAACATTGCTTTGTGTAAGGACAGACACAGACCTATTCAGGTGCAAGTGTCAGCTCCTCCCACCACTCTAGCCCAGGAAGACCCATCAGGATATGCAGGGTACACCTCAGCTCCATTTGTGTGATTGTCTAAGAGTGAATTCACAAACAGCCCAACTGTAATCCTGACCCAGACATGTATTCCACACAGACAGAGGCACAGAATGGTCAAGCGAGAAAATGCCCACTTTCTAAAAGTAGCATTTTAAACCCTCTAATTAAAAAAACAACGTCACCAAAAAATTTATTTTAAATTGTGAGTTCAGAGACACCAAACTCCAAATCTCTATCTGCTCCTGATGGGAAATTACACTTAAAAGATATTTCAAGGCAATCCCCATGTTAACCTACGGGAGAGATATGCCTTGCATTAGTGAAAACTAGATTTAGCAGTATTTCACTATCAGGACATGTAAAACACACCAGTAAGTGTCCTATGTTTTAAATATACTGCACCCTGCCAATAGGGCTGCCTTGGGCCTACCTTAGGGGTGACTTACATGTAGTAAAAGAGACACATTGGGTCTGGCAAGTAAGTTCACTTGCCAGGTTGAACTGGCAGTTTAAAAATGCACACACACAGGCACTGCAATGGGAGGCCTGAGACATGTTTGCAGGGTACTCATGTGGGTGGCACAATCACTGCTGCAGGCCCACTAGTATCATTTGATTTACAGGTCATGGACACACATAGTGCACCATACTAGGGACTTACTAGTAAATCACATATGACAATCATGGATAAACCAATCAATAATACAATTTAGATAGGGAACACTTGCACTTAACAGTGGTCAGCAGTGGTGTAAAGCCTAGAGTCCTAAAGCCAGCAAAAACAAAACTCTGCACAGGATCAGAAATAGGTCAGAAGCCAAAAATACAAGGGAAACCACACCAAGAGCTGATAGGTCTAACATAGACGAAGAGGAACCAAAAGGTTTCTTCAGAAACTGCGACAACATGCAGCCTGAGATGGCAAATTGGCTGGAATGTCCCCTCTAAGATGATGAGAGCAGTGTGATGTTTTATAATAACATATCTATTATTCCAAAAACTACCCCGATGTGACAACACATATTTTTGTGTGTAGAGCAGACAATGTTCCCTTTGGACCAGCAATACCCAGCAAACATTTTGTACAGCCTTGGGTGGAGCACAGGATGAAAATGTAGTGCACATAAATGAATAACAGACTCTGCAAGGAAGGATAACTGATAAAAGGAATAATAATCATCTCCACTAAAATGAAGCTATGCTAAAATAATGAAAGGAATAAAAGCAAATTGTAACTGCGTAAAAGGGCACATACCTCAGGCCCAGAGCTAAATAATGTGCTTGTGTAAAATGCTAAACTAACCTCATGACAGTTCCTCCATATGGTTATGAAATACCTCAGAGACGTACAATAACCTATAACATATGGCAGGGAGTACTTTATCCCTTATATAGTTTGATTGTTGTTAAATGGTTAGTCCAAGGTAAGTGTTCAGATTTAGAGGGGAGATTATGTGGCTTTCTGAGTTGGTGAGTTATGTGCAAAGAAGCTAGGTAGCATTTTTGAATTAAGTAATTTCACATTACGTTGTGGATGTTATCCCATAGCTTTCAATGAGGCAGAGCCCGTTTCAGAGTCTGATATGTTTGCCAGAAAGGACAATAAGTCAATGTGGTCTTAGAAGATTTGAGATTTCCTTTTATATGTGATTCTAAATCCCACCAGTCCAGCAGAGGAGAAAGGGGTGTTCATGTTGTGCAGCTTTGGCATTAGTTTTAAGAAGCCTTTCCTTGTTGTGGCACTGCCTTTAGAGCAATCCTGGGAAATACTTATTTTCTTTCCTTCCCACATGACATATTTGTTGTCAGATGAGCTAAAACATTAGCTCAGCATGGTGATATCCTAGAAGCTTGTACAGCATTGGTACTGGGGACTAGCTATTAGTAGTGTTCAATTATTTGTAAGATCCCATATGGTGTGCTCTTTCAAGTTCAATATCTCTAGTGAAAGCCAGACCAGTTACCTTGGGGATCCAGTTGTCTAAAAAGTTGATGCACAAGTTAATTTGGTCTTCTCTTCCTTTAGGTAGACCGAAGATGCAATGTTTCACCTTCTGTTTTCTTCCAGTTCTCCACTTCTTTCCTTAGATTAAGAGCTTTGTTCTTGGTTACTGTTAGGTTGTTGTTAATTTTGATTTCTTCACCTTCCAGGTTACATATTCTGCTCTCTGTTTCTTTCTGTTAGCTTCTCAACATCATTATGCATCCCTGATATCTGTAGATGCATGACATCAGTGTAGGCTTTAGTATTATGACAGTGTTCTTGAATATAACTGTCATAGTTCCATTAATGCCTGTCTTGTTTAAATAGGGAATTTATGATTGGATGGTTAAGCTTTATGACTGTATTTGTATTTTTTATCAGTCATGTTTTTGCAGTGTTAGTCCCATTGTACGGCTGTAGATTGAAACTCTGCTGAAGACAGATTACTTTCACTTAGTTCTTTGTTTCATGAAACTAATATTAGTGACAAATTAAGCTTCGTCATTTGTAGTTCTATAAGCACTTAATGTTGAGCTGGCTAATGGAGTATTTAACAAGTGGATAACCAGATTCATGACAGCGACACTGTTGATTACAGCATTGCCAGTGTTATCAACATCACGATTTTATGCTAGCTTTAAAGCCACACCAGTCAACAGTCATGTGCAATCTGAATGGGTCAACAAGCAGATGGGCAGTGGGTTTCACCACCCACATGATTCCCTTGGCCAGCGTCATCTGAGCCCATGGATTAAACATCATATCTTACACAGACAACGCTAAGCTCATCCTTTAACTCTCAGCAGTCCCCAGAGTCAACTTCCGCAGGTGTTTGACGAGTGTTGCCGACTGGATGAAGAGCAACTGCCTGAAGCTCAATATAGACAAAACTGAAGTTCTCTTCTTTGGCAACAACATCTCCCTGTGAAATAACTTCTGGTGGCCCTTGGATTTCAAACCATCACCCACATCAACAGACCATGCTTGCAATCTTGACATCATCCTGGACTGCACACACTCCATGAAAACCCAGATCAACGCAGTCTCCTCTACCTGGTTCCTCACTCTTCGCATGCTCTGGAAAATCTTCAAATGGCTTCCCATCAACACCAGACTCACCATCATTGAAGCCGAATCACAAGCCACCTGGTCTACAGCAATGCTCGCTACGCAGGAATCACCACACACCTCCTGAAGAGACTGCAAACCATACATTGCGCTATAGCCAGACTCATCCTCGACCTCCCCAAAAGGACCCACATCACCCCTACCTCAAAAAACTTCACTGGCTCCCCATACAGGATAGATGTCACTTCAAGATGCTGATCCATACCTTCAAGGCGCTGCACAACCAACGAGCAGCTTACATAAACCACTGCCTGAACTTCCACCATGCCCTCCAGACATCTGCACTCCGGCTCCCTTGCGCACCCCCGTCATCCACTAAGCAACAGTAGAGGATGCTCCTTCTCCTACCTCACAGCTAAATCCTGGAACAACCTCCCCCTGCATCAACAAACCTCCACCTCGCTTCTAGAATGCCTGAAGGCACTCAAAATCTGGCTATTCAACTGATCAAACCAATGCAGCACATCCCTTAGCACCTGGATACCTTGACTTGTGATTAGCCATGCTTTACAAATTCAGGTTGATTGATTGATTGATTGAAGTGTAAGGTTTAGACTTGGAGGCGACTATTAGCACGTTAAGAACCGCAAAAAAGAGTGGCTATGCTTACAGGTTCACAACTCCTATACTCGTGTATAACATATTGGGGAAATAGTGCCATTTGTAACAAATAGTACTCCAAGAGTGACAAACTGGTACAACATCCAACCACCTCAGGTGCAGATTTGTTGATTTGAGGGATCAATCAACACAAAGAAGTTCAATACTGGTTTACCAACGCACACCACAGTAGTCCATAAAGTCAATTTCTTAGTACACTTCATCAATCAAAGTTCCAAATAAAATACACATCTGTATGAGGTAGAAATTGTATTCATCCAAGGCACCATGAATCCAATGAACATCATTCCTACACCTGTTTCATCATTAGGACTTTCTCAAGGCTGCAAGATGGACATGCAGAAAGGGAATGCAGTCAGGTAAATTCATGATAACAGGGAATCTGATTGTTGTTCTGGCACACATCATAGCCTGTGCACATTTTCCAAACAAGTGAGCCCAAATTATTTAGACCAGAAGATGATGAAGAGGGGAAAAGAATGCAATCGTCCCTCCAAGCCACGCAGGTCATGAGCACATGTAGAGTAGAACAGATCTAATGGTATCACAAATACATAGTAGTGTGTCACATACATGCTAGATACCGTAGACCACTAGATTCCAAGGAACTCATATGCAAAAAAATGAGCACGTCAAAAGTTGCTAACTGTACTGGGACTGACATAAATAGACACATGAATTGTTTGTTTATGATGTGCTTGTGGTTTTGCTTATAAAGCACCAGACATAGGACTAGATGTAAGACAAGGTAATAGGTGGTTAAGACTTAGGGGGTCATTACAACCCTGGCGGACGGAGTTAAAGGTGCGGACAAAAAAAGGGAATCATGACCGTGGATGAAACCGCCAACATAGACAGCTACTTTAACACTCCGACTGCCACGGCGGTACAGACAAGCAGCGCAGCGGTCACCGCCAACAGACAGGCGGAAGACAATGTACCACCCACAGTATCACAACCCGCCAATCCACCACCTTTTGCGGGGCGGATTCACCGTGGATAAAAACACGGCGGAAACAGCTTTTGCAATGGGAAAATGCTCACCTTCTACACATCCCACGAGGAAGGAGGACACCATGGAGCCGGAATTACAAATCCTATCTGCTCTTGTCTTCCTGCTCATTTACGAACACCAGCAACGGCGGCGCCGAAGACAACGGTGAGTACTGCACCTACGACATAGGGGAGGGGGAGGCAAAAGTCAGGGGGACACACACGCAACACCGCCACCCCCACCCCGACCCTCACCCACTTCAACACACACACCAATGCATTTCCAAACATCACAGTAACAACCCACAACCCCCCCGGAAGAATGCAAAGACCAAAGGAAATAAGTTCAAAAATTGTAATGTATCAAAATACAGTTACCAAATATATACATATATATATATATATGGACATTCAAAAGTATATACATTACGAGAAGTAGTGCAGGTATGCACATATCAATGTCCGTGGACCACTGGTCCAAAAATGTATGGGCGAGGCCCACACTAGATACCTGTCCACAAACGGAGAGAACACTGCTGGGGCATCAGATAGAAATACAACAGGCACCTCAGGGTGAATGGAAGGGGGGGCACCTCAGCCGGATTACAGCACCACGCCAGATCCACGACGGGCTCCATGTCCATTGATGTATCCTGGAGAGTGCAAAGCCACAGTCTCACAAGTCTCTACAGTGGGTGGGTTGCCCACTGTTCCATCCTGGGGAGTGCAAAGCCACAGTCTCACAAGTCTCTACAGTGGGTGGGTTGCCCACTGTTCCATCCTGGGGAGTGAAAAGCCACAGTCTCTCAAGTCTCTACAGTGGGTGGGTTGCCCACTGTTCCATACTGGGGAGTGCAAAGCCACAGTCTCACAAGTCTCTACAGTGGGTGGCTTGCCCACTGTTCCATCCTGGGGAGTGCAAAGCCACAGTCTCTCAAGTCTCTACAGTGAGTGGGTTGCCCACTGTTCCATCCTGGGGAGTGCAAAGCCACAGTCTCTCAAGTCTCTACAGTGGGTGGCTTGCCCACTGTTCCATCCTGGGTAGTGCACAGCCACAGTCTCTCAAGTCTCTACAGTGGGTGGGTTGCCCACTGTTCCATCCTGGGGAGTGCAAAGCCACAGTCTCACAAGTCTCTACAGTGGGTGGCTTGCCCACTGTTCCATCCTGGGGAGTGCAAAGCCACAGTCTCTCAAGTCTCTACAGTGAGTGGGTTGCCCACTGTTCCATCCTGGGGAGTGCAAAGCCACAGTCTCTCAAGTCTCTACAGTGGGTGGCTTGCCCACTGTTCCATCCTGGGGAGTGCAAAGCCACAGTCTCTCAAGTCTCTACAGTGGGTGGGTTGCCCACTGTTCCATCCTGGGGAGTGCAAAGCCACAGTCTCTCAAGTCTCTACAGTGGGTGGTTTGCCCACTGTTACTTCCTGGGGAGTGCAAAGCCACAGTCTCTCAAGTGGATAACAGTGTCCACTGGTTCTGGAGGGGGACTGGTGCCAAGAGGGCTTCATCCTGTTAAGGACAGACGGAGTGGATGCATGTCTCCACTGGTTCTGGAGGGGGAATGGTGCCCACACTGCATTAGGCTCCCCGTGACGGTTCCTGTTCCGTCCCAGTCCCAGCTGTACATGGGATAACGATGTTTGATGTGGCGGTGATTTCCTTGTACAGCGGTGCTTTGTCATGGCGGTCTGTGCCCTGTTCAGCGGTTCTCTGCCCTGTTCAGCGGTGCTTTGCCCTGTTCAGCGGTCTTCACCATGGCGGTGATTTCCTTGTTCAGTGGTGCTTTGCCATGGCGGTCTCTGACCTGTTCAACGGTTCTCTGCCCTGTTCAGCGGTGCTTTGCCCTGTTCAGCGGTCTTCACCATGGTGGTGATTTCCTTGTTTAGCGGTGCTTTGCCATGGCGGTCTCTGACCTGTGCATTGGTGTGTGGCATGACGGTCCCTCATTGCCCAGCGGGGTTGTGGCAGCCGGGGCCCTCCTGGGCAATGACTCCGGCGGTGGTCTCCTGACCAGTGACGATACTCCTGCCCTCCTGGGCAATGACTCCGGCGGTGGTCTCCTGACCAGTGACGATACTCCTGCCCAGGTGGTCTCCTGACCAGTGACGATACTCCTGCCCTCCTGGGCAATGACTCCAGCGGTGGTCTCCTGACCAGTGACGACGGTGCTGGCGGTGGCGTCCCGGCCGCTGGGGAGGATGGCACCCTTCTCCGCCGTGCTGATCTCACCAGACTGTGCAGACTTCTTCTGGCACTTCACCACCTTTGGAGGAGTCACAGCTGACTCTGCGATCCCCCTGGGACCCTTGTGAGCAGTTTTGCCGCCAGGAGTCTTCACCCTGTCCCGTCGGCCACTTTCCAACTTGAGATGCTTTACAGGGGTGGACTGGCAGTGCTTTGGCTCCGTGTCACACTGCCTGCCCTGGTGGCCGGTGCACTCCACACACCTGTAACACGCACCACTGGTACTGGAGTCTTTTTGGCTGAGGCGCTACTACGGGACTTATGAATTGGAGGGGTGGGGATGGGGGCAAAGAGGTCAACGTTGCTGAGGGTAAGTTTCTGACGAACACTGGGATGGGTAGCTGGAGGGGGTCTGTGAGTGGAGGAAGAGGAGGTGGTTGTAGGAGGTGTCACTTTTGGTGTTTTGGGTGCAGGTGCAGGTACTGGAGGCTGTTGTGAGGTGGATGGATGTTGGGTGTGTGGGTGCCCGCGTTTGTGTACTTTGGGAGGGGGCGTCACAGACACACTGGGAGAGGACACAGGGGACGTGTAAATGGTAGTGGGGTGGTGAGTGCAGGTGAGCGGGGTGTGGTGCTGGGTGTTCTGGTGCGAGTCCTAGTGGCTGTAGATGTCGTGCATGCAGGTGAGAGTGTAGACGACACTGGGAGGGAGGAGGGAGACGCTAGGAGGGGGACACAGTGGAGGCAGTGGATGTTGGTGTGTCTGTATGTGTGTGATGCTTGTGTGAGTGCCTGTGGGATGTGTGGTGCCTGTGTTTGCCTGAGCTACTTTTGTGTGTTGAGGTGTATACATGCTTGTCTGATGGTGTGCATTGGATAGGCTGGGGTACAGGGGATTGGGTCTGGGTGGAGGAAGTTGGAGGGGGGAGGCTAGACACAGGGACAATGGCTGCCATCAGTGCTGAGGCCAGAGATTGCAGGGTTCGATGATGGGCAGCCTGACCAGAATGAATGCCCTCCAGGAATGCATTAGTGTGTTGCAACTCCCTTTCTACACCCTGGATGGCATTCACAATGGTAGACTGCCCAACAGTGAGTGACCTGAGGAGGTCAATGGCCTCCTCACTGAGGGCAGCAGGGGTGACTGGGGCAGGGGCTGAGGTGCCTGGGGCGAAGGTGATGCCCACCCTCAAGGGTGAGCAGGCACGGGGCGAACGCTGAGGGGCTGCTGGGAGGGTGGTGCTGGTAGGGGAGGTGGCAGCTGTACCTGTAGAAGTGGGGGGCACAGATGGTGCCACCACCACAAGGGAGCTCCCAATTGGCGGACGAGTCCATGTCGCTGGTTGGTGATCCGATGACCGACGTGTAGCTCCCCTCCGTCCTACTGGTGCATTCTGAGTCCGTGGTGTGGCCCTCCATGGCCATGTGGGATGCAGCTCCCTCGTGCTCCGGTGCCACTGTACCTCCGCCTGATGATGCTGATGCACAAAAGAACAGGGAGAGCAGAAAAAGGGGGGGGACGACAGAAGAAAGACAGGTTGAGTGCATGGCTTACCGCTACCGTTGGCGGACAATACAGACACAGCAGCCCCCTGCACTACGCCATGCTCTTGGCCTCTACATATGCAATTCCTGGGATATGGCCTACATCGCTATGGTGGACATCTGCACACATGCATGCCACAGGGGAATGTATACCTGTACTTGGCACTCTACTGAGGTGGGGTGGAGTGGCACATGGCCTGCATTACGGAGGGGCCTAGCCTATGGAAGTCGCCCTGGCCTAGGGAAACCCACAGCCCTCCTCCCACACCCAGACCCCTCAACTGCATGCAAAGTCCCCAGAATGAGGGTGTACTCACCCCAGTGTGTCTGCTGTGATGCCCTCAAGCGCCCATCCAACTCCGGGTAGGCCACCACCAGGATCCGGAACATCAGGGGGGTCATGGGGCGACGGGCACCCCTCCCACGTTGGGAGGCCATCCCCAGCTGAGCCTCCGCCGTTTTCTTGCTCCAGCGGCGAATGTCCTCCCATCTTTTCCGGCAGTGGGTGCCCCGTCTCTGGTGGACCCCTAGGGTCCGTACGTCCTTGGCGATGGCACGCCAAATGTCCTTCTTCTGGTGGGCGCTGACCTACATGACATGCACAAGGGAAGAAGAGAATTAATTACCAACTGCACCGTAGAAGTGAGTGGCCCACATCCCTGCTCTTGCCATGTGGCACATGCATTCACAGTCCTTCATGTTCCCTGCACTCTGCCCCCTTCCCTCTTACAACCAGCCCTCTCCACACAGGCATAGCCCATAGAACGTGTTCCCTGTGCACTTACCTGTTGGTCTGGAGGACCATAGAGTAGTGTGTACTGGGGGAGGACCCCGTCCACGAGCTTCTCCAACTCCTGAGCAGTGAAGGCAGGGGCCCTTTCCCCAGATGCAGCAGCCACTGTCTCTTCCAGACCGAGGTCACAGCAGCACTTGCACTGTAGCTCCTCTCCTGTCGAAGATCAGGTATAGAGTGATTGAACAGATAGAAAATGGCGGTCATGTCCGCGGCGGTGACGTCCGCGGCGGTGTGTATCATCACCGCCGGCGCACTTCATCATTGGCTCCTGGGACCCATGGGGTCCAATGTTAACCAATGCAGCATTGCGCCCCGGTCTTCGACCGCCTACCCCGACGGTGTACAACGCCAGCGCAGTTTCCTCACATCCCATTGTCCGCCATCCCACAGGAATCCCCCCTGACGTGCAGGTGCTGTCAGTGCTCCATTTCCTTGCAAGTGGATCTTTTCAGACAACAGTGGCCATGGCATCAGGGATGTCCCAGCCTATGTTTTCAAACGTGTTGTCCAGAGTGTTGTCTGCCCTGCTGAAACACATAAGGAGATACATCATTTTCCGTCAGGTGGAGTATTTGGCTACAGTGAAAGGTGACTTCTATGCCCTTGGACATATCCCCAACATCATAGGTGCTATTGATGGGACCCATGTAGTTCTGGTCCCCCCCCACAGGAGTGAACAGGTGTACAGGAACCGGAAGAGTTATCATTCGATGAATGTACAGATGGTCTGTTTGGCAGACCAGTACATCTCGCAGGTAAATGCTATGTTCCCTGGCTCAGTGCATGACGCCTACATCCTGCGCAATAGCAGCATCCCTTATATGATGGGTCAACTCCAGAGGTACCAGGTGTGGCTATTAGGGGACTCTGGTTACCCCAACCTGTCATGGCTATTGACCCCAGTAAGGAATCCCAGGACCAGGGCAGAGGAACGCTACAATGAGGCCCATGGGCGGACTAGGAGGGTGATCGAACGCACCTTTGGCCTCCTGAAGACCAGGTTCAGGTGCCTCCATATGACAGGTGGTTCCCTATTCTACTCACCGAAGAAGGTGTGCCAGATCATCATCGCCTGCTCGATGCTTCACAATCTTGCTCTGTGACGCCAGGTGCCTTTTCTGCAGGAGGATGGTCCAGATGGCGGTGTTGTGGCAGCTGTGGAGCCTGTGGACAGTGATGAGGAGGACGCTCAGGAAGAAGACATAGACAACAGGGAGTCAGTCATACAGCAATATTTCCAGTGACACACAGGTGAGAACAGTTTTCTTTTTACCATTACATTCACTTTCACACTTCTTCTTCTATCCTGTCTGTCATTTCATAGCAGTATTTGGTCACTGAGTTGTACCTTTCCATTACAGTTTCACAGGTGTGGTTAGCAACGTGTGTCATCTGCTTGCATCCTTCAAGGACTTGTGATGTGTGACATAGGTATGTTGGCTTTACAATTGGAAACGCATGTTGACACTGTCATTGATAATACATATTTACCAAATCACAGACTGACTCCAGATTGTTTTGTGCTTCAAGGGTGTTTATTTAAGTGCTCAAAAATGGAAGGGGGTAGTAATATGGTGATGGGGGACGGTGGAGGAATGTCCATGGCAGAGTCCAGTCCATTGGTCACACAGGTGCACTGCCCATATGGGCATAGGAAGTGGAGCTGGGGCAGTTTCAGTATGGACAGGGTAACAAAGTGGGACAGTGGGGGGGACAATCAGGGTGGTCTCATTTCCTGGCGGGGGTCTTGCCATCTTGCTCTGACCTGTTCCTGGATCTCAGGGACCGCTTGCATGGTGGTTGTCCGTCTGCAGGGGGTGAGGTGCTGGTGTGGTGGTCCTGTGGCGGGGCGTCCTGTCCACTAGCGCCGGCGGAGGTGGTGGGCAGTTCATCGTCCATGCTAGTGTCAGGGGCCCCTTGGAGTGCCACGGTGTCCCTCATGGTCTTTTGTATGTCCTTCAGCACCCCTACGATGGTGCCCAGGGCGGAGCTGATGGTTCTGAGCTCTTCCCTGAACCCCAAATACTGCTCCTCCTGCAGGCGCTGGGTCTCCTGAAGCTTGGCCAGGACCGTCGCCATCATCTCCTGGGAGTGGTGGTATGCTCCCATGATGGTGGAGAGGGCCTCGTGGAGAGTGGGTTCCCTTGGCCTTTCCGCCCCCTGTCACACAGGAGCCCTCCCAGTTCCTCTGTGTTCCTGTGTCTCCGTCCCCTGGACCGTGTGCCCACTACCACTGCCCCCAGGTCCCTGTTGTTGTTGGGGTGGTGGGTTATCCTGGGTTCCCTGTAGTGGTGAACACACCGCTGATTGACGTGTCCTGGGTACGGAGGTATGGGCCCAGTGGGTGGGTGCTGTGCTGGTGTTACCAGAGGGTGGAAAGTCAGTGTTGGGATGTGCCTGTGCAAGGGGAACCGACTGTCCTGAGGCCCACGATGGTCCGGGCTGGTCATCAGGATCCAGTAGGGCAGAGCTGCTGTCGTCACTGTGGGCCTCTTCTGCTGGTGGAGTGGAGTTGTCTGGACCCTCTGGTGTGGTGACGTTCCGTAGTGGTCCTGCAGGGATATAAGAGCATGATTATTGCATGTGTGTGTGTAATGGTGTGCAATGGGTGGGTGTTTGTGTACCCCAGTGCAAGCATTCCTGTGTGTGGGTTTGTGTGATGATGGTTAGGGGGTTGTTATGTGTATGTGCCGTGAGCATGCTTTGGTGAGGGGTGACCATGCTTTGTTTTTGTATGCGGGGCTTGGTGTTGGGATGAGTGGTTTGTGTTATTAGTACATTAGTGAGGAGTTGGAGTGATAGGGGAGGGGGTGAGGGTGGTGGTGTGTGATAGCATGCAGGTAGAGTGGGGGATATGATAGTTGAGATTTAACTTACCTGTGTCCATTCCTCCACCGACTCCTCCTAGGCCCTCTGGATGCATGATGGTCAAGACTTGCTCCTCCCATGTTGTTCGTTGTGGGGGAGGAGGTGGGGAACCGCCGCCAGTCCGCTGTACCGCGATGTTGTGCCTGGAGACCACTGAACGCACCTTCCCCCATAGGTAGTTCCACCTCTTCCTGATGTCCTCCCGATTTCTTGGATGCTATCCCACAGCGTTGACCCTGTCCACGATTCTTTGCCATAGCTCCATCTTCCTGGCTATGGATGTGTGCTGCACCTGGGAGCCAAATAGCTGTGGCTCTACCCGTAGGATTTCCTCCACCATGACCCTGAGCTCCTCCTCGGACAACCGGGGGTGTCTTTGGCGTGACATGGGGTGGTGTGGGTGATGTGTGGGGTGGTGTAAGTGTTGATGTGTGTGGTGATGTTTAGTGGTGTGTGGTGTTTTGTGCGTGTAATGTTGTATGGGTGATGGTGTTGTGTGCCTCTGTGTGGTGGGGTTCTCAGTTGCTATGCTCTCTGTCTGTCGCCTTCATCTATAGTTTTTGGTCGTAGGGGTTTGTGGGTGATGTGGGTGTGTGTTTTATATTGCAATGGGTGTGTGGGAGTGGTGTGTGTATGTGTATCAGGTGTGTGTATTTTGAATTGTCCGATTCGGTGGTGTTTTGGAGATGTGTGTGTATTTTGAGTGCGGCGGTGTGTACCTCCAATGGAATACTGCAGTTGAAAGACCGCTGCATGGATTCGTGGGTCGTGATAGCATGGGCGTGTTTCTGTTGGCGTGACGGTGGAGGATTTGTTTTCACCAGTTTATCACTGACCTTTGGTGTGGCAGTCTTGTGTGGGTGTCTGAATTTCGGCGGATTACGAGATGTGGGTCATAATAGAGGTGGCGGAATTCCGCGCCAGTGATTTGGCGGTCTTCTGCACGGCGGTAAGCGCCTTTTACCGCCAATGTTGTAATGACCCCCTTAGTCTATTAATGATTGTCAAGGAATGTGGTGTTTTGTCAGTGAGATTGCAACCATTTGGTGGGGGGGTGGAATTGCACTGAAGCAATATAGAAGATTGAAAGGTGCCAGTTGCAAAAACATTTACAGCCACCTGTTTTATGTCTGACCACTTTGATATTAACGATTGAACACTTTTGTTTTAACCTGAGAAATTAGGCAAAAGCTCAGTGACTCAGTGAGTAAGAAAAAAGATGTAGAGATCTTTTTCATTGCATCATGGCTGCCATGTTGTGTCGTGTAATTTTGAGCATCTTATAGTAGAGCCAAACAGAAGTGTGTGTATGCTTGTATGCTTCATTTGAAAATCACAGGAACTTGACTAAGGTTGGTGCGCTGTGCTAAGGATGGAGTATGGTTGGCGGCAATGTCAGCTGGTGGCAAAATAGGAACGGAGCTGAAGCATGACCATAGGCCCACTGAACCGTGTGTGTTCCTGGCCTGCCATTGGGTACCCCACACGTGCCTGCCTCCCCCTTGTAACTCAACATAATTGAGAGTAATAGAAGTTGCAGGAGCTGGTGAAAGGTGGGTGTGCAGCAGGAGTTGTCGAAAGTCATAGAGCATGCTTGACGCCAGGTGTTCTCGATCTACCATGAGCACCCTGTAGCACTCGGCAGTCAGTTAGAATTTGCCTGAATCTCAGGTCAGAATTGAAGCTGATTCCTTTCCGCATAGATGCCGAACATGTTCCAACCACTTGTGCTTTGACAGGGGTGTATTGCAACAGATGAACCACTGGGGTAGGACCTTTAGGACTAAGCAGCCATTTTCCACTCCGTCAGGCCACACCCCTCCACTTGCTGTGTACTTTTAAAGGGTGAAGATAATGAAATCAATGAAAGTTCCTAGGTGTGTGAATTCGTAGATGCAAAATACTTATACAGTTTACTTTCATTTTTGAGGGAGGAGAGCAGACTGGAAACATAGTATTTTCAAACTATCTCCAGCTCTTTTTAGACCATTAAGACAGTATCTTTTCCCTTAATATACACTTGCTTAAGTAATTTGTGATACAGCAGCTGAAAGATGCTCATTTCCAGATACGAAATGAGCCTTCTTTGCGAACAGAGTGTAAATTAATTGTCTAATTCTGCCAGAGTTACATTAGAGCGTCAGCTAGTCTGGAGGAAACATTATTCGTGTGTGAAATGTCAGGTGTGCGAAGATTCAATGCCGAATGCAAAATGTATTTTATTCTGCCGATGTCTCAACCAGGAGTGCTCAGCCAGCCATTAGGAAGGGCATATTGTTGTTGTTGGTTTTTTTGGTGTTTTTTTTAAAAAGCGCCATGCATTACATAAAACAAGTGTGGCAAGTGACGCTATAGTTTTAGAGTGATTGATGCTTTATACAGAGGTAGAGCTGCAGTCCTGGTGATTAATCGCCTTTATTAGTGGGACATTTTGGTCATCAGGGGAACTCTGGCTCATCCCCCTTTCTCGCGTTCTGGTGTGACCGTGACGACACGGACTCCTTTACACCTCTCTTCCAGTTCCGTTGTTATTAGCAGTTAGAGTTGCCAGCAGCTGGCAATAAGTGACCATGTGCGTATGAGCGGCAACGCGACCGCCTGATCAGCCTCACTGTAGGAATTTAAAAAATCTCCTCTATTTAGGAATGAAATAAAAGTCAACCGAAAGATTTTTAGACATTAGATGCTACAAAGATGCTTATATTTTGCTTATTTCATCCATGCTCCTGCATGGCGTTTTTAGGAAGCTGGGATCACCCCTCCACTTCGCCTTTGTTTCTTGTAGGTCGAGTAGAAGAATCGTGTTTTTATTTTAAATTAAACTTCACGCTGACCTTTACAGCTTTGCTATGCACGAAGACTAACGCCACTGGTACTAAGGAGAAGCTGATATTACTGTTATGGCGCTATACAATTAAATCAAACGCTGCACCCAAGATATGCAGGAGCGCTCCGGCCAAATGGCCAGATTTAACAAGGCTTTGCATCACCCTTGCGCAGGGCAAAGGGGCACAAGGGCGATGCAGAACCTGAATGAAATGTATCAAGCCACACAAGGTCACTTGCGAAGCCATGCAGGGCAGTACAAATCACTACCTTGCACTACTTTGTGGCAGGGAGGCGTTCAATGGGTGAAGCGTGGGTGTTCCCACGCATCCACCTATGGATTATGATACATTCCCAGATTACTCTGCAGCAAGTTAAAAATGTTTTTGTAGAAAATTTGTAGCAGTCTTGGGGTATCATGACTTATATTTTAGCTAAGTGACTCAACACCTGCAATAAAAAGCAAAAAATACAATTAACCTGTAATATCCAAGTCACACGAAGCATCAGGCAACAGAGATTAATGGTAAGCATTAATGTATTTCACATGTAAGACTTTGAGTCATTTTCTTTAGTTGCTGTAAAATAATTGCAGTCTGTAGGAATTACTCTGTAAATATTGTACAATCAACAAGGAGTACTAAAATTGCATCTGTGCTTAATGTCACCTGACGCTCTTCAAAACTCATTGAGTCTAGTGAAATGCCATCCATATTACTGCTACATGAGGGACAGAAGCGATTGTAGAAACATTTTTGAGACAATAAAGAGTATTCTCAATCTAAGGTTTTGTTTGATCTGAAAGAGCGAATAGGTGGCTGAAAGATTCTAGCTAATACATTGTTGGGTCCATCATGATTTTCTTCAGGAGTAACAAAATTAACTGCAAAGTCAATCATTTCTGTTAGAATCTAGTTAAAACCCCACACTTAGCAAACCAATGGCATTGGCAAGCTTGTAATTAATTTTATTTTGTTAGACAAATGATATTGATATTACATGTTTAAAAGAAATAACAACAGAATATACTCATCAAATTGTGATGTGCATATGCTTTCAAAACCAAAGTAAATAAAAAAATGACCCACAACAAAAATACATTTCAAAAGCTATGACAAGAAAGCCGAAATATACCCAGATGTTGACCTGCCAGCCATGGCACTGAAGTGAACTACATGCATGTGTGCAAGTGTAGAAGCAAAACAACGTCACTCACAATGAAGAGGTCCAATGGCTGAAATTGTTCACCAGTTACCTGTGATCTATGCTTAGGTGGGACGAAGCACCCTGTGAATGACATAACAAGAACTATAGATGAAGAGGGCTGACCAAATGTCCCTGTATGTGTATATATGTATGTTACTCCCGGCATCCTTGGTGTGGTCTCCCCTAACTTGTTGCCTTCTGACACGTGTTTTTCTAACTTCATTTTTGCTGACTTTTGTGAACTTTATCATTCCTAATCTGTGCTAAACTGCAGGTGCTCTGTACTCTAACACATGGTGATATTGGCTTATCCATAACTGACATATTTAATTTACTTGTAAATTCCCAGTAAAGTGAACTATATGTGCCCAGGGCCCGTAAATTAAATTCTACTAGTGAGCTTGCCAGACCGACTGTGCACCTCATTACAGTAGCCCTTTAAACATGTCTCAGGCCTGCCACTGCAGACCCTGTATGTGTAGTTTTAAACTGTCATTCAACCTGGCAAGTGGATCCACTTACCAGGCCCAAACATTCCTTTTTATTACATATAAGTGGCCCCTAAGGAAGGCCCTGGTTAGACCCAAGGGCAAGGTGCAGTCTATTAAAAAAGTTGGACATGTACTTTTAAGTTTAAAAATGTCCTGGTAGTGAAAAACTATTACATTCATTTTTCATTACTACAAGGCCTATCTCTCCTATAAGTTAAAATTGGGGTTACCTTGAAGCAATCTTAAAGTGTAATTTCCAATTGGGAAAAGATAGAAATTTGGAGGTTGGTGTCCCTGGACTCACAATTTAAAATCATAAGTTATGGTGACGTCAGATTTATAATTGTATGTCTGAAAATGCCACTTTTAGAAAATGATGGTGTGGGTGACAGCTGGACCTTGTGCATTCCCTCTAGACAGTCACACACAAAGGGAGCTGGGGTGTGATATGTACTACCTGATGGGTCTTCCTGGGCTAGATGGTGATAAGGAGCTGACACACCTGACTAGAGCTGTGCCTCTCCCCACACAAAGGGCTGCATAACCCCCTGCAGAGTGTCTGGAGCTAGGGAAGGAAGGCCAGGGAGCTTGTTCACTTCAAAGGTCTTCATTTTGTCTACTTCAATGCCTCAACTAGGTATAAGTATTGGATCCCAAACCCTACCAAATCAGTACATTTCTAGATCTGAGGATGTCAACTGCATTGCTATGTTGGCCTGCTTCCTGCTACCTCTTGCCTGGGAGTGAGAAGAACTGGACTTTGCTCTCTGTATCCTCTGCAGAGCCAAGTGACTCCTAGTGCTTGCTTGCTTGCCTTTTGTTTTGGAAGTCTTAGAGCCATTAAGGAGTCCTGCTCTGTCAAGAAGTGTCAATCCAGTCCTGCGCTTTGAAAAATGACTTTGTAGCTGATTTGCATGCAAAACTGATGCATGAAGGCCGTTGTGCTGTTCAGAACTGCTGCAGTGCCCTTCGATGCTGACAGCAGTGTTGATTCGACAACAATGTGGGACCTGACTGTAAGGTTTGACGCCAATGCAGCACCGATTCAAGGACATCACAACGAGACTCGATGATGACCCATCGTGTGCATCAGAAGGGATTTGACTCTGATGCAGGACCTGGCTGCGAGGCTCGATGACAATGCATCTACCCAATTGCGCAGATCAGAACCAATGCATCGATTCTTCGACACTTACTCCATCCCCGGTACTATTTTAGCTGGTCCTTTGTGGGTTCTGTAGCTGGCCTGCTCTCCATCGTGGATGGCCTGAACTTTGGATGTACCTGGGCCAGCATGACACCAAGTAAACTTTTAGTGTTATTGATTTTAAAGCACTGCATTGCAGTTTATTCTTTAAAAAATCATAGTTTGGTTTCTAGTTATTGGATTTTTGTTGTTTTGGTCTTGTTTTACTCAGATACATATTCTCTATTTTCCTAAACAGGTGTAAAGTCTTTTTGTGGTGTTTTCCACTGTGTTGCTGTAATTTAAGTGTTGCACATATACATTACACATAGCCTCTTAAGTTAAGTTTGGCTGCTACCGACAGGTGAGCACAGGTTAACTTAGGTTGCATATCTGACTTACTATGACTAGGATTGTGGTCCCTACTTAGACAGGGTGAATACCTCTGCCAACTAGCGACCCAATTTCTAACAATGTGTTTATATGTATTGCATATTTTTGAAAAACATGCAGTTGTAAGAAAGTGAAATGTTAATTGGAGTGGATGGTAGTCTACCACAAGTAATACAGATGCTAGTCTGTTAGGTCCAGGCAACGTTTTCAATAATTTAAACCTGAGCTTATCCCCTGGTAGCTGTGGCACAGAACAGGCAGGCATAATTTAGTTAAACTTTATAAAGCATTTACAAGTTCCAAAACAGTTATAAAGTCAAAAGCACAACATAAAAATCCCATTCCAATTTTTAGAAATAGAGTAGAATTTAATAAACAAAAAGGACAGAAAAATAAGAAAATCTAATAAGGGGAACCACTAATATGAATTTCAAATGATTTAAATGAAAAAGCACCAAGAAAAAGTAGTGTGCCAATCAGTAATCAATGTTCGTGGGAAACCAGGACCAAGGCGTGATTTCAAGCTGATGACAATAGAGTGCAAGATGCATAGGCCAAGCAGTGTAGGTAAAAGATTTTACCTTAGGACATATCCTCTGAAATGAAAGTGAAAATCCTGAGTAGACCAGGCTTGTAGACATTATCCAGGGAAGTCCTCTCAAAGCCAAATAGCCGTTGAACACATTTCATCTGGAGCCTTTGGTTTTAGGGGAGGGAGTTCCAAGCATGAAAATTTGGAACCAGGGAAATCTTGTTATTGGTTATTTTGTGGCTTTTCCTGGTTAAGATTTGTTTGTTCAAACTTTAATGTCTTTTTTGGAGCACAGAATCCTCCAGTGGAGAAAGACTGCAGGCTATGTCTAGGAAGATCTCACTTAAGTCAGATACGTTTTCTGCAAGTGTCCAGTGAACAGGTTTTTCGACTGGCAAAATCTCAGAGTCTTTTCTTGCTCAGTGAGGTCATGCCTTGAGTGGATTGGCTTAGGTGGTCTGAAAGTCCAAAGTTTTTCAAAGTCCCAGCTTTTTCAAGCTTGTTGGGGAAGTGCATCTAGACACAGCCAAGGCTCCTAGGATTTCAAGGGCATCACTTGTGGGGCAGAATTCCCTGTCGCCGAGGCCATCAGCGGGGTCCTGCCCAAATTCAGTTGCAACTGGTTTGGTCAGCACTCCAGGAAACAGGCCTCTGCACTTGTTGCACCCCTGTAACTGCACAGGTCAACCAACTGACCCTTAGAGATCACTCCTTTGACCTGGGTAGACCTGGGATTTGGTGCTACACTTCAGGGCTCTTCACAGGTCCTAAACAGCAGGTCCAGTCCTTCTTCTGTTCTTCCACAGGTCCATAAAGTGTTCTGGGAGTGAGATCTATATAGTTCAGTAGCAAGTAAGAGGGGATGACTCCTGGAGACTCCCTAATCTATCAGGAAAAATACTGGGGTTACCTTCCCCACTGTTAGAGCCCATCCTGTCTTTCTTAGTGCCTCCTATCCTGGAGTGCACTATTTTAATGGACATTCAAGATGGGACAGTCCTTCTGTCCTTGGACAGAGCTTGTGTACTGATTAGGAGAGTGTTTGAGGAAATGAGCAGTCTTTCCTGCTAAGCTACACCAGCCTGGTTTTGGTATCAGCTTCCTCTCTCATAGCGCTGGTGCTCAATTGGCTAGTTTGGGCCTAATGGACAAAGGCTGTCATGCACAATAAATACCACCTATACTCATACTCAGGCCCCAAGCCAGAACTTTTTTGATTTCACTTATTTCTAGTGGCGGCTAGGGCCTTTTGAAAGTAGTGGGCTGTAAAATCTGGGCATGAGTAATATATCACAAGGGAGTGAGCACAGGAGATAGTAGAGGAGCAAGGGGCTCCCCGATGAAAATTTTGCATTTGAAACAATGTTCAATTTTAATGCAAAACTATTTTACATGCAAATAGACCTTGGGCCGAGAATGTAAAATTGTTCTTAGAACTCCTTTCTCAACTGGACCCTCTTGCATGTGCAATGTTACCTTTTATAAGGAATCTTAGCAAACATTTCATTCGTTGTGAAGCATCACAACAAAAAGCATCCAATGTCATTAAGTAAAGTTAGGGGTTACGTGATAGAGCAATTATGCTGGGAATTGATTTAATAGGAAAAATGCAAAACATCAATTATTTTCTCTCCAGGACACAGTGTGATTGGCCTTTCATTAGATTAAATAAAATTTGCAATAGAACCACTGTGTATGCCCGTAGGACAAGGGGAACTGGAACTGCTGTCACCACCTGTGTATCATACTTGGGGTAAATGATGTACTTCCATTGCATCCAACCATGTTATGGACATGGGGTAGGGCTGCAAATATGGTCCACCCCAGTGCATCTGAACATGTTCTAGAAATGAGGCTACTGTGGCAACTGGTCTACCCCAAGGTCGTCTGAGTCTGTCAGTGACTTGGGTGCAGGGAGGCAAATAAGATTTATCAAAAAGCCTCATGGGCCACTTTACACCAATCACCACTCCTGGCAATTTTCCAAGATCACACAGCTTGCTCAATGTGCCACCTCAAGACACAGCGCTATCATCGTCAGTGAGCGAGCCTAAGCATGCTGATCTCCATTCTGGGGAGCGTGCTCTTTAAGAGATTTAGTACAGGAATAAATAGTTTCTGTTTATATCATTCAATTCTAATAGTGTTGATTTAGTGCAAATGGAGTAAATGCGGTATCCCCGTTGCACATAAATCAAACGTGTGCATTTGAAACATTGGGGTTCACGCTGGCCTGAAAAACACAACACTCATGGCTTATTCCACGTGTCACTTTTTTTTTTATTTTGCAATTTTATATATCTAAGGAATAGGAGTGCTTTACACGAGCACTAATTACATTACAAAAGGTCGCATTCGTATTTTTTAGCAAGGGGAGATTAAGTAATTTTTCCGGAATCACAGATTATTGAGACAACGCCGACACTGAAACCTAGTACTTCGTTCCAAAGTCGCAGCCCCACTGTACAGCTTCTACCCTATATACTTATATGAATGAATATTGTTATGAAGGCATGGAAACTCCAAGGTGAAAAACAGTTGTAACAAACATTTATTATGACGATAGGTCGAGTGTGACTTCTCTCTCTGCCAGCTCAAAGCATCTGACAGCGGTAGAACCGAGCGCGCCTCTATGGCAACCAACACATTCTAATTATCATAAAGTTCTAAGATAGCACATTGTGGAAAACAAGTACTGAAGAGCATATTACTGACCAAACGTAAATAAAATTCTTAACATTACAACAAATATCAACAAAAAAATCATGAGACCATCATCATTATTCCTGACCAAAGTTGAGCGTGAGAACAAATTGTTGGCAACTGATGTAAGCAAAAGTGTTATTTTTTCCTAAAGGTTCTTTAATGATTTTGCATCGATATCTAGAAGGGTTTGGCCCTTGCTGCTTTAAGTGGAATATATTATTGATGACCGTCTCTGAAATGCTTGAACCAGACCAGTTGTGATCCGTAGATACTTGCAAATGGAGGCTCATTGTGTTTCTAATAAAATGCCGCCTCAACCCTCACTTTGTACAGGCACTGTAGTGGTGATGTTCTGGTAGAACTACCACATATTTCATGTCATAGCATGTTCACACTTGGCTGTGGCAGGGTACCTCTCCGGTGTTAAACACATGGCCAAACATGCGCATGGGCCAGAGTTGGGTAAAGGCATGTGACCTGCCCCTCCTCTATTTTATTTTTATTTACTGAATCTCACCATTTAGCAGTCTGTCAATTAGGAATCCAGAGAATGCTGAGGTTTTTTCTTTAAGAAACTATAGAAAAACAAAACACATTTAAGTTTGAAGAGACTTTGTGATGGAGAGTGTGGGCCTACGACACGTGAGATGGCGACTGCTAGCTCTCCACTCCCCTTATGCACAATGCCATCACTGGCACTGTGCATGATGGAAAACCATCATCATCTCTTCGCCATTAAAGGAACATGACCAGTCTTTGTGTGGCTCTAGAATAAAGTCATAGAGTGATTGAGTATGTCTTTAATGATCATGCCCCTGTGCTGCTTTGAAAGTGGAACCCCGGGGGACAGGCTAGTCTAACCAAACAAATCTAGCGTTACTGTCATACTTAAACCTGAATGAGATCAAAGCAATGATTGGTGTGGACAGGTGAACCCAGTGTACCAAAAGAGACTAGAGGGACCATGTTGTGTAGACCCTGGCTCCTAAACAGAGCACTGGTTTACATCTTGACTGCACATGTCGGGTTGGCCACAGACTGACCTGTCCAACCTGACATGTGCTCTGGACTTCATGATGCCAGCACTGGCATTCACACACATTGGCCGCCCGTTCTGTCTTACACTAATCCTCCCACCCTGCAGGTCTCATTATCTATTCCATGGAGAAGCCTGGCCCAAGAAGTCTTTGCGTAAGACTTAATTTTTTATTTAAATGATGCCACTGGTGCCTCCATGAGGAGATGGGAGCGGGCGGCTCAACGACCAACTGTAATCATTGCTTTAAGTGATAAAAGTTTCACTTATTCTCATTCATATTTCTCTATTTTCATTTCTGCCGATTTTTGACAATTTCATAAAACATATTTAGTTTTTTATTGTATTGCATTCGGGCCATGAGCTCTTTCATTTTCTGACTGCTTTGCTTTTTGAATTGCAGAATCTTCCTCACAATACGTCCTGAGGTCAGACAGTATGAATTTAAGTTGATAACCGACTCCTATGTATATTTACTATTGCATAGGATCATGATCACTTCCGAACACATTCGTGAAAACTGAAATACTTGAACAATCCCATGAATTGACCAGTTAATAATGAATAGGGCCATATCCTGATACTGTACTACATCTGCCTATGACGAACAATTTGCATTCTTTAATGTCCACTCCTAACCAACACTGATACTTGTTTTGAAGTGAGCCATCCCTACTCAAGCATCCTGGAGCTGAAACTAATAGACACATTCATCATAATAATCCTCTACTGGATAGTGTTCATTACCCTCAGTTGAATCTAGTGACATACCATTTATGCACAACAAAGCTCTATGAGTGAAGTCACAATAACATTTGACACTAAGTAATACACGGAAATAAAGACAGTAAACAGTCACAATGTAGCTAAATGTCAGGAACAACCAATACAAGAATTCACACGCTATAAATCTTTCACCAGGGAACAAAAACCAACTGCAACAAATGATGGGTTCTATAATAGCCAAACTCAGATTGGATTTGACCCGTAACATATTGAGTAAAGATAAAACAAATCACACGATAATGCGAAATTACAAGCACAATTAAGTGTTAAAAGGTGCAACTCACAGCACATTATTGTCACCAAATTGTTGCGGACCATAGGTCAATGCAAGGCTCCCTGTGGATTAAGGATCAATATCAACTGGTCACCAGATAGTCCATGGAATTCTGAAATGTGTGGATGTACCACTGAAGACATGGTAAACCAGGATCTGAACGGAACAGTGTTCGATTGTATTTTAAGAGATATGGAAATCTCTGCTGACATTAAGGTGGAATTCTGTAGGACTAATTAGAGTAGTGTTAATAATTGCGATAGTTTCACCCACTTCATTAAGTTAAAGAGCACTGACATACAAGTCATTAAGGGGGTCATTCTGACCCTGGCGGTAAATACCGCCAGGGCCGGGGTTGACGGTAGCACCACCAACAGGCTGGCGGTGCTCCGCCGGGCATTCTGACCGCGGCGGTACAGCCGTGGCCAGAAGCGGAAAGCCGGCGGTGTACCGCCGACTTTCCGCTGCCCATGGGAATCCGCCATGGCGGCGCAGCTTGCTGCGCCGCCATGGGGATTCTGACACCCCATACTGCCATCCTGTTCCTGGCGGGTCGCCCGCCAGGAACAGTATGGCGGTATGGGGTGTCGTGGGGCCCCTGGAGGCCCCTGCAGTGCCCATGCCAATGGCATGGGCACTGCAGGGGACCCCGTAAGAGGGCCCCACAAAGAATTTCAGTGTCTGCTTTGCAGACACTGAAATTCGCGACGGGTGCAACTGCACCCGTCGCACCTTCCCACTCCGCCGGCTCCATTCGGAGCCGGCTTCCTCGTGGGAAGGGTGTTTCCCACTGGGCTGGCGGGCGGACTTTTGGGGGTTGCCCGCCAGCCCGGTGGGAAACCCAGAATGATCGCCGCGGTCTTTTGACCGCGGTACGGTCTTCTGGCGGTTCCCGCTTGGCGGGCGGCTCCTGCCGCCCGCCAAGCTTAGAATCAGGCCCTAAGTGTCCCTGGATCTAGAAATACATCTTGCATATGTCTTATCCAACACACAAGCACATATCGACATGATGCTTTCAGCACTGATCATTTTGTTCTGAGAGAGCGTAGCTCATATAATCTATATTAACATGAACTGTTTATGAACTAATCTATAAAAATGCTGCATAGAAACTGTATTAACATGTTGTGCTAAAACGTGCACTTGAAATGTGCCCACGGGCAGTGGCCACCAATGTATACAGGGACTAATAAAATTGACTAACGTTGATGAATTATTATGGTTTTACACTAACTATTAATGATTATGTTATTAAAGATTTGCTAATAAGTCTAGTAGACCTTAGTTAGCATGAGTCGAGGCCTAGCTGCCTGACTCTCATATTAAATGTATTTTTCTAACGTGCAGGGTGCTGACTTGCTAAAGGACATGAACTCTTGTTTTTTCCAAAAGTTAGAAGCTGAATGTAACTGTAGTAGATCCGTACTCATGAAATTTATCCTGCCTGTTTTTAGTTGAATGCAACAGTGTAGATTAACGTTATGTACAAGGTCGCCTAAACCGGTACGGACAATGGAGCCACTGACTGAAGATGTGCAAAGGACACAAGACGATGAAATCATACTGGACATTCCACCCGCTAAAGGCGTCAATCATAAGCACCAATAAAATATGTGAGAACTGTTGTGGGGTAACAAATTCGATGAGATAATTTGATTTTAATTGGTTAAAGATAGTGGGGTGCAACCCCTTGTCCAATTAGATTTTAGGGGATTGTACAACGAAAAGGGGACAAAAACCCTTGACACCAGGAAGTAAACCAGAACTGAGGGAGAATTAGGGAGTAGGAGCCTGTGAGAGGGGAGATGCTGATGCGATTTATAATGATCCAGAGACTTTGTCACTTTGCTTGGTGACTTGCTGATTTTTATTTAGAACCATCCTTGTCCTTAGACTGCCCATTTACACTTTACCCCCTTATGAGGGAAGTGTCCTTTTACCTGAGCCGAGTTCCTGACTGATGGCGAACCAACTGATGTCCTGAAGATGAAGACCAAACCTGAGTGCTGACCCAAACTTGGAGGGTAACTATATGACAATGAAATTGTGATTTGTCTGTTTGCTTTTCCTTTCTAGGTACCAACTGCTTTTCTTTTGACAGAGACCTTAGTTAGATGTTTTCCAAATTGATGTTACTAAATTGTTTTGCATGAAGCCCAACATGCCAATGCTAATTAGATGTTAGTTGAGAGGGGTTCACTAAACGGATGCAAATAGACAAATGACTGAATCTATGCTTTGTTGAACAATACGCTAATATACTCTCCTAAGGATAGTCTATGTTCACGCCGTGCTATATTTTAATGTTTGTGATCCTTGCTTTGATGAAATCTTATCAGAGTTGCCATATTGTGACTATGTTATTGTGGTTCTTGGTTTTGAGATTAATAAACTTGCTAGTAGTATTGTAACCAATAGGGAATAAATATCATCAAATTCATACTAAATTGGTGTGGTCATTCATGACTGAAAGGTCATGGTGGTGTCTTGAGTTTAACTAAATGTCATTGATTAAAGTAAAGTGCATTGTGGTAATAAATATTGATTATATTATTGATGTATTAATTGACATGTTGATTAGCTATCTCGTCCTAAGGTGTCTTTCAACAGGGTCAAAAGATTCATTGGCCTAAAATGAGTCCCAATGTGTAATAATTAGTCATAAAGGGATATGTTATGAGTTCTGGTAGCAGAACGACAGTTTAGGCCCTTTGGGGCCCTAGGACAGAGAATTATTGTTTAGACGTATTTTTCGGGATAATGCAAATTGGAGGTATGATGTGTTTCTAAATTCCCCATTACTTTCCCGGGACCTCGGAAGCCTGCCTAAGTGAGTTGGGAATGTTCGCGGCGTTTTAGCATATATGGTGTAGAAATTGCGCTTGCTCAGCCTATGCATATTGCAGGTGAGTTGTGAAGTTTGTGTTGATATAGGCCAGGTAATGATGTTTTAGTAGGAGTGGGCGTACTCCGCAGTATGAGAGTAGGGAAGTAGGCGCACTTCATGTGAGTGTGGCGCTTTATGCAAAAAAATTATCCACGTGGTTGGTTGGTGATGTACGGACCCGTCGTGGTCTAAGACTCCGGAGTATATTGACAAGTGTAGGAGACGTTTGGGTTTATGTTGTAATTTGTGCGGTTTAATGGGTCAATCGGGCGTGGTTGACAAGTCGAGTTTAAGTCGAAGTGTATGAGTGAAACCTTTGATGGAGATTTGGCAAGTTCTATAGTGGACCAGAACAAACCATTGACAAGTCGAGAGTAGGATTTGCAGGTCGAATTCTGATTGCGGGTGCAGGAGCTGAGAAGGAGAGAGTAGCGGCCGAGGCTTCAAGTGAAATCTCTGTAAAGTTCTGAAGCGAATGTGTTACCCTTCCTGTAGTAAACCGGCAAATTTTGGTGTTTGTTGTTAAAGGTGCTCGCAATATATTGCATTAGTTTTGTGTGAGGAGGACAAGCCAGAAGACTTTGTCAGCTGTAGTGTGTGTGAGTGTGACGTCAGTGGTGCCGCGCTGAGATAGGTCAGTTGCAGAGGGGGGTCACGCACGGATTGGCAGCTGTCCGTGAGAGGCAATAGGTTAGGAAAGGTGGGTGAATATTGTCCTGGGAATTAAAGTCACTTCCTGATCAGATTCAAAACAAAAATAAAAGACGTAAAAATGAATTTTTTGAAGGCTTTAAAGAGCGCTTTGAAAGGAGACTCATACATTATGGCAAGTGAGAGGGAGCCTATACCGCCTGAGGGTACTCCAGCTTATATAGTAATGGAGAAGGGAGTTGTGCCTTGCCTGTGGATGAAGCAGTGGCGCAAATTAACAGAGAAGGAAGGATGTCTAGCGTTTCCAGAGCATGGAACGTTCAATACAAGAATTTTAGAGAACTTGAGGTGGATGTTAAGTGTGCAAAAGCCACCTCTGAGACCAGCTCAGTATGAGGCGTTAGCAGTCTGGGATTTAATGGCCATACGACAAAGACAGCAAAAACTTGAAAGGAGAATAAAAAGGGCAGAAAAGACTTTAGCCGAGGCTAGATGGGACAATGAGAGCAAAATATGGAGAAGGGGAATAGTTGACGGACTTAAATTGTTTCCGGCAATTACACAAGAAGATGAGGCACAGGGAAAGAAAGCCACCTGTAAGACAGACAAGGGCTCTAATAAGTCTAAGGAGACTCAGAGGTCTTGGGTAGACAAAGATGATTCAGATGATGAAGAGTTTCTTAATCAGTTGTTACATGATCGCCCGCCACCATATGCCATAATGATACTGCTCCAAGCAGTAGTGCGGGTCCTGGAAATCCGATACAAAGTGAGGAAGTTACAAATGCAATGCAGACAAGTGATACAGTTTTGGTACAGAATGGTGTCAGTGTACCTACTGCACCAGATGCAAAGATACAGTTGCAACCTCTGCCACAGATACAGAGGATTCATCCAGACGTCCCAGTACTAGAGACAAGTACGAGTCTGATGGTGCCGCCTGATCCGATATACACGAGATCGAAGCTAGTGCAGATTGAGCCAACTCCGCAATTGCTGCCCCAGCCGCAGCAACAACTGATTCCGGGTTCCAATCCAGTGGCAGGGCCTCCGTTAGTACCTGCACCAGCTACAGTGAGCCAAGCTTTGGGAGTTATTGCTCCACGGGGTTTGGGACCTGGTCAGACACCAGCTGCCATATCATTACCAATTACTCTTGGTCCCCCAGTACCATTGTATGCGCAGGGTAAGCCTGATGTATATAATCAGGGGGTGAGAACCCTAGAGGTAGTAAGAGGAGAGTTCACAGGAACTCCTCAGCTGATAACATCAAGAGAACAATCAGCAGAAGGACTCCGGTCCTTGTTAGACCTGAGCCCGATTGGGGCTCCTTTGGAGGCAATAAGACAAGCAGGGTTAAGTGTGCTAGCCCCACAAACAATGAGCACAAATACATCACAGTCACCACTGATGCAGTCAGGGAACATTTCGTTGCAAGGTTTTTCTGCCCAACAATTGAATGAGTGGTTAGAAAAGACTTATGCTTCACAAAATATTGCAGTAACCACAGAAAAGCCAGAAAAGGAAGAATACCTGAATTTTGTGAGACTGAGTGCAGAAGCTGCGGAACTAGTGGAAGGGACAATGGGAGTAAACAGATTAGAGTCATACACAAAAGCAGAATTGAGGTATCTGTGCCCCAAGATCACTAAAGAAGTGGGCAAGGTGCATCAGAGGTTGGCAAACCTGGCAGACATGTACAACATAGACATTGGAAATACTAAACATTTGAAAAGAAGCTACAGATTAGACTTTGATTCTAAAGTTTTGAGCGCATGACATCTACCGGGATGAAAGCGCACCTTAAAGAGATACTGCACAGTGCGCAGATATGTGGAGCTTTAGAGAAGTGGGAAGGCAGATGGGCAAAGAAAAGTGATAAAGAGAAAGGCGAAGGTCCGGAACCAAATCAGGCTAAAGCCGCACTGGACACGGGGACAGTAAAGATGTTGCCAATGAGAGAAACAGCTGGAGGGGTTCTAGTCCATGTACCATGGTCTAGGGGAGACATTCTGTCATTTACGAATTATTATCCCAGGTTGAGGGAGAAGCCGATAGAATGGTACCAGCAGACAGATAGGTTTGTGAAACTTGCGAAATGTCTCTGGGAAGACTTGAATACCCTGTTTGAGATTATCTTTCCACCTGATTTATGGCTTGAGTGCAAAAGAGGTGTGGATTGGCCAACACAGGAGCCGGCAAGGGATAAGGTCACTGGAGCACCATCTGAGGAGGTGATGAAGTACTATCATAAACTGATTGAGTTTTTAAAGCAGAAAGTGTCGCTGACAGTGACCGATTGGCAGAAAATCGATCGAACTTTACAGGAAGCTAAAGAGTCAATTCATGCTTATTATGAGAGATTGTTAAAAGCGTTCAAACACTACAGTGGCACGGAGACCATAGAGCCGAAAGACATGAATCATCTTGTGTTCAGATTTGTTGAAGGGCTGAGACCAGAGATTAGTCAAAGGATTAAGAATCATTTGATCTGTTGGCAAGCAAAGCCGATTGATGAGGTGTTGCAATATGAAAAATACTGTAGTGACGAGATTGAGTTGAAGCAGAGAAATTTGAAGGAGAAAGTGATGGTGATGCAGATTAAGGCAGCACAGGCAGGGATGCAGGGAAATGGAATCCAGCAGATGGTACAGCAGCAACTGCAAGGGAATGGCATGTTTCAGGAACAGCCGAGAGGCCGAGGTCGAGGTTTTGTGAATCGCGGTCCAGACTTGAATACTGTTGTGGTTGAAAATGATGTACAGGGGATGAAAAAGATGTCACCATGTCACGCGTGCGGGGGCGTGGGGCATTGGAAGCGGGAATGCCCAAATGTGGTGCAGGATGGTGTTGTTCAACAAGGCAGTGATGTCAGTACATTTCAAAATGTATGGGGTCCAAAGATGAGGGGCCAAAATCAAAACTTCCAGAATAACATGGTTCAGATGCATGGGTTGCAGCCCTTGCAGCAAATATAAATGCTGCATGTTCAACCAGCACAAATGCAGCAGGTACAACAGCAGTTTCCAATGGTACCTAGACAGCAACTGCAATTACTATTAGCTCTGATGGGACAGCAACAGGGGATGCTTCCTCAGCAGGTCACAGGCCAAATGATGGGTCAAAATAACACAGTACAACAGTTCCCATTGCGTGGTGAGGATGGAATAAATGATGAATGGTCGGATGATAGTTCAGATAGTGAGGAGTGCAGACTTGCAGCATCTCTAGAAGTAGATCAGAGGGGACCCTATGTAGAGGGAAAGGTGATGGGTCACAAGGTTTCATTCCTGGTTGACACGGGAGCTACACGCTCTACAGTCAGAAGTGCAGAGGTTCAGAAATTGCCACTTTCAGGGCGTACCATAAGGGTGGTAGGAGTGGCAAATCAGTATGTGACAAACCCGATTGCAAACCCAGTTCAAGTTGAGATTGGAAATTTCCACGGATTACATAAGTTTGTAGTCTGTGATTCTAGTCAAGTGTCCCTACTGGGAAGAGACTAACTGTGCAAAACGAAATGCTCGATTACCTGTTCTAATGAAGGGATTGAAGTGCAGACAAACAGTGATGATGAATGGGATGATGGACAATTTACAGATCTAGAGATGGAAAGAACAAATGAGGAATACCCTCTGATAACTTATTCCCAATGCTTACAGTGACTGACTTGCCACCTGAGTTGCAGGGAACAGTGACAGAGAAGGTGTGGGACCTGACAGGAAAAGAAGTAGGACTGATAAAGGGAGTAGAACCGGTTAAGGTACAGGTTAAGCGGAACGCAGTGTTTCCTCAGGTGCCACAGTACCACATGGCACAAGATGTCCTCATTCAGGTATCACAGATAATTGCAGATTTTGTAAAGCAAGGAGTTCTGAAAGAAGTGATGAGCAGCCCGTGTAATTCACCAATAATGGGTCTGAGAAAGCCTTGTGGGAAGGTTTGAATTGTTCAAGACCTGAGGAAAATAAACGAGATTGGCGTAAAGTGTTGTCCCATAGTGCTAAACCTAGCAGTGATCATGTTTCAGGTTCTGTGTGATGCAGAGTGGTTCACAGTTGTGGACCTGTCTCAAGCATTCTTTTTGGTGCCTCTTCATGAGGACAGTCAACTTCTCTTCAGCAAGAAGGATTTGGAGTCGTTGGAACTGCCTTTCAGTTCGACTTTGGTACAGTAAATTGATGACTTGCTGATTGTATTCAGAACAAAAGATGACTGTAGGTATGACACAATTGCCTTACTGAACCATTTGGGAAAGAACGGACATAAAGTGTCCCCAAAGAAGCTGCAGTACTGTCAGAGAGAGGTAAAGTACTTAGGTCACTTGATCGAAAAGGGTTCTAGGAGAATATCAAAAGAGAGGGTGGCAGCCATACTGCAGATGAATCCCCCGACAACCAAGAGAGATGTCAGGATGTTTTTGGGAATGGTGGGCTACTGTCGTCAGTGGATTCCCAACTTCTCAATTATCTCCAAACTTTTGGTGAAATTGACAGGTAAAGAAGTTAAGGATGATCCAGGTACTATAATCATGTCAGAGGAAGAGATTGAGGCATTCATGGAATTGAGAGAGTGCATGTGCAGGGTGCCAGCTTTAGGTATGCCTGACTACACAAAGCCTTTTCTACTGTTTTGTCATGAACGTGATGCCTGTTCTTTATCTGTCTCAACACAGGTCCATGGAGGTGCAAACCGCCCAGTAGCATATTTTTCAGCTACTTTGGACCCAGTCGCAGCAGCCTTACCGGGCTGTTTACGTGCAGTTGCAGCAGTTGGTCATGGCCTCACACAGTGTGAAGGCATAGTGATGGGGCATCCCTTAACAGTAATGGTTCCACATTCAGTTGAAATTTTGTTAACCCAAACTAAGACTCAGCACATGAAAAATGCTAGGCTGACGAGATATGAAACCATTATACTGGGGTCTCCGAATGTTTCTCTCAAGAGGTGTACTCTATTGAACCCGGCAACTTTACTTTCTGTTGAAAATGCTGAGATTAATAATACTGAGGAAGTATAACATGACTGTCTTGAGGTAACAGAACTATGCTCCAAACCCAGACCTGACATTAAGGATACACAGTTGAAAATGATTACATTATGTTTGTTGATGGTTCATGCTTGTGAGACTCAGTCGGAATATTGAGAGCTGTGTATGCGGTGTGCACAATCACCAGTATCCTAGAAGCTTCCTGGCTTGAAAGAGTGTACTCTGCACAAGTGGCTGAATTAATTGCCCTTACTAAGGCATGCCACGCAGCTGAAAACCTGAAAGTCACTATCTATACTGACAGCAGATACGGATTTGGAATCGTGCATGATTTTGGCCAATTGTGGTCACAGAGGGGTTTCATGACCTTTTCATGCTCACCAGTGAAAAATGGCAAAAAGATTAAGGATTTGTTGCGATTCAGTTACCTCTTGAAATTGCCATGGTGAAATGCAATGCTCATGTTAAATCACAAGACTTTGGGGGTTATTCTAACTTTGGAGGAGGTGTTAATCCGTCCCAAAAGTGACGGAAAAGTGACGGATTTACCACCAGCCGTATTACGAGTCCATTATATCCTATGGAACTCGTAATACGGCTGGTGGTATATCCGTCACTTTACCGTCACTTTTGGGACAGATTAACACTCCTCCAAAGTTAGAATAACCCCCTTTGTGTCAATGGGAAACGGCTATGCAGATCAAGTCGCAAGTTTTTGCGCATTGAACTGTATATCGTTCAAGGAACAGTGGGAACTATTACCTGAAACTGAAAATTAAACATGCTTGAACTTTGCATTAAGAGTGGTTGATACATTAGATGAGCTAAAATCACTGCAGGGCCGTGCTAGCAGAGAGGAAAAACGCTCTTGGCAGACAATGCAATGTGTACAAAGGTATGACGACTTGTGGGTCTCAGAGGAGGCGAAATTGTTTTTTCCAAACAGTCTTTTGTCAAAGTTTGCAAGACTTTACCATGGTCAGGCACATCTTGGGAGAGACGCAGTGATCAGATTATTCAAAATTGATTGGTTCAATCCAAAATTCAGACAAGCCGCAGAGGTTACCTGTCACAGGTGCATCATCTGTCAACAGATGAATGCAGGAAAAGGAACTGTGGTGACTTTTAGCCACATAGGGAGAGCTGGAGGTCTGTTTACCAAGATGCAGATGGATTTCATTGAGATGCCTGTGTGTGGGGGCTTGAGGTACGTGTTGGTGATTGTGTGTGTTTTCAGTAATTGGATTGAAGCATACCCTACACGAAGGAATGACAGTCTCACAGTAGCAAAGCTGTTGCTTAGAGAGTTAATACCACGGTTCGGATTTCCGGTCTCTTTAGAATCCGATAGGGGCAGACACTTTGACAATGAGGTGATACAGCTGTTTTGTGCCGCATTAGACATTGAACAGAAGCTGCATTGTTGCTACCACCCTGAAGCATCAGGACTAGTGGAACAGATGAATGGTATAATGAAGTCGAGAATGGCAAAGATGTGCGCAGCTAGCAATATAAATGGCCAGGCGCATTGCCCTTAGTGCTGATGCCAATGAGAAACACACCTGATAAGAAGAGAGGACTATCCCCCCATGAAATTCTGATGGACAGAGCTATGAGGTTGCCCACAGTACCTGCAAATGCTCTTGTGAATATCACGGATGATATGGTGTTGGACTACTGCAAGGGTCTGGCTGATGTGGTCCTCTCTTTTTCTCACCAGGTGGAGGCTAACACATTGCCACCGATCAGTGAACCAGCTCACACC
Organism: Pleurodeles waltl; assembly: GCF_031143425.1. Taxonomy (NCBI): domain Eukaryota; kingdom Metazoa; phylum Chordata; class Amphibia; order Caudata; family Salamandridae; genus Pleurodeles; species Pleurodeles waltl. The sequence goes on along the minus strand of NC_090442.1, from coordinate 826,836,483 downwards.
ATGAAAGCAGGTGACTGGGTGGTTGTCAAGAAACATGTGAGGAAGTCGTGTTTGAAGCTGCGTTGGAAGGGGCTATATCAAGTAATACTGACCACAACCACTGCTGTGAAATGTGCAGGTGTTCCAAACTGGATACATGCCAGTCACACAAAGAAGGTGACGTGTCCGACTGATGAGTAACTTGAAGTGTCCAAAACAACAATTGCAGAGAAGGAAGTCTCAGGGCTGGAGAGTATTCAAAGGGGAACTGAGACTGAAAGAGAGCCCACTGAGGACGGCTTACTCCCTCAAACAGTAAACGAGTTCGAGAGAGGTGACAGTGAGCCTATCTCAGCGGAGGCAGCAGGAGAACCGAGACAAGGGGAGGTTCTCCCAGAAGTAGACGGATACTGGTTTGAACTTGAACCCGTTACAGACCTTGAAGACGAGGGGGAAGGAGCAGAAGGAGGTCAAAGTACACCGATTCCTCCTGAGCCGCTTGCAGGTCCGTCAAGAGAAAACACCATAGCACAAGGGTCCTGAATGGGCGTACGCAACATCAGCTGAATGGCAACAAGAATTCTTAGCATTCTGTTTTGATCGAGAGGTACCAGGCCAATACTACGGCACCTGAATTCAAAACAAGAGAAAGAGACTGTGTTAAAATAGTGAAATTGAAATTGAACGCTGAAAAGCTGAGAAAAGAGACTGAAAAAAATTACCGGATGTGACACTGATAACATGAATTGACTTTGAAAAAACGATTATGACAAGCTGATAACCTGATTTGACAAAAGGGTCCTGGGGTGAGTGAAACGCTGTAAATACTCGCAGAAAGAAAGAGAGACTTTGCATTAAGAGAAGAAAGAAAAAAAAAAAAGAGCTTTTAAATCGTCCTCAAGTTGATTGTTTGTTTTAAATTACTTTGCTATCTGATTCTTTACAGATCATGGCTTACACTAGAAGTAGTAGCAAAAAGGGTAGGGTGTGCCGTTGGTTAAGTGCTATCTTAGGTATTGTGTGTGCAATAATAATTATAGGTGTGATTGTGGCAATGCCATGATTGGATAAGAAGGTGACTAACAATGCTTCAAAACCTGAGACTGCTACATTAACACCATGGGAAAAGTTTGAGCAGGATACAAAATACTTACATGAGGGAACTAATTCAAAAGGGGAACTTTCTACTAATGTCTTCTATCGCTTGCTGAATGAGTATGTTGATACTATGGATGCAAGAAATTGTTATGTGTGCACAAAAATTCCTTCATCAGTACAAGAAGGGGTCACCTATCATAGTCTGCCTCTAACATATGGGATAAGCTGTAGTTTGCTGCTAATAAGATTCTATGACCAGGAACATGTGCAATATTTTTACTCTAATTTAGATGCAGTGTTTTCTTTTGTGCCTGTGATTGAATTTCTGAACAAGTTAGCTAAAGAGCATAGCATAAAATTAGTTACAGGTTTCTTTGAGCGGACACTAACCTTTGGGACAGCTTATGCGCACCGCAATAATTTAACCTGTTTACTAACACCTGTTGAGAAGAGCATTTTAGATCACACTGATGATAGACGCAAAGCACTGAAAGAAAGGCTAGAGAAAGGACTAAAAAAATGCACATATGCAAATTATTATGCTTACACTGCAATAAAGATGCAGGGCAAATTAGCTATAGATGCATTGCATGTAGCTAGGCTTTGTATATATAGGCCAAAATCTGAGTATGACACTTTATTTGTGGGAACGAGTGAATGCAGGCATGTGTTTTTGTTTCAGAGTAAATGGACATTCATGTTAAATGGACAGGATCCAGCGATCCCTGGGATCTATTACATATGTGGACTTAGGGCCAGATGTAGCAAGAAAACATTTTGCGAGTTGCAAATTGCGAGTACTAGCGACTCGCAATTTGCAACTCGCAAAATGTAATGCAGAAAGGTGTCTCAGACACCTTCTGCGACTCGCTATGGCGTTGCAAAGATCCACCTCATGAATATTAATGAGGTGGGTCGCAGTTTGCCACCCCATAGCGAGTCTAGGCACTCACAGTGATGGTGGCCTGCTGGAGACAGCAGACCACCCTGTCCGTGACTGCTTCTTGAATAAAGCAGTATTTTTTTCTTTTTGCAGCCAGTTTTCCTTAAAGGAAAACGAGCTGCAAAAAGAAAAATACCGAAATCATTTGGTTTCGGTTTTTTCAGAGCAGGCAGTGGTCCATAGGAATTTTTTTTTTATTGGCATTCACAAAGGGGAAGGGTCCCATGTGGACCCCTTCCCTTTTGCAAATGAGTTACCATCCACTTCAAGTGGATGGTAACTGCGAGTTGGTTTGCGACGGCATTCGCGGTCCCAAAGCAACTCTGCATGGCGATGCGGTCGCAAATAGGAAGGGAACACCCCTTCCTATTTGCGAGTCGCAGCCTCAAATTGCGAGTCGGTACCGACTCGCAATTTGCGGTTGTGCATCGCGTTAGGCCTTTTGCGCCTCGCAAACTGCGTTTTTTGCAGTTTGCGAGGCGCAAAAGGCTTGCTACATCTGGCCCTTAATGCCTATTACCGTCTCCCTAAGGGATGTATGGGACATGTTATTTGGGAATAGTTTTTCCAAAGATCTACCAGTTTGTTGACTTAAAGCAAATTCCTAAAATGTCTGAATTACAACATGCTAGACAAAAGAGAGAGACAGCGGCTGCTGTCGTTGGTGATATATTTGGAGCCATAATTCCTTCAGTAGGGGGTTATCTTAAACTCCATAAAGATTTCAAAGTTGTCTACTATTGTGGATAGCATGCTGACAAATTTCACAGGGGCTATACTCCTGATGGATACTGAACTTGCTGTGGAAAGAGCTATGACTCTTCAAAACCGGCTTGCTTTAGACATTCTTTTAGCGAAGAGCGTCGGAGTCTGTAATATGCTTAACGAGCACCATTGCTGTACGTTCATACCTGTCAATAGCAAGAAGATTAGAAGTATGCTTACTAACCTAACAAGAGACAGTGCAGATTTGAAGGAGCTGAAGGAACCTGGAGTTTGGGAGAAAGTTGGGAAAGGAATTACTAGAGTAGGGAGTTGGTTTAGTAATATTTGGAATGGGGTACTTGCAAAAATAGTAGTGGGGTTATTAATTGTTCTGATTTGTTTATTGGGTTTATTGGGAGCATGCAAAATTAATGAAAGAATTAAAAGAAATTTGACAAAATGAAGTAAAAGAAATGAGGAAAATGAAAGGGAGAAAATGTTTAATGAAATTTTGGAAAGCTCACACAAAGGGCAAGATGTTGAAATGCACATTATGCGCAAGGTGAAAGGTTGAAAGGGAAAGGTTTGTGTGATGACAAAGGTCATCAGAGGAGGGACTGAGAGAGCATAGCTTATATAATCTATATTAACATGAAATGTTTATGAACTAATGTATAATAATGCTTCATAGAAACTGTATTAACATGTTTTGCTAAAATGTGCACTTGAAATGTGCCCACGGGGAGTGGCCTCCAATGTATACAGGGACTAATAAGATTGACTAATGTTGATGAATTATTATGGTTTTACACTAATTATTAATGATTATGCTATTAAAGTTTTGCTAATAAGTCTTTTAGGCCTTAGTTAGCATGAGTCGAGTCCTAGCTGCCTGACTCTCATATTAAATGTATTTTTCTAACGTGCAGTGTGCTGACTTGCTAAAGGACATGAACTCTTGTTTTTTCCAAAAGTTAGCAGCTGAATGTAACTGTAGTAGATCTGTTCTCATGAAATTCATCCTGCCTGTAGTAACATTTTTAGTCGAATGCAACAGTGTAGATTAACGTTATGTACAAGGTCGCCTAAACCGGTACAGACAATGGAGCCTCTGACCGAAGATGTGCAAACGACCACAAGACGATTAAATCATACCGGACATTCCACCCGCTAAAGACGTCAATTATAAGCACCAATAAAATAAGTGAGAACTGTTGTGGGGTAACAAATTTGATGAGGTAATTTGATTTTAATTGGTTAAAGATAGTGGGGTGCAACCCCTTGTCCAATTAGATTTTAGGGGATTGTACAATGAAAAGGGGATAAAAATCCTTGACACCAGGAAGTAAATCAGAACTAGGGAGAATTAGGGAGTAGGAGACTGTGAGAGGGGAGATGCTGATGCAATTTATAATGATCCAGAGACTTTGTCACTTTGCTTGGTGACTTGTTGATTTTATTTAGAACCATCCTTGTCCTTAGACTGCCCATTTACACTTTACCTCCTTATGAGGGAAGTGTCCTTTTACCTGAGCCGAGTTCCTGACTGATGGCGAACCAACTGATGTCATGAAGACGAAGACCGAACCTGAGTGGTGACCCAAACGTGGAGGGTAACTATATGACAATGAAATTGTGATTTGTCTGTTTGCTTTTCCGTTCTAGGTACCAACTGCTTTTCTTTTGACAGAGAACTTAGTTAAATGTTTTCCAAATTGATGTTGCTAAATTGTTTTGCATGAAGCCCAACATGCCAATGCTAATTAGATGTTAGTTGAGAGGGGTTCACTAAACGGACGCAACTTGACAAATGACTGAATCTATGCTTTGTTAAACAATGCGCTAATATACTCTGCTAAGGATAGTCTATGTTCACGCTGTGCTATATTTTAATGTTTGTGATTCTTGCTTTGATGAAATCTTATCAGAGTTGCCATATTGTGACTATGCTATTGTGCTTCTTGGTTGTGAGATTAATAAACTTGATAGTAGTATTGTAACCAATAGGGAATAAATATCATAACATTCATACTAAATTGGTGTGGTTATTCATGACTGAAAGGCCATGGTGGTGTCTTGAGTTTAACTAAATGTATTTGACTAAAGTAAAGTGTATTGTGGTAATAAATACTGATGATATTAATGATGTATTGATTGACATGTTGATTAGCTATCTCGTCCTAAGGTGTCTTTCAACAGAGTCAAAAGATTTGTTGGCCTAAAACGAGTCCCACTGTGTAATAATTAATCATAAAGGGACACGTTATCAGTTCCATGGAAGAAATCGCCTGTATTTTCCTACATATGGCAGATCTCAGCATATTAGTTCCTAAAGACCTGTAACCCCAAAAGACCATAATGTTTCCCTCATGAACAACACACAGACACCGAAAGTGAAGTCTTGATAAGGATTAAACAAACCATGTTTTCTGCTCCCCATATAAGTGGGAGATGCATATGTACTTGGATCTTTTACACACTGAATAACTGTTAAGGTTAATATCCAGTTTTGAGCATATCTACCTACCTAAGTGCAGCCCACACACCATAAACTGGTAGTTTGCAGTTTGCTACCAAATATTTTACTTACCCAAATTCAAATTGCTAATGCATTCCATCCGTTGAACAGTGCAACCATATTGTGGCATATTAACAATTCCATTATACGAAGATGATTTATTGTTTCTATTTAAAAGGTTGCAAATTTATACATCAAGATTACCATAGTACACATCCAACATAAGTAAATTATTAATTACCAATAGGTAAATAGTCAAGTTAACTCAGTCTTACCTTCAGTGTTGGCAAGTTCCAGATGGACACACAAATTTCACCTAAGGCCTACCTCAAATTGCCTCAATTTTCTACACTTGCCCCTTTTGTTTACAATACAATGGTTTACAATGCACAACGGGCCATATTTATACTTTTTGACGCAAAACTGCGCTAATGCAGTTTTGCGCCAAAAAAATTAGCGCCGGCTAACGCCATTCTGAAGCGCCATGCGGGCGCCGTATTTATTGAATGGCGTTAGCCGGCGTTAGCCGACCGGCGCTGCCTGGTGTGCGTGAAAAAAAACCACGTACACCAGGCAGCGCCGGCGTAGGGAAAAATGGCGTTTGGGCGTCCAAAAATGGGGCAAGTCAGGCTGAGGCAAAAAAATCGTCTTAACCCGATTTGCGCCATTTTTTTTTGCCGCCCAGACGCCATTAACATGACTCCTGTCTTAGCAAAGACAGGAGTCATGCCCCCTTGCCCAATGGCCATGCCCAGGGGACTTCTGTCCCCTGGGCATGGTCATTGGGCATAGTGGCATGTAGGGGGGCACAAATCAGGCCCCCCTATGCCACAATTTTTTTTTACAAAAAATACTTACCACAACTTACCTTTTCTTCCCTGGGATGGGTCCCTCCATCCTTGGGTGTCCTCCTGGGGTGAGCAAGGGTGGCAGGGGGTGTCCCTGGGGGCAGGGGAGGGCACCTCTGGGCTCATTCTGAGCCCACAGGTCCCTTAACGCCTGCCCTGACCCAGGCGTTAAAAAGAGGCGCAAATGCGGGGTTTTTTGCCCCGCCCACTCCCGGGCGTCATTTTTGCCCGGGAGTATAAATACCACGCACATGCCTGGGAGTCATTTTTTAAGACGGGAACGCCTACCTTGCATCTCATTAACGCAAGGAAGGTGTTCACGCCAAAAAATGACGCTAACTCCATGAACTTTGGCGCTAGACGCGTCTAACGCCAAAGTATAAATATGGAGTTAGTTTTGCGTCGAATTTGCGTCAAAAAAAACGACGCAAATTCACCGCAAACGGAGTATAAATATGCCCCAACATCTTTCTATTTGGCTCATTCTGGTAAAACAAGTGAATGCAATAGCTCTCTATTTCTGAAGATGACCAAAGTATGAGAATTCTGTTACTTCCAGATCAGTAAACTAAATACCTACCAGGAAATAAAAGTGGTTACATAATAGTATATCCAATGCAAATAGTAACACTCGACTCATATTGGTAAGTGGGAATCTATGCCCTTTCATGTTAATCTACTCCCAACCACTTAAGTTAAGCAGATTCTGAACATTTGACTTGTATTTTCTAGTACTTAATATCAGTGAAAGAATGAAGCTGATCATACTTCCACAGTGTAAATCCTTTGTTGGTGCTGTTGAAATGTTCCACGTATTTGAGAAAACAGACCTTTGTTAAACTCTGTGCCACTGGAGATAGTTACAGAAGTTTCCTCATTGAGCACTGAGAATGTTAATATTCCATTATAGCTCAATCACTGAACCACCACTCTAATTCCTTTGACTTCTCATTCTAAGAAGCAGTGGAGGATATACTCTTGCAACCATGATACTCTGTGCTCCTGAACAGTTGCAAAGTCAATCTAAGCAACCTCTACTCTTATATATAGTATGCTCTGAAGTGGCCATGATCTGAGTGCAACATTTTATCAGAAAGACAAAAAATATAATAAAACTAGTTTTAATCGCGTAGTGTTAGAAGTTGGGTTGTTGGTTGACTGGGGTGTGAGCCCTGGCCAAACAACAATCATAACCCCTTGTAGGGTGAACCACAAAAAGTCTCTAAATTAACCTTTGCTTAGCCCCCTGGTGGCAGGCACAAAAAGCAGTCAGGGTTAACTTAGAGGCAATGCATAAATTATTTTTGCAACATACAAACAGCCATGAAGTGAAAACACAACATAAGAAAAGTCTCAAACAATTTTAGAAAAATAGAGTCAACTTGAATAAATTATTTGACACCAAAACAACAAAAACTCAATGAGTAGAACCAGAGTTATAAAGTTTTTAAGTTTTTAGTAAAAACTAGCACCTCAAAGATCGAAGCACCAACCGAGGACATCTAGTTGTACAAGACTGGATCAAAGTTAAGAAGTATGGCTGACTGAGATGGAGAACGGTTCAGATACAAGAAGTGGATTGCCCTTGTCAGCACTTATCTTTGGACTTAGAAGAAATTCTGTGAAACAAATGTGTTTGAGAAAGTAAAGCTCAGTGGGGAAAGGTAGCAGGAAGTGCCAGAGGAGGGAGCTTCGTCGGATGGCCTTGGGTGGAAGCAGCAGTGAAGATTTCTAGGGCCATTCTTAGTCTCAGAAATGGAAGTCAAAAATCTCCACCAGGACGAGGTAGAAAGCTGTGGACAAAGACAGTTCCACAAGTTAGAATACCCTCAGGTGAAAGACTACTGTAAAGGATTTGCTGCTCTGCAGAAGAATGTAGTGGAACAAGGTGAAAAGTCAATCTGACTGGTAATGCACCCTGGGTGGATAGGCAAGTAGGCTGGTCCTGGCCTCCTACTGGTTCTCAGAGCAGTTTTAGCCAAACGTTTGTGCCCCTGTGGCTCTGAACAGGATGTCAGCAAACTAGGTCTTGGAGTCACTTCTGCCAATCCTGGGTGCAGGTGAAGATGAAGGGGGGAACAGCAGGGCTGGTGTCTGAGGGTTCAAGGCAGGCTCCAGGTAGCAAAGTAGTCCTCCCAGCCACAGTCTGGCAGAATACATGGCAGTAGGCAGTGCTCTGAGAGTTCTTCTGCAGGTCCAACACAGAACTGAAGAGTGGACCTGACGGTCTTATTTTGATACCCTGATGCCCTTCTGCTGAAAGGTGGGAGAAGCTTCTGAAAAGCTTCTTTGAAGTGCATGGAATTTCCTGACTCCCCTACCCTGGCTGCAGTGAAAATACCTTGTTAGGCCCTTTGTGTGAAGGCAGAGCAGAATCTATTCAGCTGTAAGTGGGGCTGTGCTCAGCTTCTCCCTTCATCCTGGCAGCAGATGGCCCATTGAAGCACACCTAATCTCTCCATTGTGTGAATGTCTGGGAAGAATTCACAAAGTTGAACTGTTAGCTATGCCCAGTCATGTGGCCCAGGCACAAAGGGCTAAGGGCAGGAAAATGCTAACTTTCTAAAAGTCTTTAAAAACAGACTTTTCAAAAAGGGTTTATCATTACATTTTCATATGCACCAAACATGACATATCTACCTTCTCCCAATTAAGAATTACATTTTAGTAAATGTAATAAGAAATCCTATGGTAGGGATGGGCCTCATTGTAGTGAAAACAAAATTACAACTATTTCACTACCAGGACATGTAAAACATAAAAAGTAAATTTCCAACCTCTTAATTACATAGCACCCTGCCCTATCGACTACTTAGGGCCTACCTTTAAGGTGACATATATAATAATAGGGGGTTTTAAGTCTTAGCAAGGAGATTTTAACTGTAACGTTTAAAACTGCATTCAGGTTGCAATGGTAGGCCTGGTACATGTTTAAGGTGCTACTTAAGTGGGTGGCACAATAAGTGCTGCAGGTCCACCAGTAGCATCTATTTGCAGGCTCTTGTTATATGGTATACCACTCTGCAAGGGACCTACAAACAAATTAAATATGCAAATCAGTATATGACATCCAAATCATGTTAATGTGAGTGAGCACAAGCACTTTAGCAATGGTTAGCAGTGGCAAAGTGACCAGAGTCCTAAGATCAACAAATAAAAATTCAACAAAAATATTGAAGGTAAAGCCATAAGGTTGGGGGTGACCCTGCAGAGAGGGCCAGGTCCATCATTTGGTAACGGTTAAAATAAAAAGTGAACTCTCTAACACTTTAGTCCTTATTTACATATGAGCAGAAAGAGGTGGTTTGGTTATCCTCTCTTAAATAAGGGTCTGCCATTAATTCCCAGGCTGCCAATTGCAAGGCAAAGCAGAGGCAGCTGCCTCTACCGGGGTCCAACTAACTCCCTCCATGTAGCAATGGGGTTGTGGTACTTAGTGCCCCATTACAACTTGGCTGTAAATTTAGATGGCGGTTGAGCAGAAGGGGACTTTCCAGTTCACTATAGTTGATAACCTATTGCATCCACTTCTCAGGGCTCAGGGAGTCCACGTGACTTCCGCCCCTAGCTTTCTGCATTCACACAACAGTATAGTAAGGAAACCTACAGGACGACCTCAAACCTGGAGATTAGGAAATGGGGTGTGATTACAGTTGCCCCTGGCCTAAAGAATCTTAGGGGTTGTGTAGGTTATGTAGGGGAAGTCTGGCATTTTCCACCTGACTCATTAAACCCCCCCAAATAGAACAGGATCATCAACATGACAGTACTTGAACTACCATGATTTTTTCCTGCTGCGCTTGTAAAATTGCCGTGATGATTATACTGATGAGGATTTAGGGGTGTTTAGACCAGAGTGAAAGTGGTGCCTCTACTCAGGTCTACAAGGCTGATTAATACAGGCATTTATAAGTACAGGAAACAGTAGTGCAGGAGTACTCTTATACATACTTTTACTTCCCTTCGTCAGTCTCCCCAAAAATGTTGAATTCCCTATTAGCAAAAGTGCTGAGAGGGCATGGTCCTTAATATCTGTATTAATTCCATTTAGATTGTTTGCGGCCGATTCACAATGGCATACGTGAATAGGTAATACAGTCCTTGAGGAGTACTGCTTTATGTAGTCGTACATGCCTTTGGGCATTGCCCTCATCATTTTCTACCCAATTCAAATTATATTTAATCAGCAAGCAAAAGATGGAAAAATTGAAAAATGCCAGGAATGAATAAAATACAACTATTAAAGTAAAAGTCCTCATCTTTTATTAAAATGATTGATCTGCTTACTACAAAAAATAATCAGTTGAACGTTCATTTAATATAATCTCTGATCCATTATGTTCAGATTGTATAAGCAATGAAATAGTCCATAGATACCAATGTTCCATGGTGTATTATAGTTTACCTGTATTAAAAAATTAAATACGATAGAGATAAAATTTTACTAATACATTAGTGGCATAGAAGTTAGCATATGGCAGTTTACAAACCCTCATTTAAAAGTCTAACAAAGAAATTAATATGGAAATGTAAAAAATGCATGTTTAGATTATGGTGGACAATGTGACTGCCATTCGTATATTGACATCACGTTTAACAAAAAGGCATTGTGCATTTATTGTTTTTGAGACTGCTGCTGTCACCTCCTGTTTTTTTCCAAGTCTTTTGATGAGTTTCCTTGTAGTCTAAATTGTCCCATTTGGTTACGCTGTATAGTACTAATATGCCTAACTAATTCTGAACTGCTTACTTGCTCTATGTGCAGCCCGTGTTCTGCACTGTCCTGATGCTGCTGTCTACTGATGTCAGGAGACGGTGAACGTTCATCTACTGAACTATCCTGTCTGCTGTCCTATGAGGAAAGTGTTATAACTAATTATGATTTTTTATGTTTCTTTTTTCCAGCTTAGCTACTTACACCAGCGCATTTTATAGTGAGTTGCCCTAATTAGATGAATTTTCCATATTATTTTTGTCTTCCTTTTGCTTTTGCCTGTTCCTACACATGCAAGTTCCAATTCGTGTTAGAGAGAAGGATGGTCCAGCTCTGCAATTGACTGTTAAAAATGAAGTTTTAATGATTTACTGATGTCTCCATCATCTGCTTTGAAATCTGAAACTGATGTGCATATTGTGGTTTTGATGATGTATGAGATTCTTTTGGAGTGTTTAATAGTATTCGATGTTTAGTAGACTAAATCGCTTCAGAAGTTTTGGTCAGCCACTGTATTTCAGGTATGTTTGCAACTTAGTCTTGCGCACCATGTATGTGACATTGATTTTGGGATTGTAATAAAGCTTTGAAACTTATTCAGTTTGGAGTTTGATTCAGTGTTAATTTGTATTTTGTGTTCACATTTGTTTATGGTTTTATGTCACTGGTTTGTGATTGCATGAATCTGACAGCTACATTCTTCACCAAGTCCAAAGATCTAGTCAACCTCCATTGGTGGGAATAGTGATGGTGTCTCACCAGCGCGCTTGTGGTTTCTGAACCCAAGGCAGGAAGTAAACCAGCAAATACATGACAGAGGATGTGAAGCATATTCCTTAATAAAAATCAGAAGTAAGGGCTACATATAGTGACAGATTTAATAAAATACTATAGGGTTGTTGTTTGCATTTAGTCTTCTACATGAAACTTTCATTTCTGCAGGAATCCTAAATTATATATTCTCTCTCTAGAGCCCTTATTATAAGTGGTCTGTCACATTGTATTTTTGAAATAACTGCTGATAATGGATGTAAGAAAGTGAATTATTAGTTGGGGTGGATGACAGCCTACCACAAATAATAAAGTCACACACCTGCTAGGTCCAGGCAAAGACGTCAGTAATTTATACCTGAGTTCATCCCCTCGTACATATAGCACAATGAAACAGGTTTATTATAAAGAAAATATGTAAAGCTTTTAGAATTACCAAAACAGTTAGTCAAAAACACAACACAATAAAAATCCCACTCTGATTTATATAAATAGAGTAAGATTTAATATACAAAATACCACCAAAGAGATATAAACCCAATAATGAGAACCAGTGCTAAGCACCAATCAGTAGTCACTGTTAACATGTGACGAGAACCTAGTTGTGATTTCAGGCCGATGTGATGGAGTGAGGGTCAGATATGCCAAGCATGTTTGTGCCGGTCAAAGATTTTACTTTAGGACTTGGTCACTGAAATGGAAATCAACAACCCCCCAGGGGACCAAGTTTGCAGAATGTATTCAAGGAAGTTTTCTCAAAGTTGGATAGGTGTGCCAAGTCCTGCTGAAGCTCTTGGTTTTGGAAGGAAAAGTTCAAATATCGCACCAAGGGAAGTCCTCTCATCAGCTGGTTGATTTTCATGTCTTTTCCTGGTAAAGATTTATATGTCTGGACTTAGGGCCTGATTACAACCTTGGCGGAGGGGATTACTGCATCCCAAATGTGACAGATATCTCGCCCACCATATTAAAAGTTCAATTATATCCTCTGGAAGGACAAGGCTACGGACTCTATACAACAACGAGTTATGTGATATGGTGGTTGAAACCTTCTTGCCGACGGCCCTCAGAAATGCCAAGGACCCTCAGAAATGGATTAATTGCCGTAGAGAAGCTCCAAATTGAAGAAACCTTTTTCTTCAGCACCGCAAAGTGATACCTTGGCTGGATTGACTCAGGTGATTGGCTCCAGTGGTCTGGCAGTTGGAAGCCAGAATTTGTGTAAGTCCCACAGCTTTTCAGAGATTGTAGGAGGTATCCATTTAGGCATAGCAAAAGGATCATAGACCACTGGGACATCAGTTAGGCACCAGGACTCACTGTAGCAGAGGCAACTAGTAGGGTCCAGACCAGGTTTGGTTGCAAATGGTGAGGTGGGTATTTCAGGAAAATGGCATCTCTCAGCTTGCTATGTACCTGTACCTATATAGAAGGCCAGCCAACTGAACTTGGAGTTCACTTCTTTGTCTAGAGTACAAGTAGAAGCAGATCTAGCCCTTCAGGTCTGCTCATGGCTCTCAAACAACAATTGTGGTCCTCCTTCTGTTCTTCCACTGGTCCAGAAAATGCTCTGGGGATGGTGCCTTGGGGTGCCATATGTATGGTCAGCACTAGCCAGTGCCTGGGAGTGACTCCTGTCACCTCGCTAACCAATAGGGTAAAAGGTTCCATGGGCAAGCCTACCCACATTTACAGCAGTTCCTCGTTGCCCTGCTGTAAACAATCACACAGTGCACCCTACTCCCAAAAACCAAAATGGAAGAACCTCTTCTCCCACCTACATGTGTGGTCTGGGAAATTAGCAGTCTCCTCTTCTGTGGCCACTCAAACCTGGTTTTGAGGGCAGCTCCCCTTCCATTGAGTTTGAAGCCAGCCTGGCAATGGGTGAAATGGTTTCCCTTCTTAGGGTCTCACCTTATGTTTACTTGTGAAAGGACAGACCCCTTACAAGCTAATGGTGTTCCTAGGTCCACCCTAACTAGTCTTCCTGCAAAGGAAAGAACAGCACATCCGTACACCCAGACTATTGTCTCTGCTGTGGGAGTGGTTTCCACACCTAATGAAGGTAAAGTACTTGCTGGGTAGCTGCTGGAGAGCTTATGCAACATAGCCCCTTGGAGCTTCAGCCAGTGAAACTTTAACTTTCTCAAAGTTACTGTCCCTAAATTAGCTTTCTACAGTGAAACCTTATATTTCTACATATCCCAGTTCAAAATACTATATGCCCTACCTTCTGCAACACCAGGAGCTACTACATAGGAAGGTTTTTCCCATGTCAAAAGGGATATTATGGCTGTGTGGGATGCAGGTTTAAACTACAGCGGTCAGGCTACAGTGGTAGGCCTAAAGTCATGTTTGCCTTGCCACACTAGTGAATGTCACAGCAAGTGCTGAAGTCGACCGCTGACATTTAACATTCCATGACCATGGGTATATTTCTGTGTTTTTTGTACTATATACCAATGTTGTATATGGAAAGTCAAGCCAGCCATTTAGGAGTTAGCCAATTTAACCATGTTTTAGTGGTTATGGCACATGCACCGGGGCTTGGTTAACGGTGTCCGATTGCACAGAGTAAAAAAAATAACAGCAGCATCAGTCCAAAATGAATGAGGGTGACCATGCAGAAAGGGGCACCTTTTCACAATGTATTCAGGAATTCTGAGTTTTACAACTTACGCTGCGCAGGTAAAGTTCATCATGTGAAACCTGCCAAAATTCACTGGTGAACAAAATGCCCAGATGTGGATTTTGAAGAGGTAATCACCAAAGCTGCATGATACGATTCATTTTTATAGGTAAAACTCATAAAAGGTGGTAATTATTACACCTAATAAATTCTGAACACAGTGCTTGCAGATTTTATTGCATGTGATCATTATCTCATCTGACGCTGGGCTATTTAAAATGAGGGCCTAAAACTGCAAATCATTATACCTTATGTGCTAATATGGTAGTGTGTCATGCAACTCTGTTTTCAACCCAAATGCTAGGTAAATTTCCTGTTGCAGATATTGCCATGTGCTTTACCTCCAGTGCCTTCCATGCCTTAAAGCATTCGTCCCTTTAACAAAATACGGAATATAAATAATGGAGACAAACACTGAAATGTACACAAACCATTCATTTGGCTATTGAATTCTCTTATATTTAATGGCTCTTTGGTCACACATGCATGGAAAGTTTGATTTCTTCTTTTTCTATTTCATGGTTAATGGATTTAGCTTTTTCAGGCTGAATTGAATGTCATCTCTTTGACGTTTGTAGCCCCTTGGGAAGAAAAAGTCGATTAATACTCTCATTCTGAAAGTTAATATAATACAGACTAGCCCTTTCTGTTTTAACATTTTGCAAATGGAATAGCTACATAAGAGAATCCTAATAGATTTAATTTTCGTTGATGAAGCTGATAATATTTTTTTTACTCTGTATTACATTTTGCATAACATGTTTGGGGGTCTATAACAGTTAAAGAATGCCAGAAATTGGGTTATTAATTTTGGTGAGAGTGACCTCTACTAACTTATTAAACACGATCTAGATATATCACATAACTGGGTAGGGATTGTGTGTGTTATGTTTACTCATTACCTTCAAATTCAAAGTAATGATCACAGCACAATAAAATAGCGAAATCAAGTTAGAGCAAGAGAAAAAATATTAATGAGCAAAAATACAGGGTCATTAACATAGGATATGGTGGGAACTAGAGATCAAGGGCCTCATTACGCGTCTGGCATAGGAGATTTCTCCATCACAAACGTGACCAATATCATCTCTCCTCTGTTACAAGTTCCATAGGATATAATGGAACTTGTAATACGGTCGTTAGGATATCTGTCATGTTTGTGATGAAGTAATCCCCTGCACCAAACTCGTAATAAGGCCATAAATGTTTGAAATTTTAAATCACAAAACACATATAAAAAGTAAAGAGCCATTGAATGTAACAGTTAGTGGTTGACCAGCATGTGGTCTCAATTTCTGGCTGACCACTAAAGAGCAGAGGTTGAATACGCAAAGCAGGGCATCCCAGTCAAAGTTTTTACCTTTGGATGTAGTCTCTGAAATGGAAGTCAAAATCTACCAGCTGGTCAAGGGCCTCAACTGTGGCCAGCAAAGACCTTCAATGCCAGATACACCAATTTAAAGCTCCTGCTGAAGCTCTTAGTTTTGGAGCTATTCTCTTTGAGTGGGACAAAGCTGGATGTAATGACGACTCAGGGTTGTTTGCCAGTCTGATAAATTTGTTGTCTCTCTCTAGTTCAACAATTTGCTGTCAGGCCTAAGCAGTTTTTTGGAAGTCAAAATCTTCCAGAGGGACAAGTGTGAAAGGTGTAGCCACTCAATGCTTCATAAGGCTGGACACATTTACTGCGAGCTCCTGCTGAACCTGTTTTGTACATTGCAATAAGGTCTGAATGGGACAAACCTGGTTTCGTTGCCCACCTATGTTATGATTTTCTTTGGCAAGCCTCAACAACCTGTCCCAGCATCCGAACTACTGAGAAAGTTCTTTCTGGTCATCCCTTAACTCCTCACAGTAGAATTCTAAGCACCAGGCCTCTAACTAGTAAGGATTCTCGCAAAGTCAGTACATCTGTGCCCAACTGCATCTTCTTGTAGTCAGACGTTCTTCCATTTTTTGTGTCCCTGAAGAGGTCAAGCTTGATCCTTGGAAACTAGTTCCTGTCACTGGGTGCAAGCTGGTGTCAGGAACCCACTGCTTCCACCAAATGGGCCTGTTTTCAGCTCTGTATCCATTCCCCTATATAGATCAGTGCTCCTCTTACCTGAGAGGTTCTAAACTGTTTTTTTTCCATCACTAAAGCCTAGCTTAGCTGTCTTGGAGGGTTCTGGGAATGCATAGGAGAAGTCCTCCCTGGCATTCCTAATCAAAAGAGATGGCACCTTTGTTTATCCAATTGTTCCCATCCAATCCCAGGCTGCCTATCTTTGCTGAGCTCAGAGGCAGGCCATTGTCTTTGTGGACCATGGTTGTTGCCTCTCCCAGCAAACATTGTGCATTCCAGCTCTGGAGGTGTGACAAGTGACAGAATGGGTTTGGACCATTTTTGTCTCAGGAAGCCTAATGTATGTTTTCAGAGAGCTACATTTCCACTTAGGATATTAAATATCCGTTTTTACAATTCAATCAGAATTTGAAATTGAAGTAGTAAATAACTTAGAATAACTTTGCTAGCATTTATGTAGGCAGGGATTCAGAATTATGTTTTATGATTTTTAAGTAGTTAAAGTAGCTGAACCTTTACAGTAAAATAGGTTTTAGGCCAGCAGTCATTGTGAGGGCACACTTTGTAAATATACAGAGTGCTGCTATTTCATATTAGGCACTCTGTCTTGTGGACTTTCGAGGTGGACATTGGAGGTGACTTAATAATTTATGTAGCATTTTCCTATGAGGCAAAGACACTTTCTTTGCCATTTTTTACTGTAGTCTAGAGAGATCATATTTATTTTGCCAGTATTATGTTCTTGTCATATATGTGTGGTGTAAACACAAAATGCAGCCCACATATCATATTTGACTCTCATGCTAGTAGTGCATTTTCTGTACCATTGACAATGGCCTTACCAGAAAGTTAAACAGAAATAGGGTGAAACTAATTTTACCAGTTGATTTTAGCATCAAGGCACACACACTGTGACAATAAACAGCAGTGTCACAGTGCAGAGTCCTAATAGAAGAAGAATAGGGTCCATAAAAAGGCAAAACACCTGGGGTGATCATCTAGAAAAGGTGGATTTTCTAGAATGAGGCTTTAATTGAACAGTTTGAGTCATTCATAGCTAATAATGATACAACTATCCCTCACACAAAAGGAGATCCCATTTTCATAAAATACATTGGAAATATAATGTGTTTATCCATACCAGTATATATACTCATTCATATATTCTTGAGAAAATATCATCTTTGAATTATGCAACCAGGTTCAGTGAAAAGAGGTTTAATGGCTCCAGGTTGTTTTAGTTATGATACATCAAGATACCACTAATCCGTCACCTCCCTAGTCTTCAAAACAACAGGCTGAGCGAATGCTTTATAGATGCAGATTTGGGAGAAGTACTAATAATCCCAGCCCCCTGATATGCCTCCAAAAGAAATTGTTGTCCAGAGATCTTCATTTTTGATTTATGTCTTTGGATCATTCGAGAAGTAATTTAGCTTGAGTAGACATTGCTAATCCAGTCCTTATTTTTCTAGACAACATTTTTAAAAAATGGCAGATGTGTTGCAGTGATGATGTAATATTTCAGGAAACATGAGACCTATATACTTAATTTTGGTATCGAAACATAGATTTTGGGGGTCAAGTAGTCTGATAGAGACAGAAAATAACTCCACAGAGCAAGCCTTTTTTCAAAACGGTGGCTAAAATATCGGAACGAAGAGGCATATATAGAAATGAAACAAATAATAATAGTTTTTAATTTGTTTATGTAAACACCAATGTTTAAGATCTAAATATGAAAAAAATATTTAGCGCTCCTGTTTTAGACAACTTTTCATAGATCACTTTATTTATTTGTTTTGGCAATCACTTGTAGTACATTTGCAGAATGTAAAGATTTGATAGGTGCATATCGATAGGGACATCTTTTTGTAGCACAGGTTTTGCAAGTACATGCATGTGTAAGTTCTGTGGGTAAAGGCTTTAGAAATTTCATAGGTTATAGCACCCCACCAATATCTTCCCAACCAAATTGACACGGATCTTTCTGTATATATGCATGATCCAAAATATTTACAGATCTTCTGATCAAGTAGAAAGCTCTTTCAATTTGTCCAAAAATAGAATATCACATCTGTGGAAGATCACCTAGCCGGGCTGATCTCTTGCACTCACTTTACTGAAGATCTTCAAATGTGTGACAGTCAGAAATCGTTTTCCACACACACTCAAGGTATTTTTCTACATTTTTAAAGCCACATTCTTCTTCTGTCTCAGCAAATCCTTCTAGGAACTTCACAGGCTCAGCAGTTAAAGCTCCAAGCTTTGTTCCAATCTTGCTTATAGTGTCATCACCCGTAAGAATATGTGCCTTGATAAGAAAACTGCTTCTAACTTACAAAGGCGGCCCTACCTACCAGAACCTGGGCAGTGACTATATTTCCTGTACACATAGGGATACTATTGGTTAGTAATGATATCCAAATACAATTGCAATGATATTATACCTGGAGCAATGGAGGTGGAAGAACAGCCACATTAATACACAGCAATAATCAGTGCTAGAACTGACACTAGTCACATCATCATAGATTAGTACAGGGTGCATTTTAAGTGTGAAAGAGCCCCAAAATAAACAAGGAACCTATATCAATCAATTCAAAAGTAAATTCATATATTGCACCGACAAATCTTTGCCAAAGGATTTATACATTACCTACATCTATTCAAGTCTATTTGTAGAAAACCAAATGTAGTCAATGATCAACTGTCTAAAGATAATTATGATGTACACAAGCACATACACTTACGTCACTTTTTAATAAATAATGGGTAACTGCTTGGTCCCGTTGACCGATAATACGATGTGGCTTGTGACGGAGGCAAAAAGGGAACCCTTATGAAAAGACGTGCTCAATCACACTCATCGACAGCTGGCCCGATCTACCTCAAGGAGGTGGACTAGGGGTACCCATCGATCTTTTAAGGGGATGGGCATTTGGTATGGTTGTGTCGGATTCTTGTTGTGATTGACTGTTTTGTACTATGTGTTGACTTCTTCTTTCCAGGCTTTTTTCCATTGTATGTGACTTGCAGCCCTTGTTATTACAATGATAAAATATTTGATCCTCCTCATCCATCAGTTTCAATCTTTTCTGAGCTTTGTCTTGCCATATTTCTGCAGCATCTTTAATTCTCTTCTGTCCAGCCACATTTGGTGTTAGCTTTTCTGTTGGATTAGTTTGGCATATGAGACATTTTTTTTCAGATTTTCTAGTTGGCATACTTTGTCAGGAAGTAAAGATCCTCTGCTACCACCTGCTTCACTCATGTTTACGAATTTGAATCAACTGAAAACCTGGAACAAAACCAATATTTAAAAAATTGCCAATAGTATGGGTAGAACACATCATTATAGAGCAATCTTTGTGGAAAATGGTGGAAGGGTTGGTCTGAGGAGATATTTTCTATCTGTGTAAGACTACTTGACCCCCAAATCTATGTTTTGACACCAAAATTATGTAAATATGTTTCTTGGTTCCTGAAATACTACATCATCACTGCAACACATCTGCATTTTTAAAAATTTTGTCCAGAACAAATCGGGCTCGATTAGTAATGTTTACCCAAAGCTAACTTACTTCTCTAATAATACAAAAACACAAATCAAAACTGAAAATCTCTGGGCAACAATTCTTTTATGGAGGTATATCAAGGGACCAAGACTACAAGCCATTTAACAACCACATACCCTTTCTGAACTTAGGGCATACCTTTTGACTTGCACTGCACTTTAATTAAACGTAAAATATGAAAAAAATATCTGTTCTGGTTATTTCTACATACGAGCAAATAATGCATATTTAATCGAGGAACGATGTAATAATCCATCTAAAAGCACTTAAAGTACTTTCTGCATGCATGTCATTTCTAGGTTGCCTGTGGCGGCCGTCAGTGTAGATTGCAATTTAAAATACAAAGTGAAACTTATTTGATAGTAAAATTGATCATGGGAATAATACTGACTGCCTGTTTAACAAATCTGACCCTTTGTGGCTGTAGTAATGTATCATTTTTTTGCTTTTATTATGTTCTGATTAGATACAAATATCATTGCTTGTAAGTGATGTTTAACCAATGTCTTTGCTCAGAGATGTGTTAAGGCATGGGCAAAGTGGGCTCTGGCCTAGGGCCCCAGACTTTCAGCCCCCATCCCTGATAGAGCCAGCTATGTGCTAGAGTCTTGCCCTAATAACCTGGAATTTTAACAGATTGTTTTAAATACAGTTTTTCCTTTAATGTATTCTTAATGTGAATGATGTGGGAGAGTCTATTACAGACATTTTGCAGATAAAGAGTTTCATGAAACATCCAGAAAATACGTTTCTTTTAGATCAAAACAGGACCACATGTATAAGAAACGTGAGGGTATCACAGAGATTATTTATAGTAATATTAGTGAGCTGCTGCTGTGTTACAATATTGAAAACAAATCACTATCCCTGAAAAGTAGATGTACACATTTAGAATTTGGAGGTGTGTGCTTGTTCACAATTCGTGACCTGGCCAAAGAGGGCATGAAAGATCTGAAATTGGATCATAAACTCAAAGCTGTTCCAAACAGGTGCCCCAAAATACATTTGACCCAGGGCCATCAAAATCCTTAAGATTTCCCTTCCTTTCCTAAGTTGCATACTAGCTATTGTGCTGAAAAGTATATAGAACACAGGTGAATGGTCCTTTTATATGCTAGGGAAGGTTGGACTTTGTTCTTACATCAAATGTGAGATAAATACCAATTATACAAAATAACGTATAGGATAATAATTCAGCACAGAAAAACAAGAGCAATTTGTTTTCATGTTATTATTCATGTATAGTATTTACTTTAGTCTATAAAAAAAGCAGCTAAAAAGGACAACAAACTTAAGTCACAGTTTGCACTCTTCAACCTACTGCTGATATGAGCATTTCCAACCATGCTGAGAGTAGTGCTCAAACTGGTGAGTGAATTTAATGTGACAATCTGTGTTTTTGTTAATGGCTAAAAAGCCTCCAGTGCATCTTCAAATACGGGAAGATGATTGAAAGGATGAATGGTTATTTCACTGGACTTGTGATTTCCAGTGAGTTAAAAAAAACCAAGGGATTATGATCAAAGTAATTCAATAAAAAATATACTTGAAAATGTGTTCCATTGTTTGTATACTAATGGTCTGATTTGCTTATGTGTTAATGTGAAGGCCATTTCACCCTAAAAATTTGGAGTTCTGTTCAGAAGAGGGACTGGAAGGATGGAATTCATGCAATAACATTTAATGGCTGCTTATTCATGATCTATAGTGGTGAGACAAAAGTGTGGATTGTGATCTTAATATGAAAAGGTTACCTGGACTTTGGGAACTATTACAAGAGATTTGTCAAATATTTCTGCAAATACCATGAATTATTGATGAGAGTAATACCTCAAAGACATGATATATTGTGTTTAATGAGACCGAAAGTAAAATACCTTAGTGGAAGGACAAATTCTTATGGAGAAAATTTAAGGGAAGGGGCCTGGTTTCTTGCTGCTGTCTGTGTCTGAGCACAGTTCGAGAGAGGCAGAATCATTAAACTCAGTGTCTGCTAACCTCTGAGAGAGGGCTAGTGCAGTAACCTGCCACTAGAATTGAAAGAATCTTCTGGATCAGCATAGATGATTGTGTTTTTTCTCTTGATCCTCATCTACTCATCTCTGGGAGGAGCAGCACAGTTGCTTGCAGCTCTCAAAGTTGAGGAGCCACCTAGTTTAGGATTTGCCCACTGCATTGTACCATATTTGCATCTGTGCAATTTGTAATCCACTTGAATCAGTATATTCTCAGGGATATTTATCCCAGTTGTCCTAATGTTGTGCTATAATGGGTCTTGAGGAAAGACCTGTAGAACACTGCAATGTGTCTAAAGCAAGTGGGTGCCAGGACATGAAGTGCATCGGAGGCTGCAAGGAAATGTAGATTCAGACTATATGGTGTTCAGGGGCACTGGGTCATATTTGTTTTGTGATCTATTTGTGGCACTTCATAAGTCATTTGTCAGTACCACAAGCATAGAGTTCAAGACATTTTTTTTGCTCATGGATATAAAATGTTTATGGACGGTGAGAGGGACCCGATGATTTTTGTGTTGCATTCTTTAGGACCAAAAAATAATCCAAGGCTTGTTGCTTTAAGGGTCTGTTGTAACCTCAATCAACTTTAAAATTCACATGGCAGATGTGTTTCAGGCCCTTGTTGTAAGGGGAGAGAACTTAGCAAAGTTGTTACAATTTGCAAGGTCCTCAGTTCAAATTATTTTGCAATACAAGTTATATTTTTGAAAGTTAATTCAGACTGCTGTTAAATGTATCTAGTGTTAGGGTAAGCGCAGCTTCAGTTTTGAGTAGATAATCGACCATATATATATTTTTATGCCCTTTGGAAAAAACATCAAATGCAGGCCAGTTGAACTGTTTTGCTATGTATTGTTGTTCTTGAAAGGCTTATACCAGGTGTGTTATCCTTCTACATTTTATCCTTGATTTGTGCTGGCTCATTCTCTTGCATGCTGCTTGATTAGTTTTGTTTAAATATAATTTTCAACACTGACAGATAATAATGTAGACCTTATTTCTTTAGAGCTACAGATGGAATTTACTTGTGGGAAGCATTTAAATTGCCTTGTTTGAAATTAGTGTATTGGACAGTATTGCAGTAAAATAACATTTGTCACAGCAGTGGTGACCTTGTATTGGTTTTTGCTTCCATGTGCCTTTTAAGATTTTTCTTGTGGAGCGTAGGCTTTGATGAGATAATCTCAAATCCTTTTGTTCCGTTTAAAGATAAATAATTATTCCTCAATATTGCCCTTAACTGCGGAGGAAATACACCATTTTTGGATTATACTTTTTTTAATTAAATCATATGAGGACTGAATGTAGTGAAGCATTAAAGTTTTTTTTTTAACAGTACTTATTTTGGTGTGAACCATGCTCATTTTAATGTTCTTTGAGGGCTTCACAGGATATCCTCAATCTTTTAGCTTTGTCATCAGCTTCCTAGTTTCAGTGAAGTGATCCTTGATTGTGATACAGATTAAGTGGATTCTTAGGAACAAACCTTAAGGCAAATTGTCTCAGAGCTTTCTTGTGTGAAAGCTGTCATATTGTATTGGAAAATGGGTTATTGGTAAGGGCAGGTAAGTACCTACACTTAGCAATAGGCCACTAACCTCCACTTAGGTCCAGTTAGCTCTCAGTAAATTAAACCTAGCTCAACCTTTGGTAGCTTGTCAACGAGCGACAAGGCTTAACTTAGGAGGCAAAGCATAAAGCATTCAAATCTCACAAAACAGTAATTCAATAAAACCCAGGAAACAGTTTAAAAATCCAAAATCAAGTTATAAAAATAGGTTATATTTTTATCTTTAAAATGACATCAAAACAGATAAAATTGGATAAGGGGAACCGGAGATATGAATTTTTAAAGAATTAATGCTTTCTAGCGCATAGAAGCAACTAGCGCTCAAAGGGTTAAAAAAGGTCACACTGGAAAGGAACAAAGTCCAGAGTTCAGGCCACCCACGAGGTAACACTGTCACACTTACTTTCAGAAGTGTTTGATTCAGGAAAGTGGACCACAGCACCAGCCAAGGTTTCAGAGGCTCTGGTGTGCCTCTTGGGGTGTGGGACTACAACTCCCACAATGCACCTCTTCAACTTATGGAGTTGCTCCAAACGTCTCCAAACTTCTGGATCTTCTTCCAGAGGTCCTTTTTGTGTCCTTGAAGTGTCCACAACTTGATCCAAGGTTCCAGAAGCTCTGAGTTGCTCCTTGGGACTACAATTCCCAGAATGCACCTGGTCAGAATCCTCAAATGGCCCCTGGACGCCGGTCCGCTGGGCTCTGCTTGCAGGACTTGATGCAGTGGACTCTGGGCAGCTCCTTTGTACCTGTAGCAAACAGGGAGTCCCTTCTTGAACCAATAGAAGACAGGTAAAGTCCTTTTAGTGGTGAAGCCCAAGTGTGCAGCTGGTGCAGTCCTCCAGAGTGCAGTGTCCAGGTGCAGGTCAGGGGTCACTCAGGGCAGTCCTTCTTCTCCTGTAGTTCTTCCTTGTTGGAATCTGATAGGGATCTGAGGTGTGGGTGCAGGTCTGCCAGTTTTATCCTTGCTCCTGGGTGAAAAACAGGGGGGTCCTGGGTCTCCAATCAGGGGCAGGGTCCTTCCCCCTGTGATGACCACTTCCTGGGAAGTGTGGCAAAAATCAATCCCAGGGGAGCAGCATTCCTCAAAAATCCATCATGGCTGAAAGTGATTTTTGGAGGTTACATCTGGCTGAGCCCACCCACTGGTGCGGCTTAAAATCATGAACACACCCCTTTCCTGCCCTCTCCTAATCTAATCAAGGGGGCACCTAATTGTCTGGGTTTTCAGGATGTGAGGGTGTTGCTCCAAATGTCCTTCTCTGCCTTTGAAGACCTGTTTGGCAGCCCTCCCCCTTCCTGCTTCACCATCTGCTGAGGGGAGATCTCCTTCCCCAGGCACATCTCTTTGTGCTGAGCCAGGCCACTTCACACCTCATCAAGGCAGCCTGGCCAGGCTGCCAGAGGCTGGCCAATCGGAGCACAGCAGCAAAAACACTGCAGGGCTGAAGTTGGCAATTGTTCAGGTAAAGTTTAAAACTCTTTACCTGAACAAGTTATATTAAATCCCACAACTGGAAGTTGTGGGATTTATTATAACAATTAATTTGATACCAAACTTCTGGTATCTGTTACTTAAGGAGTTTTTTAAAATTAAAATAAAGTCTCCCCTTCTAGCCTATGGAGGCCATTCACTACAATGAGGGGAAAACAAATGTGGCTGTTTTCCCTCACTAGGGCTTATAAAACTATTTTTATAAGGTCTCTGCTTATAGTTACATGGCACCCAGCCCTAGGGGCACATAGGGCACTCCTTAGGGGTGACTTATATGTAAAAATAAGGTAGTTTAAGGCTTTGGAACTACTTTTAATTCCAAAGTCGAATTTGCATGTAACTTTAATTTAAAGGCAGCCAGCAAGGCAGGCCTGCCTTTAAAATGACACTGGGCACGTCAGCAGTGCACCTATGGGTGCTCTACCTATGCTGGGGTGCCTAAACCTACATGCCTTACCATATACTAGGGACTTATAGGTAGGTTGACTTAGCCAATTATAATTAGCCTAATTTGCATACTGATTTTACACAGAGCACAGGCCCTGGGACTTGTTAGCAGTCCCCAGGGCACCATCAGAGTCAGGAAAACACCAGCAAAAAGTGGAAAATGGGGGCAAAAAGTTAAGGGGCCCCTGCAATCGGCCCTGTTCACTCACACATTGCAATGCCATATTTCTGTCTGTTGCTTTTTTAATACAGTGAAGGTATGAGTTTATCATCTTCTTTCACCCAGATCAGTGGTGCTGGAACAATTTTCAGTGTGAGGGTGCTGCTGTAATTGTTACATCACTAATGTCAAAGGGATTAGGAAAATTCCAAGCATCATCAAAAGAACACATGTAGCAAAGGCGTTGCACAGGATATTGGTAAGGGGATAGTATGTAGCTGGTGGTGCTATTTGGGGATCACTGTTGCTGTTACTAATATTTTATAGACAGCATGCTTTTTCATTGAAATGGCCACTAAATTCACTCAGACACAGGTTTCTACAGAAAAAGAACACAATTAATAATGTGTGAAAATCTGGGTTCAGGAAATAAGTATTTCTAGATTTATTTTTGTTCCAATCATAATGTGTTGTTTCCGTCACACTTCAGAATCGCAAAACAAACAGGGCTTCATTTATGCTTTCCACGTCACTGATATAGTCTGAATTATTTGTACAGTTTATGTACAAGTATTTAAATGTTATGTATCAGATAAAAATAATTCTACTGTATCCCTGCAAAATTGCCACATAGTTCACTTTACAAACTCATCTCACTTTGCAGTTAGAGAAAGTAATTACCAATCTCCTTTTTAAAAGGATAAACAGCCATTTGCCTGAAGTTATTGTCTAATAGTTGGCTTCTTTTTGAAGCACAGCAAATGTTATCAATTAGAAACTATATTTAAAGGCCTTCACCTTCTAAACTCCAGTATGATTATTTCTGGGTGCTACAGTACCCCTACTTCCAGCACCAATGACCCAGATAATCAGTAAGATGATCTTTTCTTTCAAGTACTCAATCTTAATTTTGATGTCTTGACCAAAATCCGGAAAGTGTTGATACAAAAGATTTTGTTTATGTAACTGTTCTAAGCTAAGATGTTATTGATGAAGAGGCTGTTGAATGAGATACATTCTTTTTAAGAGTGATTTTGCCAAGATCACATTACAATCTGTTGCCACCTTTTGCAATCTTTTGTTTTGTTTATGGTATGATTTAATAACTTGCAAAGTTCCATTTTGGGTAATCCTGCTGCAGAGTGGAATTATATTGTATGGATGGTATCCTCTCAATTTTGAATGTGAAACTGGTAGTGTTTTGCTTATATATGATTGTACCAAGTGAACAAACGATTTTGTGAATTTATCTACACATTTGGAAATTGGTTTTCTTAGAGGATCAATGACAGAAAAAAATTGGGCTGCTGTGTGTTATTGAGATCTTTATGAATTTTAGAAAGTAGATATAGAACAAAATATCTTGGTGCATTGTTGTTAATGTAATCAAAATCTTCTGCCTGATCCATGCTTAGTCAAAAACTTCTTGACATAGTTGATTAATCTCTTTTATAAGTTAATAATAGGGATGCTCATTTAGTTTACTAAAATAATCTGGGTAGTTCATTTGATGAGGTCCTTCTTTTAGGTAACTTTATTTATCCTGAATAACAATTGCTCCATCCTCTCCTGCTCACTGATCACTACCCATCATTTTTATTTCAAATAAAGCCATCATAGGATTCAGTAAAAAGTATCTGGCTTTTCTTTCAAATTGGTTGACTCTGGAAAGAACCACTCTTTGAAAGGTCAACATTTTGCGCAGCATTTCCTTAGAGGGTGGTGTGAAATTAGATTTCATTTTGCAGAGACCACACATTGTGTCAGGGACACTTTCTCACTGAAGAATCGGGCAAAGCATATTTTTCTATAGAGTTCAATTGATTTGCTTCGGAGGTTGATACATTTATTCAGAATTCAAGAACAAATGACTATCCTTTTGATGAACCACTCATTTGGAATGAGTTATAACTCTGGTCCACACAAAATCAGACATTTTCATTGTATGTAATACAATACTATTTGGGAATGTGATTTTAACTAATTGCCTGCAACAAGAGTCAATAGTAAAAAGTGCATTGCCAGTTTCCTGCAGAGGTTGATGACCTTGTGAAAAATGTAGTAGCTATGAACTTAGTTTCCATGACTTCTAGCCAGTAGAGTTGTTATCAGCTGTGGTAAAGCTTTTAAGTTCGAAATTTTAGTTTTGAGCGTCAAAAGGGAAACAATTTTCTATTACCAAGTTTATTTTGTCATATATTGATGGCATCCCAAAAACATGCTGGTTACACGATCTGCTACTTCTTCGGAACATTCATGAAATCGGAAATATACACTTCAGGGAAAAACATCCCCTTTCCAATGTAACAATTGAGGATTATACACTTCAGGGTCATGCATGGTTAACTTCAATCATCGAAGATAAATTGGATTTGAAAATAATCTTGAAAGTGCACACTTAAGAGATGCCCAACGTTTCCTGCTTCGATTTCAAAAATTCTAAAACATCATCACACTTCTACTCAAATGTTTCTCTGCTAGGGACCTATGAAAAATGTTCGAGGCCAAGGCAATTGCTGGGGCTTTGGGGCTTTGCAGCTTGCACTTTAGATGACCTGCAGAGAGCTTTGTAGATGATTTTACTTTTGTTAAGTCCCATATTAAGCAAATAACAAAATCAAAAATCAAACCAAAAGCCCTTAACATCATTCTCATTCCTTATCTAAATATAATCATCATTATATATTTCTAGAACATATGTCCCAATTCATCACGTGACTGTTAAAAGTAGCCCGGTTCACAAATGGATACATTTTTCTGAGGCTGCATGGATAGGGTTTTTCATAGTGCCTAACGTCTATTGTTCCTAGGAAATGTGATAGTTTCTCTTACAAAGATCGGAGTTCACTGTTAATAGACAAGTATTTCATCACAGTGAATTTTGACTGAGATATAATTGAACCAGAATTGGTAAAGATTGGTGTCTGTATATAGTCCCAATAAACACTAGAATCTGTTCTCTTCAATTATTTTTGCACTTGAAAGGCGACTATAATGTGGATCTTCTGAAAGTATAAGACTTTGAAAAAACAAAATTAAACACACAGCAAAGTGACATTTAACATTAGTCATTACTACGCCATATCACGTTTGGAAACAGAATCATATTCGTAGGCTACACTGCACCTTAATTCATACTGTTATTTGAAACCTTTTATAAAATGACCGTTTTTAATCCATCTTTCAGTTCCTTTTACGCAGTCTATCACTTTCTACCCAAAAGTTATTTTTTTATCATACCCTCTGTAAGATTGAACTCGAGGATATAACAATTTTACAACTTAATGAATGATGAGAGTTGTAGTCAGTTATCTTGCTCTGACTGACCAGTTCAGCAATTAAGCTTATGAACAGGATACGTTTTGAATCAGAAAAGGCCTTTGGCTGGAATATGGTGTTTTGTTGCCAAGGTAGGAGGCAGCAAACCTAATCTGTGATGCAAAACCTAGAAATGCTTGTGGCTGTCTTTTCTATCTACAGCTGAAGTGGTATATTTTCGGAAAAATATCATGTTTAGATAGCTAAATGCACTTGGCAATGCAAATCCAGTTTTGTAAATACACACGCAAGTGCTGCATTTCTTTACTTTTAAAAAGTCATTCACAATTGCATGTTTTCAGCATTATACTTTCTCCAGTTGTGAGCTCTCGTGTATGTATGTATTGTATGGGTCCATATATATTGTATAATTTTCAGAGAAAAACTCAAACTCGCCAGATATGTACACACCATTCCTCCCAACACCTGTCATGTTTAATTCTTGATTGATTACCTTTTTGCCAGTGTCATTTCCAAATGCGTTTATTGTGCATGGCTTGTGTTGAGTAAGGTGTGCATTTTGTGCATTCAATACCATAACTGGAGAATTTCAGTGGTTTTCCACGTTTAGGTCAGGACCATGACTCTACTTTTAACTGTGTGTTTTCGGTGAATTTCTGTGGTTTTGTTAATTAAACTTTTGTTCCAAACCCTGCTGCCCATGGTGGCTGCTGGCAGCCAACTCCCGTAGTGCATGGCGTAAAGCCATGACTGCGAAAAGGCCTCCACCAAACAACCTACTGTCAGCTAACCCCTGGTACACATGGCCTTTGGCCCTGACCAGTAAGGTTTGGCACATCCAGTGACTCTCACCACTCCACATGGCAATGTGTTGTTCTCGTGATTGCTCTTTTGTGTGTTCTTATACCTTTTCTGAATTGGTGTTCTGGGCATGGCGAGCTTAGGGTTAACCCCTTTCTACACATTGCTGAAGACAGTGCAGCCAACCCTGCTGTGCATGACCAAAGGCCAGCACTCGGTTGGTCATAAATTCTGTTTGCAGGATAAGCCCAGTGGCTAACCTCTGCTGCACATGGCTGAAGTCTGAGGCTGTTACCTGGGGGTTTGAGCGTACTTTGCCCAAGGGCACTAAGCATATGCTCAACCTAGTATATGATCAAAAACAACAGGCATTCAGTGAAAAGCCAAAGGGTAAAGTGATGTTCTAGTTAAGTATGATAAGAGGATCTAAGCTTGTATTAAACAAAAACAGAAATTGACTGAAAATAACAAGTTAAGGTGAAAATAACAAGTTAAGGTGAAATTATAGATAGGTGTTGAAATGAGATAAGAACTAATGTTTTAAAAACCAAAATAAACCTGAAATTCGACAGGTGTAGCTTAGTGAACTAACTATTTTGGCAATGACTATTACAATGACTATTACAATAATTACAATGACCAAACTGGACCATCTGGACAAAAAAATGCAGAAACATTGTTGATTTGGCTAATATGATATGAACTCTAGTTCTGACGAAGAAAATGGTGGAAATGAAAATAACATCCTAAGAAGAACTTCAACCTGTGGTTATCTGAGACAATGTTTCCACCCATTATTCACTCCATCTGCACCAGCTTTGTCACAAATGCCATAGCAGTATTGACTGACCAACCAATCATAATTTATAGAGCACAACTACTCACCTGTAAGGGTCTCAAGGCATTGTGGGGGTTGGTCCACTGTATTTGGGGGTCTACCTCAATCATTTTTCTCAGATACCTGGAGGCTTTTTTAAGGGGTAGGTTAGGTGTTGGAAATACTAATCTTTTGTGGCATTCCCACAGATTTATGTCTTCTTTTGCTGAGCTCATTTTTGTTAGCCACTTTACTCTTGGTAACCAGTGGCATAGAGCTTGTACTGTCCCTTTCAAACATGGTAATAGCGACATATACCCAAAAGGCATATTTAATTTACTGAGAGGTCCCTAGTATATTGTACTGTATGTACTCAGGACCTGTAAATTAAGTGCTGCTAGAGGGTTGCAGCACTCTTTGTGCCACCCATTAAGGTAGCACTGCACAACATGTTTCCAGACCTGCCACTGCAGCTTGTGTGTGCAGCTTTAAACTGCCTGCCTTTTCAAACTGGCAACACAAACATTTGCCTGGCCTAAACCTTCCTTTTTAATATTTTTAAGCCGTTAATGAGGTAGGCCCTAAATGCCAATAAGGGAGGTGCATGGTATTTAAAATGTAGCACACGTATATTCGTTTTTCATGTCTCTGCAGTAAAAATACTACAAAGACAGTTTTTACTTTGAAAAGACTAGCTCTCCCATAGATTAGCAATGGTTTACAGTATTATCTTTAATAAGTTTTAAGTTCACTTTGGAAATAGTTAGAGAATGGTTCAAGGGCTCATTTTAATAGTAATTTAAAATCCAACCTAATGATCAAGTCAGATTTCTGTTTAAAAAATGACACTTTTAGAAAGCTGACATTTCCCTGCCTAAAATGAAAAGGTTTATCCTGCTAGTAGTGCTCAGTTGTCACCTGACTCCTGATAGCTATGAGATTAAATGTTTGATACTCCCAGCCAATGAACAAAGGGTCCTGTGATTGGGGAGGGGACTTCTTCTTGACAGGATGGCCTAGGATGATGTGCCAAGACTCTTCCTCAGCTTCAAGGGATGTCTACCTTGTCACTGGCAGATGATGTTCACACCTAGGTCTGCTTCCCCTTTGTCTCGCTAGTCAGTCTGGCACCAAAGCAGTGGGGCAGAGGAACTGACCAGAACTAGTTTAGGGGTTTGGTATTTTTCTTGTGTTGCATTTTCTCTTGATTACTGTTGGAGTACTACATAAATAGTTTACATATTTCCTCTACATTAAGCCTGACTGCTTTGTGCCATGCTAACAGAGCTTTAAGCACAGTTCTGTTATGACTTTAGTAGTTCACCTTGGCAAGAATTGTGATTATTGTTTGAGGTGGGTTCTAACCCCCTCAACTAATACTCAAATTTCTTACACTGGGACTTAGGTTGAGTAAGAAAAGGTGGTCAACACAAGTCCATTGGGACACATCAAGTTCTCCCCTTCAGACACGCAACACAGCCCTGAAGTAGGTCAGCATAAGCAAAGCAATGACTTAATTGTGCACCTGAGTAGCTAAATCCCAACATCAGAACAAAGGGGTGTTTTAAACAAATGTTTATACTTTATTCTAATAAGAGAAGACAATGAATTTGAAACATGTGCGTAACATGCTGCCTTGGCCCTTAAACTAAGACTCAAATCCTTTTTAAATCCACATCGAAAGACATTGACACTGACGCAAAAGCACTGGCCTTAAATAAAAATCCATCTCTGTTAGACCTGAGAGCCTTACAATGGTCACCCTTAACTTTTTTCCTGCCTCCCTCCACTTTTTAAATACTAGTTTTGCTGGTTTTAAGAATCTGCGCACTTTACCGCTGCTAACCAGTGCTAAAGTGCATATGCTCTCTCCCTTTAAACATGGTAACATTGGGTCATACCCAATTGGACTATTTAATTTACTTATAAGTCCCTAGTACAGTACACTATGGCCCTCATTCTGACCTTGGCGGGCGGCGGAGGCCGCCCGCCAAAGTCCCGCCGTCAGGTTACCGTTCCGCGGTCGAAAGACCGCGGCGGTAATTCTGACATTCCCGCTGGGCTGGCGGGCGGCCGCCTTCAGGCCGCCCGCCAGCCCAGCGGGAAAGAGGCTTCCACGATGAAGCCGGCTCGGAATCGAGCCGGCGGAGTGGAAGCTGTGCGACGGGTGCAGTTGCACCCGTCGCGTATTTCACTGTCTGCGCAGCAGACAGTGAAATACATTTAGGGGCCCTCTTACGGGGGCCCCTGCAGTGCCCATGCCGGTGGCATGGGCACTGCAGGGGCCCCCAGGGGCCCCGCGACCCCCCCTACCGCCATCCGGTTCCCTGCGGGCGGACCGCCGGGAACTGGATGGCGGTAGGGGGGGTCGGAATCCCCTCGGCGGCGCAGCTAGCTGCGCCACCTTGGAGGATTCCAATGGGCGGCGGTACACTGGCGGGAGACCGCCAGTGTTGCCGGTCCGACCGCGGCTTTACCGCCGCGGTCGGAATGCCCATTGGAGCACCGCCGGCCTGTCGGCGGTGCTCCCGCGGTCCTCCAACCCGGCGGTCATGGACCGCCAGGGTTGGAATGACCACCTATATGTGTCCAGGACCTGTAGATTAAATGCTTCAGCCAAAGCATCTAAAGTTATGCCTTTTGTAAAAGCGACCATCAAAGATCTCATTGCCACCAGAAAAAACATAATTTCCCATTTCACAATTTCTTCACACATGAAAGATAGATCTTGAAAGAAATGACTGATGATCTGCCAATTATTTTAAGACTGGCATATAAGGGTGGAGCTACAGTGATAGTGCCTAAGAAAGATTACAACACAGAATATGTCTGCCTACTCAGTAACAGAAAGAATTACCTTTAGGACCCCACACCAAGATTACTAAGTGCAATCAAATGACTGCTGGAAAGAGGCTGCATTAGCAAATGGCTCACTAAACAGGAAGGAGAATTCTAGGTTCCAGAGAATCCTGTGATGCCATATTTGAAAGAAGTGTAATATTTTCTTCAGGATTCCAAGGATGTCCCACTCAGACAACAATCTAGTGTATGGACTAGATGTGGATACACTCTTTAAGAGTATACCACAAACTAATGCCCTTGCTGCAATTCACCTTCTTCTTATAATGCTCTACTGAAAAAATGCAGCCCTGACCCTACTCAACATTTAGTATGTGCAGCCACTTATAATAACATGTCCAACAAGGTTAAACAAGTAAACAACAGGCAGTGGCTCATCTTGAATACAGAGAACATGGAGTTGTTTGCTTTCAAGTGGATCATGAGCCTTCACGATCACTTAACCATACCTGCCCTGAACAATCTTTAGCACTAACCACAATCCTGTCATTACTTAAAGTGAATGATCACCATCCTTATGGCCAATGTAACTCATGCACCCTAACCAAACAACAGAATGCAGTACAGTTTGGTTTAAGGACATCCTGGATTCTGTGCAACTTCACCAGTCCAATAGCTCCGGAGTGATTTGCATGATCACATGCCCATGTGGGTTATGGTATATAGACATTACAACAAGGAAAGTCAAAATTAGAATACAGGAACACCGCAGCAACATCAGGTGTAAGAAAACTACCACCAAATTGACTACTTGCTTCCTCGCAATGGGGCATCAAGACAGTGGCATTTCCTAGACTGCCATTGAGAAACCAATGAAATCCCATTCGAAACACCTTCTCCATAAAGAACATTGATCATTCTTCAGACTTCACATGCATGAATTAGGACTAAATGATGACTTACTTTGGATGCCACTACATTTATCCAGATGAAGTCACATTGACAGTATCCACATGCCAACTTCATGTCACACTAAACTAAAGTCTGTGTATATTAAAACTGTAAACTCTGTGACATAGAGTGGTTTCTAATAACATAGGCTCAGTCAGGGACTTTGCTTTTACCATTCAACAGAAAGCAGTCATTTGTGAATGGATGTAGGGTGCTGACAAAGTGGCCATATTATTTACAGCCCAGAATGTCTTTTTTCTAAGTAGGGCATTGCCACAAACCATGCATCATGGTGCTCCCATACAGTGACCATAGATAATAATGACAACATAAGCTTAATGCTTGAGCTACAAGTCCCATGCTTCCTATGCCTTCTGGATCAAAACATATTCTCGTCCAAAATGGCTGGCCAACAAATATTTTCACTGACATCTGTATGCACAGCAGGAATCAAGAGTGCACAGACAATATTATTTATTAACTACCAATCACCATTACTAGTAAGAATTGCATGGATGCGACAACCCATGTCCTACAATTTACCCAAGCATGAGCTACAGATTACTTCTCCCATGATTCCACCACTCCTGGGTGGTGTGATCAACGTTGCACTCCGCATTAAAAATGGCTGTCCAGCCCACAGTATTCTGACATGCCAGGTTCAAACTACTTTGGTGGACGCGACTGAGATTGAGGTAAGGGCAAGCTTCACCCTTCTTTTTAGTCTTTTTTTAAAATGTAGTGAGGTGTTAGATCTCGGCCACCAACCTGGTCAGTGACTGTCTCACACAGAGGTCTGTAACCAACATGTATGATTCACATCCGACACGCACAGTGATCCATCAATAGAGACAGAGTTTTACACCTTACACACACTGGACCAATCACAAAGGCAGATTCCCACTCCTTTGCTTCTTATATTGTACCCTAAGATGTAAACAGGAATCTTGTATTTGGACATACTAACTCCATGTGCTTAATTCAACTCACCAGCAGTAGTGACATAATAATGAGAGTTATGTGGGGAAAGTTTTTTATCAGATATAACTTATTATGTGTGCCCTGTGTCATTGTAATTAATAGCTAGATCAGGATGTGAGCCATCATCTGAGGACCATCATTTACCCCATAGTAACTAAATTTTAGGTTAGCATAGCAGCGCACAAGCACTAGTTTTCCAACCTGGTGTTATCTATCTTTGGGCTTTAAACCACCCCCACCTCATGCCCATTACCATCACTCGTTCATGGGCTTGCCTTTCAAAAATCCTTTATTATCATTGGTAAATGCTGTACGTTTCTCCTGCCTTGGGGTGGTTTTGTTATCGCCTTGGGGACTGACTCTGTTACATCGATAATCATCGAGTGCCGATAAGTTTAACTATGAGCGAACCTCTTTTTTAAATTTTGTTTCTCTCTGTCGCGCTCATGGCGACCATGGCACTTTGAATCGGCTGGGTGCATCAACGTCTGAATGTTGCCACAAAGATTTCCTCCCACTGCAACAGCTCTCTTAGCGCTTAAGCTGTAATTTTATTTTTATTTGCAATTTTGCCTGATAAAATGATATAAATATAAAGTATGTGAAAACAATGTACGTTGCTAAGGCAAACAAATGAAGATGTATATGTGTTTGGTAACCTGATTCTACATACCACGTTTCTGCATTTAGACAAATTGTCTGATCCTAAGCAAAAAAAAAGTTTTTGCAGTTTTTATTATAGCGCTTTACATCATCACCAGTTATACAAGGTTACATTAAACTTGTTTTCAGGCACAGTGAGATGACACTATTTGCCCAGAATGACTGTATGTTGTGACAACTCCAAGACTCGAACTGGATTCCCTATTTTCAAAATAGGCCGCTCTGACTGTTACGCCACATCTCCTCACCTTTATTTCACTGTGTCTCATTTTAATTGAATGCCAAATCGGAATAACCCCCTGAAGAATTTCAGTTACAGTAAAAAAAATAAAAAAAACACTTGAGCATTACTTAATAGACAAACGTGTTCCACTTCCTGCATCCACACTACCACTAGTGGTCGTGTCTACAATGCACATGACAAAATATCTCTTCATGTACCAGTATCAATATTATCATGGTATTGTAAGTGGGAGAAACAGCTCATGTTAACAGACAGTCTTAGCAGTTTTCAATGCAAAGGTGTTTAGTGTACTAAAGTGAAAAATAAGCATTCAAGAAATTTTTTTAACCACAAAGATTCTTCCTTGTAATTTTACTTGCCATTTGTTTTATTTTATTTCATATGCAGTTTTGAGTAACGTGAACCTGTCCCAAAGAAGGACTTTACACAAGCACCGGTTTCATTATAGAAGGACACGTTAATTTGTTGTTTATAGGCGGAAAGGGATTAGGGAACTTGCCCAAAATGAGTTTTTTGAGCCGATGCCTGACTCGAACCTGACGCCCCGGTTCCAACATCACCAGCTCTGGTCATAACGCTGCATCCTCTATACGCATGTATCAGCTTTTGACCCAGGGCATAACAAAGGACCCCCGCAGCCCACTCCATTTTTTTGCGGGGGGGGGGGGCAGTTTGTTACGCCACTGCTTTTGACCGCTTAGCTGATGCTTTGTCTCTCTGAACGAAGCCAAACCACTGACTCAGATCTGGCCCAGCTCTCTATGAATTTCCTGGCTTTCCCATTTTGTATTAAATTGGTGCATCACCGTGTATATTTACGTATCCCTACCTGACACCTGAGTGGGTGCATTGCAATTATGCGAAGCGACTGAAACCATATGTGAAAATTGCACAGTTCATTTTTAGTATGCACAGTAATTAATTTTTTCACATTGTGCCTTCACTGTAACTCACACGGTGCGTGTTTGCCAAACACCTTTGTCTACTCCATTTATGTATCAAACCTCATAAAATGCTGCTAACTTTCTTCTGGTCGGTGCCAATTGGGAATCATTCGAGGGGCCCAAGTCTTAACCCAGCTATTCTTCCAGACTCCTTTGAAAGTAAAGTGTCTCCTGCTACCCTAGGTGAATGTAAAAAACAAGCACCGGCTCCTCCAACAGTCCCACAAATAAGTGTATGTCTCTCTCTCTCTCTAACTATATATATTAGACACACACATACACACACATACTAGTGCTAGGTAGCAGGTGCAATTAATATGTAAAATTATTTAAAATAAATTAATGAAATACTTAATACACATGTTATATATAAACGCATACTGTTAGACTTTGCATCCTTGGCGTGGGCTTCCCTAACCTTTTGCCTCTGTTTCCCAGGTTGTTGATGTGTGCTGGACTCTGTTTTCGCTGTTTTTGTTGCTCTGGGCACTTTACCACTGCTATATAGCACTAAAGTTCAAGTGGTCCTAGGTAAAATGTATGTGTAATTGGATTTCCATGATTGGCATATTTGATTTACTGGTAAGTCCCTAGTGCAGTGCACTGGAGGTGCCCAGGGCCTGTAGATCAAATGCTACTAGTGGGCCTGCAGCACTGGTTGTGCCACCCACCTTAGTAGATCTATAAACATGGCTCACACCTGCCACTGCAGTGTCTGTGTGTGCAGTTTTAAACTGCCAATTTGACTTGGTAAGTGTACCCACTTGTCAAGCCTAAACCTTCCTTTTCTTACATCTAAGACATCCCTAAGGTAGGCCATAGATAGCCCCATGGGCAGGGTGCAATTTATGTTTAAGGTAGGACATATACTAAGGTGTTTTATATGTCCTGATGGTGCAATACTGCCAAATTTGGTATTCACTGTTGCAAGGCCTATCTCTCTCATAGGTTAACATGGGGGCTGCCTTTAAATATGATTAAAGAGTAGATTCCCTTTGGGAGCAGATAGACGTGAGGTGTTTGGGGTCTCTGAACTCACAATTTAAAAATGCATCTTTTAGTAAAGTTGGTTTTGAGATTGTGTGTTTAAAAATACCACTTTTAGAAAGTAGGCATTTGCTTGCTTAAACCATTCTGTGACTATGCCTGTTTGTGGATTCCCTGTCTGGGTTAGTTTGACAGTTGGGCTGTTTGCGCCTCTCTCTAGACAGTGACACAAAGGGAGCTAGGGTGTAGTCTGCATATCCTGATGAGCCATCTGTGCTATGAGGGAGGGGAGGAGTTGTCACTCCCACCTGAAAGGTCTGTGCCTGCCCTCACACAATGTAGTCTCCAAACCCCTGGTGTGTGTCTTGTGCCTGGCATGGGCCAGGCAGGATCTCACAAACAAGAGAGACTTTCCTTTGAAGTAGTCCTACTTCAAAGATAGAAAGGGGTATAAGAAGAGCACCCAAACCCCTGAAAATTAGATCTTTTCTAGACTCAAGAGGAACCTTTGCCAAGGAGAAGAGCTGAAGAGCTGAGGAGAAGTGCTGCCCTGCCTCTGACTGTGCTTTGTGGAGTTATCCTGCAGTAGCTGCTTCTGCCTGTGAAAGGGCACAAAGACTGGACTTTGTTGTGCATTCCTCCTTGTGAATAATCTCCAAGGACTTGAACTGAGCTTGCCTCCTCTTGTTGAAGTCTAAGGGCAATCAAAGACTTACCCTGCCAGCACCTGGACTCTCTGCTGAGACTCCTGCCCTAGCAAGTGGTACCCTATCCAGTTCCTGGGCACTTGAAAGGTGAAGCTGGCAAACCAAGACTGAAAATTCACGCACAGACTGCTGTGCGGGGAAATTTTCAACGCACCTTCCGTGATGCGACTTAGAAATGACGCACCGCCGGCTTCGCTTCTAAAATCAATGCTCCACGTGTATCGCGGCTGGAAGATCGACGCAACGTGGGCAGAAAAACGACGTGCAACACCCTCTAACGGAGGCTGCTAATGATGCAAACCCCATGAAGTGCAGTTTTGTGATACCGTGCAACCGGATTTTCAATGCAACATCGCTGGGCGCGAAAAAACAACGCAAAGCCTGCCCAGACCCGAGATGCCTGTCCAGACCGACACATTGCTCTCTTGCAGGAGAGGGAAAATGATACACACCTACCCTACTAGAGGAAGAACGATGCAGAGTCTCGCTTGCGAGTGAGAAATCAACGCATCGCTGGTCTTTTCCGATGAACCCTAGTCCGTGCGTCCTTTTGACGTTACCCAGGTATTTTTGCACGCTAACAGTGTTCTCACTATTTCCTAAAGGATTTAAGACTCGTATTCTTTAAAAAGTGTATGCTGGATTTTTTTTATTTTGGTCTTGTTTTGTTCAGATAAATATTATCTATTTTTCTAAACCTGTGTTGTGTCAGTTTGTAGTGTTTTCACTATGTTACTCTGTGTGTTGGTACAAATACTTTACACCTTGCTTCTGAAATTGAGCCTGCCTGCTTGTGCCAAGCTACCAAGGGAGTGAGCGGTGGTTAACTGAGGGTGATTCTCCTTTATCCTGACTAGAGTGAGGGTCGTTGCTTGGACAGGGGGTAACCTGACTGCCAACCAAAGACCCCATTTCTAACACACACATATAGAAATAATTTTAAAATGACATATTTTGGGACCCTGATGTAAAAAAGAACTGTGATATAAAGATACTCCTGATATACTTACCATGACTCACAATGTACTGCACCATGAAGTAACTACCTATCCTGTCTGCCTATCTACCACTGAAGCTCTCTTTCACCAATCTGCACACATTTGAAGCCTCCTGTTCAGTTATGCTGCCTCTTCTGTTATTCTCTTTGTATACATTCAATGTTTTTAAAAGTTAGGTTCGTATTGCCAATGTAGAGAAATAATTTCTTTAAAAGTTTACACACAGAAATATATAGGTGCCCCCTTTTCTTTGCTCCTAACTCCTTTGACCCCCTCATCCTCTGGGTTAAATGCCATGAAAGGTGTCTCTTTGTGGCTTGTTTGGTGCTCTAAAAGTTTAGCTAAATACACTAGAAAGTTGCATTTCTAGGGTATTACATCCAGTCTATAGGAATGAGGCAAAAATACTCCCAAGATGGCAGCCCTGTTGTGTCCCCTCTCCTGCAGCGAAAGGCCTGAGAGGGTTGCTGAGGCATCTGGCATACATCCAGTACACTCCAAACTAATACCCATAGGTAAAAGACCTTGGCCCTCATTATGACATTGGCGATAAATCCCACTTATCACCACGCTGACTGCCACCAACTTACCGACGCCGCGGTGGATATCCGTTCAACATATTATGACACACACACCAATCCGTCAGTATTCAACCACATACACAAATCTGCCAGACCAAAGGTCAGTAATAAACTGGCGGTATCCAAACCCACACCGTTACACCAACAGAACTACGCCCATCACATTATGACCCACGAATCACCATGGCAGACATTCAACGGCGGTAAACCATTGGCGGTACATACCGCCTCGCTCAAAATGGACACACACAAACAAAACAACACCTCATTGGACAATTCAAACAACACACACCTGACACCCATACACACCACACCCACCCACTCACACCACTATAAAACACACACCCACATTACCCACAACCCTTTACCATAACAAACAATTTCCACCAGAGAGACAGCAAGACCACAGTCACAACCAGAGCCACACACTACTCACACCTATACACCACTCATGCACCCCACATCACACACCCCAACACATTACCCAACACACCCTCACCTACACACCTCACACAACACCCATGGCACCACAAAGACACCCCCGCTTCACAGAGGATGCGCTAAAGGTCATGGTGGAGGAAATCATTCCGGGTATAGCTACAGCTATTTGGAGCACAGGTGCAGCAGATATTGATAGCTAGGAAGATGGAGTTATTGCAGAGAATCATGGACAGGGCCAAAGCTGTGGGACAGCACCTAAGAACTAGGGATGACATCAGGAAGAGGTGGAACTACCTACGGGGGAAGGTACATTCCATTGCAGCAAGACACCAACTCACTGTACAGAGGACTGGCGGTGGACCCCTACCTCCTCCCCCAAAATTAACAGCATGGGAGGAGCAAGTCTTGACAACCCTGCATCCTGAGGGCCTGGCCGGAATAGGAGAAAGACTGGACTCTGGGAAGCCAACTCTCTACTACTATCACCCCCCCTACCTGCATGCCATCAAACACCCCTACCCTCACTCCCATCACTCCACCACTACCCACACACCCCCCAACACATCTCACACATCCCAATGCCAAGCCCTGCATGCTCTACCAATGCCTGGACACCACTCACAGCCCTGCATGGACACTGTTGGACCTGGCCCTTGGGGCAGGTTCACCCCCTGACTTTTTGCCTAATTCCTCCTATTTTTCTGACCTCGCTCTGTTGGCTCTAGGACTCTGAGCACTTTATCACTGCTTATCAGTGCTAAAGTGCAAGTTCTCTCCCATCTAAGGTTGGTATGATTTTCTTATACCTAATTGGCATATTTAATTTACCTACAAGTCCCTTGTACAGTGTTATCTCTATACCCAGGGCCTGTAAATTAAATGCTACTAGTGGGCCTGCAGTGCTGCTTGCACCACCCACCGAAGTAGCCTTTTAAACCTGTCTCAGGCCTACTAGCGCAGGGCCTGTGTGCACAGTTTTCTGACACAGGGACCTGGCATCTAAATTTACTTGCCAGGCCTAGAACTCCCCTTTATACTACATGTAAGTCACCCCTAAGGTAGGCCCTAGTTAGCCTTATGGGCAGGGTGCCATGTATGTAGAAGGCAGGACATGTGCCAGGTTGTGTGACCTGTCCTGGTAGTGACAAACAGCCTAACTTGGTGTCTCACTGCTGTGAGTGCTGCCTTCTCATAGGATTGCATCAGAAATGCCCTGCTTTATATGTAGGGGGTATTGTCTAATTTATGAGGGGTAGAATATGCATGTTTGGTATGGTTGTAATAGTGATAAGAAATGCTGCTTACTGGTGTAGGTGTATTTTTTATTACTATTACAGAAATGCCACTTCTAGAAAGTGAGCATTTCTCTGAGCTTATGACTCTGGTGTTTTGCAGCCTGACTCCAATCCACGTCTGGGCAAAGTGACAGTTGGGGCTTTGTGCATACTTTTCAGACAGCCTTTACACAGGGAGGGGGGAGGTGTCACAGAGGTGCATCCGCATACTGAATAGTCTTCCTGGGCTGAGAGAAGGGAGAGGCGGGCCACACTGACATTTGTAAAGGCTGTGCCCTGGCCTCACACAATAGAGTCATTTACCCCCAACTGATGTGTGGAGCCTGTGCTGGAGGAGAGAGGTGGCACTTCCAGAACCAGTAGTAACTGGTTTGAACGTCCACTCCCCTACCATTGTAAAACACTATAAGTACTGAGTATAAGTTCAGGGGAGTTTTCCCCACAATTTGGAGACATTTTGGAACAGGACACAGAAAGCTGGAACGACTCACCAGGAACTGCCATTGACTGCTGCTGCTGTGCTGATCTGTGACTTGCTTGGTCACTGTAAAGAACTGCCTGCATCCCCTATGCGCTGGCCTGCTGCTGGGCACTGTCCCCTGTGCTCCTTCTTCCTGAACTCTGCTCCCCAGGGGCAGGGTGCTTTGGCCCCTGACCCCCGCAA
Source organism: Pleurodeles waltl (assembly GCF_031143425.1). Taxonomy (NCBI): domain Eukaryota; kingdom Metazoa; phylum Chordata; class Amphibia; order Caudata; family Salamandridae; genus Pleurodeles; species Pleurodeles waltl. Next base: position 826,793,733 of record NC_090442.1, on the reverse strand, counting down.
CCATGTGAAGCACGAGGAGTGCTTCAGTACTTGAAAGAACTAGCTCTTTGGAAAGTGCTTCACCTTTTATAGAACTAGCGCTTGGGAAAAGCGATACACCTTTATTTACTCAGAGCTTTGTGAAGCGCTGGTGCTGTAGAAAGATCACCCCAGCGACCCGGGCTGTATTTAGTGAAGCGCTGGAGTCACACTACTCTTTGTGCTCCCGAGGCACGAGGAAACTTCTGCAAGATGAAGAAAGGAGCGAGCGTGCTCCTATCATGTCCCCAGGGTGAAGCGCGCTCCGAGGAGCACCCCCAGGGCACCGACAGGCACCTACTCTGGTGCCTGCCCTCTCTGACAGCCGCATGTTCCAGGAGATGTTGGGCAGGGAAGAAGGACTTATCAGAGGCTCCCGACCCCACTGGGCCCCCTCTTCCTTGGTTGGAAGGGCAAGGGGAAGAGGGAAGCCTCCTCCTGCCCCACTGGAGCCCCGAAATAATTTCTACAAGACCGTGGGTGGGGCAGAATCCTCGCCGGAAGTCCCCACGCCGCCAGTCTCCTTTTGTGGCCCTTGTGGGCTCATGCCAGTGTGTTGTTCCCCCCTGAGTGAAAGGGCCAGTGGAGGCCCGGGGGAGCCCTAGCGATTGCGGGCCCCAGGAGGGGCCAGTTACAAATCAGAGGGGGTGCGTGGCGCCCCCTTCCTCCCTAATTGCTTTCTCCACTTTGGCCCCCCCTTGTGTGGGTTGGTGGAGGCCAAGGCAGCCCCTAGTGATTGTGGGCCCCAAGAGGGGCCCGTCATTAGTACAGAGGGGGTGCATGCTGCCCCTCTCAACCCCAAAATTATCAGGAGGCCCCCACTTGGTGCAAAGGAGTTCCGGGGGGCCCATTTCTCATTCTCCTGGCACTGGAGGTGCCTCATCATGGAAACCAGGTACTGCTGAAAGACAATATATATAACATAAGTTCTTTTTATAGACTTTATTGATTTATATATTGCCTACCTGTTCTATGAAGTTTTCATATGTGTATGAACATTTTCCTTTTATGGGCATAACATGCTAATATGTTTTTCTGACTTGCCATACGTTTTATAATGTTCCTCATATGGGCGTTTATGATATTTCTATAAGTGCTTTGTTGTAATAATGTGTTTCCTGACTACTGCTTATGTTACAGAATACTAAGTAACCTGTGTGTTATATGTGGCCACTGCAGGTTTTGCAGAGTAACTAATGTGTAACGTTCTGACAACTGCTAAGGTAGCAGGATACTACTGATATGTGATGTTTGGTCTAATAATTGTGTTGTGTACAATATTGTATATTTTCATATAACTTGGTGTTCTGTTTCCTTTGTAGTGGAGATAGTGCATCACATATGTTGTGTGTGTTAATCAACCGCTTTATACATTGCCTCCGGGTTAAGCCTGACCGCTCGTGCCAAGCAACCAAGGGGGTGAGCAGGGGTTATCTTGGATGTGTAACTCCCTTGCACTGACTAGAGTGGGTGGGTTCTGAATGGCTTAGGCGCATACCCTGGCCAACCAGAAACCCCATTTCAATCAGACACTCATCACTAAAGCATGCACACTATAGAGAATTAGCTATCCCCCCACCAATGTACACAAGTGAAAGAAGCTGCCAGGGCAAATACAACCAAAGAGGGCAAGCCATGGATGCACAATTTGTCAGACACATACACCATAACACATCATTTACATCCCCACAGGTACCCCAGCCAATGTCACTGGAGAGGAGGTGCCAGCACTATCAGTTCCCTTAACTAAAGAGGCCAACAGTGATGACAGCAACTCTGGTCTTCAGGATCTGGATGACCTACCTGGCCCATCAGGGACCACTGGACAGCCGGTTCCCCAAGCCAATCACACCCCCCCACAGTGCATCCCCCATCAGGAAACACCACCACAGCACCCACCGAGCGTACCCATACCTCTGTCCCCAGAACACGTCAATCAGCAGTGTGTCCACCTCTACAGGGACCCCAGGGCACACCTCAAACCCATGACAATCAGGGACCTGGGGTCAGTGGGCACACGGTTCAGGGGACAGAGGCAGGGGCCAACAGGGACACTGGGAGGACTGCTGTGCACCAGGGGGAGGACAGGCCCAGGGAACCAACTCTCCAGGAGGCACTTGCAGAGATCCTGGGAGCATATCAACATTCCCAGGACATGATGGGCCAGATCCTGGACAATGTGCAGGAGAACAGGCGGCTGCAGGAGGGACAGTACCAGGGGATCAGGGAGGACTTGCAGGCCATCAACAACACCCTGATCTCCATAGCAGGGGTGCTGGCAGACAAGGCCAATATTATGAGGGAGGCAGTCACACAGCAGTGGGCCCCTGCCACTAGCCAGACATCTGAACAGCCTTCCACCTCCACTGTCGCTAGTGGACATGAGGCCCCACCACAGGACTCACAGGTCACAAGCACACCTCCCCCTGCAGAAGGAGAACCACCCGCAAACTTTCCCTGCGATCCAGACAGAAGACAGAGACACTTGCCAAGACCCCCTGCCAGGAAATGAGACTCTCCTGTTTGTCACCCTTGTGTCCCACTCAGTCACCCTGTCCACCTTGAATTGCCATTGCTCCCTTTCCTATATCCACTTGGACAATGCACCTGTGCTACAAACAGAATAGAACAATACCCTGGACTTTCCTCCCTCATCACCCCAACCCCTTGCCCCTCAATATTTTAGCACTTCCTTTAACACCCTTGGAAAAAAAGAAGTTTGTAGTATGTCAAATTTTTCAAGTATGTATTCATTGAAACAGGTGCAAACATTGGAATTGAACTGTACAGAAAATTAGCATAGATGAATGACCTGTAGCTGGCTGCAGTGATCACACCAGGAGCATATGTGAGGTCAACAACATCTGCAAAATGAATTGCCAAAGGGTACAGTAAGTGGGCATAGGAGTGGGAAATAACCGCATGCCAGTGTCACAGAAATTCATTAAAATGTCATTGATATGTGAAGTAACACTGTCTTACCTGTGTGTCATTGGAAGTATTGTCTGATCACTGTTGTCCTCATCCTCTGCCTCCTCATCCTCACTGCCCACAGGGTCCACTGCTGCCACACTGGCATCTCCAGCCTCTTCCTCCTGCAGAAAAGGCACATAGCGTCTCAGGGCAAGGTTGTGCAACATGCAGCATGCCACTACTATCTGGCAGACCTTCTTGAATGAGTAGCACAGGGATCCACCTGTTAGATGAAGGCCCCGGAACCTGGCCTTCAGGAGGCCAAAGGTCCTTTCTATTCTCCTTCTGGCTCGCCAGTGTGCCTCATTATAACGTTCTTCTGCCCTTGTCCTGCCATTCCTCACAGGGGTCAGCAGCCATAATAGGTTTGGGTAAACAGAATTACCTGCAAATTTTGAGGGACAACATTTGGCCACACTATCCCATATGGCCCACACCATACCCATACAGCAACATCTACTGGGTGGGAACCAGGGCTCACCTATTAGCCACATCCTGTGCCTCTGTAGTTGACCCATCACATTTGGGATGCTGCTATTCCTCAGGACAAAGGCATCATGCACCGACCCAGGGTACTTAGCATTGACGTGGGAGATGTACTGGTCCGCCAAGCACACCATCTGGACATTTATAGAGTGGAAACTATTACGATTTCTGAACACCTGTTCATTCTGACAGGGGGGAAAATGCAATATGTATTCCATCAATCGCCCCAATTATTTTGGGGATATGTCCCATTGCATAGAAGTCGGCCTTTACTGTGGCCAAATCTTCAACCTGGGGAAATACAATGTAGCTGCACATATGTTTAATCAGTGCAGACAACACTTTTGTTAGCACTATTGAGAACATTGGCTGTGACATTCCTGCTGCCAAGCCCACCGTCACTTGGAAAGAACCAGTTGCCAGGAAATGGAGCACTGATAGAACTTGCACAAGAGGGGGGGGGGGGGCCCAGTGGGGTGACGGATAGCAGATATCAGGTCAGGCTCCAATTGGGCACACAGCTCTGTGATTGTGGCCCTATCCAGTCTATAGGTGAGGATAATGTGCCTGTCCTCCATTGTTGCCAAGTCCACCAGGTGTCTGTCCACGGGGGTATGTCCCCATCTCCTATCAATCCGCAGCGGTAGCAATCTATGGGGCAAAAGAGTGAAGAGCTGGTCACAAACTGAACAATGGGGCTACAACAGAACTTTGCATGCTATCAACTTGTAATGAGTAAGTGTGATTTGTACAGTATGCCCTAATTTCACCAGTGATGCAGCAATTATCCAGGACCTCTTCCTCCCCTGAAATGGCATCCACCTGTCCTGTGTGGAGGGACAGGTGGAAGTGAGGAAATTCCGCTGACGTTGTGTGCCCTTGCGGGAGGCTGTCGAGAACCGCCGTGCAACTCCTCATTGGTTAACATTGGGCCCTATGGGTTACAGTGGCAAATGATGATCTACACCGGCGGTGACGGTATGCACTGCCGCAGACGTGACCACCATTTTCTATCTCATCCCTCACTTGCCACCTGATCTTCAACAGGAGAGGACCTACACTGCATGTGCTGCTGTGACCTCTGTCTGGAACCTACCATGGCCCGTGTGACTGGGGAAAGGGCCCCAGCCTTCACTTTGGCGGAGTTGGAGAGACAAGTGGATGGGGTCCTACCCCAGTACAGACTGTTGTATGGACCTCCAGACCAACAGGTGAGTGCACTGTGGGCACGATGCATGTGGCATGAATGCACGGAGTGGTGTGTGTGAAGGCCTCGTGTAAGGAGGGTGGGTGGATGTCCCCTGGGCGGCGTATTGGTTGTGTGCTGGGCCATGTGTGTGTAAATGGTGATGTGAAGGGGTATGGTGGCCCAAAAGTGTAACAGGAAGGAGTGTTTGAATAATTCTATTTTCCTGTGTGTATTTCCTCTGCAGGTCAGCACCCATCAAAAGAAGGGTATATGGCGTGCCATCGCCAAGGACCTGTGGACCCTCAGGGTCTACAGCAGGTGGAGCACCAACTGTCAGAAATGGTTGGAGGACCTGAGACGCTGGGCATGAAAGACGGCGGAGGCCCAACTGGGGATGGCCTCCCAATGAGGAAGGGGTACCCGTCGAACCCTGACCCCCCTGATGGTCCACATACTGGCAGTGGCCAATCCTGAGCTGAATGGGCGCTTGAGGGCATCACAGCAGCCACAAGGGGGTGAGTACAGTGCCCATCATTACAACTTATGCATGGTAGGGTGGTAGGAGCCTGCCCCAGTAGCTGCTAAGAAGATAAAGGAGCTTGCCCCAGCAGCTGCTAAGAAGGTAAAGGAGCCTGTCCCAGCTGCCAGGAAGAGCAAGGTGCTTGCACCAGCAGGCAGGAACAGCAAGGGGCCTGAAGCAGGGACTGTGACAGGGCCCCCACCACCAACCATGCTTGTGCAGCCGTCCGAGGTTGCAGGGGATGGGCAGGAGCCCCCCCCCCCAGCAGCACCACCACTTCCAATTAGCAGCCATCTGAGGTTGCAGGGGATGTGCAGGAGCCCCCCCCAACAGCACCACCACCTCCAGTGAGCAGCCGTCCGAGGTTGCAGGGGATGGACAGGAGCCTCCCCCCCCCAGCAGCAGCACCACCACCTCCAGTGAGCAGCCATCACTGCCTGCAACCCGTATGTAATCCTGCCATGGGCTGTTGTGCGGCCTGCCCTCTGCAAATCCAGTGGGTATGACACCCACCTGAGAGACTGTGACCTTGCACTCCCCAGGATCAAGAGCACAGGGCATGATGCCCCCTCCAGAACCATTGGGTGAGACACCCACATAGCCAAGACTTCCCGGGATCAAGAGCACAGGGCATGTTGCCCCCTCCAGAGCAAGCGGGCAAGCCATCCACTCAAGAGACTGTGGCATTGCACTCCCCAGGACCAAGCACAGGGCAAGTTGCCTCGTCCAGAGCAAGTGGGCAAGTCACCCACTGAAGAGACTGTGGCCTTGCACTCCCCAGGACCAAGCACAGGGCATGTTGCCCCCTCTGGAACCAGTGGTCTTGTTCCATCTCCCAACTGAGGTGCCCTCCCTCCCCCCTGAGGTGCCTGCCTATTTACCAAATGATGCCCCTGCAGTGTTCTCTCCATGTTGATGCAGGTGACATGTGTGGCCTTGGACTTTGGCCGGTGGCCATTTGGCCAACGAACATTGTGGACTGGGCTGTGTCCATTTGTGTACATATGTATATATATATATTATCTTGCCTAAATTATATTTCTTGATGTGTTGCTCTCATTACATTCACTTTTTCAAAACCGTTTTGTCCTTGCACTATTCATCTGAGTTACGGGGTAAAAATGTTTTAGTAATGCAGCTGATTGTGTGTATGGTGTTGAGGGGTGTGTGTGGTGCGTGTATGTGTCACTGTTGTTTTCCTCCCTCCCTCCCTTGTGTGCTAGGTGGCTGTACTCACAGTCGTCGTCTTCACCGGCATTGATGTTCGTGGTGAAGCAGCACGTAGAATATCATGGGGAAGACATGCAGCTCGGGCTCCATGTTGGCGTGGTTCTTCCCTGTGTCTCCAATAGTGAGTTGTTTCCCTTCTGAGGTCTGTTTCTGCCAGGATTTTTATGTCGTTAGTACCACCCCGGAAAAGGTGGCAGTTTGCTGTGTCTTAATATGGTGGGCGGAACATTGACTTCCACCTGGCTGTAGGCGGCTACTGCCGTGGTGGCTTTTGTTTCAGCCCTGGCGGTCGGTGTGGTACATTGGCTGTCTATCGGAGATCTTTCCACCATGGTCTTAATTTGGCGATAATTACCGACGGCCTGTTGGCGGTATTACCGCCACTTTAACACCAACCGCCAGGGTTGTCATTTACAATGCCAATAGCTCTAATTCTCACAAATGAGAGACCAATTGCATTGTAAATGCTTGTTTCTACAAGTGCTTACTAATTTAAGTAATAAGTATTTACACCAACGCCATGACATTCACTTGTTCCTCTTTTCTCTTTTTGCATGGCCGGCCATCTAGTTAATTTCCTTCAGCAGAGAATACCCTTCGAAATGTGCTGGAATAGGAACCATGGGGGAGGAGAGTTTAATGTGATTAAAGTGATTCACTGTCATTTGCATGCATATACACTGAATAGCACGAACAATTAATCACTAGTGTTTGTTCTTGCAATAGCACTACACAATTTCAGATGAAGTACATATAGAACACAACCATGATGACATTTTGTGAGCCCGAGTTTTTGTTTCTACTACAGATCCTAACGTGTTGACAATGGCAACATTTACGCTCTAAGGATCATTAGGTCAAATATAAGGCATTTTATTATTCATAAAGCCCAGTTGAGTTTTTTCAATACAGAGAATGACCTGGAGGTTCTGATGAAATTTCACATGCACCTCCTAATGGGCCTTAATAGGGCTGAAATATGTCAACCCTTCATAAAGTTTGAAATATTCCTTTTTTTCAGCCACACGGCACAGGGACAAGAATATTTTTTTGCCTGCTGTGAAGTATTTTAACTGCATTATATTTGTTTATTAGATGTGATAGGGTCAGTTCATCTTCTACTACCACGTTAAAAACAGCCATCAGTTTGTGAGGCCTCCTCCTGGAAAACATCCAAGAGCTCCTCTGCTTTCCAGTGTTGTAGGGCACGCAGGAGGCATGAGCAGGAGCCTTTTGATGAAGCAGGCCACCAGTTTGGTGGATGAGGGCTGCCGTCCTTAAAATAACCACTTCCCTCACACACACTTCTAGAACAATCCATTTGTCACTATTTTCCCTATACATGGTGTGAATTGTGATGTATTGATTTGAGGCTGGAGGCAGTCAGGACTAAGGGGGATTATGAGTAGAGATCTTTCATTTGAAGGCTGAGTCTACTATAATTTGTGAGCAGTATCAAAATAGTTCATAATGGATTTAAAGTATTTGTTTCTAGTTGCATTGGACTGAGGCGTGCTGATGGCATCGATGGTCTTTGGAATGCCGTTGAGACACACAGATTCGTAATGTGGGATGCATCTGAAAATGTCATGGTTGATATAATATATGAAGACATTGAGGATGTAGTCTATGATATCATCCGTTATATTCACATTTGCATTAGCAAATAGGATCACCCATCTACCCTAATTTAGAGCATGTTGCTTTGGAGTTTAGTTTACAAACACAAGGTGAGTTTTGAATGAATAGACTGCTTGACAGGATGGGAAGAACACAAAAGCAACAACTAATGAAATAAAAATAAGATTGCCTATGTAGCTTTTAACATAATCTCTTTGGATATTGGATATTGTGTTTGTTCTTTAATACCAGTGAACGATGCTGACTTTAATAATACATTGAATTAGACATTTTCAGTTCTGTTGTTTGATTATAGCTGCAGTTTGGTTTTGCACTATGCAGGAAAGTCCTCCTTTTTGCCCTGTTCAATCCACACTTTTTGGACAGGTACTGGTGGTTACTGACTCTTGGCTGTGCTCTGGCTACTGCTTACCAGTCCCAGGGCCAGTGCTCTGTGTAAAGTGGATATGCAAATTAGACTAATTATAATTGGCTAAGTTTACCTACGTATAAGTCCCTAGTATATGGTAGGGCATGTAGGTTTAAGGACCACAGCATAGGTAGTGCATCTATAGGTGCACTGCTGAGGTGCCCAGTGTCATTTTAAAGGCAGGCCTGCCTTGCTGGCTGCTTTTAAATTAAAGTTATATGCAAATTCGACTTTGGAATTAAAAGTAGTTCCAAAGTCTTAAATTACCTTATTTTTACATATAACTCACCCCTAAGGTGTGCCCTATGTGCCCCTAGGGCTGGGTGCCATGTAATTATAAGCAGGGACCTTATAAAAAACTTTTATAACCCCTGGTGAGGTCAAAACAGCCAAATTCGTGTTTCCCTCATTGTAGTGAATGGCCTCCATAGGCTAGAATGGGGAGACTTTATTTTAATTTTAAAAGTCCCCTTTAGTAATGGATACCAAGAGTTTGGTATCAAATTAATTGTTATAATAAATCCCACAACTTCCAGTTGTTGGATTTAATATAACTTGTTCAGGTAAAGAGTTTTAAACTTTACCTGAAAAGTTGCCAATTTCAGCCCGCATTGTTTTTGATGCTGTGCCCTGATTGGCCAGCCTCTGGCAGCCTGGCCAGGCTGCCTTGATGAGGTGTGAAGTTGCCTGGCTTCACACAAAGAGATGTTCCTGTGGGAGGGAATTTCCCCTCAGCAGATGGTGAGGGAGGAAGGGGGAGGGCTGCCAATCTGGTCTTCAAAGGCAGAGAAGGACATTTGGAACAACCCAGCAACAACCCCACATCCTGCAACCCCAGACAACTGGGTGCCCCTTGATTAGATTAGGAGAGGGCAGGAGAGGGGTGTGTTTATGTTTTTTAGCCACACCAGTGGGTGGACTAAGCCAGATGTAACTTCCAAAAATCAGATTCAGCCATGATGGATTTTTGAAGAATGTTTCCTCCTGGGATTGATTTTTGCCACACTTCCCAGGAAGTAGTCATCACAGGGGGAAGGGCCCTGCACCTGATTGGAGAATCAGGACCCCCCTGTTTTTCACCCAGGAGCAAGGATAAAACTGGCAGACCTGCACCCACACCTCAGATCCCCATCAGATTCCAACAAGGAAGAACCAAAGGAGAAGAAAGACTACCCTGCTGGACCCCTGGCCTGAACTTGGAACCTGCACTCAGAAGGACTGCACCAGCTGCACACTTGGGCTTCACCACAAGATGGACTTTGCCTGGCTTCAACTCGTTCAAGGAGGGACTCCCTACATGCTACATGTGAGAAATTGCTAACCAGAGTCCCCTGCACCAACTCCTGAAGAAATCAACCAGCTGACCACTGCCCAGGGGCCAAAAAGGAGTTTGCGCCAGGTGCATTCTGGGAGTTGTAGTCCCCACCCCCAGGATCATCTCAGAGCTTCTGGACCCTTGGGGTGAGCTGCAAACCCCAAAAGAACCTTAAAGGAACATCTTGGAGAAGCCCCAGAAGTTTGGAGAACTTTTTTTAAAAAGCTCCATAGAGGGACCGACACGCCGCGGCAACTCTAGCCGGCTTGCCTCAACCGCGACCCGGCCTGATTTGCAGGTTCGCCCCAGTAAAAAAAATCTCCAAAAAAGAGACTAAGGTGGTCATTACAGCCCTTACAACCCTGGCGGTCGGTGTTCAAGCGGCGGTAAGACCGCCAACAGGCCGGCGGAAGAAAAAATGGAATCACGACCGTGGTGTAAACCGCCAACATAGACAGTCACTTTAACACTCCGACCGCCACGGCGGTACAAACAAACAGCATGGCGGCCACCGCCAACAGACAGGCAGAGGACAATGCACCGCCCACAGTATCATAACCTACCAATCCGCCACCTTTTCCGGGGCGGATTCACCGCGAACAAAAACACGGCGGAAACAGGACTTCGAAGGGAAAACACTCACCTCTACACAACCCACGAGGAATCAGGACGCCATGGAACCAAGCTCCAGATCCTGCCAGCCCTTATCTTCTTGCACCTCTACCAGGAGCACGAACGCCGATGGCGAAGACCACGGTGAGTACTGCACCTACGACACAGGGGAGGGGGAGGGAAAAAACAGGGACACACACAAGCAACACCCCCACCCCCACCCTCACCCACTACAACACACACACTAATACAGCATGATACATTACAGTTACTTCCCCCAAACCCCCCCAGAAGAATTGAAAGACAAAAGTAAATGAGGTAATCATTGTAATATATTCAAATCCAGTACGCAAAAATTATATATACACCATAAACAAATATATACACCAAGAATAGTAGTCCAGGTAGTGCTCCATTGAAGTCCGTGGAACACTGGGCCCACACGGCATGGGCGAGGCCCACACTCAATCCCCGAACATGACGGAGAGAACACTGCAGGGGCATCAGATAGCAATAAAACAGGCACCTCAGGGGGAAGGGAAAGGGGGGGCACCTCAGCCAGTTTAGTGAACAATGCCAAATCCACGAGGGGGCCACATGCCCACTGTTCAATCCTGGGGAGTGCAAAGCCACAGTCTCTCAAGTCTCTACAGTGGGTGGGTTGCCCACTGTTCAATCCTGGGGAGTGCAAAGCCACAATTTCTCAAGTCTCTACAGTGGGTGGGTTGCCCACTGTTCCATCCTGGGGAGTGCAAAGCCACAGTCTCACAAGTCTGTACAGTGGGGGGGTTGCCCACTGTTCCATCCTGGGGAGTGCAAAGCCACAGACTCTCAAGTGGATAACAGTCTCCACTGGTTCTGGAGGGGGCCTGGTGCCCAGAGTGCTTCATCCTGACAAGGACTGAGGTAGTGGATGTATCTCTCCACTGGTTCTGGAGGGGGCCTTGTGCCCAGAGTGCTTCATCCTGCTCGTGACGGACTCAGTAGCGTCAGTGCCCTTGGCGCTCATGGGCCAGCGGTGCTTGTGGCGGCAGTGTCTTGTTCGGTGGTGCTTGTGGCGGCGGGGTCCTTGGCAGCGGTGCTTGTGGCGGCAGTGTCCTGTTCAGCAGTGCTTGTGGCGGCGGGGTCCTTGGCAGTGACTCAGCTGCTGGCGGTCCTGTCTGGCCCAGCGGGGCTGGTGCTGGCGGTCCTTTATGGCCCAGCGGGGCTGGTGCTGGCGGTCCTTTATGGCCCAGCGGTGCTGGTGCTGGCGGTCCTGTCCTGGGCAGCTGGGCTGGTGCTGGCGGTCCTGTCCTGGGCAGCTGGGCTGGTGCTGGCAGACCTGTCCTGGGCAGCTGGGCTGGTGCTGGCGGTCCTGTCCTGGGCAGCTGGGCTGGTGCTGGTGGTGGCCTCCTTGGCAGCGGGGATGATGGCAGTGGCCTCCTGGGCAGCGGGGATGATGGCGGTGGCCTCCTGGGCAGCGGGGATGATGGCAGTGGCCTCCTCAGCAGCAGAGATGATGGCGGTGGCCTCCTGGGCAGCAGGGCTGGTGCTGGCGGTGGCCTCCTAGGCAGCGGAGATGATGCCGGTGGCCTCCTGGGCAGCGGGGATGATGGCGGTCTTCTCCGCCATGCTGCTCTTCCCAGACTTGCTGAGTTTCTTGTGCCCCTTCCCCACCTTGGAAGGTGTCGCAGCTGACTCCACACTCCCACCTGTACCCCTGGGAGCGGCTTTGGTGGCTGAAGTCCTCCCCCTCTCCCGCCGGGCACTGGCCAACTTTTGATGCTTGACAGGTGGGGGACTGTCCGTGCTGTGGCTCCATGCCACACTGGGTGCCCTGCTGCCCGGTGCACTCCAGGTTCCGGTCACTACAGGCACCACTGGTCCGGAGATGTTGTGGCTGAGGTGCTAGGTTGGGACCTGGAGAGTCGGGCCCTAGGAGACTGACAGGGTGGGGGAGGCGAGGAAAGAGGTCAAGGGTGGACAGGAAAAGTTTCTTGGGAACACTGGGACGGGTAGCGGGAGGGTGTTTGGTAGTGGAGCAAGAGGTTGTTGCTGTAGGAGGTGTTCGTTTGGTGACTTTGGGTGAAGGTGCATGCGCTGTAGGCTGTTGTGAGGTGGATGGCTGTTGGGTGGGTGTGTGGCTGCGTTTGTGTATCTTGGGAGGTGGTGTCACAGACACACTGGGAGAGGACACAGGGGATGTGTGAATGGTAGTGGGGGTGGTGACAGCACGTGAGCGGGGTGTGGTGGTGGGTCTGCTGGTGATGGAAGTAGTGGCTGTAGATGTAGTGCATGCAGGTGTGAGTGTAGACGAGACTGGGAGGGAGGAGGGAGATGAGGAGGAGGGGGACACAGTGGAGGCAGTGGATGTTGGTGTGTCTGCATGGGTGTGATGCTTGCGTGAGTGCCTGTGGGATGTGTGGTGCTTATGTTTGCCAGAGCTTCCCTTGTGTGTTGACGTGTGTGCATGCTGGTCTGAAGGTGTGCTTGGGATAGGCTGAGGTAGAGGGGATTGGGTCTGGGTGGAGGAAGTTGGAGGGGGAGGCTAGAGACAGGGACAATAGCTGCCATCAGTGCTGAGGCCAGAGTCTGAAAAGCTCGCTGAAGGGCCACCTGACCAGAATGAATGCCCTCCAGGAATGCATTTGTTTGTTGCAACTGCCTTTCTACACCCTGGATGGCATTCAAAATGGTAGACTGCCCAACAGTGAGGGACCTGAGGAGGTCAATGGCCTCTTCACTGAGGGCAGCAGGGGTGACGGGCAGGGCCTGAGGTGCCTGGGGCAAAGGTGATGCCCACCCTCCTTGGTGAGCCGGCACGGGGCAAAGGCTGAGCTGATGCTGGGAGGGTAGTGCTGGTAGGGGGGGTGGCGGCTGTACCTGTAGATGCGGGGGGCAGAGATGTGGCCGCCACCACAAGGGAGCTCCCATCAGAGGACGAGTCCGTATCACTGGTGTCAGCTCCTGTCCCCACCGTGGAGCTCCCCTCGCCCTCCGTCCCACTGGTGAATTCCAAGTCCGTAGTCTCGCCCTCCAGGGCCATGTGGGATGCAGCTCCCTCCTGCTCTGGTGCCACTGCTCCTCCGCCTGATGATGCTAATGCACACAAGAACAGGGAGACCACAAAAAGGGGGGGAACGACAGAAGAAAGACATGTTGAGTGCATGCATTACCACTACCGTAGGCAAACACGAAAGACACAAAAGCTCCCTGCACTACGCCGCATACTTGGGGTCCACTGTTCAATCCTTGGGACATGGCCTACAAGGCTATGGCTGACATCTGCACACATGGATGTCACAGGAGCCTGACTAGGTGTAGTTGGCACTGTACACAGGTGGGGTGCGGTAGGGTGACACAGGGTCTGCCAGAACAAGGGGACCTAACTAGCACACTCGCCCTGGCCTAGGGAAACCCACAGCCCACCTCCCTCACCCAGACACCTCCACTGCGTGCAAAATCAGCAGAATGAGAGTGTACTCACCCCCTTGTGGCTGCTGTGATGCCCTCAAGCGCCCATCCAACTCCGGGTACGCCACCGCCAGGATCCTGAACATCAGGGGTGTCATGGTGCGATGGGCACCCCTCCCACGTTGGGAGGCCATCCCCAGCTGGGCCTCCGCCATCTTCTTGCTCCAGCAGCGAATGTCCTCCCATCTTTTACGGCAGTGGGTGCTCCGTCTGTGGTAGACCCCCAGGGTCCAGACTTCCTTGGTGATGGCACGCCAAATATCCTTCTTCTGGTGGGCGCTGACCTACAGGAATAGTACAGGGGAAAAGGATAAGATATAACCATCTGCACCATCACAGTCATTGGCCCCCTTCCCTACCCTTGCCATGTGGCACATGCACTCACTGTCGTTTCATGCACGCCTCAATCTCCCCCCCATCTTTCATCCACCCAACTCCACACAGCCATAGCCCATACAGCATGCTCCCAGTGTACTTACCTGTTTGTCTGGAGGACCGTAGAGTAGCATGTACTGGGGGAGGACCCCATCCATGAGTTTCTCCAACTCCTCCGATGTGAAGGCAGGGGCTCTTTCCCCAGACGCACAAGCCATTGTCTCTTCCAGACCGAGGTCACAGCAGCACTTGCAGTGTAGGTCCTCTCCTGTCGAAGATCAGGTATCGTGTGATTGAACAGATAAAAAATGGCAGTCACGTCCGCGCGGTTCGTACCGTCACCGCTGGCGTACGTCGTCATTGGCTCCTGGGACCCATAGGGTCCAATGTTAACCAATGCAGAATTGCGCCGTGGTCTTAGACCGCCTACCGCGACGGTGTACAACGCCAGCGCAGTTACCTCACATCCCATTGTCCCACTTTACAGGTCAGGCAGCCGCCATTTCAGAGGCCCACATGGCTTAATTTTTCACTGCTCACACATAACTAGGCCTTGCCTCAACACTCATACAGGCCAAATTTAGGAATATGATTTGTGTTCTGTGTAAGCTGTGGGTACGTACCTCTGAGTTGGTTGACTGTGCTCGCTGTTGTCCTTCATAGGCACCGTTCGCTGGGACATGTGAGGAGATGGCGGCATCCTCCGGTGTACCGACCGCTGGTGGACCTGTGAACAATGGAGGAAAGACATGTGATCATCACCTACAGGCTTGATCGTGCCACAATCCTGGAACTTTGTGCCCAGCTAGAGCCAGACCTGATGTCAACTATCCGCCATCCCACAGGAATCCCCCCTCAAGTGCAGGTGCTGTCAGTACTCCATTTCCTTGCAAGTGGGTCATTTCAAACAACAGTGGCCATAGCATCAGGGATGTCCCAGCCTATGCTTTCCAACGTGTTGTCTGCCCTGCTGAAACACATGCGGAGCTACATCGTTTTCCCTCAGGTGGAGGATTTGCCTACAGTGAAAAGTGACTTCTATGCCCTGGGACATATCTCCAACATCATAGGTGCCATTGATGGAACACATGTGGCTTTGGTACCCCCCCGCAGGAGTGAACAGGTGTACAGAAACCGGAAGAGTTATCATTCCATGAATGTGCAGATGGTGTGTTTGGCAGACCAGTACATCTCCCATGTGAATGCCAAATTCCCTGGCTCAGTGCATGACGCTTACATCCTGCAGAATAGCAGCATCCCTTATGTGATGGGTCAACTCCAGAGTCACCGTGTGTGGCTATTAGGTGAGCACCTGGAAGCAAGTCAGTGGGAATGGTTGTCTGGGTCTGGGGATATCCCTACAGGTTAGTGTGTGTCTAACAGTTGCCCTCGCCATTTACAGGTGACTCTGGTTACCCCAACCTGTCATGGCTACTGACCCCAGTGAGGAATCCCAGGACAAGGGCAGAGGAACGCTACAATGAGGCCCATGGGCGAACTCAGCGGATTATAGAGCGGACCTTCGGCCTCCTGAAGGCCAGGTTCAGGTGCCTCTATACGACAGGTGGATCCCTATTCTACTCACCAAAGAAGGTGTGCCAGATCATCGTGGCCTGCTGAATGCTTCACAACTTAGCTTTGCGACGACAGGTGCCTTTTCTGCAGGAGGATGGTCCAGATGGCAGTGTTGTGGCAGCTGTGGAGCCTGTGGACAGTGAAGACGGGGAAGCAGAAGAAGAGGACATTGACAAAGGGAACTCGGTTATCCTGCAATATTTCCGGACACAGGTAAGAATACAAACCTGCATGCTACATGTACTTTAACACTACTACCTCTCTACTGTCTGTCCTTTTCACCCAGTGTATGGTCACTGAGTTTTCATTTTCCCTTACGATTTCACAGATGTGGTTCCCACTGTGTGACATCTGCTTTGTTTCCTCATGGACTATAGCTGTGTGACATAGGTATGTTGACATTACATTTGAAAGATTATTTGTCACTGTAATTGCTAATACAGTATTTCGAAATCACAGACAGACTCAAGATTGTTTTGTGCTTTAAGGGTGTTTATTTATGTGCTCAAGATTGGAGGGGGTTGTAAAATGGTGAGGGCTGATGGTGGAGGAATGTTCATGGCAGAGTCCAGTCTATTATTCTCACAGGTGCATTGCCCAAATGGGCATTGGAAGTGCAGCTGGGGCAGTTTGAGGATGGACAGGGTGACAAAGTGGGACAGAAGGATGGCATTCAGGGTGCTCTCATTTCTTGGCGGGGGTCTTGGCATTGTTCTCTGTCTTTGTCCTGGATCTCAGGGACCGTTTGCGGGGTGGTTCTCCCTCTGCAGGGGGTGGGGTGCTGGTGTGGTGGTCCTGTGGCGGTGCCTCCTGTCCACTAGCGCCGGCAGAGGTGGTGGGCAGCTCATCGTCCAGGCTAGTGTCAGGGGCCCCTTGTTGTGCCACAGTGTCCCTCCTGGTGTTGAGGACTTCCTTCAGCACCCCTACAATGGTGCCCAGGGTGGAATTGATGGATCTGAGTTCCTCCCTGAAGCCCAAATACTGTTCCTCCTGCAGGCGCTGGGTCTCCTGAAACTTGGCCAGTACCGTTGCCATCGTCTTCTGGGGATGGTGGTAGGCTCCCATGATGTTGGAGAGGGCCTCGTGGAAAGTGGGTTCCCTTGGCCTGTCCTCCCCCGTCGCACAGCAGCCCTCCCAGTTCCCCTGTGTTCCTGGGCCTCCGTCCCCTGGACCGTGTGCCCACTGCTACTGTCCCCAGGTCCCTGTTGTTGTTGGGGTGGTCAGTTAGCCTGGGTTCCCTGTAGTGGTGGACACACTGCTGATTGAAGTGTCCTGGGGACAGAGGTATGGGCCCGCTGGGTGGGTGCTGTGCTGGTGTTTCCAGAGGGGGGAAGCTCTGTGGTGGCCTGTGACTGTGTGAGGGGAACCGACTGTCCAGAGGTCCCCGATGGGCCGGGCTGGTCATCTAGATCCAGTTGGACAGAGCTGCTGTCATCACTGTGGGCCTCTTCTGTTGGTGGTGTTGACAGGTGTGAACCCTCCTGTCCGGTGACATTGAGTAGGGGTCCTGCAGGGATATAAAAGGATGTTTATTACATCTGTGTATGCCATGGTGTGCAATGGGTGGGTGACCGTGTACCCCAGTGCTTGCATTCCTGTGTGGGTCCTTGTGTGATGGTGGTTTACGGGGGTGTATGGGTATGTGCAGTGGCCATGCTTTGGTGATGGGTGTCCATGCTTTGTTGTTGCATGCAGGGCTTGGTGTTAGGATGTGTGGTTTGTGATGTTGGGACATTTGTGAGGAGTTGGAGTGATGGGGGTGAGGGTTTGGGTAGGAGTATGTGATAGCATGCAAGTAGGGTGGGGGATGTAATAGTTAAGATAGTTAAGATTTGACTTACCAGAGTCTATTCCTCCATCTACTCCTGCGAGGCCCTCATGATGCAGAATCGCCAAGACTTGCTCCTCCCATGTTGTTAGTTGTGGGGGAGGAGGTGGGGGGCTGCCGCCAGTCCACTGAACCGCAAGGTGGTGTCTTGAAACCACGGAACGCACCTTCCCCCGTAGCTCGTTCCACCTCTTCCTGATGTCATCCCTATTTCTTGGGTGCTGACCCACTGCGTTAACCCTGTCCACTATTCTGTGCCATAGCTCCATCTTCCAAGCTATGGAGGTGTGCTGCACCTGTGATCCGAATAGCTGCGGCTCTACCCGGACGATTTCCTCCACCATGACCCTGAGCTCCTCCTCAGAGAACCTGGGGTGTCTTTGCCGTGCCATGGGATGGTGTGAGTGATGTGTGGGGTGGTGTGTGTAGTGATAAGTGGGGTGATATTTAGTGGTGTGTTGTGTGAAGTGCATGAAAGTTATGTGGGTGATGGTATTGTGTGCCTGTGGATGCTTGGTAGTTGTTTGTAGTGTCTCTCTGGCCTTCTCTCTGTAATATTGTCGTAGTGGTTTGTGGGTGATGTGAGTGTGTGTTTTATATTGTAATGGGTGTGTGGGAGTGGTATGTGTATGTGTATCAGGTGTGCGTATTTTGAATTGTCCAATGTGGTGGTGTTTTGTGAATGTGTGTGTATTTTGAGCGCAGCGGTGTGTACCGCCAATGGAATACCACGGTTGAAAGACTGCCGCGTGGATTTATGTGTCGTGATAGTGTGGGCGTATTTCTGTTGGCGTGACGGTGGAGGTTTTGTTTTCGGCAATTTATCACTGACCTTTGGTGTGGCGGACTTGAGTGGGTGTCTGAATTTTGGCGGATTCCGAGCAGTGGGTCATAATGACCGTGGCGGAATTCCGCTGCTGCGGCGGTGTGTTGGCGGTCTTCTGCACAGCGGTAAGCGGCTTTTACTGCCAATGTTGTAATGACCCCCTAAGTCCGAAGGTAAAAAGTTGACCGGGACCTCCCAGCCAGCGTATCCGAGGAGTGCTCCAGGGACGTCGGATCAAGATCCAGGTTTACCACGGTCGAAGGATTTTCACCTCGAAAAAACAACTAAGTCCGAAGGTAAAAATCTCCACGAGGATTCCTGCAAAGCATATCCGGAGAAGGGCTCCAGGAGGTTGGATTGGACTGGCAGGTTCGTCCCGCTGAAGAAAATCTTCAGAAAAGAGGTTAAGTGTGTCGCGTGGGCTCTCATTATCCTAAATGAGTCTACTGGATTTCTAGGCAGCAGGATCGATGACGGTGTGGGGGACTGAGTCGGACCCACGTGTAAGGAACTCTGTCACCCTAAATCCGGTTTTTGCTCCGGCTAACTAGCAGTGCCTCATTTCTCTCATGGGGAAGAGATGATTGGGCAGCCGAGCGCATGACATCTTTGGAACTTCTCAGGGAAGTCGTGGTCACTCAGATCCAAACCAACTCTCTCATTTACAGTATGATCTCATATACAAATGACAAAGACAGTATAGGTTTTATATAATGTTTTAATAAAACGACTGTATTTTAGATAATAAGGCGTGAGCCGCAACACAGTAGGATTGAAATAGTCACCAGGAGAGTAAAACATAAGAACAAAGCTATCATCGTGTCTATTAGTTTCTACTCTCCCTCTGCTTGATCTATTTCGAGCAAAGCATGTTAAGCTTCTAACTTGCCTTTCTGAATCACCGGGGAGACATCAGCCCTCATACCTGAGCAAAGGCCTGTGATCTTGGTTCAGCATCTGCAACGAGGCAGTCAGCGTCTAGTTGTGGTTCCCTGGTTGGAATCTCCCTCTTGCGTGTATTGGGACAAGGAAGTAATTTTATAACTAACATCTCAGCGTGATCACAAAATGTCCCTACGCAGGAATGCCAAGTCTAAACTCCTACCACGTCTATCGGCAATGTACCAGACTGTATCCTTGACTGAAGCACAGAGTGAATGTGTTATGGAGAACTCCAGTGTTGAAGTAGGCTAAACAGTGTGATATGAACAAAAAACAATACCGTAGAACTGGCTATTTGAAAAATAACAGTACGAAGCCTAATAAAAAGCATTTAGAGCAAAGTGCACAGAGGCTCTAAGCTGCCAGCAAATGAATAAAATACATCCAGGTCAAAGTGCACAAAGGCCTAAAGCCTGAAGCTAACGCGCAAAGGATACGTAAAACTAACCACACTACAAGTGTGAAGGTAAACTTTTAACCGAGGCCTCCCGCGGCCTGTAGCTGAGCAGGGCTCCATCGCGGTTGGCCTTAAACTTTGACTTTGCCCCGGTCGAGGTGCAACCAAATGACCCGATTGGCACTTTTTGTTTCTAGGCGCTAAAAAATTATTCTTTAACAATTCATAACTCCGGTTCCCCTTGTCCGATTTTATTTGTTTTTGTGTCATTTTATAGATAAAAATATAATCTATTTTTATAAATTTGTTTTGGATTTTAAACTGTTTCCTGTCTTTTATTTAATTGCTGTTTTGTGATATTTGAATGCTTTACACTCTGTCTCCTAAGTTAAGCCTTGTCGCTCGTTGCCAAGCTACCAAGGGTTGAGCTGAGTTTAATTTACTGAGACCTAACTGGACCCAAGTGGAGGTTAGTGGCCTATTGCTAAGTGTAGGTACTTACCTTCCCTTACCAATAACCCATTTTCCAACACACTAGTATTGGAGTAGGATTCAATGGCAATGACACTTAAATTAACAAAATTCAATTTTGTTTATTGAAGAGTTGCTGAAAAGGGATCTAGGGGAGCAGATGCACAAACTTTTTTTGAGGTAGTCAACAGCCCAGTTTGCAGAATCAGGCCCTTTGAGAGTGCAAAAAAGCATTTTGGTGTGTGCAAACATCAAATTGCGATTCATGTTTGCTACTAAATACTGATTCGAAATAAATTGCAATTCGTGTTTGCTACTAAATACCGATTCGGTATTTAGAAGAGATGTCCTTTTCAAATGCTGAATCAGAAAATTATGTATTAATGTTTTGCAACTTAATTCTCTCTAATAATAGGAGAGAGGCTCTCAGCAGGATCCCTCAATTACACTACCATATTATCTGTGTACATTGATATAAGGAGTGTCTTATTAGTGAAGTTCGAGGCATAGTGGGAAAAGGTGCACTTGAAGCCTACAAGTGAGGAGGATCCAATATAAGGGCAAAATGAATATAAGAGAACGGGCCTCTGATATGGCCACCGGGTCAGACACTAGTCAAATAACACTTTTGTGTGCCATGACACTTGTATACAGTAGTGTGATTCATTCTAGAAAGTGCTGCAGAACTCCCTGGCTTTTGAGTACCAGGAAGAGAAATTTTAGCGAGTCAAAGACGATGTTGCTTCCAAGAGTACAGCCACAGCTGACAACAGATGCTTCAGATGATGTATGAGAGCGAATAAAGTCATTAGGTAGTGGGATGTGGGCCTTGCAGGGATGATACCAGATTAATCGATCCATACAAAATCTGATACCAAACTGATGACTGGTCTGAAAGTGTCTTAGCTAGATGTTATATGGTCTGTTCCATGTGCTATCATCGTTGGAGGCTAGCCAGTAGTCCAGCCTAGACCACGAGCCATGTAGCCATGATGTAAATTTACATTCTCTCGCTTTTGGGTGACTGAGCCACCGGATATATACAATATCATGTGCTTCAAGTAAATCTTTGAGGGTTGATACGGCTGCAAGTCTGTGTATCCCAGTTATGTTAGACCTAACAGAATACGAGGCAGAACGGTGTTAAAGTCAATATTGCAGACAGTGCTTTGTGGTGAGAATGCAAGCACCTTTTTCCATGTGTGTTAAAGAAGTTGGTTTCATATTGGGACAGTATGTGTTTACAAAGGTCACACATCTCCTTTACAGTATTCCCTAAATGACAACAAATCTACCCTTGTCCAAATGTGTCAGAGTGAATGGGGTGCCCTTCTTGACTAAGATACATCCCTTGAGTAAGGAAGATAGGAGCATACAAAAGTGAATGAGGCCTACTGTGGCACAGCCAAGGTTGCTAAACATTTAAGAATGCAGGTTTCCTGTAAGAGGGCTATTTTGACCTGGGATATATTGCCAGAGTCCTGGGGTGATTGGGAAGGTCCAAATATAGTACAACTAAAGTGGGCATTAGACCGCATTTGATATGCTAGTAACAATATGATCTGGAAAGTGGAAAAACAGCCTCTTTATTTAGATATATGGAGTCCAGTTGTGGGCTGTTGAAAACATGTTGTTAGCTCTTGATCGTTACCCTCAACTATGCAGTATAGCATGGCGTAGTTTATTCCAGCTTGCAGAAATTTCTTTTTGAACAGCAGATATTAAAACCTAGCTTAAAACCTCCTCTGTGCTAAAGCTCAGGAAAAGAGAATTGATAATCCATTGTAGGATCATTTCTTCTTCTCTCACACCAGCAGGAGGACTGTGTCCCCGTTGCCAAAAATGAACACTTTGGTGATACTGGCATGTGCCGACCAAGGCTCTATGTGAGCACTGCACCACAAAGAAATGGAAGAGATTTCTGCCCTAGAGAGTGTACACAGCTAATCCTTGACAAAGGTTTCCAATTTATCAGTGTTGGTGGTTCTGGAATACCTAGATTGCAACAATTGTTGCATCTGAGTCCTCATTCTTGGCCCTGAGTGAATCCTTGACTTTCTTAATGCTGAGCAGTTTTTCGCCCCTGCCTTGTGCACACCCCTCAATGTGTCAGATACTTGCTCAGATGTGGACATGTATATCCATTTTGGCGGTAATGTGATCCATTCTGGCAGTAAGGGAGTCAACATTTTAGTCAACAGACTTAAGGCTGTATTACATAGACTTGAGCAGTGTTGTTGAGCCCTGTCGTTTTTGTGTACATGAGTGTGTGATGCATCTGCCCCAATCGCAAGGGCTGCAGAGTCTTGATCTTATGAGTCTAGTGAGACCCCTTAGTTGTGACTGCTTCTGCTAACTTTTCCCCATTGTCTTATGTCATAATATAGCACCCAATCACAGAGGCAGGCCACGAGGAGTAGAGAGGCACCATAATAATGTCTGGGATCAATGGACTGCGCGACAAGAGGCTCTGCTGTGATATTTCAGCAGAAGACACACAAATACAATACAATAGGCTGCAGAAGTTTTCACAGAAGAAGGGAAGAAGTGAGGCACAACGTTGCCTCATACCAAGTCAAGTCTTATCTCCGTTGACCACAACAGTATGGGTCATTTAGAAGGTGCATCAGGCAAGTCACTTACTAGTCAATTATTTGGAACGAGGGCAAACCCCATCTAAGCTCCATTAATGGAGGATTCAGCTACACAATGTCTTTCAGGGCTTCTTGTCTGCCAGATGGGCCACCCACCACCCCCTCATGAGGAAGGGCATGAGTAGGCCCACCCTTCACGAGGCTTGTGGTGGTTACAGCCATATCCACTGATCCAGATGATGCCAACATGCCCTGATTACGGACCCCTCCACTGCTGTCCCTGCAGTCCTGATCTAATCAGTGTCTTGTGGCCTAGTACAGTGCTGCACAGTCCTCAGCACATCCCAACTGGCTCCATGACCTTACATGCCCAAAAGCAGGGTGTTAGAAACTGGCTCAAGACTAAGGGCCTCATTATGACCCTGGCGGTAGAGAACCGCCAGGGCCAACGGGGGCGGGAGCACCGCCGACAGGCCGGCGGTGCTCCCTTGGGCATTCTGACCGCGGCGCTTTGGCCGCGGTCAGAAAGGGAAAACCGGCGGTCTCCCGCCGGTTTTCCACTGCCCCTAAGAATCCTCCAAGGCGGCGCAGCTCGCTGCGCCGCCGAGGGGATTCTGACAATCCTTACCGCCATCCTGTTCCTGGCGGCTCGCCCGCAAGGAACAGGATGGCGGTAAGGATTGTCGTGGGGCCCCTGGGGGCCCCTGCAGTGCCCATGCCAATGGCATGGGCATTGCAGGGGCCCCCGTAAGAGGGCCCCGCTAGTATTTCACTGTCTGCGTAGCAGACAGTGAAATACGCGACGGGTGCAGTAGCACCCGTCGCACCTTCCCACTCCGCCGGCTCGATTACGAGCCGGCATCCTCGTGGGAAGGGAGTTTTTCCCTGGGCTGGCGGGCGGTCTTTTGGAGACCGCCCGCCAGCCCAGGGAAAAACTCATAATACCCTCCGCGGTCTTCTGACCGCGGAGCGGTATTATGGAGGGCGGCCTCCGCCGCCCGCCAGGGTCGTATTGAGGCCCTAAATCTACTCTGTGGCCTGTTCACCTGCAGGCCATCAGGCTGATGCCATTTCACAACCAACAAGATGGGTTCACATCAGTGGGTCCAATGACATGTGACCACTCATGCAGGCTGCACTGCTCCATGCAGCCTCAACCCTAGCAGCCAACCACCTGATGGGGCCAAAATGTTAGTGAACTATAATTACTCGATCAGTTCCATTAGGAGAGGCATCCAAATTTTTCAGGGTCACAGTCTATAGAGCCTCTTCCTGGAGCATCACTAGTGTGCAGCCATCTTGGGATCCAGCACTGTGGTGCCTCCATCTTGAACCCTTTATCTCATTCTTGTATTCAATAGATAATGCAATCATATTTTACTGTAGTAGGCGTTATTTAAATAATTTTGTCACAACTCAGGTGCAAGCGTAACTCTGAATGCCTTGTTGATTTTAGTTTTTGCACTTTAAGACAGCTTGACACCAAGATAGTTGCTTGAAGTTTTAAGAGATCAGCAGCTTCCATCTCACAAAACTAAAGACTGGCCATCTTGGGGTCACGCTGTTCCAATCAGCGAAAATAACTTTGTCCATCTCCTGCAGACAGCTCTATAAGACTTGCCTTGAATTTGTATATACCTAATTCAGTGGCACACTTGTCTCATTTTGTCCTGTCACTGCTATGAGCATAGTTTCCCTGGCCAATTGAAGGAACTCACTGCTCCTCTCGCCTCCCCTTGTCTTATAGATCTGTGGACTGTTGGTGCCCCCCCCTCCCACACACACAAGAGCAGCACCACATAACTCCATCACTGTCTACGTACCTGGCTTGATATTCCCCTTCCTTTTTGCCCTTCTCCTGCTTCCTGCCTAGCCTTATTTCTGACTTGTCCTTCCTCTTCATCTATGACCTACTAGTGCTAGTAGCCCAGGGAATTCCTGGTTCTTTCTCCCTCTTTCCATTCTGCTGCTTCTGGCACAGCCTCACTCTGATGCCATGCTCCATCATTTTGTAGTGCAAAGACTATTATTCAACGGCTGACCTCGATCTTTTTCATAGGTGCCCCCCGAAAGTAAAGGCGAGTGTGAAAAGGACTAGTAGCATGTAGATGTGCACATCTATTTACATATGATACTATCTGCATACCCACAATCCTCTCCATTCCCCCTTACATTCCGAAGAAGCACGAAAAACCAGCTGCCTGGTGTATACAAAGCAAGCTAACAGCACATATGTTTAAAGTGTTTTAAGTACCATAAGAGTATATGCTAACGTGTTTATTTTGTCATGCAAGAAGTGGATATCATTGCCTTTCTGGTTTTACTGTTATTTTGTGTGCACAAAAACTGTTAGCAGCCCACTTATTTTGATTGCTTTAAATTACTGTAGGCTCTTTGTGGAATATTTTCTTTTGAGCCTTGGGAGGCTCGACTTTTCAAGGCTTGAGTTTCTGGGGAGACTCAACTTTCAGCAGCTGCCAGCTGATAAACATACTTGCACCTATGACAGAGCAGTTGTGAGTCACTTGTTTGACATCAGACAGGATCTGGAGTATTTCATCAGAGCTGCACAGTTCCAATGCACCACAGTTCCACTGTAATTATCAAGTTAGGGCACACAGTCCGAATGCCCTCTTCTCTTTCAGGAGAAGCCTATGGTGGATGTGTGTGCCAGAATATGTATAATTTATTCTCAAGTAAAAAATAAGCATTTATTACTCAAGGCACTGCTTTTACTTGATTTGGTGTAACTCCGATCAGGAATGTCCAAGACATCAGCATATAAAAATAGTTCCTGCCTGTGCCTGAAAAGGTTAAATTATTGAGCTATTTGGACCTTTAATTCACAGATCCTTCACAGATTTGCAAATCTACTGTGGGATTTTGAATCCCATCAAAAAAATAAAGGCATTCTATTAGACTTGGTGTCTTTTTTCCTGTTTTCCATTGTGGAGTCACAACTCCACCATGCTCTAATAATTTCTGTTGCAACTGCCATTTCCCAACCTGGTGCACTAAGTCTATTTTGGGAAAAATACAAAGGGGATAAAGGTTAGAGTGAACCTACTTTGACCCCTGGACCGTATGAGAGGCTCCAAAAGGACACTCCCATCAATAAAATTAATTTAAAAACAATCTTTTTAGCATAGTATATGTGAATATTATGCCAGATTTCTGAATCCTGAAAACAACAAGTATTCACTGTACTATGGCGCATCCTGACCAATGACCATGAGTGGGGTTGGCCATACACTGTAGTTTGGGATCAGGGCCTGACCACAGTCCATTCCTTGTAACCAATCTTCGCTGTGCATGGTCACTGACCAAGGGGTGGCTGCCCATGGCTGGATAGGCTCTGCCTCCAACATCTGGTGTGCACAATCGAAGGCCTTGCACAGCAGCAATTGGCTCATGCTTTGGTTTGGATTCTGGGCTTCGCCACCTGAGGCCAACTCCATTCCACATGACCAAAGTCCATGTGCAGTGAAGGTTGACCTCCCATAGAAAGTTGTAAATGAATTCTGGCCCAAGGTCAAACATTGAGTCCCACTATCGCTCTGAATGGCTAATTAAGCATGGCCGATTGCCTTACCCTGTGGCATTTAACGCCGGAAGAGGGGTGAATGCAGGGCCTGTTTAAAGGCTAGGCCCCACTGTGCACAGCCAAAGGCTGTGGGCAGCTATGCCTGGCCAGCTATTTTTCTGTGGGCCCAGGGAACTCTTGCCTGTGTTATTTGATCAAACAATCCCCAATATCTACGGACAAGGTTAAAGTGATGTCATTGTTAGCTTCCTTTATAGCCCATTAATATATGTTTGAAAACAGTCTTAGAAATGCACTGAAAACACAACAGTTAAAGTGGTATTACGGTTGTTACATTAAGTGCTGCAGTACACAGGTACATTTCCATGCCATGGGTGGATTTCCAAATCATAGGCCACTGCCTTACTTGAGAAATACACCATTCAGTGATTAACCAATATCTATATGTTTTAGGGGTCAGAACACATCCACTGGTAACTGGACAGTGTGCCCCAGTGTGCAGTGTCTAAATATCAGCAATAAAATTCAGCAAAACATCTTGGAGGTGACCATGCAAAGACAGAAGCATTTTCCCATGGAAGGCTGTCCTCCAACAGCCTGCACTCCTTTGGGCCATGTGAGGAATGTGTCTTCAATGGAGCCAAGGTACGCTCTGGCTTCAGCATACTTTCGGCCCACCTGTCTATAAAAAAGGCAGGCAGACTTACAGTTTGGTGGAGAGGGTATTCCTTTACCGTTGCGATGGAGTGATTACTCGTAAGGCTTTAGATCAGCCCCAAAGTCTCCACACAGATGCAGATTCTGTATTTCTTCAAAACACTCAAATATCTCAGCAAATATTTTTTTCAGGCCACCTTTGTGAGGTGTCAGATGGAGTTACAAACCAACGTCATGCATACACTGAAATTGCAAGAAAGAAAACCTTGAATTCATTCTGTGTCTGCTTTGAATGAGGATTATATTGTGGCCCTTAAAGTTCATATCTACCACCGGTATTTTCCCTGAGTTCATGCATGAACTGAAGAGAACAGAAGTTAGAAAAAAATGTAATCCCTGAGAACTGTTTCGGCCTTTTACACGCTTCATTTTATACATTAACTTTGAGAAATTCCAAGTTAAATGTATAAATTCTAAACACTTCAAGCAAAAAGAAGCACGCAGGTGCGCAGCTCTGTTCTGCAAGTGTGACTTCTGCTTCCAAAGAAGGAGGCGTCTGCCATTAATATTAGAGCTGCCAACTTTGGAACCGGGGAACCAGGTTCCAGTCTCTGTGGGCTCAGCATCCTATGATTGTAGGCAAATCACTTAATAATCTCCATATGACAAAAAAAAACAAAAACAAAAATGAATGTGTCATTGTGTGAAGGGACTAGTGCTCATGTAAGACTCTCCAATACCTTTGGGTCTAGTTCGTGCTATATTAAACTGCAAAAAAAAGGCTCGGAGAAGAAGTGCTAACTCACACAAATTACTAGCGAATTCTACTTTAGATGCTATCAAGAAAAGTGTTAGGTGGGTGAAAATGTGATAGAATGCATTCAGCTCCACCCGTCTCTTGTTCAGCTCGATGTATCAGATTAGTTTCAGCACACGCAATCTTACATTTCCTCTGTAAAGTCAGTACGTCTTAGAAAAAAAATGCAAAGAAAACGCATTCTTAGTAGGGGATATGTGACACCGCACATGAATATAAGGAAAAGGCCTCCGCGAGTCATAACGAAATGCAACACTGAAACGTAAAGTTTTAACTAATCACTGAACACTGAGAAAAGTGTGTGTAAATTTCACCTGGAGCTACACTAGAAATCAGATTCATTGTGGCGATAAATATCTGCACATTGCAGGATATGATATTGTTTTCTTGCTTTGCAAGCTGTGCCCTCCGTAGAGCACAAATAATGTTTAACAAGCAGAAAACTTCATGAGCTCGTGTAATCAAACATTCACTCGCCATATCGGGACAAATTTATAGCCTGCAAATGTTTGGCGCAGCGCATCACAATATATTTGAAGAGCAGTTCGTGACTTTAATGGGCGCTGTTCGGCTGAATAAGCTCAGTTTCAAAAGGCCAACCAGCCTTACTATGGTATATGGTGCGATTTACAAATTATAGCAAAACGTTTTTGTGGCCTGTGCCTGCTTGACTTTATCCACAACATCTACTGAATGTATCGTGAAACCTTTTAACATTCAAAACAACATCAAGTCTCTTAAATTGAGAGTCCGATATGCGCGTCCCTGGGATTTGACATAGGGACAGATTTTTACAAGGCTTTAAAGGGCTGCATCGGAAGCGTTCAATCTGTTGAAAAATTCGAAAGATGGGACCCAGAGTCCGCTCAACTCTGAGCAGATTTTGCATTTCACCCCTCCTTTCCCACCTTTCATCCTGAAGTAAAAAGCCAAAGAAGACTCCTTTCTGTACGTAAGCTGTGCACTATGACAGGCAATAGCGGCATTTGTGAGATTTATTTTGGGTTGTTAAACATCCTGACCAGGAGAAGGTGTGAGGTCAGGAACCAAGAGCACTGCTGAATGCACTCGCGTATCCACGGTACACCCTGCCTCGGTCGCATGTCGACGAAGCACTAGAAATAAACTTATGAAAGCACTATACTTTCTTAAATTCCCTTGAAAGGGTACTTTTCACTACTATAAGGCCGTTCTCCACCATGGGTTAACGTTGGGAATACCTTATTGCTTTTTATAAGTGTAATTTCCAATTAGGACCAAATAACTATTTTGAGTTTGTTGTCTCTGGACTCACAATTTAAAACCACAACTTATGGCTAAGTTGGATTTAAAGTTTCAAGTCTGAAAATGCCACTTTTAGAAAGTTGGCATTTTCTTACTTTAACCATTCTTGCCTCTGTCTGTCTTTGAATATACATCTGGGTAGGTGACAGGTGGACCCTTGTGCATTTCCTCTAGGCAGTCACGCACAAAGGGAGCATAGATGTGCCTGGTGGACCATTAACGTCTTGATAGGTCATCCTGGGCCGGATGGGAGGAAAGAGGTGACACACCGGAATAGGCTGGGTCCTGAGCCATCTCAAAGAGCTGCTTAACCCCTTGTAGTGTTTCTGGAGCGAGGGAAGGAACGGCAGGGACTTTGTGCACTTCAAAGGCCTTTCTTTGAAGTCTCCCTCACTTCAAAGGCACAACTTGGTTTAAGTACTGGACCTCACACACCAGCAATTCATTACACTTCTGGACCTGAGGACATTCTGTCAGAAAACAGGAATGCTCTGCTGCTGAAGGGACTGTAACTTTGCTGGAACTCTGTTGGATTTTGCTGGATGCTTGTTTTGCTGTGCCTGCCCTGCTGCCTGCTGCCCTCCTTGCCTGAAAGTGAGAAGGATTTGACCTGTATCTCTACATCCCCAGAACCAAAGTGACTCCAAGGGCTCGCTGGCCTGCTTCCTGTTTTGAAATCTCAGGGACATCAACAACTTCACTCACCTCTGCTACAGCTTCTGGACTCTTCCAACTGTGAGTCCTACCCTGCATAGTGGTCCCATTCCAGTCCTGGGCCCTAGGAAGTGGGTTCTGCAGATTTGTTCTATGAAAATCTGCGCATTGCCATTACTGCGCTGATCTTAACTGCCACATCTCTGCTCGACTCATCGTTGCTCGGGATGAGGACTTCGCATCACCAGCTGCATGGCTCAGTATCTACGCATCACCATCAGCCTCGGTGCATCACCTTTGCATCACTGACAGCGTGGCTCGACAATGACCGATTGTCTTAATTGCAAAAGGTTCGAGGCCACATCACTGCTTGAGGATCGACAACTGCAAGGGTCGACAATGACGCATCCCCTGACTGTGCAAATAGGAAATAACATATCAACTTTGCATCGTCTCCTCTGCTCCTCACATTGGTTCTTTTGCTTCAATACACCCTCCACACAGGGTACTCTTTCAGCGAGACAGGGTTGGTCCCTTTAGCTGACCAGCGCTCCATACCGGTCTGCCTGAACTTTGGATTTACCCCGGCCTAGCGTGACCAGATAGCCTCATTTGGCACTTTAAGTTTCTAAGCACTACATTTGCATATACAATTTAAAAAATCATATCTTCACTTCTACTGATTGAATTCTTGTTGTTTTGTCCTTTAAATTAAGACCTATCTGTCTAGCCTGGTGTGGGTTATTTCTGTGTGGTGTTTGCACTGTATTACTGTAATTAAGTGCTCCACAAATACTTTACACATTGCCTCTTAAGTTCAGCTTGACTGATCTGTGCCAACCTACAAGAGGGTGAGCACAGGTTAATTTAGGGTATGTATCTGACTTTCCCTGACTGCGGTTGAGTTACCTACTTGGATGGGGAAATACATCTGCCAACTACAGACCCAATCTCTAATTCTTACTTACACCAACCCCATTGTGATTGGTCTGAAATCCAGCTGTACTACAAACATTGATTTTTGATGCTGTTTTTTCATGGCCTGGCACGTTTTGACTTAAAAAATCCATATCTCCTGTTTCCATAAACTGTTGTTATTTTGCTTAGAACATATGTCTAACATGACTGTAGGAATGGCATTTTGTTATGTTCTTAACGTTTATGTTTGCCATTTCTCTGGTAATTTGCTTGCTGCAGTTGTCATAGGTCCCAGAGGTAGGCAGAGTTTCTCATGCTCTAATTGTGTTTTCTACAGTGGTAGGGTACCCTCCCCTAAATTAAGAACCTCGTGTCTGTCAGTTATATATAACATTATTTGGAAATGTGTGCAAAATAAGGTGTGATGCTATAAAGTAGATGGCAAGGATGAGAGCAGCAATTAAAGCAGTACCTCAACTTGGAATGTCTCTGTCTACTTTAACTAAACCTTAATAAACGTTTTCTCAAGTAAATGCTATTTTATTTTGTTCCAAAATGAATCACAAGCATCATGGAATATCTTGATGTTCACAATATTATGAGAGTGAAACAAGATCACCAACCTCCATTTTTTCAGAGCATTTCCAACAATTCACATTCATCATAATTATCATGTCCATGAACGTTGATACAATTCTGCCAAATACGTTTTTTGAAAATTACCAGATGATGTGTCATGGATCTTCACGCACCCTACACAATGATGTATGCACTGACGGTTTGCATTTTTGTTTAGAACTTTAAAATATCTGAAGAAAACAATCAAACTTACTTAAAAGTGCCTTCGTTGTTTATGTAAGTGCCTGTTGTTTTGAGTATTCTAGCTAGCCACTTTTATTATGTACAAGTAGAAAGATTCAAAGGTTTGTTTTAAATTAATCAAAAGAGGCCAGTGAAAAAATAGGTTTTTCTGTGGCGTGTTTTGCCATCCTTCACTAAAGAGACACTAAAACTACCTTTGCAGTATAACGTGGTCGGCGATAGCACCTTCGTAGTTAAGGTTAAATTGCACTTTGTACGAGAAAGATGTTTTGATTTGTTAATAACTTTGTCACCCGAGATAAATCTGCATGGCATTTGTGTCCCTATTTTCTTTATATCAGGTTTCGTGTACAGTGGCCGCATGGGTCAGTGGGGAGGCTACGTTGTTTCGAAACCTTTAAAATTATCATTTTCCATTATAAGTGACATAGGGGTTTTCTTTCTTCTAAAGCACACTGCTGAAAGGAATTCCATCACCATGGTATGAAGGTATAACTGAACTCAGATTTGGCTTTATTTATAGATTTAATTAAACCCTGTAGTTTTCGAGACATTTTCACAAAAAAATGTGCTGAGAGGTCTTTGAAGAGTTAATATTTTGTTTATTGATACATTTCCTTTGGCTCTAAATCTGAGATTTAAAGGGAAATGTATGAAATGACCATCTTTTGCGTGATAAACCCACAGATTCCTGCCCTATTTGTATTGTAGGCTGTTGGACTCCGTGCATTTTACCCCTAATAATCAGTGATAAAGTACTCATTTAAATATTGTCGAATTTGCATAACACTAATTGGCATATTTAATTTATATATAGGTCCCTAGCATATGGTATAAGGTGAACCCATAACTTGTAAGTTAAATGTCACTAGTCACAACACCTATTATGCCAACTACTATAGCAACAGGGCAAATATAGCTCTAGGCCTAAAATTGAAGCCTGACTGTAGCAGTGCACTGCAATTCAACCTATCACAATAAATCCTTTTGACAAGTCAAAATCTTCCTTTTAAATATTATTACGTTACCTCTCCGTTGGCCTTGTAACCCACAAGACAGGGTGCATGGTAATTAAAAATAGGACATGTAGAAAGGTAATGTTAAACTTGTAATTTTAAAAAGCTATTTTCACTTTAGAAAGGCTTGCTGTTCTACAGAAAAACATTGCGGTGTGCAATTAAATTTAATGATGCTATCTATGACTAGAAGACACACAGAAACATAATTCGTGGACTCTTTGTAAAATTTATTAAAAGCCCAATTCAGTGGTGAGTCTGGATTTTTGATATATTTTATGGGAATTGTACTTTTGGAAAGTTACTTTTTCCTTTCTCATTTCTTCTAGAGGCTATTTTGTATTAACCTCCAGCTGCAGCCCTCTTAGTCCTCAAGCCATGAATGAAGTGTGAAAAGTCCCTGGTCCTCGGTGTGGAGAGATGTTTTTGTTACTTTGGCAGCATGATCATTTAGGCTGTTACCAGGAACCTAATTTCTTCAAAGGTGCCTCCCCTGTCACAGGCAGAAGTCAGATGACACCTCCTTCTTTTGTTCCCCTAGTAGGTAGGCACCAAACATAGGCATCAATCACAGTGGAGAGGAAGCTGTTACCAGAATTGGAGAGAGGCCACAGGAGACCAGTTGCTAATTTTCCTGGCCACACCTCTGGGGGTGGGCACGCAGGCTCTACACAGGAGGAGAAGGTTTTTACCATCTATTTAGGAAATAAGAGGCACTGTGGGATTTCTGCAGTAGGGCACAGAGGAAATGCAGTAACATTGGGTATAGGAACATCTATGAGCATTTTACCCCATTGGTTAGGGAGGAGCGAGGAACTGCCCACAGGCTGGTGCCAGGCATAAATAGGGCATCCCAAGTACCCTCCTCAGAACACTGCTGAACCAGAGGTAGATCAGAAGGGGACTGAACCTACCTGCTTTTTGGGACCTGAAAGGAGCCCTAAAGTACTGGACCAGTTCCCTCTTGTACCTAAAGCAAATAAATGGACTACAAGGGTCAAAAGGTTGACCTCCTGCTTAAGCTACAGGGACACGACAATCTACAAGATGCCTTTCTGGAAGATTCCCATCAGATTAGTTCTAACTGGACCTGAACTGGACCCTTGTGGAGGCCGCTTTTGGTGTGAGGCCTTACCCCTAATTGCTATTCCTAAGGTCCTGGAACCTCTGGCTGTGTCTGACTGATCTTCTCCTACCACCCCTGAAAATCTAGAACTTAGAAACATTTTGGGAGCTAGAGATCTCCGGAGGTCTGGGACAAACCTGTTAAGCAGATCTGACCAAGGTGCATTACTAC
This sequence comes from Pleurodeles waltl, assembly GCF_031143425.1. Classification (NCBI taxonomy): domain Eukaryota; kingdom Metazoa; phylum Chordata; class Amphibia; order Caudata; family Salamandridae; genus Pleurodeles; species Pleurodeles waltl. The sequence continues at coordinate 826,759,870 of NC_090442.1, read as the reverse complement.
TGGGCTAAAGATTCATGTTTGTCCCTCTCTGAGCATTTTCAAAATGGCAAATCATCTGCAGCTGGACCTTTGGAAATAGTATCTGACCTCATGGAGCACTCCTTGGCTACAGTCTACAGCCCTGCCCCACTGGAGGAATCCAAGCTCCAAAAAGGTGACTAAGTGCAAACAAAGAAATGATGACCCGGTGAAGGTGCCAATATTATCCAACAAATGAGGGATTGCCCCTTGGGCTTGATATTTGAATTTCTCCCACTCTGAGCTTTCACGCCAAACACCAATGGCTTAATTGGGATCTTGTCTTATGGCTATCTGACCTTATTGGGCCCTCCTAGGCTACAGTCTCCTGCCTTGCCCCACTGAAGTTTTTGGCATTCTATTTTGAGACTAAGGGCCTCATTACTAGTGTGGAAGTCAGACCACCAGACTGCCATGTTGGTGGCCACCAAAAGACTGCCATGTTGGCAGTTATATAGACCACCGTATTACAAGTTGCACAGGCAGGAATGACAAAAGCCAGTCAAAAAAAACCACAAGGATGTTGGAGAGTGGGAAATAGGAGCCCAATCACAGGCACTGACAGCCCGACAACCAACCACTGAACCAATTGCAAGTACTTTTGCATTGGGGGTCATGCCGTGGTGGTATTCCAATGGCAGTTAGAACCACGGTGGCTAGCGGCCACCACAGTAATACACAACACCACATTGGATGATTTAAAAAAAAAACATAGTTGACACACATGCACACACCAGACACACCTACAAACCACATCATACAACACACATCTGCACACACCACAATCCTTTGCAACTCCCACGCAAAATATACCATCCAGAGTGCCCAAAAAAAGAAAAAATCCAAATTATTTGGCACCCCTCCATCTCTTACTGAGCAAATATCTCACACCCTCAACACACCCACATCACACACATTTGGCCTTTTACAATCAATTTAGTACCCATCACCTCATTTCCCATATCTTTATCATTGATAATTTTACCTAAGAAAAATCTGTGTTTCACGAAAGATGAGTTAAGAGTCAAGGTGGATAAAATCAATAGAGTAGAGCCACATCTATCTGGAGCCCAGGTCAAGTGCAATACTATTGAAAGGAAAATGGAAATGTGGCAAAGGATAGTCAACAGAGCGGATTCCGTAGGCCCCATCCGCGCACAAGGGACGACATCAAGAAGAGGTGGAACGACCTCAAGATCAAGGTCTGTTCCATGGCAGCCAGGCACCAGCTGCAGGTCAAAAAGAATGGTGGTGGGCCCCCATCTCCTCTCTTACAACACACATCATGGGAGGAGAAGGTTTTGGCCATCCTGAATCCAGAGGGCTTGACAGGAATGCCTGGGGGAGTGGAGTCAGGTAAGTCACAACAATAAAAATGGCACCAAAATGTATTGGCTTGCATGATCACTGATCACCTTTTGCCACCCTCACTGCTGCACCACTCAACAGTCCTGTGTCCACCTGTCCACAGACCCTGATGTAGTACAGGGATTGACAGCACTTCAAATCCCAGCAGGCACTGTCCCAGCAATACTAAATTCAGAAAAGTGTAGCATACTCAATATTAAAATCTGTTACAAACTCCTCATTGGAGTGTACTCATCTGAGAGGATGGCATCTTTATAGTCGGTGTGTAGGACAGGTACTGACACCAATGCCAAGGCCAGGAGGCCCTGCTACTCTCAATCTAGTCAGCCACAACACTTTCCTCTGCATTTATGACCCTTCTCCCTCTACTCAACCATTAAACTATACTCACCTGAGAAGACACAATCTGCACAGTCTGTGGGTAGGACAGACACTGACACCAATGCTAAGGCCAGGAGGCCCTGCTACTCTCACTCTACTGAGTCACAACACTGTCCTCTACCACTATGACTCTTCTCCTTCTACTCAACCATTAAACTGTACTCACCTGAGCGGATGAGCCATGTATATTGTGTGTATATCTTGAGGTAACATGACTGTATATCCAAGCAGGGCCAGTCCCTGTAACTCCTGGAACCAGGCTAGCATCCATATCACAATGCGCATCTGCCCGTGAACTCACAGATGAAGTTTACCTACCTGGGAGGAACCAAGATACAGATCAGAGTACACTCAGTGATGTGGTTAACCACCTAGATCCATCTTGAGCATCTATGCCAAGATGCCAAAAATGTGGACAGGAAGGGCAGCTCAAACTGTGTGCCAAAAAGATAAAAGGCCGATCAAAGGCGCAAAAATGCATCATATGAATTGTATTGGCAGCAGACATATTCCCAAAGCTCTGACCACATGATGATAACTAACACATATACAACAAAGTTCTGAGGCTGCCTGCATGACAGTCAACTTGGTCTTAAGATGACCTAAATCCCATTCTGCCAAGTCACTGTTTTCACTGCACTGCTGGCAATATATAAGTCTATGACAATCCCTACAAGTGCCAATAAACTCAGACATCCTGAAGCTATTTGACTGAAATGGAATTGGTATGTTACCCAAATGTCAGCTTGACACAGTTAATAGCATGTGTGCCTGTAGCATAAGTCAAATTGGCAAATCCAATGTGTAAATGGCCTTAGTCAAATGTCACTGTTAACAATTGGAAGTAGATGTTGCAATACAACCTTTAACATTCTGTTTCTCACATCAACAGGTCTACCTGCCACTTGGAACACAGACGCCACTTAAGAGACTGCCACTACTCCCATGGATGAAGCCCTCTGTGAGGACAACACTCCTGGATGTGTGGACGTTGAGGACGGTTCTGGCCCACTCGGGCAACCTGGTCAGATGACACCTGTCGTTCTCACCATGACCACATTGACTCCTCCCAGCCCAGTTGTATCAACATCTCAGGCAACCATTCGCTCCCAAACCTGTATCCCAAGGATAGTGACAACTATCTTGTGCCCCCTAGTCCAGGATCCTGAGTCACAGCCAGACACCTCTGACAATGATAGTTCCGGAACCAGTAACAGGGGGCAAGCTACGCCAATATTGCAGATACGTGGGGGTAGGGTGTGTGGGAGGGATGGTGTCGGCCAGTGGATATGGTTGCTGGGGATAGTTCTGGCCAGGACACCATCACCCAAGTTTTGGGAGCATACCAACAATCAGAAGGTGTGATGGGCCAGGAACTTGCTGAACTCAGGGAGATAAAGGAGCTTAAGAGGGACTTCCATCAGGAAATTTGTGAACAGTGGGAGGCCCACAATACCAACATTACCTCCCTAACAGTGGTGCTGAGAGACATCAATACCACCCTGAGCAGGTATCGTCAACAACACCAGACCCTTTCCATTGGCAAGTCAATTCCAGAGCCTTCTACATCTGTGGCAGCCACTGGAAGGGATGCCCAGCTGGGGGAAGGTCCTGCCTTGGACATCCCTGTCTCTGTAGCTGAAGAACCCCCTACAAGAGGGGATGTCCACTGAAGCATCCAGGAGGTGCAGGTGGCAAGGCACAAACCACTGCCAGCAAGTAAGCCCTTCCTGATAAAACTCCTTTGTTTGTCACTGATTCACTCTGTTGTCTGTTCTACAACCATTTTCCTTTTTCTATGCTAGTAGGACACTGGACTTTGGACTCCAAATGTTGTGGGATATACTCTAATGATTACATCGACCATGACTGATCCCTTCACTGTCAATTTCTTTTTTGGAGTTCAACCTTAATTTCCTGTGTACATGTAAGTAAACACACCTAACACTAAAACAATGCCTACTAGTGATGTCCTTCATTTTGAGCTGTTGAATGTGAAATCCATATGATGCAAATAATGAATTCATAAGATTAATGGATGGAGGGAAATGTCACAGGTAGGTACATGCAGAAGATTACTACCAACACAATGGTGTAAGTGACTAGTTACAAGTCACACCAAACATTTGATCGCAATGTACAGCACATAGGCTGACAAAATGTCTGGACTGGCATAGCCAAGAATGGCAGGACTGTGTTGAGTCAGGCTAGATATCTCAAGGTACAGTCTCCTAGACCACAGAAGGAAGGGCCATGTCAGACTTTATGATGTACAGTAGGCTAACACATTTGCCATGACACAGACAGTAGACAGTACAACAGTCCCTAATCATAGGTCCATCCTATGACAATGACAAAGCATCTGGTGGCATGATACCAACCTGTGTCAGTGTTGTGACACTAGCACTGTGGCCTGCAATGAGGAAACACTTTGACAGCTACATACAGGTCATACAGGAGCATTGTCAACATAATGTGAAGGGAGAATGCATGGATTGTACTCGATGACAACATATTTCAAGGTCATATGATCACACACAAGACAATTGTCTCAACACAGCACATTAAACAAGTGTAGTATGCACTTTAGATTTCCTCCCACCCACTGTCCTAGCTGCTTTTGGCAAAAGACTTATGCACCCAAATCTGTGACCAACATTACCTGCATCAATCCATGTCCACTTCATATTCCAGGACAGCAACAGCTACATGCCAGTGTCACAACTCTGAAATGTCCACATGAGGATGGCATGGTGAAGAGCCCTGAATAAAACACAATGCAAGGAGTTCAGGCAAGGAAAACACATTCATATGACTATAACCTTACATCAGAGTTCACTAGATCCATACACATTTCCATGAGACTGACACAAACAAAGAAGATAATGATGGTATTAGTTTTTTTCTGTCTGATTTTGCAATCACACCTTGACTGTACTCTGCATGGCATGATATCCCCTGGCCTTTGTGAAAAATGTGCCCTACTCATCACATCCTGTCAACTACAGTTTAATTTACAATCACAGCAATCATATGTTATCACACACTTACACTCAAGTAAACTATTGATTGATGAGACCTGCCTGCAAGTCTTCACCTTCCTCCTCATCACTGTCATCCTTACTTGGAAATTCAGTATTCTCACCCAGGGGCACTGCTAGCTCCCCCTCATCTATTATATATGGGATGTTTCTCCTCAGGGCAATGTTGTGGAGCATGCAGCAGACCACAATGATCATACATACCTTTTTAGGTGAGTAGAGGAGGCTCCACTAGTCTTGTCCATGCACCTAAATTTAGCTTTCAGGACCGCAAAAGCCTGCTCCATGACATGCTGTATTCTTCCATGGGCATCGTTGAAGCAGACTTTCCCTGGCATATTTGGGTTCCTCACCGGTGTCAACAACCATGGATGGTTTGGGTATGCAGAGTTCCCTGAAATGGAATGGGACATATGTGCAACAATTAGTCCCTCACATTGTTTCTTCTGCAGCACACATTTGTTATAAACACTCATGACTTATGTGACTTATCAACCAGCTAGGCCCTCTCTGGGTACAGTTGTGACATCAGCTGTGGAATTGCGCTGTTCCGCCTGATGAAGGCATCATGGACTGAACCCGGATAACAGGTTCAAACAAACAACTTGGACATTGATGGAATGGAAGTTCTTCCTGTTCCAATAGACTTGCTTCAGTGGAACCAAGGCAACATGGCTCCCACAAAATGTGGGATGTGTGCCAAACCATAGAAGTCAGACTTCACATGGACGAAGGCCTCAGTTTGAAGAAACCAGATATAGCTGCCCAGGTGTTTCAACATTGCTGAGAGTACATCCTTCAACACAAGACTGAACATAGGCTGGGACATCCCAGTAGATGGGCCCGCTGTAATTTGGAAAGTCTCTGTGGCCAGGAAGTGCAACACTACCATAACTTGTGCAATGGGTGGTATGCAATTTGGATGACAAATGGCAGGCAATAGATCTGTCTCCAACTGATCACAGAGATCCATAATTGTTTGCCTATTCAGATCGTATATCTGTATAATGAGTCTGTCTTCCATGGCCAGAAGGTCCGGCAATGTACGGTCCCAGGGTAGCTATATAGGATAAGAAATGAGTATACCCATCATCCAGTTCATTTCTTGCAACATACCCATTGCATGGTATTGACATACTGTGACAAACATGACATGATTTGATGACATAATGCTCAGTACTCATCGCCACTGTCGATTACACAGAAGTAACATGTTTCCCCATTGCTTCACCACAAATGTGTACACATCATCTATCTGGACAGCAACGATTGTTTACATGAAACATGCTACTCTGAATGTGACATAAGTTCCCTGATGTAAAATGACCGGGTTTGTGGGGGCCAGTGGACAAAATAAACTTGCCATATATGCCTGGCAATGTACTAAAATGCTGTCAAAGTAGAAGAACAAACATGACAGGACAAAAGAGGCACTTATCAGTTGTTCAGATCTCTTTTTCAGAGTTGTGATGCATTTTTTTATTTGCCAAATGCAAAAGAAAATGCTCTTAAAATGGCGAGTGCCTGATCTACTCCATTGGATACTAGGAACCGCCCACAGAAGTCGTCATGGTGGCGGTAGGCAGTTGTTCCCGCGGCAGACACAGTCATAGGCTAACGTTGTTGCCAGTCGCAGTCTTGGGCCAATGGCTGTGTCCGCCAGCAGTGGCGGCTGTGTACGTGGCTGATGTGACAGCCATGTTCTGGATGATCACTCACTTGATTCCTGAAACAGCTGCCAGCAAGACCTCCATGAACTGAGGTGCTGTGTACTGCCTCTGGGAGCAATCATGCCACGTCCAGTAGGTGACAGGGCCACTGCCTTCTCTCCAAAGGAGCTGGATAAGCTGGTTCAGGAGATCCTACCCCTGTATGAACAGCTCTATGGTGCACCACAGGAGCAAGTAGGTACCTCATGTCAACTTATTTCCCTGGACTTCAACCTATATTCCCTCCTCACAGGCTAGATTGTGACCACATGTGCCAAACTTTGTAATAAAGGCCATGAAGCTGCAGTTGCTGTGGCTTAGGAAGCCACAGAGTTGTGTTGTGTCCCATACTTTTAAAAACCTCTGTCAGAATGCCAGGGCATATTGCACAAGATGTCACTTAATGAACCTAGTTAGTGGAGGGCCTGAGCAGGGTGGTAGTTTGGTCTGCATATTGGGAAATATTTGTAGTCTTGATCATGTACTCAGCAACCCGTATTTGCCCCACTTGGGCATTTTGGGCTAAACAGATTGGTCATTTCAATGTGTACTGACATGTATGTGACTCAGCCATTTTGTATGTGATCTGGGGACATAATTTCCTTTCTTGTGTTTGTGAAGGTCAATGCCCATTAAAAGAAGGAGATTTGGAGAGCCATCACCAAGAAGGTGCGGACCCAGGGGGTCCACTGCTGGAAGAATGCCCACTGTCGCAAGAAGTGGGAGGAACTTAAATGCTGGACCCAGAAGATTGTGGAAGCCAGGCTGGGGCTGTCTTCTGAATGTGGGTGGGGTGCGGGTTGGACAATGACCCCCAAATGGCCCACATTCTGGAGGTGGCCTACCCGGAGCTGGATGGGCATTTGAAAGCAGCACAGCAGCCACAAGGGTGTGAGTACAAAGAGAATTCATGATTGTCCCATTGCCAGCTGATTGTGTGGGGTACTGACTGCCCCCCTGACAGTAGGGATGAGACATGTGTCACTCTGTACTTGGGAGATGGCATTGACATGTCATGTGTATTGTTGGAAATGGCCCTTTTTGCAGGGTCATCCCCAGTCTTTATGCCTCCTTCCTCCTATTTTTTCTGACCTGTTTTTGGTTGGCTTTAGGACTCTGGGCACTTTACCACTGCTAACCAGTGCTAACGTGCATATGCTCTCTGTGTAAAGTGTACTGTTGATTGGTTTATCCATGATTGGCATATTTGATTTTTCTGGTAAGTCCCTAGTAAAGTGCACTAGAGGTGCCCAGGGCCTGTAAATCAAATGCTACTAGTGGGCCTGCAGCACTGGTTGTGCCACCCACATTAGTAGCCCTGTAAACATGGCTCAGACCTGCCACTGCAGTGTCTGTGTGTGCAGTTTCAAACCGCCAATTAGGCTTGGCAAGTGTACCCACTTGCCAGGCCTAAACCATCCCTTCTACTACATGTCAGGCACCCCTAAGTTAGGCCCTAGCTTGCCCCAGGGGCAGGGTGCAGTATATGTTTAAGGTAGGACATAAACTAGTGTGTTTTGTATGTCCTAACAGTGAAATACTGCCAAATGTGGTTGTCACTGTGCAAGGCCTATCCCTCTCATAGGTTAACATGGGGGCTGCCTTTAAATATCCTTAAAGCGCAGATTCCCTTTGAGAGCAGATAAAAATGTGGAGTTTAGGGTATCTGAACTCACAATTTGAAAATACATCTTTTAGTGAAGTTGGTTTTTAAATTGTCTGTTTGAAAATGCCACTTTTAGAAAGTAGGCATTTTCTTGCTTAAACCGTTCTGTGACTCTGCTTGTTTGTGGATTGTCTATCTGGGTCAGTTTGACAGTTGGGCTGTTTTGCACCTCTCTAGACAGTGACACAATAGGGGGCAGGGGTGTAGCCTTCATATCCTGATGAGTCATCTGAGCTAGAAGGGAGGGAGGGGTGGTCATTCACACCTGAAAGGACTGTGCCTGCCCTTACACAATGCAGTCTCCGACCGCCTGGTGTGCGCCTGGGGCCTGGCCTGGACAAGGAATGATCTTGCAAACACTTGAGACTTTGCTTTGAAGTTTGCTAACTTCAAAGGCAGAACTGGCTATAAGAAGAAGACCCAAAACCCCAGACTTTTAGAATCTTTCTGGAATCAACAGGAACCTCTGCAAGGAGAAGAGTTGAAGAGCTGAAGGAGGAGTACTGTCCTTTTGCTGTGCTGCTTTGCTGAACTGGCCTGCAGTTGCTGCTTCTGTATGAAATGAGTGCAAAGGGTGAACTTTGCTGAGTGTCCTGCTTGAGAAAATTCTCAAAGTGCTTTGGAGTAGAGCTTGCCTCCTGTTGGAAGTCTAAGGGACACCAAAGACTTCAGTTTCCTCGAACTGCAGAACTGGGAACTGTGGGTTTTGTGCTGCTCAAGAGGAGAAACCATGGCCACGCCACCAACGATGCCACTGGCCTGCACCGTGACCTGCCGACGTCGCATGGAGTCACATTGCCCTGCTTTGCACCGCGACCCTGGTCTCACCGACGCCATCATCAGATGACTTCACGAGCCACTGATCGCACCACGACCTGTGGGCCCCACACTCCTGCATCACCTGCTCACACCGCAGCCTGGGCATCCCTGATGACGATGCTCCTGCTGACACCAGTGCTGCTGCCTGCACCGTGGCCTGTGGACACCGCTCGTGAGCTACATGAAGCACAGCCCCGTCCCATACCACAGCCCCAGTCCACCGGCACCAGCATCATCGACTCCTGTGTTATCACCAGGCATCCTGCCTGCACCATGGCCTGTGGACACCGCTCGTGAGGGCCACGAAGCACCGTTCCGTCCTGCACTGCTGGCCTGCCAACGACAGCGCTTCAGCAACAACGACACTGCTGCCTGCACCGCGACCTGTGGACACTGCACTTCGCACCGCCCCGCTTAACATTGCAGCCCTGGTCTCACTGACGCCACTGGATGCCATCACCGAGCCGCTGCCTGCACCATGACCTGTGGGCACCGCACATTGCATCGACCCGCTTCGCACCGCAGCCCCGACGCCATCCACACCTGCGCACCTGACTTCATCAGCCTGGAGTTTGATCCGCAACGCGTGTGACCTCAAGGGCCCGACGACTCCTGCACCGACCCTGGAACTGACACTGCGACATCAGTGATGCCACTCTCCAGAGCTCACTGCGAAGATCACAACGCCCTGCAAATCCAAGGTACTGTTTGTGGGTCTTCCCGACACCGTAGCTGGCCCGCAATGCCACGGCTGGCCTGACCTGTTGGTTTTGTTGATCAAGATGCCATGATAGCCCCAGGTAGAGCTATCGACTTCAAGGAACTGTATTTTTGAGTAAATCGTGCAGAATTCATAATTTTGTTACTGTATGTTGGATTTTTATCATATTTGGTCATGTTTTATATAGATAAATATTGGCTATTTTTCTAAAACTGGTGTGGTGTCCATTTGTAGTGTTTTCACTTATTAGTGTGTGTTATGTGAAAATGCTTTACACATTGCTTCTCAGATAAGCCGGATTGCTTGTGCCAAGCTACCAAGGGGGTGAGCAGGGGTTATCTGAATCGGTATCTCCCTTATCCTGACTAGAGTGAGGGTCCCTACTTGGACAGGGTGCAGAAACCCCATTTCCAGCATGTATCAAACTGGTGTAGCTTGCCTTCTGAACCTGGGCCCAACAATCACTTTCCCTGAATGTCACAGACAAAAAATAATTGTATTATGGATCACTGTTCTCTTCCATGTGTCTGGGCATATGTGTATGTAGACATCTGATGCACAAAAGCAAGTTATCCTCAGAATATGAGGGTTACTTGTGCCTCACTGCAGTCTGTGCTGTGTTGGTGCCCATCATATATGTGACATGGCTTACATGGATAAATGTTTGCAGATGTAGCAAACCACTTTCGCTCTGCAAGTGGGGAATGTGCATTGACATGAATCATGTCCCATGACTGTTGCCAACATTCATTGTGCCCATATGTCAGCATGTGTTCTTTTCACTTTAGGAAATGTTCAGTATCTGATATTTCAGGCGTGTCCTAGCCATGTTGATGGTATGATGTCTGTATCCCCTCACGTACATGTGCTAGGAAAACTGTTAGTGGCATGGTAAATTTACAATGGTGGTACATTCCATGTTGTCACAGACAGGACTGTGTTGGCATTGTGTATTGTCTGACAGATACCTTCATGCATCATGGTATGCCATTTGGCATGTAGAACTGCTGTAGCAATGAGAGATATGACATGTTGCCCAAGATTGCGGGACCAATCTGTGTTAATCTATGCCCTTGATGTGGTATCATGTTGAAGAGTTTACTGTACATGTGTTTTGAATGAGGTTTGTTCCCTGACTGTTGTCATGCATTATGGAGTGTCTTGCTTTGATGTTTATATCATGTGTTTTTGGGTTCATGCATTGTTCCACAGAGAGTTGCTATGTTTGGCATGTCCAAGAGGTGGGTAGTGATGTTGCTTCTCATTGGACAACAGGTTAGAGTCCTTCTGTTTGTGACTCTAAGTTTTGTGGCTCTACAACATTCAAGAGACAGATGTTACATACACACTCAGATGTTATCATTTTCATGGGTGTCAGACATTAGTGGTGACTATCTTGAGGTTTATTGATTCTTTGTTGTGTGTATCCTTGACAAATGAGTCCCTGACATATTGAACCTGGTGTCAATGGTGTTCCTTTCCTTGACACATGTAAGACCTCTCTGTGTGATACTGATAGTACCTCCTTGACTTTGTTGTGAAAAGTGTCACTTGTAAATCTGTACATTATTGACATGTTTCCATTATGACATGGGTATTATAATTTCAAATACTCTAGAATATTTCACTTTTGTATCAGACTCAGCTGGGTGACATTGGCTTCATCACACAATGTTGGTACATCATGAAAGTGCAAAATGGAAGTGTGCACAGACTTGAGTGTGAAAAATGGATGTGTATGTTACAATAGGATACTTTTGTTGGCCAAAAGTTAAATGGAGTCTGTTGCACGTGATACAGCATTGGTGATGGAGAGGTCACCTAGTTGTGGTATGGTTGTGGGGTTTGCCAGACTTCATTGATGCAGTCATAGTAGTCTGACATGCTGAATTTCTTTTGGGTAACTTTTGGAAATCTAAATGGCATGCAAGCATATGTCATGGCACATGTATGTGCCTCTTAGGTGTGAGATTTTGCTGAGGCCTACTTGACCTGATGGTATTCTTTGTCGCTCAGTGTTATGGTTAAAGTGTTATCAGGTACGTGTTGTGACCTATTTCTCTTTCTTTTTGAGGCATCTTCACAGGCAAGTGAAGGAGACGGGGCACAGCGGAGTAAGGAAGTATCTGGCCACGGGACCTTGGGTCAAGATACCTCCGACACAGAGGGACCCAGTCACCTGCAGTTCAGAGGAGTGCCACTGGGGAGACTAAACATTCTTCATCATCATCAGATTCCTCCTCCAGTGGCCAATCCCTAGTGATGGCGGACCCATTGGGGACCCCCCAGTACCATTTTTGTCCGCCATCTTCTTTTCTATAACCATCCTCCCTGTTGCTCCCCACCCAGTTGGCCATGCCTGCTCACCCAAAAAGGTGGGCATCTCTATCACCACTGGCACTGCGCCCCAGCCTCTGTTAGCCCTTCTGTTATCAGTGAGGAGGCTATTGACTTCCTGAGAGGTATTTCTGTGGGTCAGTCCACCATTGCGAATGCCATCCAGGGATTGGCAGGTCAACTCCAACAGACCAATGCATTCATGGAAGGCATTCATGGTGCAATGGCTGCTCGACAGAGATCTTTTCAGGCTCTGGCCTCCACACTGACAGCAGCCAGTCACCCCCCACCTTCCATCACCCCTCCACCCTCTCCCTTCACCTCCCCCTTCACCTCGCCCCTTCCCCTACTTACCCAATGCACACAAAAAGATCCTCAGGCATCCACCTCAACAGACAAAGGTAGAACACACAAACACAAGCACCACAAGACACACCACTGGCATGCACACAAACAACATCCAACCGCAGACACAGGAACAGTCACCACTTTGCCTGACAACCCTGCCAACCCCAGCACCACACACACAACATCATGCCTACCCACAGACACCACCACAACAGTCACTGATACAGCCACCACACCCATCCTACTCACAGATACCACCGCAGCAGACCCACAGACAACCACCCCAAGAACCACAACCACAGACATCACAGCTACAGATGCATCTACATCCAGCACATCCACCATACATGCAGTCACCACCCCAACAGACAGCAACCTATCCACCACAGCATCCCCCAGCACCTCCACCCCTTAAGCCCAAGACACATAAATACCTCACTCATTCACCCACCACACACAAGCATACCTCACATCAGCACACACCCAAGACATCCACAACTAAATGTAAGACAACCACGCCTTCAACCTCCAGTTCCTGACCCCCTTTTGATGACTGTCCCAGTGTGGCCAAAAAACCTTTCCTTTGTGAGCTAGACCTTACCCCTTTTCTTCCCCGTACCACACCCAAAAGTTCCACATCCATCCCAAAGGCCTCCCCTTCCACCTCCAAGGCCTCCCCTGCCCACCCTGCAAAGACCCATACCCCCAAGAACAAGCCCCCCCTCCCAAAAAGGAGCCCCATCCCAAGCCCAAATCCAACACCGCAACCCCCCCCATAGGATCCATCTTCCTCCCCCAGATAATCCCTGAGGTGCCTACCTGCCCCTTTGATGCCCCTTACTGTGGCAGTTACATGGCAGTCAGGAGTCACGTAGGGGCACAACACTGTTCCATGATTTGGACTTTTATTGGACTGGTCAATGACCTTTGTTAGTTGTTTATGCCATATTTGTTGTTGACATTAAAGCCAAGGAGTTGTTTTTGTTGGCTATACCTTTGTCCTGCAATTCTTTTTCTAGGTTGATATTGTTCCTGAGTGACTTGTGTTGTGTTCCTTCAGCTGTGTGTTTGTGTGTTGTTTGCTGCTCCATGTGTTGCTGTTTGCAGTATGTGAGTTTGTGTGCAGTGCTGTTGTCACCCAAGGGGAGGGTATATGTTGTGTGTTAGGTCTCTGTGTGTATAAACAGTGTGGTTTAATGGCATTGTGCACTGTTTGGTATGGAAAGTATTTCTTTTTGTGTTGTCCAATGCAGGCATTTATGGTGTCGGACTTGTCCCTCTGATATGGCTATTGTACACATGTGATGTGTGTATTCTTGAGTTTGTTTTGTGCAGACATGGAGTGTGTCCAGTTGTGCTAGACTGCTTAGCACTTGGGTGTGCATGTGTCCATTTCTGTGTGTGTCCCTTGCAGGTAGTTCGTGTAGATGCATGTCCCATGGTGTTGGAGCTGTATGGCCTTGTTAAGTTGCCCTTCTCCTTTGCGTATCTGTGCATGACAATTGGTTTTGGTATTGTTTGCCCAGAGATCCATGTGGGGCCATTTCCTGTGCACGTGTTGCTTGAGGGGCAAAACATCTGGGGTACAACGAAATATAGATAGAGATAGTCATTTACAAAATCCTTGAAATCTTGCCTGAAATCTTTTTGTAATGCTATTGTTTCTTAACTTAACACGTGGATTTCCTCCAAACAAAGCAATAACCCATCTGAATAACGTTCTAGTTCATGTCAGGTTTTCTGTAAGTCCATTCAGAGTTTGTTTTGTTTTCCTTTTTGTTATAAGGGAGAACAAAGTTTCCCATGGGAGTGAAAATGAAAAAATGCTCAGTTTTTGCTTTCGGCATCTTCAGTTTTAGATCTTCCCTCTGGGCAGATCTGCAGGAAAGCAAAACAAAAGTGACCTTATCAATGACATCTCTAAACTAACTATAACCACAGAGTCAATATCACCAAGTCTTAACATGAAATGTAGTTGTCAGGATGCGTTTAAATAATAAGAGGTGTTTTAAATGCACCTGCAAGGAATAAATATCTTCAAACGTGGTAAATCCAATTGTGCACCTGCTGCACCATTGAAAACATCCAGGTGCCTCTGTTCAGACTCAGGACTAAAGGCTACAATTTGCAACTTATGGGGTTATCAGTATACTTACATTTACTTTTATACATGTATCATTCTGCCAATCATTACATTTCCAAAGAACCAATGTTTGGGATTATTTTATCTGCTGCTGTGCTATATTACTTGCATAACCATTGCACAGGATAGGACTAGTGTAGCTTGAAAACACAGCGGACATTTTATAGGCGTTTTATTTTTGTCCACCTGTAAACTAATGGAAAACGACAGCAAAGGAGCCAGGTGATTATCCAGTGATACGGCTTCGACACCAGAGGACGTTAATCAACACTGGTGGAGAAGAAAATGACATTATTAAGAGGATAACAACGGCTTATCTTGGTTGCCTGTGTTGAGCAGTTTGTAGTCTCTAATAGAAATGTTCGTTTTTAAGGCGTGTTCCTTAAGCATGCTTGAAATGTCCTTATGCTTAATAAGTGACCTAGAAGCCTTAGAGTGTTTCATTCTGAAGATATTTGGACAAAGATAATAATTAGGGCTTTGGTGTTGCGAGCAGAGGGGCCTGATTTCAGTAATGCATGCTGCTGGCGATCCAATCGGCGATTTCTGTGTAATGTGTGTGTAATCGGTTTTCAGATGCTGCCAAAAAGGGGCAGCTTATTACCAATGCAGCCTACCAGCTCACGTATCATGTGAACCCACTTTAAACCCAGGTTACTGTCTCATACCACTCTTCAGGCAGCTGCTCTTGTGCACTGCCACTTGTAGTCTTTGGTGAG
Organism: Pleurodeles waltl; assembly: GCF_031143425.1. Taxonomy (NCBI): domain Eukaryota; kingdom Metazoa; phylum Chordata; class Amphibia; order Caudata; family Salamandridae; genus Pleurodeles; species Pleurodeles waltl. The sequence goes on along the minus strand of NC_090442.1, from coordinate 826,744,600 downwards.
TTTATGTTGAAAAAACCGACTGCCATATTTTGTGATTCTATCCACAGCAAATCAGCAGGGTCCGGTAGCATCCAATAACGAACAGTTAAAATTGAAAGGGGATGCCCTTGATGAAGACTGACACTATGGGTAACTTCATAAGCAAATATAAATTAAAGAGGGGATTCAGCTTCTGAAAATAGGACATGACAGCTTAAAGTACGCACAGTGAGCGTGTTTTTAACTGAAGTCACATTCTGCAGAGTAGCAGTAAAATACTGAATGTTACTGAAGGAATTCTAATGAAGTAAACAAAAAAGTGATGGGAAAGGTGCTTGATTTTTTCGAGACACTGGCAGATACTGGGTGCTATTGGATGAACTGTACTTCAGTAAATAAAGTGAGGGAAGAGAGTCTTGAATTATTCTCAGCCAATCATAATTACTCATGCCAGCATCCCAGTCCATCGTTTTTTGTCCACAATGCCACCTCATATTATACCCAACTGCAGGCACATCAGCTTTGACCCTGCTAAAATAGGACCAATCCAGTCTGAAATGCCAAGCCAGGGATGCAGCCTGGGGCGATTGCCATTGGCTGAGATTAATTCAAACATTCCTTCCATCACCTTGTATTTTTTGCAGTTGTAACGTCAATAAGTGACCATTGGAATATAAATGAGGGACTAGTTACGAAGTCATCTACTTCTAATAATAGCCTGTCTCAATGAATAGATTAGATTCATTGCATTAACCAGAGGTGGCATATTTTGGAGTTTGAGATCTATTGCCTAATAATCCATAAATTAAGGGGACAGCTGCAGGAGATGGTGCCCACAAACTGCATTTCATCAATGGCTGATGTCCTTTCGCCATCTTCCATCTTAATATATAAATTACCACTATGGAGTCACAAATACATATGTTGTTGTCTAAACAAAGGGAATAGGGGAAGCACAAGTGATGGCAATAACTGCCAGGGCTCATAGTAACCACGGCCCTAGATTCAGTCTCAAGATGAATAAGAAAGATGGGTGTGATAACTTATTTAGTGTACAGTCATTGCCTGTCATGACAGAATGCCCATCAATCAGGGCACGATGAATCTCGGTGAAACTGCAAGCTTCTTTGTATTAGAGGCTTTATGTAAGACAATCCATGTTCATTGTGGTTGAGACCAACTTATCATTCAGAACCATTTCCTCTGATGATAACTGTAAGCTGGAGAAATCAAACCTCTTCCTCAAATGAAAAGATACAGGGAATATTGCGACATATGCATGGTAAGATAATGAGCAGCTATTAAAAAGAAAAGACAATTTCGAATTGAAATGTGCGACTAAATTATGAATTTTCCTCCAATAAGTGGAAACCACTTTTGCACATGGTGCAACAGGAGCAGAAAAATCATGAAAATGTTACCAAAGTAAAAATGGATGCTAATACAGAAGACCCCTGGGCTGCAATTTTTAAAGTCAATCTATAATGGATGAAGATGAGATAATGGGCAAAGGCTCTGTCGAAGGTATTAAGTTATGCATGGTATGCAGAAATTGTACAGGGATTGCAGGTGACTATATGTCTGCACAGGGATCACCACCATGCCATTGAAAAGGGCTGGCTACTCAGAAATCGGGAAATATCTCAGGTCAAATAAAATATCTATGAATGTGATTAAACATGCACCAGATATATGATGCCCCATTGTGCTGAGATCCATTAATTCAGTTTCAGACGATTGGGCTATGCCTCCATCCTGGAGACAAACTAAGTCGATTCTCAAACACACTGAAATGAAACTATAGAGGAAATACTCATTGATAGCCTTGCAGCCTGGGGACGAGAAAATGGAGTATGCTAATTAGGTTTAATATGTCTTTAGGACTGGCAGAGACACTGTTTATGTAGGTAAATATCTGCAGATATTTTCCTGGACTTAAAGGCCCAGAAAATAGGATGACATGCTGATTTTGATTCTCTTAGCACAAAATCCACATTTTATTCCCCTTTGTTGCTTGGAAAACTAATCAATGTTTGCTACTCACCACAGCCAATAAATAACAGTCCTCAGGGTATAGTTATTTGACTTGTGCCAACATATTAAACCAATATCAAGACATTATTAATTGAGGCATAGATGTCTTAAACCTTGAGAGGAGAATGTATATTTCCTTCATGGACTTCTGAACTCTTTTGAGGGTGGTAATGTGGAGAACCTATGTTAAACACTAGAAAAGCCTTCTACCAATAAGCTGTAAGTTCAAAAATGTGTTGCAATCAAATAATACAGCAGCAGTGATGTTTATCTTAAGAGAAGAACTAACAAATGAGACACTGGTTAAGGTAGAGAAGCACCACCATAGTTGTGTTCCGGTCCATATTTCATTCTGCATGATAATGAATAATGTCAATAATTGTCTCAAACAACCACAGATACCCCAAAAAAAGAATGATTGATTATATTGATATTACTATTCATATATAATAAAGCTTTGATATCTTACATTAAATGATGTTTCATAGTTTAGAATGAGAAAGCCACTGAGTTCTACAAAATAAATAAGCTTCACATAAATGTATCAAAAGCAAATGCTGTGATCATTAGGGGAAAAAGATAGTGAATAGAAGTTGCATATATACATAGCTTACTACCACTGATGAGGTGTTGAAGTGCCTTATGGCAAGTAGCAAATTTAGTGATTAGTCTAATAACTATTGTGATTCAGGGCCGTCTGTAGTGCTGGAGTGACAATTTTTGTTGGTGCCCCACAGTGACCGCCTCCTCGATAGATTCTCTCACTACCACCCTCTAATAGTGCAGCTTATTTCTCCATAGCCATGCATTTCATTTTTTTATGCCACTACCCATACTCGTGTAGGAAGTTAGAGAACTTTACATCACACACATTATCTCACTGAGCTAGCTACATAAAATGCAAATCTTTGATCTGCATGGTACATATTCTTTACAAGAGGCATATTAACCCTCTGGGCTGTTTCATGATGAGTCAAAATTGCGAGCAAGCAATTCTCCTCCTCTCTCTAGAAGGTAAATTAATCATCAGAGTTATCTTGACATTTGTACTGTTGGCTGCACATTGATGGACACTCAAGAAACTCTGCATAAGGTGCCTTTAAATCAATAAGCTATTTCAAAACACAGTACCCCCTGAATTCAGAGCACGTGGGTTGACACAGGGCGGCTCCTCCTTTAGGGCGGAGGAGCATCGCTTCTACCCCTCCTTCCCTGCCAGCAGCGGCAGCTGCAAAACCTTTACCAGAAACAGATAATAAACTGAGTTGATTATCGTTTTCTGGTAAAGGGGTGGGGCCACTGGTTTGATGAGCTGTGAGTGGGAGTGCACAGCACTTCACCTAACTGTGCATGTATATATGACAGCAGTCTCGGGCCGGCCAAACACTCATGCGCAGTAGGCTCTCTCTGGAGAGAGCACACAGAGACTCCCAGTCTGCCGGGGAATGCCCTGGCTGGGTGCTCCCAGCCAATCCTGATGCCACTCTGAGCAGCATCAGGATTGGCACAGGTCAGGCTGATAGCCTGTGCCTGCAGCAGAGGAGCGGATGGAGCGGCGGCGGCGATCGAGGTAAGTGTGTTTTTTTTATTATTAATTAAATGTTTATTCCCACCTCCCCCCCCCGCGCCGCTCCTTCTGCGCTCCGCGAGCCGTGACTGGTCACACCACCCTAAAGGCAGCCCTGTTGGGATTAGTCTTTTGCTCTCAAGGAAACTGTTCTATGGATTTACCCTAGTTTCTTTTGAGTGAATTACTAAGTTAGGTGTGAGCAGTAGTGGAGTCCAAATGAGAAGTAAATAATTGATGGAATTAACAGATATATTATTAGGTTGCAGGAACATATTTCCAAAGAAATAGAAATTAAGACAGACATCTGCTGTGAGACCCAACTACAGTTTTTAATTCTGATTTATAGAATTGTGGCTTTTAGCAGTCTTTCTAGCATGGGCGTCAATTTACCAAAATGCCAGGGGTAGTGGAAGTGACATGACATACCTTTTTGTTTTTGTACCTACAATAAGGGAAACCCAAGGATATTAAGGAATCTGGGGTCTACAGGGAACAAGGGTCCTTTATCCACAAATATGTAATGTTGCTAATTGCACATACAGATACAATTAAGTCTATGTAAAGTAGCAAAATGAATTAGTATTTATTAAAAAAGACTGATAAAAAAATTGAGAAAGGGAAACGTACATGTAAAGAAATAATGTAAAATAATCAACCTCTGGCACATTTGGTGTGACCAAAGGTTCCATACCAGCTAAATGTGTTCTGTGTTTTATTACACCAATAGTGATTATTAGACTATAGTATAAAGTAAAATGTGCTGACAGTATGTAATGCAGAGCTGCCTCAGTGTTCTTGGCACTGATCTTGCCACCTTTGAGGCCAGGGGTTGCAAAGCTAGTGTCAGTGGTAGCAAATGGCAAACCAGGGGTCGGTGCTGCGACCCCTAAATGACACCCATGCTTTCCAGAGACACTTAAACTTTCAAACAGATGGTGTGGCAGATACTTGCCTTGCTGCAAAAAGCAACCCCAGTGCTTGTTGTTGTGAGATCCCTTTAGGAGCCATCCTCAAGCTGTGCAACATTTAAGCACATCCCAACATCTCTAATTACCATTTGACACAACTGAGAAAGGTACGGCCTAGAATTGTTCAATGCACGTGATGTTGTTTGTAGATTTTGTGGACACTACTCCCTTGTATACGATGCAAACAATACTTGCTAACCCAGGCAGGATCACTTTGTGCCAACTATAACACTTCATTCAAAGCTAAGAAGTGTTATTACAGTTTGATGCAAGTCATTTTACACCAGGCATAAACAAAACAAACAGTTGATAAACATGTCACTGGAATCATCATTAGTAAATTCAGTGCATATTTATGTGATACATTAATTTCTTGGTTCGGAAGGGCACCGCTCATTACAAGAGGTTTCTGTCCCCGCAGGACACACACCACGGTGTGCAAAATGAAAGCATCTGAGATCAGCGTGAACTTCTAGAATTCACCTTGGTTTGTTTTAAAAACACAGTAATGGCATATGAGTAGAAATGTAACAAGTTTACTACTTAAGATAAATTGTGTCTATAGGTGTACAGAGCTGAGTCAGTCAATGAGCAGAAATATCAGGTGTTGAACGCTGAGGTATTGTGAACACTACAGGTCTAAAAGTGCAGAAAAGCAAGAGCTTATAGAAGAATTTGGGAATCCTGTGAGAACTAAATAATGCAATTACAAGTATAGAGTTAAATGTATCACATATTAATATCTATATTGCTGTAGATTTCCAAGTATGCACAGCCAACCTGTGGTTTAGAACAAACATCATGGGATTTACATTCTTCCCTAGTGTCTAACAATAGCCAATATGTGTTCTAAGATGAAGTGCTACTATCCTGTCAGAAGGAATCCCCACAAATATGGTAACGGAGTTAAGAATTACATTTACAGTGCAAGCAAAGAGATTGTGTGACATGGAACATCCTCTTTATTTGGTCATTTCCTTGCCACCACTTATAGTTTTAGGCTGCTTCAGCAGATGGTGAACTTGTCATGTGTGGTCAAATGATGTAAGGGAAACAAAGTTAAAAATGTCACCAACCATGTCCTCCTAAAACATAATATGAGATACAAAATAGCCTGTGTGCGCTCCTTCCCAAGGACCTCAGCAGTGGCGTGTACCAGGGAAGGGCTGCGCCGCGAGCGGTACACCGTGACAGGGCTCGCTAAAGGATGATCTGCGCGCACTATCTCATCAGTAGGCCTGAAGGAAATCACATCTTCTATTTGCCCTGCTTCCTGTCGGCACTTGATATGAAATATGCTACCCTGAATATGAAGCTGCTGCTTTTACTAGGGAAGGGAACGCGGCACGTTGCGTTATTTATTGCTTCTTAGAACTCGAGGCGTAAGTTGAAGCTGTCACGAACTAGCTTCAGAAATCTAATTGCTTCTGTACTTGAATAAACCTATAATGGTGGGATGTGTGGTAGCACTTGGCTCGTCAAGGATAATGATTACAATGCCACAGAGAACAGAAAAGAATACATTAATTTCCCCTCTACCGAGAGACGGTGTACTTTCAAGTCCTGAAAGACTTTCCCTACCTCGCCATTTCTTTCTTTCTCCATGTGCCACTGCGTGCTCGAGACACGCGAGTAACTCATCTGCCGTTTGCTCTATCTCTGGCAAAACATACGTAAGCGTATTTTCTGAAAATAGAATTAAAAGCAGAACGTTTTTTTTGAATGCAGAGGAATGCGTTTTTATTTGCGCGTACACAAATTTAGTATGCGCGATAAATGTTGCTGTCTGAATTGTACAGAGACAGGGCATCATTCAGCCACAGCAGCGGAAAACACACATCCAAGCGGAAATTAAGGTCTATTTGCATGTTAAGTGCTGGCGAATTTATAAATGTATATATATAGATAGATATACACACAAAAACTAAGTAAACCTGAAACAGTGGTTTATTCCCTTTTTAATTCAGATTCGACTTTATGCAAGACCTGACGCCATTCGACGCGGATCAGGAGACTATGCCCTGAATATTACAAAGAGGCTTCTAGAGTTTTATGAAGATTACTTCAAGGTTCCATACTCTCTGCCAAAATTGGGTAAGTCATCTTCATTACCAACATTTCCCTATTTCATTTTTTTGGTTCTAGATGGTGGGCAAGGTTCAGGGGGCATCTCAGCCTAGGGCGTGACAGGTTAATGCAGCCCCTGCGGCACAGGGGACCCCAACCCTGTTGGGGCCCCCAAGCCCTTCGGATGGGCCCTATTCCATCCTAGACCAATGAATATCTATGAGATATGAAAGCTTCAGGAGCCCCTTTTCCCATTTTGCGGGGAGGCCTCATCATTTAACGTTATGCCACTGGTCACAGCTACACCAACGAATAGGATTACATAGGTGATCTATAGCATTCATTATGTTACCAGTAATACAAAGACATCATAATAAAAGAGGGAAATTAGGGACTCTGATTGGTCATTCGAGGAGGTTTCTAAATGGTAGGAGGTTATAAGTAAGGTCCCAAGGAAATGCGTAGGAAATTGAGGCATAAAAATGGCTCAGAGGAGTCAGAGAACTTGAGGCACATATAGAGTCAGCAGGCGCACACACATTGCCTTCTGTCTGTAGGGTTGCCGTGACAACTGTCAATTCACGCTATCGGCATGTTAAACCGTAAATGTTTCAGTGCAAACCATACTTCTACCTTCTGTGTTTGTTGTGTCACACAGAAAGCGACATGCTGCATAATAACCGTCCATGCAATTTGTAGCAACAAATCAAGCAGTTTGTTTTCCCCCCAAGCAAGCATTTCATAGCGCCCAAATCAACAATTCATGAAAACCAACGAGCACTAAAAAGACACTAAGCCACTGCTTTGTGCATCCCCCAACTGCCTCCTCATCATGGCCCTAAAGCCAGTCCTTCCACAGACTGTCAAAGTAAATTTTCTTCATAATCTCAGCTACCATCCATTATTTACTGCTGTTCAGCTTATTTCCACTTTGAGAGCGCCAGTAACAGCTGCGAGCCTTCTATTTGCTTCCAGAACACAGTAAATAAGTACATACTTCAGGTTAGCGTCGTCCTTACTTTAGGGACTCTCTTTGAGCACTGCATTTCCTTGCTCAACGTGGCCATGCATATGAATGGAGCCTGTTCTCTGCAGATTGATTAATCCGCCTATGTCAAGTGCCTAAAATCGAGCACTGATCAGTTAGGTGCATATGCACCACAAGATGACAAATATTTCCAGCTAGCCATAGTAAAATCTATGGCAATAAATACTACTGTGGGTAAGTGACAGCATATTTTGTAACCCTGCCAAACAATCTACGGTTTCCCTTCTTCACTTATTTGTATTACATAATGTACTGACATTCAATGCTCAGGCAACCCAGTAAATCAGTAATTAAGCATGTGTGCACTGACATTACTTAAAGCACTCATTTTGAGCACGTGGTTGCTGCACAAGATTCCATTTGAGTTATTCTTTTGGCTTCTGATGAGGCATCAGTGATTGAATGGCGCGCTAAGAGCAGTACTTGTTTTTGGGTCTCACACTATAGGACTGGATTAGGCTACTGCTCATACATCACACTGAAGATTTCTTAACCACCAGCAGCACTTCCGTTTAGTGTTCATAAACTAGTCCTGCACACTGAAGGCCACGAGACGCCTCTTGAGCATTGCTCAGGGACTATTACATGTAAATAGGAATCACCTATTGTGGGGCAACTGGAAGAGGACAGGCTGAGGCATGTCAGTAGGAAAGAGAGGACATACCGATGAGATAAACACCAGTCATCTATATAGACTGTAGGTCATAGTGGCTTGTGTGACTAAAGTGGAACTCTAATTATTGAGTGGCACTCCTATTTATGTTCAGATGTATGCGAAATATAATTGAACATTAATATTGAGTGTCTCATTTACTCGAATTACCTATATTTAAAAATCATATGGCATGTGATAATTAAGAAGTATGACTTAACCGAAATTACCTGTATACAGAGCTGTTTATGATTAACAAAACCAATACGAAATAGGCCCATTTTCAAGGAGAGAATTATTATTCCACCAGATCTAATAGAATTTTTCCTGCTATTCGAGGGACTGGGATCCCCTCTGCGTGTACTAATATCATCTAAATGAAATGGACCCCCTCCTCAACCACCACCACACCTGGGAGGTGAGAATGAAATGAACCTATTTAATTATGGATGTGAATAGGTGTTCTGTCATGCAGGGAGATTTAGAACTTTAAGTAAGAAACTAAATACATTTTCTAAATCTGATTTAGGCTGACTTGTTATTCATCCCTAGAAGGAAAATGAATATATATATATATATATATATATATATATAGTTATATGAACTTGTCTGTGAGAACATTATCAATTTGAACTTAAAAAATGATAGAAATTCACCAGTTATAGTTAGCAGAACTAATTAGAACGTACGCCCTTCCATGCACTGCTATGAACTCGCATATGACATCACTCATGACATGTTCTATGACATCATTACTGACATTACTCATAACATCTCAAAAGTCATCATTAATGACATCAGTGATGTCACTGATGACATCATCCAATGAGTGTGTTGGTTTGTGTTATAGTTTACATAGAGGCGGGTAATTACCCTGTTACTTTTCTAACTAATTTTGTACACCCTGTGCCCAGCTACTTGGTATAAGTGTTTACAAAACAATGCACCATAGGTGTGTAGAGGTTATAACCACATTATAAATCTTTGTATTGAAGAGTAACTCTGTGTGCAGGTGACAGCTGACATGTTCATTATGTTTGACACATGTTTTCTAGTACTACAGAAAAAGTTTCCAGCAAGGAAAAGATTCTAAGTACTACATACTAAATATTGTAAGCAGCCTCGGTTATTAGACATAATCGTTTTATTGTGACAATTTCTACTTAACATAGAAGATTGTGTGTACCAGCTACTAATCCATGAACATATGCTTGCTTTGCTTCAGAAGATGGGTTATCTGTAACATTTTCACCATAGTATGAAAGCAGCAGGCAGTATTGTCTTTAGCACCCTCAGACCTTGGTTGTTTTATGTGAATAGTCACTCTTTGGACACGATTTGCATAGTGTGAACAGTTGTATACAGATTGAACACAGTGAGCAGGGTAGGCTGCCCTTTCATGTGTGGTTCATAATCAACACAAACTCGGCTACCAATGAAGTGTATGGTATAGGGTCAATGTTGCACAAAATGCAAGTTTGCTTTACCCGTGGTTTGTGTGTATGTTCACAGTAATGATGCCTCATAATATTTTGAGCTATTTTGAACTTCCTTTCATAGCTCTAATGCTACACCCATTTATAGAGCAATGTGTACAAAAAAGAAGCTTGGATGCTGTCATCAGTGATGTGATCAATGATGGCATTTGAGATGTCATCAGTGATGTCATAAAGGATGTAATAGAACATGCCATGACTGATGTAATATGTGAGGTCATAAGCAGTGCATGGCTGGGCACTGCTTATGAATTTCAGTGTTTCTTCCTAAGAAATATTTAAAGATATTTCCCCACTATTGGGTAAAGCCAACTCTATACCTAAAACATTAGTGAAGGCAATTCATACAGAGGCCTGAGGAATACTTTAATTTTATTGATCCTTATAGAAGACAAAGGTCCACAGCTATGTTAATTATAAACCAATGTGCTTAATAAATATAATTATCAAAAATTTGCAAATGTTTTTTGAGCTGGTTGTTAAAAGTAGTTGATAGTGTGATTTGGAAGAAACAGGGTGGATTTTTAAAAGATAGATCTGGACATCTTAACATTAAATTATTCACCAGCATTGCAAGGAAAATGAGATAAGGGAGAATAATGTTTCGTTTCTCGCAACTGATGCAGAAGAAACTCTCCAACAAACTACAATTATCTGTACAACGTTTTGAGAAGAAATGGATTTGAAGAAAAATTTGTAACAAGGAGATAGTGCCATTTTAAGCTCTTGAACGCACAGCTTTTGTTTAAGTTACTTCTGCATGCTGAACGATACCAAGCAAGGATGTACCCTGTCTCCATCCCTGTTAAATATCTCATAGGACCACTTACAATAGCCACATTGATGTGTATAATCGAGTAATTTAATAAAACTGATACATAAAGAACCTTTAAATGTAGATTACGTGATTCTTTTAGTATCAGAGCAGAAAATCAGTGTCTATTAAAATAGCATCCATAGTAGTTTGTTAAGAAATCAGATTAACTTTTTACAGTGTGGAAAAAATTTATTTCTGCCAAATGGCAGCCATAGTGGGAAATAATTAAACTATGGAACGACTGATGAGAGGAGGTTGCCAAAAAGAGACCTTTTTTTATGTAGAAGCTAAGGGCCATGCAGCTTGCTGTTTTGACCCAAGTGATGGTAATTGGTCTTAGGTCTGCTCGACATATAATTTTATTTGGCTGGTAACTGTTTTCTGGCCTCCGCCATATTGCGTGTTCCTATGGTAATGCTCCATCTTTGGTCGTTCTCTGTTGAGGTGTTAGGCCAAATTGCTTTTTGGTTCAGTTCTGCTTGACAAGCCAGAAACTGTGTTCCAGGGGCTTCTGCCTGATAAACATTTTGTAGGTGACATTGCCATCTATATACCAACAGGTCTGGCCAATGTCAGGCTATGCTCATATTAGCAAAGTAAATGCAGTGAGGTGAAAGGCATAGAGGCAAAAGTGTTTTGTTTTGTGTAGGTTTGGTGCTGGTGACATTCCAGATATTAGCCATTTTTTTCACAAAGGTAAGGTTTAAGCTGCAGTTAGGCTCATCGGGAAGGAGGGGGTGGTAGAAGAGTCATTTACAGCCACTCCCTGCCCCTTCAGCTCACTCGTGCAGCTTTTTGCTTTCTCCCATTGTGACGCTTTTTCGTTTTTCTCTTCCTCCATCTTTCCCATATTTGCTCGCAGTAAATGCTTGAGGCAGAAAAATAATTGCAAGCCCTCACAAATACGTGCTGGTGCCCACACAGGAAACAACAAGCACAAATTAAACACTGGATTTAATGCAAACCCATCCTGTTCAGTTTTGGACCAAGCTGCTAACACAGATAATGCCACAAGACAACGCCAGATCCTGGGTCTTCTGTGTTGTCTCTGTCCATGCAGGACACCTTTTTAGGTCTCACAGGCAGTTTTAGGTGTCTTGTGTGAAAGCCTTATCTTGGTCTATGCCAGTACTTGCAACTGGCTTTGCCCAAGTCAATTGCTTACCATTGATTGACTTTGTCGCTCTCACTTGCTTGAGGTTTGCCTATTCAATTAAAGTTGCAGGGATTCCATCAGATCCTTCTTGTTTGTGACATCTTGCTGCCTTACCCTAATTACAATTCCTTTAGTCTTAAAATGGTTATCTTTTTAAGAAAGCACGCAAGCATAGCTGAATATTCGCTTGAGTCTGCACGTTTTTGCTCTAGAATCATCTTTCAAATGAGAGCATATTACATGCTTCTAATTAAAAAATGGTATTCCTAATTATCAATAACTTATCCCATTATATGATACTTAACATTTGTACCACTTACTTTTTTTATATGTTGCTGTTGTCTCCACTGTTGACGATGATGCACCACTTTTAATTCCAACTTTGTTGTTAAAAGCACAAAGTTCTATTTTCTGAATCTTATCAGCAGGTATTTGTTCATTACGTGCATCGCTAACGTTTGATTTAAAATTCAGAAATAGCATACTATAAAATACAACCACATGGTGAGGAAAGCGACTGTGAAATATTTATAAATGGGTAAAAATAGTGCACATTCGAATTTAAGCAGTCAGGCACAAGTGGTAATCTGAGTTGTTCACCTCTTGAGGGCCCACTTAATAATTTCGAAAACAATCGTATTGTCCACAAAATACACATACATAGTTATCCTCATTTTCTAAGGGCAGCAGTTTTCTTGTTCTGCCCATATAATGGAAAATGAATTGCATTATCTTTCATGTAAGGGATAATCAGGGTCGGATTGGGAAGGGGGACATTTGTGCATTGGGCTGGTACCTCAGAGTCACCTGTGGGCCATTTTTTAGGGCCTCTGTAAAATGGCCCAAGCGTCTTATCTTCGTCCCCATTCCCCGCCAGACCATTTGAATGTGGCGCCAGTATCTTGGTCACTTCTCTGCTACGCTGTAAATTGAGGCTGAGGGCCGGGTGTTGCTTTAGCCTTTGGGGCATTCTCACCTCAGTACCCTGCCATGCATGACCTGCTGTGCCAGATGTAGTGTCATCCCCCGCTGGGACTTCACGTTTAGGCCCATGATGTATGTTGGGAGGGTGAGACTATGTAGGGACCACGCTGGGGACCCAGGTAATTTTGTGCCATTGGGCCTTTGTCACCTAAGTCCCCCAGAAGGAGTAGCAATTCTGTGCTTTACTTGACACCTGCCTTGCATTATCATCGCCTCAAGGCTATAGTGTGCTGGGGATGGGATAAGAGAAGTGTCCTCTCTAGCAGCCAGGTATTGTCACCTCAGACCCAGTGTATTTTAGTCCTCGTTGGGGGATGAGGAGGGAGGGGAGAGGGTTGCATAAAATTGTATGAGGTGCCATGGTCAGAGCTGCAGACGTTGGAATTAGGTTTGAGTCCCAGCGTCAGGTGAACATTCCTGTGATTCTGGGAAAATCACTTAATCTCCCCTAAAATAAAGTCACCTTACCTAAAATAAAAATGATTTTTTTCTTGTGTAATGTAACTGGTGCTCATGTAAATTTCTCTAATGCCTTTGGGCCGAGTTCACACTATGTAAAACTACAAAAAATAATAAAAAATAATTCCAATGAGACTAATGAGATTGTGATCCATGACAGAGATAATCAGGGAATGTGGTCCACTTTTTTGGGAGTGCCCGGGGCTAATTGTGATCCCATTCTTTGCCCTGGAGATAATTATAACTATGAAAAATGTTAGCTATAAACTGTGTCCATTGTTCTCATAACCTAGTCCATTTGTACCCCATTTACAATCAGCCATGCGAAAGACTCAAAACAATTTTATCAAACAATTCTACACCCTTCTCACATTAAGGCAGTACTCGTAATCCCTTGTAAGAAAGTATGTTCTTTTGCATGAAGTTACATGTCTCCTGTGGACCTTAGCACACCAATTCATTTTTTAGTGAGATCTTTCGAGAAGCCTTTTGGTTATAGGATATACTCTGACCATCTTGACTTCACTAACAAGGGGAAGGAATCGGATTCCAAAGCCATTTTGGTGTGGATAGGTAGGCAGGGAATGTCCATTACCTTACATACACCCCTCAAGGGTCCATAAGCTTCTGCCATTGGGAGAAAGCTTCTGCCATAGTTATTTTCCCTTTGAATGGTGCACTGTTGGGTAAATTATGGTAAGACAAATAGGCTTTTGACCCAATATTTGGGGGTTAACCTAGAGTCCTCCCCACCCACTGGCCAGTGACCTGTACAGGAGTGGCACCTCACCCCCAGCTTCTCAAAACCAATCTGAGCCTGAGGCAGAACCAAAGAGGAAGAAGTCTGCTGTCTTTGACCTGGGTGGAAACCTGAAAGGCAAAACCTGCTCCCACTTGTACCCAGGATTAAGAAGTGGACTCCCAGGCTAAGTTGGCTTACCTGCCTGGCTACAGGGACATGACAAGCTACAAGAGGCATTTCCAGGAAGCGACCAGTTGAACAGAGGCAGGTGAACCCTGAGTGGATTGTGCTAGTGGCCTCTGCTATACTGAGTCCTGGTTTTTAGGTGCCTTGTCTGAGGTCTGGGGAGCCCAAGGTAGGACTAAGAAGAGCTGCTCCAAACAGAAGGAAAAGTGGGGACATTTTTTACCTCAGGAGGGCTAAGGCAAACCACCAAGGTTATCTAGCGAAGGCACAACTTTGGCAGTCAAGGATATCAGGTTCATCCTGTTCAGATATTTTTGCTGTCCAAAAGAAGACCTTAGCAGACCATTGAGTCAATTGTATCCAGTATTGTTGCACCATGCTGGGTAAAATCTTTGGGTTAGCCTACTAGGCTTAGCCGTCCTCCAGTGTATTGTGGTCATCTCAAATTTCATCTTAGTCCTTATTAATCACACCCATAGACATCATACTTTTCTTGGCACTTTTTTAACTTAAACAAATCATATCTCTGGGTCGATTTAGATTGTAATCAGTTTTGTGTCATTTGTTTATATTAGATATTAGAAATTGGCTGTAGGATTTTTTTGTTTTGCCATTTGAAGTGTTTTTATACTGCTAACTACTTTACACATTTTCTTTTACGTGTAGCCTGGCAGCTCTGTGCTACAGCATTTGGGGGGTTCAGCCCAAGTTTATTTAGGGAACTTTGTGTTTGACGTGACACGTCTGCACCCTTATTTCTCATGGAGGACCCACATCTTCCCCAACTAATTATCCACTCTTACATCCCTCTCCAAATTTACTGCCTTGAAGTAATTACTATCTTGCCTTCCACATGTCTTTATATGACTTAACTTTTACTATGATTTTGCTGTTTGGGGATATTCTTTAGATCAAAAAAATGTCTCTTGCTCTGAGTTAGTTTCACACGTTCACTTTTAAACTCTATTGATGTCTGATCGGTGATAAGTCAGATGAGATATGTGTATGGTGACTGATATTCAATATATGGGGATTGTTTTGAGATAATCTAGGACCAATTACAGCATCATGGGTTTAGGAGTTGATTAAATTAGATTATGGGAAAGTATCTGAAACTAGTCTCTGATATACAAAGGTATGGGTGCCCTTGGTTGCATACTTTGCATGCAGAAAGAAAAGGATAATCTGTTCCAGTTACTGGGTCTCTAATAAATATTATGTCTTCAATGTGGTGCATAAATTACATTAACTTGGACAGATCCAGTGAGGTTAGATGCTTCTTGATCTTTCTTGTGCAGGTCTTTCCTGTAAATTTTTCATGAAGTGATTTGGTATCACAATTGTGTGCTCAGATGTCAGTTGCTCTCTTCTAGCTGGCCCCTCTCTCAAAGTAAAGACACAGCTGTATCCCCATCAGTGGTGATAATAGAGGGCATACACTAACAGGAGCTGTTACTTTGTACATTTATGATTATCCTGTAAGATTGGTTCTGACCTTTGGGATGGTCTGAACCTTGAAAAACAAGAAAATTGGTGGATTTTGGGAATTGTTCCTAATTTAGACTGGGTTTTAGCTTGTCCAGGAGCTGAAAAGTGTATTTTCTCAGCCTGTGCCCCTTAAACTTTAGGCCTTTTCAGTAAAATACATAGGGAGGCTATAAGGGCAAGATGTCAGTCTTGATCAGTGGAGGCGTGTTCGGACCTTCCACATGCAATAAATTGGTTTCAATAAGGGATATTTTCCTCACCTTTGGTAGGTTAGCTTGGGCAGCAAGGCAATCTGAAAAATGAAAGATATTGTATGTAATAAAGCAGCCAAACAACTTGAAGTGGAAATTCCAGCCCATTATTTCATAAAGTGAAAAGCTGATTAAAAATCAAAAATTCACATTGAAAATAAGTGCAAAAAGGTGTTGCGTGGAAGGTGGAAAGCGTATAAATGAACTCATGAAGTCTGACTGAGACATAAATACTTTGAAAGGCTGACCCGTAAGTGTATGCTGTCAGATTGAATATGAACATGACTACTTTTGCACTTTTCAATTTTTTTTTAAGAAAAAGGTAATTTCGGACCAATCTGAGGGCTGTGTCCGAGCATTCCTTCCTTGCAGGTCAGCTATACAGAGCAGGAGTCCTCAGTGAATATTAGTTGTTGAGTGGAAAAATATTTGAGTGTGAATGGAAACAATGAGTAGCCAGCTGGCAAGCAGACACAACTTAATTAGATGTAACCCTTGCTTCTGGTGAATATTTCCATGTCCATTCTTTTCCTGCAGCATAAAGGAGTCTTGTGGCATGGATTCAAAGATTGTATCTGCTGAGGGATCCCTGAGGTCAGCCAAGATTACTGGGAAACCTTGGTAAATAGTTTTTGGGAAAATAACTGTGAGCAGGCCATCAGCAGTGCAGCTATCTATTGATGGTGCATTTTGGTCAGAAGTAAGCTTCCTTCGGTAATGAAGGGTTCACCACCAAAATGAGAACATGATCCTACAAAACAAAGATTTAAAAGCAAAATGGAATTTTGAAGGTTTTGTAAAGTGTATGTTGTTGGTCTGGGCAACCCTCTGCAATACTAGGCCTTCTCCATCCTTCTGGGATGCAGAGGCTGATTACTACGTGGGCAGACAATTGTTACATGTAAAGTTTGGTCCACAGATCTCTCCGGGCTATACCAGAAAGCTTGTTTGTGCAGTTCCTGTAATCATGTAGTCAAGATCAGAAATTCAAGCAGAAATCAAAGCAAATCTTCAACACACCCATAGCAGTTTGACTGGGATTTGTCTGGCAGAATAGGCAAAAATGTCTCCCTTCTTCATCTAAACTGCTTCTGAATGCAAATGGGCCAAAACAGATATTAAGTAAATAATCTAGCATGCCAATAGCAGGCAGCCCTAAAGCGATCCCCGAACGACCCCCACAAAGCACCCCCACTTTTACTACAGTGTGATGAAATTCTTTTATTGGGAGTGCACCTCATGGATCCTTTGCTAGGGCATAGGGGGAGGAAAGAAGGGCTCTAACTTAGTCGATCTCCATAAAGCTAAAGGCTTTGTAGGATTTTTATGCTGGCTGACCCTTGGCAACATGGCCTGAAAGCAGAAGGACTATTTACCAGGGCCTTGTGCAATTTTAATTGGCCAGCAGTAGGTTAGTGTGCTCCTGGAACTAGAAATAAAGAGTCTCCCTTTTAAAAACATGTTGCTTGGGCACTCTTGGTTGCCACACTGGAACCTCTTAGACTAGTGAAGTTGTGCCTAGCAAGACGTATACCTTGAATAGTCACGTGGTAACAAGTAGGAAAAAAGTTTCCTCTGTTTCAGTCTGAGAACAGTAAAAGAAATCTCAGTTCCGAAGGGCATAGCTGCCGCTTTTATCCACTCTTAATCTCTCAGCAGGCAAAGAAGGAAACGGTCAAACTATTCCCTGACCTCTACAGGAAGATGGTGATTGCCATCAAGTGCCTACAACTGAGTTAGGGGTACCCAGATTGCTGGTAACTTTCCCTAATTGGATCATACTAGAGTAAACAATATGGAGGGGGGAGGGGAACTAATGCAACTGAAATGTCAGGTCATAGGATTCTACCGGCCTCTGCCCGTCGATAGAGAAATGTTCCTCCTCTAGAGCTACTGTAAGATTCCATTTCACCTTGACTGTGGCCATAGCATACATTGAAGATGTATCTCCTTCTGCTTGACGTTGTTGGGGTTTGTTTTGCGTCTGTGCTCTCAATATTTTTCTCATCTGTGAGGTTGGGCCTTCTCTGCATTTACCAAGTCCATTTGTGATCTAGTTTAAAAAACGTATTTTTTTCCTGGAGTCCCCACTAGAAACATGATATTCATTGTCCAGTCATTGACTTTACCCCTGCCTTTCCGGTGTGCTTTAAAAGAATAACTGGATTCCTACGGCTGCCTTCTGAGTTAAACATACTGGCAAGAAATATGCTCTTTCATTTTATGCTACAGGTGTGATGTATTTAAATTATTTTGATGGCAGCTGGTGATATTTTATATAAATTACAACACACATAGTTTTTTTTAAAGTATAATTTAATTGACCTCACAAACATTTTACTTAATTTCAGCCAACAAGTATTTTTTGACATACGGCTTGATGATATTTATCCTGGGCATAGCAGCTCCCACTACTTGCCAAACTGATGCACGCCCTTTGACTGTACTGAGAAGAGTTGATCAGGACCATTTACGTAATGATCCCTTTCAGTGGGAAGCTCTTTAAGAACCTCCCACATGGGCATATGCTTCCTTTGTGGAAGGTCAGCTCATTTTGTTATTCCAAGCTTTTAGTTGTCTTTCTTTTCTGACCCTGCTGGGATTACTACCAGAGTAAAGCGTACATAACGTGACATATTTGTTAAGTGCATGCTCGCCCTTGTGGGTATCTTGGCACTGAATAGCAGATGTTTGTTGTTACCCAGCTCTATGGAACACATTTTATCAATCTCAAAATGATAAAAAGCTGCGGGGGTTCGCTTTCATTCGAGCCTGTGGTCCCGAGATCAAACAGAGATTTCCGAAGCAGATACATTAGAACACTAAGCATCCAAACTCCTACCTACAACAAATGCTATATGGGCATCAAGTAGAGGTGAGATTTAAATGAACATTTCATCAAAATCCACAGGTTTTTCTCTTTCTGCATTTCTAGTGAATGTAACAGGGGGACTTCCATTCATGATTAAGGTAGATGCGTTGCTGTCAGCCTGCGTTAGCCTTATTTGCGACTAGTGACCACCCTAATGAATTCTGGAAACCCACAATTGGAAATAACTAACTTAGGGACTCATTTAGAGTTTAGCAAAAGGCATACTCCGTCCCAAACGTGACAGATATCCTGTCGGCTGCATTACAAGTGCCACTGAATATAATGCTCTTGTAATAGGGCGGACAGGATATCTGTCACATTTGTGAGGGACGATCCCATTT
Source organism: Pleurodeles waltl (assembly GCF_031143425.1). Taxonomy (NCBI): domain Eukaryota; kingdom Metazoa; phylum Chordata; class Amphibia; order Caudata; family Salamandridae; genus Pleurodeles; species Pleurodeles waltl. Next base: position 826,725,490 of record NC_090442.1, on the reverse strand, counting down.
ACCAAACACCAAATTAGGCCCTTAATTTACTGCCTTTTTGAGCATTGTCTTCATTTTTAAGGCACTCTTGAATACCTTTTTGCTGGCTTGAGTCTAGAATGAGAAAAAAAACTTTCCTCGTTTTAAAGAACTTTACTTCCGATAGGAATACCCCTGTGCGGATAGACGCATACTCATTTAAAAATGCTACATATTGCCAGTCGGGCCTCACAGCGCTAATAAGGGATGGGGCGGGGTGGGTGCAATGAAGGGGGCGGGGAATCCATTTAATTACTAAAAAAAAAGAAATTAAACTTATCTTCTCCACTGCAGCGCCGCTCCTCTTGCTCCTGTGGGCTGCAGGCAGGCACAGGCTCCCAGCCTGCTCTGAGCAGCCTCAAGATTGGCTGGGAGCGCCCAGCCAGGGCGCACTGGGGCAGGCTGGGAGCCTGTGCAGGCTTTCTCCAGCCCGGCAACTGTGTTGCCGGGCTGGAGAGAGCATACTGTCAATGTGTGTTTGTCCAGCCCGAGACGGCCGGCCAAACATACATGCGGAGTGAGCACTCCCCCTCGCTGCTTGTCACCCCTATGGCCCTGCCCCTTTCAGAACGAAAGGATAATAAACAAAGTTTATTACCCTTTTGTTCTGAAAGGTTTGCAGCTTCTGCTGCTGGCAGGGGGGCGACGCTCCTCCGTCCTAACGGAGGAGGCGCCCCTGCATATTGCAGAATGCAAAAGTTCGAGAAATGTTTTGTCACACGAACTTCAGGAATTTCACTTGCATAATTAAAATCTCTCCAGGCCTATTCAAGAGATTTTGCTCCACCTCAGCTTGTGAAACTTTTAGTGCAAATGCACAGCTAGCATTAGTGTAGCAGGTTCAGTGGCACCAGGTCCCAAAGTCTTTAAGGACTTTCTGCAGCCCAATTATGGCTTACTATTACTACCCTGCCTGTACCCAGCAGAGCATTTTCCTTGCACTAGGACTCATAGTTCTTTTGCAGCACCACTGACTTTCAGGTGTCATGAAAGCTCGAGTAGAGTACATTACGCCTCTGATCGTTTTTTCTACCCCTACTCTCTTATCTAGTTCCTCACAACAGGTTTCCAGTGTCATTGAACTATTACTCTGGTATACATATCTCCAGAGAAATTGTAAAAAGAATGAGATTTATAATTTTTAATAACTGAGTCTTAGAGGGTAATTTCACTTATTTAATAAAGTGCACATATTAAATGTCTTATTCAGCCCCGGTTCAAGCTTTGCAGAGGAGGAATTAAAACCATCATATTCATCACAAGACCACAGGGCCCATCATCCAGTTTCTTGAATCTTCATTACTTGATGGTAGTATAGTGATTGCACGCATATTGCTGTGAAAGGCAATGTTAGATAGGCCCTTATCTTCATCCTAAATAAAGATGTGATCGTGTACTTGAACGGTAGAGGTAACTAAATATTACACTTGTTGTCATTTTAATATTAACTAATATGACAGGATCCGCCTCCTTAAGAATCGTGAATGTTTGTATGTAATCACAATGTAATCTTAGCATACTTCACAGGAGTAAGTAAATTGGCCATTGAAGAGAAGTTTCAGAATACAGCTTTAAACATGTCAAAACACAGAATTGCCTTTGACATGTTAACATAGGATTTATTTCAGCTCACAGTCCCCATTTTACATCTCTTTGGTGCCATGAATGACGTTATCTTTAGTTTTCAAATGTTCTTACTGAGAAATCTTGCATTGGCAAATTGTTTCGCCACGAATATTTGTTTTTCTGGAAGTTTGTGGGTTGGGATAAGCTGCGGCGTTATTTCCTGTACGTGAAGAGCAAAAACGATACCGTTATGGCACCGGGCTGGTATTTTGTAGTCTGAAAGGCTGTGACGACACACGAGGTGATCGAGGTGACGGTAGAAGCCTATGAAGTATCATCTTTGACACGCGCCCAATTTCAAACAATTAAAATGGGTCCCTAGCCCTGCAGTTAACATACTTTTGTCCATCATTTTCCGTATCTGCCACAGGAGGTGACAAAAGTACAAGGTTGCTGGCAGCTGATGGATCCCTTTGTCAGCGCATTCCCCGCATGCCTTTGTTCCTGCAGTCACCCAAAACTACATTACACACTAGTCGAAATACCACAACATCATCCCCGCAGCATATTTCTACAATCCAGCAGTAATTCATATTTTTGCGCATTTTCACATAATTAGCTTACATTTCGCAATGCAACAGTAATGCCCTTTTTGCCTAGCGTTGACAATGAAACAACATTGCACGTGTTTCCTAAATATCCACAATGACGCTGTAAATTCTCACTTTTGGCAAGTCCCAGAATGCTCCAGAAAACAGAGGTCCTCATTTAGACTTTGGCCGAAGGGATATTCCATCACAGATGTAGCAAGTATCCCGCCTGTCGTATGGCTCATTGTAGCCTATGACATTTGTTAAATGGCAGACCGTAAACACATGATGTTTTAATAGAATATCCCATCCTCCTAACTCTAAATAAGACCCAGAGTTTTAAGACATTGTTACTGAAGAAGGGGTAGATTTATGCACACAAAGACAGTGGCACACAAAGGCTCACAGGAAGGCACTGGATACACAATAAAATGGAAGACACTCAGACCCTGTAACACACAGGGGGCACCTGCACAGGTACACACACGTATGGGTACAGTGATAGAGGTGTAATGCTGTACAACTCATAATAAAGACTGCTGTCAGGTATGCCCCCATTAGCTTTCCTGTTTTATGTTAATAGGCCTCTTAATATTGGAGTTCAGCTATTTCTGCATGATCTCAATTAATGCGACAAAGGAGAACGAGGCACAAGGATACAATTTACCGGATTCTTAATTACATTCGAAAATCTCCTCGTGGGTATTCCCCACCTCCCATGTGTGTGGATTTCTGACTTTGGAGTTCACTAAACTTTTAGAGGTTGCATATGGTATCTTGTGTCCAGTAACTTTTCATGTCTAATCCCGAAAAATGCGTACATTACTTTTTCACATGGAAAACATAGATGTGACAGAAAGTGAGAGACCACATGCTTGTTAACGTTTCTATTTTTTGTCCCCAGGTGATGTATTTTCCCTAGGTGAGAAATCACTTCAACTAACCTGCCAATGTTTAGGTGTCCGCTTTGCCTTTCCACCAAAAGGATTTACTTCCACTTCTCAGAGGAGTAAAACTCCAACCATTTTCGGGGGAAAACAAACAAGTTTCGAACACCCACGGATGAGTAGGTTTGGGGTGTTCATAAACTTCCAAGATATTACTAACCTGTTCCATGTACTCCTCTCCCACAGGAGGAGATTTATTCACAAGGAATCAATCCTCTGTGTGAATAAATCGGTTTACGAGTTTACACATTTGTACTGGTAGAATTCATTTACAAGTCTTTCTGGGTGGTTAGTTAACATTTATCATTTTGCAAACCTATTTTATTTTTTTATTTTGTGGATTGCTCATTTCCCCCTTTCTGTTGTGGACTTCTCTTTCACTATCTCCATGTCTTTCTCTCACACACACATTCTCTTTCTGGCCCCGTTTTTAGGTCGAGCGTACAGCGCTTTTCGACCTATTGTAAGTGTTCAGTGGGCTTTTAACCACACCCATCTCATGCCCGTCACTTTCAATCGTTCCTGGGCTTGCCTTTCAAAAATCCCTTGATGTCATTGGTAAATGCTTTACATTTGTCTTGCTTTGGGGAGGTTTTGTTACAGCCTTGCAGACTGACCCTGTGGCATGGATTATTGCACAATTGCCGATATACTTCAGTGCAGGCAAACTTTTTTTTTTTTAATCCCTCTCCTTTATGCACCATGGTGGCCATGGTAGTCACAGAGTGAACAGCGCACAACAGCACAAACTCCAGCTGCGGTACTGAAGCACTGGTCATATTGTTCACACTGTTACCTAATCAGAGTAATTTCTTTTGACTCTCCCCTTCATGCTCCATAGCTTTCAAAAACACTTGTAATTGATGTATGCTTTACGTAAAAAAACACAGAAATCCTCAAAGCTGCTCTCCCGACACAGTGGGAGAGCCAATACTACAATATTCACTGCACTCGGGAAACTCACCCCATAAAGCTGTGCAGGCCATTACTTTTAGAAAACATTTTTGCTCATAACTCAGCTGTGGTAGTCCCAGGACAATGGAACCACCACTAAAATGTTCACACCAATGTGCTCTTTCTTTCTACATGATCTCTGATTCACCACACTCGATTAGTGGGAACTCCAAAATAATACCCCCCACCATTGTGTCTTATCTGATAGAGACAACTAGCCACAGATTCCTTATCTTATAATTCTCCCCAAGCATCAGACTGGATCTGGACAGTTTTCCTCAGCAGTACCTCTGTGCTTCAGTAGAGGGTGTCGAGGAGCGAATCCACAGTGACGTCGTCCCCGGACTTGATGTCAGCGGAGTCCATATATTCCCTCCTCCGACGCGCTGAAGTCAGTTTCTTCTTTTCCATGCAGCAGCGTGGATCCGGAGTGCAGTATACCTCTGGCCTTTTGGCCTTTCACCCTGTTTTTTACGGGTATTTTTCGGGGTTTAAGCCTTGTGGTTCCTGGGCTCGATAGATGTTGGTCACGGGCCCACATTCAGTGCATTTGTGGTGTCTGGGCCACTCACAACGACCCAACGGTTGCAACGCCTGTTATTGGCTGAAGCCCAAGTCCTTGCGGGAGCGTCGGATGAAGCTCCTGGTGGTGCGGACGGAACAGTCATCTTCTCGGAGATGTCAGAGTCCATCTTCTTCATCGCGGTCCCAGGAACTCTTTAGAAGTCGTTCGGCTCCTGCGACATCCCATGGTCCATCGGCGTCCCCAGGTTAGTATTCCCAGGCAAAGTCACGGCTTCAATATCACAGCCCCTTCTCACTCCTGTGGAGTCTGTGCTTGAGTCGACCCCTTCCCTTCCGTGTTACCCTGGTGCTGGGGTGATTCTGTCGCAAATGCGGGACTACTACTCATCCCTGCATACTATTTTTGGGTCTTCCCCTCCCCCTGAAGCGCCTTCGGACCCTAAGAAGGTGGCGAGTGCTCAGATGGGGTCTCCACTGCCAGCTTTGTCCTCTGTGCCCGTTCAGCCTCTCAACTTCAACTCCAGAGTCGGATCGGCACCGATGCACGGCCTCTCATAACCTCCATCGCATGTGCCTGACCCTGTTATCCCGACATCGGAGGCTTCCTCGTCTCAACATTGGCCAACGTCGACACTGACACTGGGAGCGGCGTCCTTAGATTTGGATGTTGGTACACGGTTTGGCTCTTCTTGAGCCTCCTTTGGAAGTTCTTACACATCCTCAGCCTCCTTTTTCAGGCACCATTCCATTCTCTTCATCAGATTGGGTGCTTGACTTAGCCAATGTGAGTGGCCTTGATTCCTCACCGGCTTCCAGCCTACTCTCATCACCTGGTTTGGCTACTGAGGCAAGTATTGCTTTTTCAGACATGTTGAGAGGAGTGGCTGATGTGTGGCAATTACAGCTTCCTGTTGTGCAGTTATTAACCGATCCGTTACAGGATTTACATCCTTATCAGTCTTCTACTGAACCGATCCTTCCGCATTGTGAGGCTCTTTATGACATCCTTTTGGGTGTTTGGAACCAGCCTGTTTCTGGTCCCCCTGTGGAATGTGCTATCTCTCACAGACACCAGCTTTCAGAGGAAGATCTGATACGCCACCCTACCACTCAGAGTTTTTTGGTACATACTTCTTTGGCTACACATGATGTATCGCAAATCACTCCTACCCTGCCACAGCGGGAAGGCAGACAGTTAGATGCTGCTGGCAGATGGATGTTCGCATCCTCTAGTGCTGCCCTACATTCCACTAATACCTCCTGTGTGCTGGCTCGTTTCTTCCATGTTCTATGGGATTCCATAGAGCATTTGTTACCTACTCTCTCTGAGGACGCTCGCACTGCCCTTCTGCCCTTGACAAGGGGTGGTCAGCTAGCTGCCAGGCTTACGGTTTGAGCTGGGATGGATACCACTGATTCCGTTGGTCAGTTAATGGCCACATTAATTGCAATGCGATGAGGGGCTTGGTTAACTCCTTCTAATGTTTTGGTTCCAGTGAGGGATTCTTATGCTGTTTGACGGCAAATCTCTTTTTGGTGCACATGGAGATTCCGCCTTGCCCTACTTTAGAGATTCTCATAGTGGGTACTAATGTTCTGTCTTCCTCTGAACCCAATCACCTACTCAGTTGCATGCTGTTTAGATTTCCAAGTTCCTTGCAGGTGTGGGGTTTTTTCTTGCACACCCTTTCCTGTTATGTTGTTCCTTACAGTTGCCATAGTCCTCTGAATTCCCGTTAGCTCCAGGGAAAAAAGCATTGGTCTGTGGTGTATTTTTTCCACTTGCAAGGTAGTGCTGCACACCCTTTACGTCTGCGGCATATCGCCGTGTAGAGCGGCAGCTCTACTTCTGAGGCATGGCCATGTCCCCTTCTTATCTTTGGACTTTCCACAGTTCTAGGTATACTCCTTATATTTTGGTATTTTCTTACCACTTATAGTGGTTCTCTTTTTGTTGTACTTTAAGACCAAATCTGCCTCTTCTTCATTTTCCATTTAGGCAGCTCGCCGATCATCTCTGTTTGATAGAGATTTAATTTGACCATTGCTCTTTTGAGCTTTTTGGTGTAAGCTATTGCTACATGTTCCTCCTTCTGATTCCCAAGTACGGATCTTTACTTGTACTCCTACTGGAGCAACTTATTTCCAAAATTATTAATGCTTGCTGTCCGTTGGCAAAATCCTACCATCCTTCTTCTACAGAAGATTTTTTCCCCCCATATTTTCCATGGGATTTATAATAGAACTTGTCTAAATTTCTCTTTCAGCTTTCCCATTCTGCTTGTCTTTCTCTGCTACTGCAGAACCACAATGGTGACTTTGAAGGTTTCCACTACCTTCCTCCTCTCTTGATGGGTGACTGTATGTCACATGCCTCAGGTTTTTGCACACAAAAAACTGAAAGGACACATATCATCAATTTACTTGCTTAGCCTATATTGAGTGTCCACTGACCTAGTCCCTTGAGGACATTACTTGGGATACAAGTCCCACTGTGGCAGTTTCATCACAGTCTCCATCCCTCACACAGGATGTTGTTGGTTCTGCTCAAGATCTGCCTCTTCAAGCGGCCTCATCTTTTATATTTTCTACCTATACTGCGGAATACGATATTGATTCGGCTGTTATTTTGGCGGGATTCTTTAACATTTTCCATCACTGTTCATTGCTCATAACTCAGCCTGTGGTAGTTCTGGGACAATGGGACCACCTTCAAAACGTTCACAATAATGTGCTCTTTCTGTCTAAATCATCTCTGGGTCCCCACACTAGGTTAGTGGGGGCCACAAAATAATAACTCCTCCCACCATTCAGTCTCTTTTTTAAGTGCTCTCATGGTTGTAACTTTTGTTTTACAGCTGGAAGTATTTTGTGTTTTAAAGCATTGTTTGTAATTTCATTGCAGTAGGTCTGCTAGCCCTAAAAATGTGTAATGGGCTATGCCTACTAGGGGCTAAATATGTGGTTAACAGTGCATTACTTTCTGACATTTTTTTTTCATGTGGTTATGCCTTCTAGGGGCTAACTATATTTTTACATGACCATGTTTCCTACAAATGCTATTTTTATTGTAGTGTTCTCTAGGTACTGTCCTGAGCATTACAGTCCAATGCCATAAGTTCATTTCTGATAAATGTTTTTATTGGGTTTACATGATAATTGTATACGTTTTATTAATCTCTCCTTATTGCAGTTTTGACCATGATTCATAACATCCTTATTACACTACGATTGTTTGAACACTTTTTATATGTTTGGGATACCCTTCTAGTTTATTTTTCTCATTACTCCTCCGTGACTGTCTTGTTTCTTTTTTGGGGGAATTGTGTTAGCCAGCCAGCAACTCTGATGGTGGGGTGGGGTGGTGAAAGTTGTATTCTATTGGAATTAGCATGGCAGATTTAAATTAGGATGATTAATGTCAACATTTTCATTTTTGGCTGCAGATAAAAAAGAAGGTGAATTGAATTGCTTTTGTCATATGCAGGGCCACTGGAATTATATGGCAGGAAAACACCACATTAGAAGTCAGGGTTCACTAATTTATGTGGCAAGAAAAGTCCAGTTATGAATTTACAGCACCAACAGCTCTATATTAAGCAAATGTGAGAACTATTACAGTGTAAATGCTTGTTTTTAATTGCTCTCCCAAATTGTTTATTTTGCTGACATTATTTTATTAAATCTTCCTTCTATTCTTTCTTTTTCTTGGGAGGAAATTGTCCCTGTGGCCCTGTCTTTCACCGTGTTCACCTCTTTCACATCTTTGCATTTTCTTTGTCCTTTCTTCAAATGTGCTTTGTTTCTCACATACCTTCTTTCCAGTTATTCATCTTTTCCTCACTCTCTTCCCCTCACCCTCCCCTAAAGCGCTCTATATATGTTTATCTACTCATATTCCCTTGCGTCTTTTTCTGTATTCTTCTAACACACACTCTTGCTTTCTCTTACAACCTTGACCGACTCCTGCCTCTCACCTTCACATAAATTATTTCTGTTTGACTCTCCCATTCTTATTGCTCTCACCCTCTAACCATCTTAGGACCTTCTTTCTCTCTCTCCCTTGTCTCACTCCAAGAATGCACCACTCATTCCATGGTTTTCTCCGTAACATTATTTCTTTCCTTGTTTGAACACTTTCTGTTCAGCACGCTACCCCTCCTCTTTTGAGCATTGAGCTTGATGGGCCTCTTTTCAACTGCGGGCAGAAGGAGCACATTGTTGCAGTTCAGGGAGGTCTGCGACTTCTCTTTACCCCTCATTCCTAGAGACCTTGCCTCATGGTCGTTCCTGTGTGGGATCCATCCAAGGTCTATTGATACGAGGGTCAGTAAAGCCATTGAGGCACACTGCAGCAGGGAATTCAGAAGTGTGGGGGAGGGGAGGCAGAACACTTAGATTTGAGTCTACTGCACTCAGTCAGCTGCACATGCACGAAATGGGGAGATCGGTGCACTTTAATTGGACCGGCTAGCCCGCTCTGAAAGAAAGCAAAGTGTGTGTTTGCACAGGGCCATCATGAAGTGTGCATGCACCTGGATACTGCAGCTACCCTTTACATATACTGAGAGGCTGCAGGGCCTGACCCTCAGCTATACATTTAAAGTTTCTGAAGGAAGCAGCTGGTGCAGGTGGCCTCTGCCACCTCTGGGCCCCAAAGCTTCAGCACTAGATGCACCATACCACGAATAGCTGTTCCTCTGGTGGAAAGAATTTGCACAAAAGGACAAACAGGGTAAATGATCTCTGACAAGCAGTAGCAGTATGTTCCCTCTAGACAGGCGAGCTAATAATAGAGGTTGCACATGCAAACCTTTTTCCACCTCGATTGCACCTACGTAAACCTTTTCTACTCCATTCTGTAGGGCTACACTTCTCACTGGAAAATCAAGCTTTAGTTTTCGTTGTCATCAGTCCTGGCAAGAGGTAGGTATTGTGATGCTGAATACTTAACTACGTTTGGCACACATTTCCGAAGTACTGCAACGAGAGTGTTCACGTGAATATTAACAGCCTGAAATAAAATATTGGCTTTTGTACCGCCAGCGGGGTCTGTGTGGGGAGCAGTGAGGATTGGCGAGGGTCTATACCAAATAATTATGCTTCAGCCTTGACATCAGTCATTCTTACAGCCTCATGCAGGGTCCTTGGCCTTGACATGCTCTGTAATTAGCATCATTCCATAGGCCTGGCCTCGGTTTTGCATTGCACAAGATAAGCCATTTGCACTCCTTCTGTGAACTGGGCGATTGACTGAGAATACAGCGCTGCCAGTAATTCATTATAACATTCCGGCTCCACAGTGCACATGTGCAGGGCCATTTCAAAAGGGGAACTAAGGGTCACAGGCTCAGTTCCTTGGACTGTCACTGCTCAGTGACATAAACCGAGGAGAGAAATGGAGCCTCCTCTCTGCAACATGTCAGTCAGTCGGCCATTAATTTAATTAAATCTTGGGTAAATAAAACATTAAAGGAAAGTACACTCTGCCGTAGATTACTTTTTCAGTAAAATAAAGTTTCTTAGTGGTCCCTCACTGTGAAAATAACCATATTTCACGGGAGCAGTCGCAACTGTGTTACTCCTTGCTTTAATTTAATAATCTCTTCACAGGAGGGTAGTGTGGAAAAGAGAAATCACTCACCAAGGGCTCCGCTAAGACTCAAGAATCATTTTAATTAGACTGCTGTTTTTTTTGTGCAGACTTCCCTTGACAAAATAGCCTGTGGGGAAAACAGTCCCATAATTTCCCATAAGACCATTACGTGACGCTCACTGGACTGATGTGTTTGAAATAACAGCCGTCTGACTCCAGCTCGAAGGTTGGGCCTGTCAGTTTGCACAAAAATAATTAAATTATGTTTAACAGGCATCCATGACCCCCAGAGGAACATGCGTGCCTTTCCTGCTCAGAATTCCGATACAGACGCCTGTTTCCCAGTAGGTAAACATGTTCGATCTGCTCATAACGGTAAGTAATTCGTATTTTCCTGAGAATATAAACATCCAGATTAACATTTGATTTATTTAAGGGGATTTTTTGATATCCAAGATATTACTCTATTGGTTCTCATTCTTCTGTAATACGGTAAAACACTAAAGCGCAAGATCTGATCTTCATCATAGTTTGCATTTTCAGTGCTTTTTACCGATAAAGATGCAAAGCAATGTTTTCGCTGTCTGTACCTTTAAAATCAGAACTGGAACACAAAAGAATAATGGACAGAATGCTGAAATATTTGAAACACTCACCCCCAGGTATGCCCAGACATGGGTCTCTTGCTTGCTGCGCCATTGGATTCAAGCTAGCCTGGCTGATGAGGGTAGATACTCTGAAACCGGTCCCAGGATGCTTGTTTCCGGTCCAGGGAGGACAAAGCTTGGCAGTTCGGGCTGGACTGTTCCCATGGGGAGCAGGGTCAGGACTAATTTGCATATGGCTGGGTCCAAACTGGGGTGATGAGGCAAGCAAAAAAACAATATATTAAACCTAGATCTGTGACTGGGGCTGAGTTTTTGAAAAGGTTCAACACTTTGTAACATATGTAAATGTTTGGCTTTTTGATCTACTGCCCCCAGAGAACAAATAATGACACAGAAGATAGATCAGAAAATAAGTTAGACAATATGCATATTTTCCTTTAAATCTTTCTTTCTTTTGAATATTATATCCCTTGCGTCTCCTGATGGTTAGGCAAAGCCCATACTTTCTGTTAAAAAAAAAATAACATAAAGAACAAATACAAATATTTCTCTTCTAGTGCCCACACTATCTCTAAACGGGAAATACTTCACAAAGAACCAATATGGAAACATCACACTTGTCTCACCATTTGCATCATTGGAGTGATGCAAAATGCCCACCCCCCTCCCCAGCAGAATCTGGTGAAGGGCCACTGAGGCATCATCATCTTCGGGCTACTCATAGGTCTTGATCAGAGTGGAGCCCCCCCCCATCAGGGTGGAGCCCTCTTGTGCCTGCGGAGGCCTATATTACGGCCCTGATCGACTACCCTCAAACACACACGTTCTCGTTCATTGGCTCTGTGACTGATGTTTGCTTCTCAGCTCGCTGCAGCATAGCGACGTCCTATCTGCTTCTCCGTCCCTTGTCTAGCTCCTTAAAAAACATTCTTACTCTGTTTACTTGTTAATTTCCAAAGTTGGCAAATGAGAAAAACATTGTGCTCCCAGCAGGCTCCCCCAGGGGAGGACGGCTAAAATAAATTGACAAGTGCGACAGTCTCAGACAGTCAACAATTATATAATTGATTACATGGTTAAGCATAATAAAGTAATCAAGTCAGTACAAACTGCTGCATCCAATTCCAGTTTAGATATCAAATGGGAGAGAAAGAACTAGGGTGGAGTGAAGTAAGGAGACAGTAATGGAACAAGATTAACAGATAGGAGAACAAACATTGACAAAGCGAATTGGTCTGGCTTTTTTGTTAGGGAAGTGTTTGGTAATAGTCGGGCCCCTCTCTCTCTCTGTTTGTCTGGTGCACCAATTGGTTATAGGAAATTAAAAAATGACAGAATCAGGAAAGATCTTGTGTTACAATAATTTGAAACTGGAAGTAGAGCCCTCTACTGAGCAAACTGAATAAGCACTGGTAATCTGTACCTCAAAAAAGTTTATTATGAAATGGATTTCAGAAGATGTGATTTGAATTGTTGGTGTTGAACATAAAAGGCACGTACAGAAAATCATAGCATAGTAAATTATTTTGTTCGAACTGCCATCAAATGTGACACCACCTCTGAAAATATGTATTATATTGTAGCATTACAAGAGCACTTTCTTACCTCTTACTGAGGCCTCACCGCCATCTTACATAAGCGACTGAGTTGGGACCTAAGTTTTCAATGCATGGATTAAATGGGATGTTGGATGCCCTTTCATCTAAAAGGTAGAGTTTCATGTTACGTGTGAACACCCACAAATTGTGATTCAAACTTATTGCCGTGGCCTGCGGCACCTCTCTATGCAAGAAGTGGTATGCAAGATGGAGCATGAGGAAAAGCGTTACAGACAAGGTATTCAAACTATTATAATTTGGGGTCTTGTGCCTTATATTTTAAGAGGTGCAGTGCCTTGTTGGTGGTCAGAATACAGGTGGATTCGAAAATTATTTGTAATGGGGCATAGTGGAAGCCCATCTCCAGGAGGCACTGTTTCGCCCCAGTTAATTACTTCATGGAGTTCACCCAGGAATGATGCAAGCCTGAATTCTGGAATAGCTTTTAAACCACAAGCAAGCCAACGTATAGAGCTCAGCCAAGAACAGTGGAGATGTAAACTGTGGAGACAGTGCTAAACCAGTAGTAAACCACTATAAGGAGTCCATCCTGGAGCGATAGGTGGCAAAAACATTAGAACCACTTGTACACAACCAGCAAGAAAGTGCTAGAGAACACAGTCACATTGATGGTCCAGCTTACTTGTAGAGTACTCCTCACATGTTGCTTGGGTAAACCCATTTAATGGCAGGGAAACAATTGCTGGCCCTAATGAATGTAATGGATCGGAATGGGAATTGCTAGTAGTGGTGATGTTGGGCACCAGGGACAGATGAGAAGTCCTTGAGTGAGGATGCAAGTCCCATAACTCAAGTGAGCATCCACTGTGGCCATTATCTAGAGGTATGAACTTTTGGGAGGTGAGGGAAAGGGTTTTGTTCCAGTTGGAAGTGTGCATAACATGGAAAACAAGAAGGAGGCTGCCCAAACAGAGTACAAGCTCCAGTATAAAATTTCAGTAAATTTATGAAAAATGGGCCATGACTATACCTCAGTGTGCACTGTCCTGTCATTAAGAAATATCGTTTTAAAAGCTTAGATATAATCTCATTGAGTTGTACATGAGTCAGATAGATCTAGTGCCAGAAACCAAGGGAGATTTATGAATTCTTTGGCCAGTTTTCCTGGATGCAAATTAGATCATAGGTAGGTTGACATTCTATTGATTTATGTTTAATGGCACTGGCAACACCTATTCTGTCTTTTGAGAGTAAATTACTTTGGCATTTATAATGGATGGCCAACAGTTTTGGCCCCAAACTAGGACTGGAACCTAGAATTTGGTTTTAGCTCTGAGGCCACCCACATCCAACCTCTCTATACTACTTTTAATCAAAAGGTGCCATGCCCCTTGTACATATTCTTTGTATTTTTGGCCATTGGAAGACGCAGATGTGTTCTGTACCTATGTAAGGGCGTCCACCCCTTTCCCATTGAGCTTTTCAGAAGGAGTCATTATTTGTGATTTACTGACCCTGCCTTTAGCTCCATAATACAAATCCCTCAGGGATCTCTTATTGTGGTTGATTTAAGTCAATTCCTCACTCTGACAATATGTGCTCATATGAATTCTCCAATCTCCTTATTTTACCAATATGCATTCGTTGCAGGGGGCCGCTTGGTCTGAAAGCCTGTCTATCCTTGACACTAATGCAACCCACTCAGTCTCTTCAGATTTAATATTTGGCAAACGTGGAATCACGGCCTAGAGCTTTAGTATACAATCCTTGTTCAAGATATTGAAAGGGCCTTCTGAGATGTAATTTGTTGTAAATAATTCAATGTATTCTTAGGGGTTAGTATAAGTATTTGGAGATGTCATTTGCCTTGAAATTGACCTTTTCTATTTTCGTCTCTGTGAATTTATTTTTCTCTTGTTGCTGGACCAGCACGGCTTGAATTTTCTTTTATATACGACCATGGTGTTTTTTTTATAATGCGTTCCGTTATCAAACAATGCCTTAATTCCTTAACTCTACCTTTCCATATTTCCTCTTCCTAGTTATTGACAAAAGGAGAACTCTTATCATCATCTCTACTACAATTATACACTGTAAAAATAGTTAGTCCTAATGGATTAGCCGTAACACCTTTGTCCATATTCATTTTATCTGGTTCTCCGTAGTTTGCCACCATTGTCAATTTTGTCCACCTAGATGGATTTTGATCCCGATCTGGCCCTTGCTTTTGTTGAACTTCCTTCTTTTGTAGCGTTTAACTTGTGCTTTGTCATGAGTAGCAGTTGGACCAAGTGCTATTCTTTGTTCATTTCACGAACTAGACACCATTAGTGCATTCTTAGTTGTTTTAGTTCCCTTTCTTTTACTTGATTAACTTTTAGTCTAGTTGTATTGCCCAGTGGACTCTCGGGTGTTCCTTCCCTGCTTCCACAGCCCTTTTCCCAATATCTTCATGTAGAGGCCAATGGGAAACAGCCTTTAGCACGACGGCCAAAACACGTGCTAGAGTTTGAATGCAGTGGTTACAGTGAATGCAACTTTACCATGCATCCCTTTACCACGCATGTCCTTACAGTGACATGCCCGAGGGAAAGCAGCACTGGACTTTAAAGTCCAACGCTTTCCCTACCATAGGGCAGCCTAGAGTTGGAATAGTAAATGACATCGCTCCAAAGTTCAACGCTTTCCCTCAGGCATGCTGCTGAAATGATATGCGTGGAAAAGTAATGCATGGTTAAGACCCATTCGCTGTAACAAATGCAGAGTAAAAGCATGCATGGTAGAGGCATGCATTGTGCTGACATACAAACGAGGCCAAACAAAATTTGCACCTGTCAATTGTTAACTTTAGCTTAAGCCTGTATCTCTAACTGCATAGCTGTGTAAGCGTTCTTTTTTTCTATATATCATTTTTAAATGATTATTCTTTCTCCCTGTTTATCCGATTATTCTTAGTTGAACTACATAGGAAGTTCGATTTGTTCCAAATAGAATGTCAGCTACCAGCTAGGGATAAGAGCAGTGGAATTCCTATTCGTTCTCGTTAACATTTGAATTCCGATTCCCAGTCTTCTTTAATGGTGCATAGTTTCCAGGGATAGAAATGTAGGCGGTGTCTCCCTGATGATTACCCTGGTGGGATAACAAAGCAGGCCTCATGGTGATCCTGGGTCTGTCGGATTAAAGAGTACACTCTTCCTTAAATGAAATGTCCTACTCCTTCTCACACTTACTGCATGCCTCAAATTGATGTGTTTGTTTTGGTTGGGTGATAGTATCTAAACCATTTTGGGAAATAACCGTTAAATCATAAAATGAGACTGTGTTAAAATACCTCCAAGGACCACAGTTTGAAAAGCAGCCATGGTGCACTGTGGTCTAGATCGCAATATGAAAATGTCAATTAACATTTTATTAGCATTTAAATAAGATCAGATACTATGTATGCGGGTGTAATTGTGCCTTGTAGCAGTTAGTCTTAGCTGCTCAATGTTTTTTTTAAATATGTAAAGTGAGATGAAAGAGCCATGCTTTCATTAAAATTGATACTCTGGTTGGGTACAAGTCTGTTTTAAAAACCTACATTTCTGTAAGCCTACCTGGCTGATCGGCTTTGATTCCTGGAAAGGTTTTTAATTGCAAATATAACTGGTCACCAGTGTCCCGTAGGGTAACATTGACTTTTCGATCTCAGAGCGTTCTCTATTGACACTCTTTGTTATTTTTTAAAAAGAATATAGGCCTTGATCCCCTTTATACATTTCTCGTCATTCTGGCTTCTGTTTTTTATTGATTAAATCATATTCATTTTCACAAATTAGTTTAGGAATTTTAACAGTTTTATTTATTTCTTAACTTTAATGTTGCTTTTGTGACTGTGCTTCATATAACACATACGTATTTCCTTCTTTATTGAGCAGATTTCAAATTAGTACTAAGTTAAAACATTATATACATTGACAAAAATACCTCATTATAAAGTCCATTCCGAATTCAATTGTTCATCATCAGACTAAACAGGGAAACCCTGTTAGTAAAGTGCAGGCGTAGCATGAGATCCTAATTAAACAAATAATCAGGGATCCTATGAAGTACTAGCATGCTATAAAATCCAGAAAAACCAATGAAGAAAAAGCGTTCGTTCCCGATCTAAAACAGCAAGCAATGATTGTGTAAATTTCACATTAGAAAGACAAATAACTGGGTCCAGAATGGCATCAATATTAATTATCAGAAATTTGGAAAAATACGGAGGTGCTATGACATCCCAGATCCCCAAAATATACCGTAATCCTAATTCCAAATAATCAAGAACATAACAAAGCGTAAGTATGTTATGAAATCACAAGTAAAAAAAAAAAGAAATTGGAAAATAAATATTCACCTCTAGACTAAAATAATAGTCACCAATTGTGCAAATTTCGCATCAGAACCGTCAAGAGACAAATAAATACGTAAAATATAGCCTCAAAATAAGATATCAAAATATACAAAATGCAAGGATGCTATAAATTCTCCAGTCCCAGAAGTATACAATTATCATACCTCGTAAATCACAGATATTAGGGATGAAAATAAAAGATCAAAAACATTTAAAAACAAAAACAAACATAAAAAAAAGCCAACTAAATACTCAGAACCGATGCCGTGTATAAAGTGCATACTTGCCAGTGTTGTGCAAAATTCCAGCATTAAAGTATTGTATTAGAAAGCAGGGCTTCACTCAAACTCGATTGATAATACTAGGGGAAAACTTAACTCACCATTACATCAAGGTAGTGCCAAGAGGCTTTAAATCTCTTTAAGCCCCCTACCCGGTTTGCATAGGCCTCCTCAAACTTCTTTGTTCTGCTCATTTTATTCAACCATTCATGATACAATGGATTCCTATGAATTTGCCACAATTGTAAGATCAAGGAGTGGACTATGGAAAATGCAATTGCCAAAAATATCTGTCCCCACTTCCCAATTGTATAGCACTGTCGCTGTTTGGAAAGCCCAAACAGTACCAATGAAGATTCCAAGTCTATACTGACAGAGGCCCCGACTGAAAGCGGAGAAGAGCTGCTGCCAAAAGTGTGCTAGCATGGGACAGGAGTAGAAAATATGAAGCCAAGCCCCATCATCCTGCTGAGTGTATCCAAAAGCTGCAATTCTCTACCGAAGGAAACATTCTATGGAGGGAAGCATCAGAATAATAGGCCATCTATTGGGATAGGAACGACATCCTTTTGAAGTTTGCCACCCTTAAAGCCTGATGGCCCACTAGTGATATAGGGGCAGATTAATGGAAAATGGCGCTGCACTGAGTGCAGTGCCACTTTCCCTGCACCCCTTAGCAACCCCCTACTGCCACCATGTGTGCGCCGTATTTAAACTAAGGTGAACCATGGCGCAGGGTAGGGGGCAGTAGAGTCATTTTCAATTAATCTATTGATGTACTCTGCAGGAGTAGTGCCAAAGTGTTGGTGCTACTCCTGCAGAGTACATAGGGGTCCATTCTAAAGAATAGAAGCCCCCTTTAAACACCTGTTCTTGAGCAGGCGTTGAAAGTGCTGCAATAAATGGTGCAAGGAAATCCCATAGATTTCCTTGCACCATTTTACCAACTCCCCTAATGGGGGAACGTCCCCTTTGCATACATTATGCCTGGCGCAAGCATAATGTGGCGCAAAGGGTTACAGGGTGGCGCAATGCATGCATTGCACCACCCTGTAAATACGGTGCAGGGATTTTGGCATTGTTGGGTTACATTTACGTCAAAATAAATGACGTTAATGGGGCGCAGGGTGGCGATAGGGGCCTATATATATGCCCCATAGTCTGTGTAGGAAGTTGGCTCTGTATATACTATTTCAAAGTAAGAAGTAGTGTGCACAGAGTCCAAGGGTTCCCCTTAGAGGTGAGATAGTGGCAAAAGTAGATAATTCTAATGCTCTATTTTGTGGTAGTGTGGTCGAGCAGTAGGCTTATCAGAGGGTAGTGTTAAGCATTTGTTGTACACACACAGGCAATAAATGAGGAACACACACTCAAAGACTTACTCCAGGCCAATAGGTTTTTATATTGAAAAATATATTTTCTTAGTTTATTTTAAGAACCACAGGTTGAAGATTTACAGTTAATACTTTAAATGTAAGGTACTTCACTTAGATACTTTAGGGACTTTGAATGAAAGCAATATCTCATACAGTCTTTGTAAAAATGGCAATAAGCTATTTTCAAAGGGGACACAGTGCAAAAATCAACAGTTCCTGGAGGAGGTAAGTGAAGGTTAGTTTTGAAGGTAAGTAAAACACTTACAAGTCTCAAGTTTGGGGCATAGGCAGCCCACCGTTGGGGGTTCAAGGCAACCCCAAAGTTAGGCAGCCCACCATTGGGGGTTCAAGGCAACCCCAAAGTTACCACACCAGCAGCTCAGGGCCAGTCAGGTGCAGAGGTCACAGAAGTGCCCAAAACACCTAGGCGCCTATGGAGAACAGGGGTGCTCCGGTTCCAGTCTGCCAGCAGGTAAGTACTTGCGTCCTCGGGGGCAGCCCAGGGGGTTTTGTAGAGCACCGGGGGGGACACAAGAAGGCACAGAAGGTACACCCTCAGCGGCACAGGGGCAGCCGGGTGCAGTGTGCAAACAGGTGTCGTGTTTTAGATTGAAAACAATGGAGAGACCCAGGGGTCACTTCAATGATGCAGGCAGGCACAGGGGGGGCTCCTTGGGGCAGCCACCACCTGGACTAGGCAGAGGGTCACCTGGGGGTCGCTCTTCAACTGGAGTTCGGTTCCTTCAGGTCCTGGGGGCTGCGAGTGCAGTGTTGGTTCCACGTGTCGGGACCCTTGTTACAGGCAGTCGCGGTCAGGGGGAGCCTCTGGATTCTCTCTGTAGGCATTGCTGTGGGGGCTCAGAGGGGTCGTCTATGGTTACTCACGGGCTCACAGTCGACGGGGAGTCCTCCCTGAGGTGTTGGTTTTCTGCAAGTCGAGCCGGTGGCGTCGGGTGCAGAGTATGAAGTCTCACGATTCCGGCTGGAACCGTGAAGTCTTTAAAGTTGTTGAAAAGGTGCAAGTTTGTTGCAGATTGTTGAGCAGAGCCGCTGCTCACTGGAATTTCTTGGTCCTGGGGGTCAGGGCAGTCTTCTGAGACTTCAGAGGTCGCTGGTCCCTGTCTGATGCGTCGCTGGAGCAGGTTTTCGAAGTTGGAGACAGGCCGGTAGGGCTTGGGCAAAATCAGTTGTCA
Organism: Pleurodeles waltl; assembly: GCF_031143425.1. Classification (NCBI taxonomy): domain Eukaryota; kingdom Metazoa; phylum Chordata; class Amphibia; order Caudata; family Salamandridae; genus Pleurodeles; species Pleurodeles waltl. The sequence goes on along the minus strand of NC_090442.1, from coordinate 826,705,896 downwards.
TCCTCTTCCTTCTCTGCAGGCTTGTAGGTCAGCAGTCCTTCTTCTTTCTTCAGGTTGCAGGAATCTGATTTCCTGGGATCTGGGGAGCCCCTAAATACTGAATTTAGGGGTGTGTTTAGGTCTGGGAGGGCAGAAGCCAATGGCTACTGCCCTTGAGGGTGGCTACACCCTCTTTGTGCCTCCTCCCAGTGGGGAGGGGGGCACATCCTTAATCCTATTGGGGGAATCCTCCAAACTCAAGATGGAGGATTTCCCAAGGCAGGGGTCACCTCAGCTCAGGACACCATAGGGGCTGTCCTGACTGGTGCGTGACTCCTCCTTGTTTTTCTCATGATCTCCTCCAGGTTTGCCGCCAAAAGTGGGGGCAGTGGCCGGAGGGGAGGGCATCTCCACTAGCTGGGATGCCCTGGGGCACTGTAACAAAAGGGGTGAGCCATTGAGGCTCGCCGCCAGGTGTTACAGTTCCTGCAGGGGGAGGTGAGAAGCACCTCCACCCAGTACAGGCTTTGTTCCTGGCTACAGAGTGGCAAAGGCACTCTCCCCATGTGGCCAGCAACATGTCTGGTGTGTGGCAGGCTGGTAGCGACTGGTCAGCCTACACTAGAAGTTGGGTATGTTTTCAGGGGGCATCTTTGGGTGTATTTTACAATACATTGCACACTGGCATCAGTGTGCATTTATTGTGCTGAGAAGTTTGATACCAAACTTCCCAGTTTTCAATGTAGCCATTATGGAACTGTGGAGTTTGTGTATGACAAACTCTCAGACCATATACTCTTATGGCTACCCTGCACTTACAATCTCTAAGGTTTTGCTTAGACACTGTAGGGGCATAGAGCTCATGCACTTATGCCCTCACCTGTGGTATATTGCACCCTGCCTTAGGGCTGTAAGGTCTGCTAGAGGGGTGACTTACCTATGCAACAGGCAGTGTGAGGTTGGCATGGCACTCTGAGGGGAGTGCCATGTCGACTTAGTCATTTTCTCCCCACCAGCACACACAAGCTGTGAGGCAGTGTGCATGTGCTGAGTGAGGGGTCCCTAGGGTGGCATAAGACATGCTGCATCCCTTAGAGACCTTCCCTGGCAGCAGGGCCCTTGGTACCAGGGGTACCAGTTACAAGGGACTTACGTGAGTGCCTTATTTGTGCCAATTGTGGAGACAAAAAGTACAGTTTAGGGAAAGAACACTGGTGCTGGGGCCTGGTTAGCAGGGTCCCACCACACTTTAAAATCATAACTTAGCATCAGCAAAAGCAAATAATTAGGGGGTAACCATGCCAAGGAGGCATTTCCTTACAGTATGTTAATCCTCCTCCAAAAGGCGACACTGAGTGGCTTGCCAATTTTTCTCTAGAAAATTAGTCAGATGCTGCTGAGCCCCTTGGTTGCATAGAAGTCTATACCAATTGCTGATACCCAGAAGCTTAAACCTAAAAAACAAACGTAAGACTGAATGAGTATCTTTACTACCCTTCTGTTGATAGCTCAAAAGAAAATTGCTTACAGAAATCACAACATCGGGGACAGATCTCTTGCCATTTAATACATTTACCCCATAAGAGAAAGTCCCCCACCTCCTTAAATCTGCAAGAATTCCAATAACTAGCCTGAGTGGAAGAGTTTGGCAGACCAGCATAGCGGGCCTCCTGAAGTGTAACAAATATGCAACCTTCTGCGGTATTATTAGAAAAATATATGTTTCTCAACCGAACACTTAAATCCTTCAGTGGCTTATACCTGAATTTTTTCCGGGTTCCAGCTTCCTGCACCATTTTGCCCCCCCCAAAAAAAGTCAAACATCCCTTTTCCATCCAATGCTCTCGACAATAATTCTAAAAGGGCTGCCTCATAGTACGTCTGAATGTGGGGAAGAGCCATCCCACCCTGTGCCATATCCAAATGAAGTACAGGATATTTTACCCTGGGCCTTTCTATTCCAGACAAACTGTCTAATAAGAGAATCCTGATCCCTGAAGTAACTCTTGTTAATTTTGATGGGAATATTTGATAAAAGAAGCAAAAACAGTGGCAAAATAGACAGTTTAACAAGCCATACTCTACCAACTAGTGTTAACGGAAGAAACACCCATCTGTAGAGTAGCCCCTTGATCTTATGGAACATCGAAACAACTTCATTGAAAAAGCTGAGAGTAATTGTTTATTCCATATATGCCTAAATAATTTCAAAACAGTGTATTTCTTCAACATGTGGAAGCATTTCACATTAGCACTTCAGATTATACCATTGCACTGAGGTGTGCTTGTAGAACGGAGCTTTTCTAAACATGCACTGAGAAGCATTTCTGCTCCCATGCTGATGACAATGCTATTATTGAACTAAGTGGCAAGTCAGTTGTCATGTGTATCTACACGTGTCCTAGATTTTTATTTTAGATTGAATAACATCATAGTCTATTCAGTGAAACACAAGCAAACTCTTTCTACCTGGCACATCCTGAACTCACATTTCTGAATGTGCTCTTATATGTGATAAAGAACAAATAGAAGGCTCAGTGAAATAGGTATTTGCCTAGGATCACACAATTTGTTCAAGCGGGGAAGCTGGGATTCAATCATGCAGCTTCTAGATGGATATTTCTTTCTGACATCAAAGTTTAATGCTTTGTCCTTAAAACAGAGGAGATTGAAGCTTTGTGTGACAGATAAAATATGCATTTTTATTTTTGGCAGTTTTGTGCAGCCTGTGACTTGCTCAAGGCCCTAAGAGTGCTTCACAATTTTACACCTTTTTTTGACACAAGGAGATTTCCCAGGGTTCACAGGATGCTGAGCTGAGGTCAGGATTGAACCTTGTTCCCCAAGTTAAATGAACAAAGACACAAAAGAGGGTCAGGAGTTATTTTAATACCACCAAGTACTTACTCCCAATTATAACACAAAACCTTTAGAAAAAAAGAAGTGAGGAAAGTATTAACTGTCATCTGAACCACCAGCAGATGTCTTGGAGCCCCAACACAATGCTTCCTGGCAAGAGATGCTGAGTCGAGGTTCACGAGTCCTGGTTTAAAATAAAAGAAAATCTAGTACTTATGTTTAGCAGAGCGAATGACTAGATAATAAGTCCTGCTGAAAGCCTTTACATGTACTAATGGGTAATAGGCTGAAACATGTAGACCCCACTCTCTTAGATTTGGATTGAAGATTCCCCCCATTCACCTTTTTAATTGTATCCTTTAGGGATGCAATAAAGTAGCCTAGGTTTCTCCTAGATGTAGTTTTACTACAACTCTTTTATTCTTGCACTCTGCACCATCATGCACTCCATTGCCCACATAGGAATTACCTGTCCTAAGAGCTCCTCTCCTTTAAGAGAGTCATCTGTGAGGGAGTTGTAGCCAACACCATAAACCTTGTTTACGGTGTGATGAGGAACCCTATGATGAAGCATGCCATCGAAGGGTGGGTGTGGGTTTCCTTCCTAACAGAAACCTGCAATTGAAACAGGGCTACACTGTCCAAGTTGGCACCATCCTGCCAGTTTGTGAATAAGACCACAAGTACCTTGTGTGTTTTGTGTTTCCATGTTACGATGGCCACTAAGCTCCACTGCCTCCTGTGAAAGCTCCGCTCATTTTGGGATCGAAGTTCCAAGAGGACTGTGAATTGAGCCAGGTGCCTGGGTGTTTGAGCTCGGGGAGCACGGCAGGCCACTGCTTTTCATAGTTTGCAGCCATGGCCATGAAAAAGACCACTTGCAATGTTTTTCTGCAGCGTCAGGACACAGAGGAAGGATAGAGTGAGACAAGATATGGAGACTCCTAGGCTCACCTGCTCACAGATAAAGTGCCTTAATGATTTCCCCTCAAAAAGATGTAAGGCTTTCAGATTGATAGCTGCTGTGGAAAATAAGGTATCCATCTATGTTAGTAAATCATGCATGATTGCTTTCTCCTTTAACCAGAGAGGCCACAGAGAGAAGTAACATTGCCACTCGGCCACACAGAGACAGCTCAGGACATACAGCTTAAAGGACAACTGCACTGGCCTTCTGATAGGCAAGAACATGTGTTTCCTCAGACCTTGGAAGTGGACCTGGAGTATTGCCCAAGACAGACTTGTGCACTTGGGTGCAAAATGAAGCTACACAATGAGATTGCTGGAATAGAGCAGGATTTGTGGAAATGGTCTTGGGCATGTAGCAATGCGGAGCAAAGTCAATGTCATGCCTTGTCATAAACCTGACCTGTGACCCATAACAGCCAGGTAGAGCTGTGCTCGTTTTGGCCTAAGATGAATATTAGTGGCCAACTATTGGAAACCCATGGTCTCCACTTCCCTGTGAAAGATTCAAACATTTGAAAATTATTGGCATACAACTGAGATGTTGTGATACATTCCTGTGAAAAGGGGCTCTGTTAGAGTTGGTCAGTCAGGGAGTGACGTATGGCATGTACTGAAATGATACATAGAACCAGGTACACAGTTAGGAATATCACACCGTTGCATATCGTTCTGCCTGGGATTCTACCTACACGGGACATCAGATAAAGATGTCATCAAGAATGTAGTTAAAATGTTCACTGGCAAAAGGTTGAACATGAGAACAAGGATAAGCAAACTACATGAAACCACTGATAGCTTAAGACAAGAATGGAACTTACTGTGGATATCTAGGCAAAACAAATGTCACTTCCTAGGACTACCTGGGAGGGCAAAGGACCTATCAGTAGAATTGCTGTCAGAGAAATGGTTATTTGCTGTTCTTAGATTTTTTACACCCCAGCCTGGAATGCTGCAAAGGGCCATTATCATTCACTTCCTGAAATATTGAACAGCATTCCTTCATGTATGAAAAATTGCATTTATGTTATTCAACAACAATACTGATCCTTCAAGGATGCCTTCATTTTTCTAAACATTACTTTGTTCAATTTTTATGTAAGTGTAAAACATTCTCACATTCTTACATATAAGCTATGATACATATGTGATACACATATGATTGCATCAGCCAATATGTGTGTGCTGATTACCAGAAGGCTATTCGTAATAGATCATGTGTTCATATAATTCAGAAGATGATCACTTTCTAACTACTATTCACTAAACAGAACATATTTTCAATTAAATAAGGCAGTCAGTAATCAAACCATAGAACATAAGTCTGCAAAGGACAAATCATAAGCATAGATCCTCATACCTCCAGTGATGCAGGGTAGCACAGAATTATTTAGTCTTCTACATCCGTGAAAGCTGTAAGGACTTCTGTCCACAATTCTGCTACAGGTTTCCTATGGACCCCTTGAAGCCCGAATGGCAGTTCCCTCTGCCATTTATCAAACCTCCAGTGCCCTCTTCCATTTACTATGATGTGGCCCATCTGGGGAACACCAATGTTGTGTTTCAAGCAATATTTAGGGACAAATTAAGGAATCTCTTGCCTACCTTATTTTCTCTCTGGCATGGATAGGTACTTAGTACACAAATCTCTGGCATTTGAAGGTCACGCCTATTCAATGTGTGCTTCATTCCCCTCCACCGCCTAAGTCCAAAACTGTGCTACAATGGGGCAACTCCATACCAAGTTTTGTAAAGTCAGGGTCAGCTGGACTGCAGTGTGGGGAGTACAAGGTGTCTATCTGCATCAGGATGTTTAGCCTGTGTAGAGTGAGATATGTGTGGTGCAAATAATTGAATTGTGGTTTTTTTTAAGCAAGTATTTTGTCAGATCTTATGTAACCTCTATAGGGCCTGCTCACATTCCTTACCTCTAAATGTTCCACCCAGGGCAGATTCCCATCTGACTTGCAGTACTGGTAATTTGTCTGTCAACATGAACAAGAGAGTATGATAGATCCAGGAAACACGTCTGCAGCCACTGCCAAACGTCAGCAGTGCTTGTAATAGATCATGCATTAAAGGTTCTGCCAAAACCCCTGCCCAGAGGCAGGACATCAACAGCATCAACATGTGTCAGGAATTCTGCCTGGAGCCGGCCCACTTATCTGATCATCCAGAGTTCATACTGCATCTTCGAGTAGCAGTCTCCCTCAATTTCAAGTCCTTCGGCAGTCCACCCGCTCTGCATTCCATAAAGAATCCCTCTCCAGGTGTGAGTATGCTAGTGGCAGGGCAGGTGCATACAACAGTTGTTGTCAAGTCTTATAAATCACTGAGTTCTAACAGCAGAGAGTCAAAGAAAAATGATCAGTGTGCTCCACTGGTCTCAACAACATTCCTAACAGCACAACGTGTGCCCCCTTGCAGCATGAGACTCCTATATCAGCTGTACAAAGTTCAACCAACCACTTATTCAACCACTGTAGTTGAGTCGATTTGAAATATGACTCAAAACCAGGTACCTCTAGGTCTCCCTTGCATTGGGTGCTACAGGACTTCCAATGAAACACAGTGCCATCCGCTGTCCCAAATCAGGTCGAGCAGTAAGGTATTCAGCTTCCTAAATCTGCTCAGTGATATCTAAACAGACAAGTTGATGAAGTAGTATTGAACCCACAGCAAGATTAACATTTTAGACAGTGCAATTCTGCCCATGATTGGCAGTTTAAGGGACCAACAGAATTTCATGTTACCCCTTTGTGCTCGCAAAACAGTTCCTAGATTCCCATACCTCATGTCCCAGATATTTGAGAACTCATGACTCTCATTTAATGCTGTTTTGGTAGTCAATTTTTAGAGGACCCCACAATTATTGGACATCAGGGAAGCACGGGACTTGCTCCAATTAGTGTGTTGGCCAAAGACCTTCCCCAGATCATTCATGAGCTCAACACTCTTGTTAATTCCCATTCCTGCATCTCAGAGATACAACAGCATATCATCTGCATATAGTGAAATTACGTGCTCAGAATCCCAAAGAGGGCTAACTGTTCCTTTTCCGTACATCTTTGCCACACACACATGCAAGGGCTCAACTGCCCACGCGAATAACATTGAAGTGAGACTGCAACCCTCGCACATCCACCTATATGCCCCAAATGCCTCAGAAATATACAGTCCCGTCTACATCCTCGCCCAAGCATCAGCTTTTCAAGGATGCCTTCATGAGTTTGGTTTAGGAATAAGGAATGTATTTCCTGCCAGAGATAAGGTGCTAACACACAATCCACTACCACTCTTCCCGTCTCCAGGCAAGCTGGTGGACTGGTTAGACCCTCTGGGTGCCCCAGCACCCCTCGGGAAAAGGGGAACCTTGAGATAGGAGACATAGAATAAATGGTCATCATCCAATTGACAATCTAGAGAGGAGATGGAGCCTACACCAGAAAGAGTGGTGGTTAACAAAGAGGGAAATCTGTTCCTTGGTCAGTATTATCAGTACCATAAACAGATTGCGCTCCTATTAGGCTTTGACAGGTGAGGAGGTAGGAAAGCATGTGTCTTATACCGGAATGTTATGGATATTAGACATACCACTAATAATGTAATAACATTAACCACTGTTCCTGGGGTATGTCGGAGCTCTGCAGTAGTTTAGTTTATCTTAAAGGCATCAGGAAGTTGTATCTGATGAACCGTCAGTATTTGTTTAGAGCTAAGGCAGCAGAGTTAGGCATGGAATGATGACTGTATGATTGAGCTCAATTCCTTTGGTCGCTATGACTGGTAGAGTGCTTATTATGACCTGGGATGTAAGCAGACTGAATAAATATAAGAAAGGCTACAGGGTACTCACATTCCGAAAGCACCAGAATATAAGCATATCTTTCCTTCAATCTCCTGTTTTGAGCTGCTTACTCATCCTACTCTAGACGTGTTGTAGTGTGGATTGGTATTGCCATTCTTTTAGAAACATCTCAGGAACATAAGATCCATGGGGTGCTTTGTGCTAGTGCAGTGCACTTCAGATGAGTAAGAGATAGGCCTCCTTAAGGCATATGCATCCAATTTTAACAAGCCTCCCACCCAACTCACAGTGGATGCACAATTACCTGGTACGAATGAAACTAATGCAGTTAATTTTGAAATATGAGGTGCTAGATAGCCTATTGACAACATAAGTGTTTCTGTCCACACTGGAACATATGAAACAATGTAAAAGTCTTGGATGGGATGTATTCCCAACAGAGTTGTGTCAGACATACTCTGGAATACTACTGAGAAACTGTTAAACATCTGCTATGAATCAGTTGAAAGAGGATGGCACCTGCAGTGGTGCTAAAGACAGGAAGTTCCAGAAGATTTTGAGTACATCCCAATGGGTGCTAAAATCCTTGGAGAGGCTTTAACATGATAATAATAACAGACACAGTTCATTCTGATCATTTGGGTTACATCTAGAGAAGCAATGCCATACATAACCTGCAACACTCACACATGTAAAACACTTCTAGTTATGACTGAAAGGGGCTATGCAATGGCCTCTCTCGATGTGAAGAAGACTATAGGACAAACTTTATTTTCAGGTATTTGAGAAGCTTAACTACAGCGTTAGTATTACGCCTTAACCATTGTTGCCACTACTTTTTGCTATGTAGGTGGAACCACTAGCCTGAATTCGGAGAATGCAAATTGAACAGCAGGTGATCTAAACAGGGGTTAATATTAATTGTCTCCCAGCCCCAGGGCTTATTGGTATTTTAAAAAGTCTTGTTCAGTTTGTCCCCAGTATGTTACAAAGTTTGAATGAATATGAAAAAATTGTCTGTGCTCCAAACTAATTTGACTAAATTCCACTCTTTCCTTCTAGTTTCCTGGGCACATAAACATGGAACTGTTTTCTCTTGACAAACCACTAATTTTAGTTATTTGGCTATCAGAGTGACTCACCACCATAAAGGCCAAATAGGTTGTCTGATGGATGGGATATTGGAATCTGTGGGATTTTGGAAGATAGAGTGGCAGTTGTTAAAATGGAAATCTTGACCTGATGGCTATATGTATTTCAGGGCAGTTTCTAGTTGATTCCGAAAAGTATCTAACAATAATTGGATTATCATTTATGTACAATGGCTTCTATCCCAGAGTCAAGTTGCTTACTTTAAAACTGCCTTAAAAGATAGGTGGGCTTGGAGTACCAGATAAGAAATCTTACTATCTGACTTCATAATTATATTATTTACCCAAATGCTTATCCAAGGCTTCCAGGAGAAGAGTGGATGATTGACATTTGCCATGGTGACAATGCACGTTTTGAGACCCAACAACCAAAGACAGAGGTTTGTCAGACATAATCTCCCTTATATCACAGATATAGAACTTGAAACATAAGCTATTCTGAAACGTGCACCAAGTATTCCCACTACCTCCTGGATTGATTGTTGTTCGACTGTTTTGCTTATGCAGGATCATCCCCAATCTTTTTGCCTCCTGCCTCCTATTTTTTCTGAGCTGTTGTTGTTGTCTTTTGAACTTTGAGCACTTTACCACTGTTAACCAGGGCTAAAGTGCATGTGCTCCCTATGCAAATTGTATTCTTGATTGGTTTATCCATGATTGGCATATTTGATTTACTAGTAAGTCCCTAGTAAAGTGCACTGGAGGTGCCCAGGGCCTGTAAGTCAAATGCTGCTAGTGGGCCTGCAGCACTGGTTGTGCCACCCACATAAGTAGCTCTGTAATCATGTCTCAGACCTGCCACTGTAGTGTCTGTGTGTGCAGTTTTAACTGTAAATTCGACTTGGCAAGTGTACCCACTTGCCAGGCCGTACCTTCCCTTTTCTTGCATGTAAGACACCCCTAAGGTAGGCCCTAGGTAGCCCCAAGGGCAGGGTGCAGTGTTTGGTTAAGGTAGGACATATAGTAATGTGTTTTATATGTCCTGACAGTGAAATATTGCTAAATTCGTTTTTCACTGTTGCAAGGCCTGTCCCTCTCATAGGTTAACATGGGGGCTACCTTTAAATCTGATTAAAGTGTAGAATCCCTTTGGGAGCGGATAGACATGTGGAGTTTGGGGTCTCTGAGCTCACAATTTAAAAATAGATCTTTTAGTAAAGTTGCTTTCAAGACTGTGTGTTTGAAAATGCCACTATTAGAAAGTGAGCATTTCCTTGCTTAAACCATTTCTGTGACTCTGCCTGTTTGTAGATTCCCTGTCTCAGTCAGTTTGACAGTTGGGCTGTTTGCACTTCTAACTAAACAGTGACACAAAGGGATTTTGGGTGTAGTCTGCAGTTCCTGATGAGCCATCTGTGCTATGAGGGAGGGCAGGAGTGGTCACTCACACCTGAAAGGGCTGTGCCTGCCACCACACAATGCAGTCTCCAACTCCCTGGTGTGTGTCTGGGGCCTGGCCTGGGCAAGGCAGGATTTTACAATCAAGAGAGACTTTGCTTTGAAGTAGGCCTACTTCAAAGGGGAAATGGGTATAAGAAGGGCACCCAAAACCACAGACTTTAGAACACTTCTGGAAACCAAGAGGAACCTCTGCCTGGAGAAGAGCTGAAGAGCTGAGGAAGAAGAGCTGCCCTGCCTGTGACTGTGCTTTGTGGAGCTATCCTGCAGTTGCTCCTTCTGACAGAGTATGAGGGCAAAGACTGGACTTTGCGTCCCTTCCATCTTGTGAAGATCTTCAAGGGCTTGAGTTAGAGCTTGCCTCCTGTTGTTTGAAGTCTCAGGGACAGCAAAGACTTCTTTCTGCCACCCCCTGGAGTCTCTGGAGAGACTCCTACTCTGCCAAGTGGTGCCCATCCAGTTCCTGGGACCCTGAAAGGAGAAGCTGTCAGCCCAAGAGTGAGAAATCCACGCACAGAACGCTGTGCGGGGAAAGGATCGATGTGACTTCGATCTGCTGCTGAAAAATCGACACACTGCTGGCTTTGCAGCTGAAAATCGACGCTCGCCCACAACGTGACCGGAAGATCGATGCACGGAGCTAGGGAAACGATACGCAGCATCTCTGATGGAGGCTAGTGAGATCGCAACCCGGGCTGCATGGTTTTCGGATCATCGTGCGGCTGGATTCCCGACACAAGTACCGCTGGGCGTGTAAAAACAATGCAAGGCCTGCCCGGACCCGAGAGTGCTGACCGGATCGATGCATCACTCTCCTGCGGAGAGAAGAAACGATGCGCACCGACCCAACGAAAGGAGAAACAAGGTAAGGTCTCGCGTGTGAGTGAAATCTATGCATCACAAGCCCTTTTTGATCACACTCGCCCGTGCTGGGTTATTTTTTATGCATTTTCACGCTAACAGTGTTAGTGTGTATTTAAAACTACATGAAGACTCTTTTTGCTTTTTAATTGATAACCTGACTTGTGTATTGGGGATTTTTGTTGTTTTGGTCTTGTTTTGTTTAGATAAGTATTTACTATTTTTCTAAACCTGTGTTGTGCCATTTTGTTGTGTTTTTATTAAGTTACTATGTGCATCGGTGCAAATACTTTACACCTAGCACTCTGAAGTTAAGCCTACTGCTCGTGCCAAGCTACCAAGGGGGTAAGTAGGGGTTAGCTAAGGGTGATTCTCTTTTACCCTGACTAGAGTGAGGGTCCTTGCTTGGACAGGGCGTAACCTGACTGCCAACCAAAGTCCCCATTTCTAACAATGGTCAGGAGGTATAGAGTATGGGAACAATGTAGTTAATACCATACAGGCCTCAGCAGATAATGTAGTATGGATATTAAACAGTGTTTTCTGAGGTTACACCCATGCCAGAAAAATAAAAGCATGCAGAACCGCACAGTGGCACTGAGCTTATCTCTGGCAAAGAGACATATTGTAGTTCATTGGAAACAAGATAGAGATCCAGAATTTGACTTATAGTCCAAGCATATGTAAGAGTTGTTTGGAATTTATGGTCCTACCATAAGTAAGAGTTGTTTGCATGCTGTTAGCAAAACTGTTAGCAGTGAAAATACTTTTGGTTGCGGTTCCAACAGACAATAAACTAACAGAAGACATGGAGTGTTATAGAGAAATGTATTGGAGCTTGTGTGGGTGCTCTTGGTGGATGCTACCCACTGTAGCTCTGTGATTTATGTAATCCGATGAAAATTGTAACTCTCTCTGCCAAACTTAATCTGCCTTTAGGGTGTTATTATTTAATCTCAATAAAACTTTAATTAAAATCATGAACATTCTCTCCCTGCCCCATAAATTCACAGACTGGTTTTGAATAGCTATCAAATGTTTTTTTTTGTTGCAAATTAAGGCTTTCCGCTATTCCTTGTGGGTTTATCACCTAGAGTCGAGACGCCGCAAGAAGGTGTATTGTAGAAGTCTATAAACTTCCCTTGACAAATCCATTCTGGGGTCACCTCTCATTGGTTAAGTTTTATAGACAATATTTTGGAATAAACATCAAAATCAAAATGTAGCTAATGAATTGTTGTTCAAATTATTTTATTGTTTCATTCATAACTTCAACTAGAAGTCAAAGAACATAAGACAAAATGTATATTTATTATGTGCAGCTTAAATATGTAAATTGCTTTACATTTCTTGTATATCAGACAAGACTTGCCAGATGCAGATTAGAGAGCCTTCCCAGCTTTCAGGAATATACCAAGTGACTTTTTTCACCTTCAAAACGTTACTTTTAAGTATCAATATGTTGCCGGACATTGTCAATCAAAACATGTGCCCTGAAGTAGTCAGGTAATTCAGGAGATTCCCTTTCCCTGTTTGGTTGAATCCATCTTGTAATTCTTACAATTTCTTTCTAATGATAGCCTGATTTTTCACGTGAACCAGTGACGTGATGTAGCAAGAGTACAAGGAGCCAAATGCATGCTAGGAAAATATTCCCCATGCCTCTGGGTTTTAGTATCACTGCCCCTGCTGCAGTAATGTTATCTGCAACCCCTTCTCAACCAATCAATCAGTTTTTGTAAAGTGTGGCTACTCACCCGTGAGGGTCTCAAGGTGCTGTGGGGGGGGGGGATGGAGCCTCATCCAAAGAGCCATGTCTTGAGGTTCTTCCTAAAGATGGTGAGCGATGGGCTTTGTCTGAGTTATAGGGGCAGGTTGTTCCAGCTCTTTGTGTCAATGTAGGTAAAGGATCGTCTTCCGGTAGTGGTTTTTCGAATGCAAGGGATAGTGGCAAGAGCCAGTTGAGCGGAGCAGAGGGATCTGGTGGGGGTGTGGAAGGAGACGGGGTGGTTCAGGTAGGCCGGTACGACGTTGTGTATGGCTTTGTACGTGTGGGTGAGTAGCTTGGAGGAGATTTGTTTTTCTATCGGGAGCCAGTAGAGATTCTTCAGGTGCTGGGAGATATGTTCTTGGCATGGGAGGCTAAGGACAAGTCTGGCGGTGGTGTTCTAGATGAGTTGCAGCTTTTTGATGTTTCTTGTCGTGGTTCTGATGCAGAGAGTGTTGCCGTAGTCAAGCTTGCTTGTGACAAGGCATGGGTAACTGTCCTGCGGCAGTCTGCTGGGATCCATTTGAAAGTTTTCTGGAGTTTGCGGAGGGTGTGCCAGCATGAGGAGGTGACTGAGTTTATCTGTTGGGTCATAGATAGGGAGGAGTTGAGGATGATGCCTAGGTTGTGGGCATGCTCAGTCGGTGAAGGAGGGCTGCTGAGAGATGTGGGCCACCAGCGGTCGTCCCATGCTGAGGTAGTGTTTCTGAAAATGATGAGCTCTGTCTTGTCAGAATTGAGCTTGAGGCAGCTTTTTCTCATGCAGGTGGCGACGGCTTCCATTCAAATCAAATCAAATCATTAACATTTATAAAGCGCGCTACTCACCCGTGCGGGTCTCAAGGTGCTAGGGGGAAGGGGTTACTGCTGCTCGAAGAACCAGGTCTTGAGGAGTCTCCGGAATACGGAGTGGTCCTGGGTTGTCCTGAGGATGGTGGGGAGGGTGTTCCAAGTCTTGGCCGCCAGGTAGGAGAAGGACCTCCCACCCGCTGTGGAGCGGCAGATTCGGGGAACGGCGGCGAGAGCGAGGCTGGTGGAGCGGAGAAGACGGGTGGGGGCGTAGAAGCTGAGGTGGCGGTTGAGGTATTCTGGTCCCTTGTTGTGGAGGGCTTTGTGTGCGTGGGTGAGAAGTCGGAAGGTGATCCTTTTGCTGATGGGAAGCCAATGCAGGTGTCTCAGGTGGGCGGAGATGTGGCTGTTGCGGGGTATGTCGAGGATGAGGCGGGCGGAGGCGTTTTGAATTCCTTGCAGACGTTTCTGGAGTTTTGCGGTGGTCCCAGCATAAAGGGTGTTGCCGTAGTCCAGGCGGCTAGTGACGAGGGTGTGGGTCACGGTCTTTCTGGTGTCGGTGGGGATCCAGCGGAAGATCTTACGGAGCATGCGGAGGGTGAGGAAGCAGGAGGAGGACACAGCATTGACTTGTTTGGTCATGGTGAGAAGAGGGTCCAAGATGAAGCCGAGGTTGCGAGCGTGGTCTGAGGGGGTCGGTGCGGTGCCAAGAGCCGTGGGCCACCAGGAGTCATCCCAGGCGGACGGGGTGTTACAGAGGATGAGGAAACTTCCCAAGTGGAAGTTCCTTTTGGCCGTGTCTGGATCTTCAGTGAGCGAAAAGATGAGCTGTGTGTCATTGGCGTATGACATGATGTTCATTCCGTGGCTTCTGATGATGGCTGCGAGTGGGGTCATGTAAATGTTAAAAAGAGTTGGACTCAGAGAGGATCCTTGGGGAACTCCACAGCTGACTCCTGTGGGTTTAGATGTGTAGGGAGGAAGCCTGGCCCTCTGAGTCCTTCCAGAGAGGAAGGAGTGGTCTATTTCAGGGCTGTTCTGTTGATTCCTACGTTGTGGAGTCTGGTGCATAGTGTGCTGTGGGAGACCATGTCGAAGGCCGCTGAGAGGTCGAGGAGTATGAGTGCTGCTGTGTGGCCACAGTCCAGAAATGATCAGATGTCCGTGGCTGCAATAAGAGCTGTCTCCGTACTGTGGTTGCTGCGGAACCCAGACTGGGAGCTGTCCAGAGAGTTGTTGACCTCAATGAAATTTCTTAGTTGTGTGTTGATGGCTTTCTCCAGTACTTTGGCCGGATAGGGTAGTAGCGACATGGCCCAGAAGTTCTTTAGTTCTGGTGGGTCGGCAGAGGGTTTCTTCAGGAGAGAGTGTACTTCAGCGTGTTTCCAGTCGTTAGGGAAGGTGCCAGTGTTGATGGAGCGGTTTATCGTGTTTCAGAGCTCAGGGGCGATGGATGTGTTGGCTCTGATGAAGATGTAGGCCGGGAAAGGGTCCTTGGGGGCTCTGGAGTGGGTGCTGTTCATGATACTTTCTGTTTCCTCTGTGGTGAGCGTGGACCAGCTGTGGATAGTCTGGGTGGGTTCTGGGGGGGTGGGCCAGTCGTAGGTTCTGGTGCTGGGCTAGTTTTCTGGGAGGAAGCTGTCGTAGATGTCTTGGATCTTGCGGTGAAGAAGGTGGCGAGTTTGTTGCAGAGGTCTTGCGAAGGGGGGATGCTGGTGGCTTCAGAGGTGGGATTTGTGAACTCGTTGATGACTGAGAAAAGTTCCTTTGTGTTGTGTGTGGAGGAGTTGATGCGTTCCTGGTGTGTGTTCTTTCTTGCGTTCTTGATGTGTCATCAGTGGATGGCAGTTGCGGTTCTGAAGGAGGCGAGGTCTTCAATGGTTTGGCTATTCCACCATTTTTCTCTAGGGGCCTGTGGGTGACTTCTCCATCCATCCAAATTCTTCATGATTATAGGGATCAATAGTATTTTTAAACAGCTGTTGTTTCACAAGTGTTTTTAAAGAAGATGTTCCTCTAACTACGATTGTTCGTTTGAGGCATGCGATGAGATGTTTACCTGCCATGTCTTACCCATCAGTTTGCAACCCTGACATTAAATAGTAACAGCAAAGCTGAAGCAATGACTTTAGAGGCTAAAACTAAATGTAAATAGCATAATCCTGCAGTCAGTGTCCTAATCCTCCATTCTCAAACTTGTCTCTTAATCTGAGTATTTTTGCATGACTGCCTCTCCTTACTTTTCATTCCCACCTAGCCAATTATTTTCTCTTAATGCGTTTCTATTTGACCAGCTAACAAATGCAGGTATTCCACAAAACGAAAGGGAGAGAACATAAACAACTCACAAATGTATAAATAGCAGGATAGTTGTGAAATAAAAAGTTACAAGACAGTGGATCTGACATGCAGTTCCAAGTCGTGAACTGGTGATCTGCTGCCAAAGTTGGGAGGCCCAACAGCGGCATGCATCTTCTATTTTTTTTCAATTATAGAGGGTGGTGCTGTTTGTCATGAGGTGGCAGCGCAACAGTGCCATGAGAAGTGTGGGTAGGGTGGTGCATAATATGACTAGCACTGCACCCTGTGCTTTTCAGGTGGAAATGGTGGATTGTTCGTACCTTTGCTCTTCCGTCTCAGTGCAGTTTTCTGACGCGCCTCTGACGCACCTTTCTGCGCATGTTTGTTTCCCTCACTGTGTTGATGTCTCCTGATAGTTTAGTGCCTTGACACCTTGAGGTATTGTTGCGCTTTAGAAACTGGTTTTCATTTCATTTTCATTTCACCTCACTCTATATGCCGTTAGAGAAAAGAATGAGACAAAAGGATGAGATAAACCCAATTAACGTAAATCGTGAATGAGCTCGTTCTGCATCCCTGCTGACATCAGCAACAATTCTGGGCAGTCTAAAATCTTGAAGTTATCGAAGCACATGCAATACGTCATGACGTCTCAACACTGGTAGTAGGACAGAACCCAGGCCATGGCTGCAACGATCCGAGCCTGGCAGCCCTGATCTTTGGTAGAAGAGTTTGTTTTTCCTTGAGGGTGGTTCCTATGTACGACATTTCAGAGAGTTCTTGATATATTCCATCGGGCCTTTTGTGCTGATTTTTAACGAAAAGTACGTGAAATTCTGGATGTTCTTTCAGAAGCACTCATCGAGGAGTATCACCTGGTGAGAATTCGAGCAAGCCTTGGACACATTTTCAGAGTTATGATTATTGTGTGTGCTAATAGCACGTTATTTGTTTTTAACCAATCCAATTGAGCAGCGCTGTGGATTTTGTGCTACTAATTCCTGCAAAACGTTTTTACACATAATCCACAAATGAACGATTCCCTTTCTGACCACTGTTTATGTACTTGTAAATTGAATGACCTACACATTCAGGCATTACGATTTGTCAGCGGCAGCCACCTTGCCTGATGAGGTCATCATTGTACTCAAATTCTGAAGATATAGAATACAAATTCCAGTCCACATGTGACCTGCCTACAGTACAGTTAATAATATGGCGATGCATGGATCAGCAATTTAGTCATGATCTTAGAAAAACGATTTCAAGAAAATTTCCCCTTTCCTAACATAGCATGACCAGAGCTGCCCATCACATGACTTTATCAGTCAGAAATTAGAAGGTGTTTCACTTTAAGTGAAAACAGGCTTCACTCAACTACTAAACATTATCTCTTTCATTTAAATTGGCCCTTATCTAGCACAAGCTAGAGTGTTCTCTAGAGGTTAACGAGATTGACACATTTGTCCTCCACTCGACTGAAGTGAATAAAACTCACACATAAATTATGTTGTGTTCATTTTAGCCCCAAGAAGTATCCACATTAATAAATGTCGAAGTGGTGCTGAACTCAATTCTCATGGTTTGGTACATGAAAAAAACAGTACTGATGAATATTGAGATTTACTTCTCCCTTGGATGTGTCCCTACTTCGGTCTGACACTTAGGGCAGATGTAGGTAGACTTTTGCACCTCGCAAACGGCGAAAAACGCAGTTTGCGAGGCGCAAAAGGCCTTCCGCGATGCAGAGTCACATTTTGCGAGTAGGTACCGACTCGCAAAATGTGATTCCGACTCGCAAATAGGAAGGGGTGTTTCCTTCCTATTTGCGAACGCATCGCGATGTAGAGTTGATTTGTGACCGCCTGACACCTGAGGTGGATGGTAACTCATTCACAAACAGGAAGGGGTCCCTATGGGACCCCTTACCCTTTGTGAATGCAAAAAAAAAATTTTTTTCAGAGCAGGCAGTGAAAAAAACCGAAACTAAATGGTTTCGGTAATTTTTCTTTTTGCAGCTCGTTTTCCATTAAGGAAAACGGGCTGCAAAAAGAAAAAAAAAACTGCTTTATTTAAAAGCAGTCACAGACATGGTGGTCTGCTGTCTCTAGCAGGCCACCATCCCTGTGAGTGCCTAGACACGCAATGGGGTCGCAAACTGCGACCCACCTCATTAATATTCATGAGGTGGGTCTTTGCGACCCCATAGCGAGTCGCAGAAGGTGTCTGAGATACCTTTCTGCATTTCCTTTTGCAAATTGCAAATTGCGAGTCACTGGGACTCGCAATTTGCAACTCGCAAACCTACCTACATCTGGCCCTTAGTAATTTAGAGAATATTTTAATAGCCTGGGTTCACACTTGTTCATCTACTGCTATCGAATAGATTAGGCCAGAACCTTTATTGCAGTTGTTCATTTTTTGTTTATCTTTAGGAGAGAGTTCAGGCATGTTTATGATGGGTAAAGCTGCAGACTAAAAGTAGGCCCCCAGTGAAGGGCAACCAGGCCAGTGCACATTACATAAAAACTACATTCACAAATTCCCTACATTATTGAACGGTAATGTGGTTACCCAAATGCACTGCTTTCTGTTACATTTTACAAGTTCTGTTGTCCCGTTTGTCACGTAGATAGGAAGTGAATAATGCTCAAGCAACTTACAATGGTCCACTTCCGGCGACACAGACACCATGAAACGGATCCAGACAGAAGGGCAAATTCCGAACAGGGAAAGGAAGATACTCAGGCCCATATTTATACTTTTTTAACGCCTCATTTGCTTCGTTTTTTGACGCAAAATCGGCGCAAACTTACAAAATACAATTGTATTTTGTAAGTTTGCACCTCATTTGCGTCAAAAAACGACGCAAATGCGGCGCAAAAAAAGTATAAATATGGCCCTCAGTGTGAGAAAAAGTGCAGCCCATTCTGAAACAGGTTCAGCAGCGCAGTGCTGAGCATTGAAAATAAGTGCCAAGAAAAGGGCGGGTTTGACATGCATTTGTAGCGCTTTACGGAGCTGAGTGTTTCTAACATCCTGCGGCTTGTTCAGTACAGCTTAGATATGTACTCGCCTGGATAAAGTTCGACATTACAATTTGCACAGACAGTTAGGAATTGGAAGTCACTGACTAATCTTTGTAGGTCCATTCACGGAGCCGTTGTGTGAGAGCGCGAACTGGAAAGCATAATGTCAGATCAGAGGCTCACCCCAAAGCAAAAGGGAGCACAGGTATTGTTTGAGGACCTGCGAACAGGTCGGTGTCTGGGGCAATCCTCACCCCTCGCCCTTTCGAGCTCACTTCAAGTCACACATGTTGTACTGGGACTTCTACACATGCTCAGCATTGCGACTCACAGTTATTACCACCCAGGGATAGTGTGTCCCGGGTCACACCAGTGACATAAACAGTGTCCAGCACACACGATGTATACACTTCACAATCTAACTAGAAGCATCCAAGCCACCTCCAATTTACATTTTCTCTTTTATGTTTTGGTGATTGACGGTTCCTGGCATAATGATAGCCCATCCTTTGAGAATAGATGCATCTGACAACAACCTAGCTGCCTCTGGCAAAATAATGAACCAATCTTGATATATTATGGGTTTTGTAATCATAATTTTGGTTAATCATTGCACATCACTGGCAGTCTAAGCATGGCACACGCCCTTCAATTATTGTGGCCATTCTAAATACAATTCCGGCAAGTCTAGTGGACATCCTGAGAATTTATGGCACTCGTAAACAGGCATAAAAGGCATATTGTTCCTGTTACTGTCACTAGTACAGGTGAGTGCTTGGTGAAATTAGGCTGTCGTTTGGGGACACGTATTGACTAAAATTAAAAACTTGCATTTTATGACAAATATGCATTTTTTGGTGTCCAAGAATTACATTTATGTATTCAAAATGCAGTGTTTGTTATAATGAAATATCTGTGTTTTCAGAAAGTGGCAAGCTGATATTTAAAACACAATTCAGAATTCTATGTCAGAATGATATTGAGAGGTGGCATGTGAGCGGTATTTCATGCAGAGATCAGGCGGCTTATTGTTGGTGCCTTTTAGTGGTGTAACTATTGTTTCCTGGCGTTTGTGATGGCATTTTATCATCTATATCAGAATAACTTTCTATGATAGTCATTGCTGCTACGTGTGCCTGTGCAAGAGTGATTCATATCACCTGCCTGCCCTTTGCTTCTTGTCTACAGCACGTTTTTGTGAGTTTTGTAGAACTTTTGAGTTTTACACCTTGCTCCTTCCAAACAAATTCTCAGAATCTACTTTAATGGGGAGGGATGGAAAAATGAAATGAGTAAATACGCTGCACACAGTTTGATAAGTATTAGGTAATGTGAAAGATTTTTTTTTCTCACGCTAAGGGCCACTCACCTGAATTCCCAGGACTTCAGCAGAAGCAAAGTTCTGCCACCACTTCCCTTTAAGGTTAAACTTTAGTATCAGAAGAGGGTTGGAGAGTGAGAGTGAGGGATGGTTCTGGTGTACCTGGAGCTCCTCTGAAAAGGATGGTGGGTGTTAATCTTTCGAAGCTGGGAAGTTCAAGTGGCAATGTGCATCCTTTAGTCGGAAGAGGTACTCTGCAACACAAACTCAAACATTTCAGACAACGATACATGAATGCTTTCAATGAGCCTGAGGTGTGAGTACTTAATGAATAATACCAATAAGAATTACTGTAATACATTTGAGTCCATGTGGAGGGCCCTTGTGTAGTAATCCATTTGCTGAATCCTGAGCATCTATCGTTTAGCCTGTGCTCAGATGATTCTGAAGTTTTTTTTCTGCCCTTAACAATGTGTTACTCTTGTTGTAAGCAGTGGGGGGCAAACCCCAAATAGAGAGCTAATGGGATGCGCAGTTCTCTCTCCAGATGGATTGGTAAAGGCAAGCTGGACTGAGCTTGAGAGCAATATTCATAGCCTGTCATGAACTGTTAATCTGGAGTCTTCTTGAAAATTACTAAGCATATCTTGTCAATTAGAGGGGCATCTCTGGCAGGAGACTGGGCCAGGAAATGGAAGCCTTTAATTCGTTTCTAGGACAACTGAATAAAGAACAAACAAGCATATCAGGCAACCTTGAGGTCAGCATGAAAAAGTGGCTCTTAACTAATCAGCACTGCATGTTTTTTCAAAAAGAAACTCCAAGCACTTTCACTTAGTTAAACAGATCTTGAAACAGTACACTGAAACTGAAGTACATTACATGGTTAATAAAAGTGTACACCAGAGTACATGGCACCTGCCCAACTAGAAAGCAGAGAAAAGCGTATAGCACAGTACATGGTATCTGCCCACCTAAAAAACAGTGACAACGATAGGGAAGAAATAGCACAAGCAAACCATAATCTGACATTTTTAACTGCCTGTAAAGACTATTGCATGTCAGGTAATATTTATGGCTATTGTGTTGAAAACATCCACTGTTTTTCTACCATTTTTCAAACAAGTCTTGTAATCTTTGATAAACTGTGGGAGAGTATAATAGGGAATTATTGGAATATTTTATTAGTGCAAAGCCCAAACCTGTGGATTTTTTGTTCATTAATGTTTATCCTGGGCTGGAAAATTCACTGTTTTGTACAGTTCTCTATCTAAAATATTATTGGTAGGAGAACACCTCCAAAATCATCCTCTTGTGGTAGGACTCATGTACTTTATGCACTTAGGGTCAGGTATAAATACCTAAGTAGTTTCAACGATGGACAATGGCCACTGATCTAATAAGCGAAAATGTGCAATGTTTACTTGACCATTGCTTTTCTTACCCCTTTTTGAACTTTTTCCAGACAAGCATTACAAATTAAGTCATCTTTATACACCCATCCTTGATCCAGCACTCCCAAAATACAAAGGCTTGCAGGGTGGTGAGGGCATCAAACGTTTTTTTTGGGGTGGGCAGGCAGGCAAGAGGCTGGACCAGAGGTGGAAATGGGTGTGCCAGTGAAGGTGAAAGTGGGCAGTGCAATGGTGGAGGTGGGCTGCATAAGTGGTGGAAGCATGTAGTGGCCTCCTGAGAAAATATTGGGGTACATAATTAAAAAAACAAAAAAACATTTTTTCATGAAATAATTTATTAATTTATTACAAACTAAGCATTACCTACATGACTTTCCACCGCCCTGAAACAATGCCGCTCCACTATGCACATGGCACCTTTATCCACACTGTCCCGTGCCCTTAGAACTTGCCTCTACTTCCTCTCACACTGCCTACATCTTGCCTTGCCCTCTTCTGTCTACACTTGACTTCACACATTGTTATTACACCTTTATCAATCTATGCACCCCCATTCATCCATCTATGCACACAATCACAAATCCACCCATTCACATTGTCACCAGCACCAACACTATCAAATTCACCCATGAACCGAAGGATGACTTTTATTTGTAGAAAACAAAATATCTTCATTTTGCCAAAACTTGCTTAGATTTTTCCCTTCTTACCCCTCCCTGGTGCACTTTTCTGATTTGATAAATCCATCTGAAAAAATAGTAAAGTGTCATAAGCATACACTGCTGAGATTTGTATGCCTGTATTATGCAGGGCACAGGTTGCTGTTTAGCCTTTCATCATTTTGAGACTGATAAATTCATCATTTTGAACTGATACAATTGGTTCCTTTAAGTGCTATGTTATGTTGATTTGTATAGTGCTCTAATCAGCCAAGAGGGTGTTTGAGCAGGTGTGTCAGGGAGTGGTCGCCATAGAGTTATTTGAATATCCAGGTCTTCAGCCTCTTGTGGAGCTCAAGAAGTGAGGTGAAGGTTCTGAAGTGGTGAGGGAAGTTGTTCTATGGTTTGGGTGCAATGTAGGAGAATGAGCATCCTCCTTCTTTGGTTTGTGGATGAGGGGGATGTGTGCGAGTGAGGCAGAATGTAGGTATCTGGCAGGCTGGTGAAAGTGTATGTGGCTGTTGAGATATGCTGGACTAATGCTGTATAATGCTTTGTATGTGCACACAAGGAGTTTGAATTGGCTGTGCTTGTGAATGGGGTGCCAGAGAAGCTCCTCGAGGTGGGTATGGTGTGAGAGATTGAGGCCTATATTTAAACTTTTTTAGCGCCACATTTGCGCCATTTTTTGATGCAAAAGTGGCGCAAACTTATAAAAAAAATGATATTTTGTAAGTTTGTGCCGCTTTTGCATCAAAAAATGACGCAAAGGAGGCGCTAAAAAAGTATAAATATGGGCCTAAGTATGAATCTTGCTGTGGCATTCTGAATATTTTGGAGTCTGTGTAGGAGTTGTTTGGAGATTCTTGAGTAGAGAGCATTGTCGTAGTTCAGCCTGCTAGTGATGAGTGCCTGCATGATGGTCCTTCTGGTGTTCTGTAGCAGTCACTTGATTAACAATAACATCTCTTATTTACGGCACGATGAGCACTGAGAAACAGTACATCAGTTGTATCATGCACTACATAAAACAGGCTATTATTGCATGCGTCTGTATTGTTACACTTGCCAAATAAAAGGGTACCATTTTAATCGTAATGCACTGTAAAATGTTTATTAAGTGTTTACATTGTTTTCCTTTTTCAAGAAGGCTTACACATATTATGGTGAATGTGATTGCTATAATTTGCCTAGCTAAATAGTTAAATACTATGATAAATTGCTAACATATTACATGAGATAGTAATAAGGCCACTTTATTTATGATGAAATGTAACAATTGCTCGATTACGTTTAGCACCCACTTAAGCACTTAACACCTCCTGCTTTGTAAATTTCAGACCAGCTCTGTTACTTATTTCTTGTAAACGCATTGGTGTGTGTTGTTCGATAAATAAAGAAAATGTGTTGTAAAACCGTTCTTATCTCTTTAACGTTTTAAGGAGTTCAACCACAAGTCAGCATATTCAGAAACATCGAGACAATGTTTCTTTCAACAGTTCTCTTTTTTACCACCTGTAAAATATTTAGTAAATGGATGTTTATTTATAGTGTATACTCCCATCTCAGTCGCCTGCTGTCGTCACCAGTTTGTGTCAGATAAGGAAACTGAGGCCCAGAGAGCGAGTGATTGTCCCAATATTGCACCATTTGGTCAAGGAGGAACACGATGATTAAATCCCATTCTTAATGGCTATGAAGTCTGCAACACAGGTCCTCACGATAATGCTTATTTTGCACCAGAGTAGTTACTGCTATAATACTGTGTTTCCTGTTTGGAGATAAGTGGAATTTTCCACAAATCATAACCAAGAACGTGGACAATGAGGGCTCGGTATTTGTCAGTTTGTAGTGAACCATTGGGTTTCCCGAATGTCTCACAAATAAAATAGGAGCCCTCAGAGCACTGCAGTTTATTATCTTGAACTATACATTTTATTCAACTTGTTTGTCTCACTTTGTTTTCCTTTGTGGTGTTTCGATGAGAGGATGTAGGATTAAGCAAATTGATCCAACGAAACTGCCCATAGTATGATGGCATTGCTGGCTGGAGTCAGTGCAGCTGTTGTGTCTGTACAACTGGTGTATGTGAAGCCTTTCTCTGATGTTTCCTTTTTAGGTCGATCCTAGACAGCACATGCACTGTCTCTAGAC
This sequence comes from Pleurodeles waltl, assembly GCF_031143425.1. Lineage (NCBI taxonomy): Eukaryota > Metazoa > Chordata > Amphibia > Caudata > Salamandridae > Pleurodeles > Pleurodeles waltl. The sequence goes on along the minus strand of NC_090442.1, from coordinate 826,681,438 downwards.
ACATGCTGTATCTCATCTGTGGGCGTTTATTACTCCCATTGCTTATCATTCATTCCTTTGTTTGACTTTCGGAATTCCTTTGGTTTCTTTGGTGAATAATTTACATATGTGTTGCTTTTAGGCTGATTTGTTCCCACTCTGGAGACTGACCCTGTTACATGGATCAGTTCACTTCTGGCCGTTCAGGTTAGTTTTGTTGCACTATTTTTTTCGTTTGCCTTCTCTCATGTTTGGGGTTGTTGTGTTTTGTGGTTGTTGAAACAAACGCACTTATCTTCCAGCCCTCCCCCAAGAGAGTTTGTTTGCATACCACTAATAAACTTACTTCTATCAGCATTCTTCACTTGTCAATTTGTTTCCCTTTCCCCATTGTTTTATTTTTTAACAAATGATCATCATATATTTAATCTTTTTTTCATTAGGCACAGGGAGAACCAATGCAAGGACTCGAACCGGGTTCCCCAGTTCCAAAGTCAGCAGCTCTGGATGTTACTCATCCTTTCTCCAAATATTCCTGGTTTTGTCCACAGGCACTTAAAGGTCCTGTGCCTACATCGCTTGGAGCAGTAGCTCATAGCGACACAGGTCAGTAGGGCCGTCTCTTTTCAAAAGCAAAGGATGAAGAAAATCCACCTCAGTGATTTGCAAACTTCTGTTCCACTTAGATGCAATGAAGAAACTTTCCAGCTGCAGGTTGTGCTGGAGTATGAAACAGTGCATCCTTCTCTGACATGTGTTCCCCACGTAAAACAAAGCCTCTGTAATGGGGTTGCAGTGTGCCATTATTTTTTCCTTCTAAAAGATCCTTTTCCATTCACCTTTCTCTGAATCTCCTCTTTCACCCTCTTTTGCAATAGATATAGCGCATGTGGTGCTGGTTATATATTATGTGGTATCCCGTGGATGTAAGTGTCCTCTAGAGAAGTTGATGGATTTGGGCAGCAATGGAGAATCAGGGGAGAAATAGGCGTGGAGGAGGAGTTTGTTTTCTTAAGCTTTGCTGACTGTCTTTACGGGCCAGCGTTAACAGTTAATGCTCGGATCGTAAAGGGTGCTGGATGGTGGCTGCTTCACACACAGCTGGAGCACCCAGCACGTGCCTTTGTGTTCACTGTCAAGGTTTGGGCTCTCAAAGACATGGCATAACCCTCTGTTATCAGTGACAGGCGCAACATTTTTTAGATATAATTCAGAATGCAAACACACATTTTCCCTCCCTGCCTGAGGTTCTACGGTGTGCACTAGAATTTTCTACATTGCATGGGCTAAGAATAGTGATCGATTTGCAGCAGTGGAGCTCGTGCTGTAGCATGAAATGTGTTTCTCTCATACGCCTGGACCCCAGATGCCCTAACCAGCAGGTTAAAAGAGAAACAACTGGGAAATGGAGGACTGTTTCTCTTTTAACAGGTAGACATCCTTTCCGTAGCTTGTTGGAATGGTGTTTTCTGTACTCTTTCAATGTTTAGCCCATAAATAATTTATTCAATTTTGCTTTTAGATGGAAAAGGATGAGCCCGAGATGGTCTCTGAACAGGAAGGACATCCAGTAATTCTATAACTGATTTACACTGTGTTAGGATCGTAAATTCCATGTGGATTTTGCCTTCATTGCACAGCGAGGCCTGTGATCTTCCTGTGAAATGTTCTGCTCCACAACCTCTTTTTTGTTTTTGTGGTGTTCCGGGGTGCACCAGAGATGACTTCTGCCCCCTCTGTGTGTATAATGGCCCTGCGTGCCAGCTGCTGAGGTTTCTCTATCACTCCCAGCACCTCCTCCTCGGCTGACATGTGTCTGATGCCTGCCTGGTTGTCACCCTGACAAAGCATATCTCAGACCCTTCCCAGTCACCATGGATTCTGGCATGCAGGTGTGTTTATTTAAGTGAGCCCAGCCCCTCCCCCACTCCTGGACCAATGCTTGGATTCATGCTTGCTGGTTATCCTTTTAAGAAATATTGCATGGGATTATGCAGCGCTGCCCAAGCCTCAGGCTTCAGACGCCATGCACCGGGGCTTCAAATCCTGACCTTTCCTTTGGAGCAAGTCTGTCTGCTCCTTGGTAGATCTCCCCCTCTACCTTGGTTACCCTACATTATAAATCAAAACGCGAGAGTGCCTAGTTTTAGAGGACAGTCACTAAGTTATCGATCGTGGTGAAGGCCTCCCACTTTGCTGTCCACCGCACCTTCAAACATGCCTGTGAGCCGGTAACTTATAAGTGAACTTCTACTTTTCCTTAGCATAACTATTCTGATCAGATTGTGTTCTTTGTAAGTTGCAGGAATGGGTGCCAAGTATATTGATCCATTGGGCTTATCGCAACAATACTTTGGTAAATATTACTGGTAGACACAGCACAGCAGAATCTTACCTCTAAAGTGTTTTATGGCTAAAACGAATTCCAGTCGGCATGCGAACCTGCAGTCATCCTTCTGAGTAAACAACATAATTTTAACCATGTTGCAGCTACTTATCATGGTTGCAACATGGCGCTTAGTGTTAAGCACTATATAAAGCACTACTAAACAACTTCATTGCCATCCTGTCTAAGGTGCAAGCCTTTAACTCCAAGGCATTCTGAAGCATAGCTCTCCTTTCATTGGCACCCGCAGTGTCATCTAAGCAACCTAAGAGACAGCCCAAGTATCTGATGGTTTATTTAAACGTCTCTCTCTCTTTCGTTTCTGAGATTCACTGGTTTAACAAGAAAGGGGGCCATCTGTTCACCCTGTGTACACAGCAGCAGGGAGGTGGTGACATCGACGCTGCTGCAGCTAAATAACCAGGAAGGCAGCAAGAAAAGCCAAGAGCCATAAAGTATGTTAATTGTGGCCAAGGCATGGTATGCTTCCAGGATTGTGTACATGTATACGTTTAGTGTGTGTGAGCGGTATGCCATGTTTGTGTATGCATGTGAATTTCCACTTGTGTAGCCAGATGTAAATCTTCTGTTTGAATTTATCATGTACACACACTATGGCGGTCATTATGAACATGGTGGGAAAGACCGCCGTCCGCCGTGTCGGCGGTGAACAGAATCCCACCGTTGGTGGCGAATGGAAACCCGCCATATAATGACTGAAAAACCCAACTCTGCCAAAAATTCCCAGACCACCACTCCCCGCCAGGACCCTGTCGGCGGGAATCGCAGCACACCCTACCCCCCCACCGCCAAGCACACCCACATCCCGCCCTCCAAATAATGATGCACAAATCACCTCAGCGGACAGTGGAGTCCGGACGACCATTGGCGGCTGCGACTGCCACGGGCGGCAAGTGGACACAACAGCAACAAGTGCACATATTGGTTAGGCGTATCACCCACACACCTGACACACATCCAGAACCCCATGAAACACCCCCAGACACACCCCACAATCCCCTGCAACGAAACCAGGACCAGAAGACGGAGAGCACCAGAGCCAGACAGCGAACGCCAGCATACAGGACACGCATATCGACCCACACCGGAGCACCCATACCCCGTCCCCAGTTCCGACGCAATCCACCACACTCACCATGTCCCCCCCAAAAATCCACACTTCACCCTAAGGGAGCTAAGGACCATGGTGGACTAGATCCTGAAGGTGGAGCCAAAAATATTCGGGCTGAGGTGCAGCACACACCCGTCGCGCGGAAATTGGAGCTGTGGCAGACCATTGTGAACAGGGTAAATGCAGTGGGACACCATCCACGCACCAGGGACGACATCCGGAAGAGATGGAACAACCTGCAGGGGAAGGTCAGGGACATGGCATCTAGGCACCACATCTCAGTGCAGAAGACTGGGGGAGGACTGCCACCAACACCACCCGACTACACCCACTGGGAGGAGAAGGTACTCCCCGTCCTGCACCCAGAGGGACTCACTGAACTCACTGGAGGAATGGACTCAGGTAAGTCATCTACAATTACCCCATATACAACACATCTGCAATGCATGCACCACCCCACCCCACCCACACCCACCTCGACCTACACCCCACCCAGCCATTACCCACCACATCCACCACCCGCCATCACCTACAACCCACTAACAGGCCCACATCACTCCAGCTGTGCAGAGCCACCCATCCCTGCACGTACCCACAATGGAATAATACCCCCCACTCCAATGCAACCCCACCACTGCCACTAAATGCAATGTCTACCTCACAAAGGCACCCTGGAAGGCCACTGAGAGTAACACCAGCACAAAATAGCCCAGTTCTGTACACCTCAAACCTTCAGGCATATGTAACAGACATGTCTATGTCCCCCAACAGGCACCACCACCCATGCCACCCTAATGGAGGAAACAAGGAGTGCCACAGCACTCCAGGGAGACAGAGGCACATCACAAGACCTTGGAGAGGGATCCCTGGACACTGATGAGCAGGCAGGCCCCTCACACAGTCCTGGATTCTCACTATGCAGCAGCCCCACCCAGGAAACTACTGTCACCCCTAACACCCAGTCAAGACAAGCAGGCCAGGTGAGGCATACCCACACCAGTGTACCCAGGGCACAGACTGGTGGAACACAGCTACAGAGGCCACAGTCTCCCACTCCCAACATGCAGGAAGGCGAGGGCCCCAGTACAAGTGGCACATCAAGACCTGCGCAGGGAACACATGCAGGGGGCTAGGGAAAGTTCAAGTGGCCCAGTGGGTCAGGGGGTAGGGCACCGGATGGATGCAGCAGCCCAGGATGTTATTATAGAGGTATTGGGGGCCTACCAACATACCCAAGCCAGGTTGGCACAGAGGGCCTGATTACAACTTTGGAGGAGGTGTTAATCCATCCCAAAAGTGACGGTAAAGTGACGGATATACCACCAGCCGTATTACGAGTTCCATAGGATATAATGGACTCGTAATATGGCTGGTGGTATATCCGTCACTTTACCGTCACTTTTGGGACGGATTAACACCTCCTCCAAAGTTGTAATCAGGCCCAGATTGTGTCCAGCCTGGAGCAAAGTCAGAGGATGCAGCAGCAACAACACCAACAGGCCATGGAGCAGTGGAAAGAGCACAATGCCACAATGGCCACCATTGCTGGAGCACTGCTGCAGTTGGTAAACAAACAGTCTGACACCCACACCGGACAAGAAGCCCCCACAACAGCTCTGGACAACCAGCAACAGATGACTCAAGGAGCAGAAACAGCAGAGGAAATTTCCTCCCAGGAATCACAAGGGCCAACCATGCCACCTCAAGAAGCTCCACAGCAGGCGCCCAAACGTAGTCTTAGGCCAAGGTATGGCACTGGAAACCCAGCTAAGAACAAGCCCCCCTCCAACAATTGACACTGCTACTAATGCAAAGCAACCATCCCACCCATTCACCAACAACACTTAGCTGAGTACAAATTGAAGTACAATTCTACAAAATGGACCCATCTAACGCAACCAACAGGGCTGCCACCAAGTAGGTTTTGAGGACACCCAACCCTTACGACTCCCATCACTGTATATAGCAAAATTCACTCTATTCTACCAATAAAATACATTTCACACCTGTAACACTGTCCCCTGTCTTCAATTTTGAACAAAGTGGAGTATGGATGTAACTGGCAGATAACAACTTTATTGTCAATTTGTGCTTGGTGATGGTACTGTGTCTTTTAAATTAGGCAAGGAGGGAATGCATATATTGGGGCTCATTCCGAGTCCGGCGGGCGGCGGGCACCGCCCGCGGGGCGGAAACCGCCCAAAGACCGCATCGCGGTCAAATGACCGCAGGGGTCATTTTGACTTTCCCGCTGGGCCGGCGGGCGATCTCCAGCGGGAAAGCCCCTGCAACGAGGAAGCCGGCTCCGAATGGAGCCGGCGAAGTTGCAGGGGTGCGACGGGTGCAGTAGCACCCGTCGCGATTTTCACTGTCTGCATAGCAGACTGTGAAAATCATGGTGGGGCCCTGTTAGGGGGCCCCTGCACTGCCCATGCCAGTGGCATGGGCAGTGCAGGGGCCCCCAGGGGCCCACGACACCCGTTCCCGTCATCCTGTTCCTGGCGGGTTTTACCGCCAGGAACAGGCTGGCGGGAAGGGGGTCGGCGCCGCAATGGAGGATTCCCTGGGCCAGGGGAAAACCGGCGGGAAACCGCTGGTTCCCCTTTTCTGACCGCAGCTTTAACGCCGCGGTCAGAATAGCCCTGGAAGCACCGCCAGCCTGTTGGCGGTGCTTCCGTTGCCCTCCACCCTGGCGGTTTCAAACCGCCAGGGTCGGAATGAGGGCCATTGTCTGTTAGTACCATGCAGAAGTGGTCCATTTATCACCTATCATGACCAATTCCCCCTATATGACAGAGCACACTAACAGTATCAATCACTAACCCCAATGACAGGCTTAAGTCCCACACAGTTATTGGAAGTAGAGTTGTATCAGTTGGTTCCTGGAATTGACGTCTTCCTCACCATCACGCTCCTCACCTCTCTGAGGTAGCTGATCAGGACCTAAAGCACCCCCTCCTCCAAAAGGGGGATAGCATGTCTCACTGCCACGTTGTGCAGCATGCAGCAGGCCACCACTATTCTACACACCTTATCAGGCCCATATGCCAGGGAACCCTCAGGGATATGTAGACACCGGAATCTAGCCTTCAGGAGACCTATAGTATGCTCTCTCACCCTCCTAGTACGTCCACGGGCCTCATTGTGTTTCCTCTCTGCATCCGTCCTGGGATTCCTCACTGGTGTCAGGAGCCAACACAAGTTTGGACATCCAGAATCACCTAGAAAATGGTTAAATACAGAGTCGTCATTGTAATGTCCCTTAGTCAGACAGGCTGGTTTTCTGCAATATGTCAGTTAGTGACAGGCAAACTTACCTATGATCCACCCTCTGTCCTCTCGTAGTTGTTCTATCTTCTGTGGCACACTACTGTTCCTCAACACAAATGAATCATGGACTGAACCCGGAAACATGGCATTCACATGGGAAATGTACTGGTCTGCAGTACACACCAATTGGATGTTCATGGAGTGAAAGTTCTTCCTGTTTCTGTACAACATTCACTCACTCTTGGGGGGATGATGGGTATGTGTGTGCCGTCGATGGCACCTATGACATTCGGAATGTTTGCAAAGGCATAGAAGTCAGACTTGATAGCAGGGAGGTCAGCACATAGGATTGCAGATGTTGTACAAATGCATTCAGAAATCTTCCCAGTACCTGGCTGAACATTGGCTGTGAGAAACCAGCACCCATGCCCACTGTCACTTGAAAAGAACCTGTGGCCAGGAAATGGAGTGCGGAGAGCACCTGCACCTCAGTTGAAATGGCATGCTGATTACGATTTTTGGAAGTCAGTGCAGGATCCAATAACGCACATAGGTCCTTAATAGTTGCACGTGTAAGTCTGTAAGTGATAATGATCTGATGCTCCACCATGGTCCCCATATCCACAAGTGGTCTGTATACCGATGGTGCCCTTCGTCGCCACAAGGGTCGATACCTACAAGGGGTTACAAAAAGGAGTGATGTGCACACATACATAGGCAAAATTTGCAAAATACATGCACTGCATTGTTCATAGTAGTGTCTGTACAATAACTGCTACCCGACAGATGCACATGTACATCATTAGTAGGGAACAGAGTAATTCATGTTTGCTACTATACGTAATGGATAGAGGCCTATGTGCTTCATGTGACTAGTAGGCCCTGCATTGTGAGTAGTAGGAATTTCAAGATGCGTAGGTGATGGCAAAATGTCTGCCCACTGTAGGTCTGCCCCTTCGTTGTGGAAGTGACCTAATACCGCTAGCGGTTGACGTCACAGCGTACGGCAGTGTTGAGAGCTTTTCGCACCCTCGTTGGCTAACATGGATCCCAATGGCGAATCCTGGTATATCATGATCGCCACCGGCGGTGACGGTGCATACCACTACCAAACGTACGTGCGTTCGTCATCGTATGGTCACTTGACTCCCTGAACTCGTGCGGCAGGTTCTCCACTCTGTGTACTGCTATGGCCTGCCTCTGGCTATGGATGTTCCACATGGTGCAGGGGAAAGGGCCCCGGCCTTCACCCAGGAATAACTGGAGAAGCTAGTGGAAGGTGTCCTGCCCCTGTACGGCAGACTCTACGGACGGCCAGAGGTACTGGTGGGTATGGGGGGCACTGTGTGAGTAATGGATGGTGTGGATTGCACCTATGTGTGCTCCTGTGAGCCTGGATGGGCCATGGTGCATGGAATGCTGCGTGCCACTGTCCTGCATGTCTGAGAGTACTCTCAGTCCTATGTTAGACATTCTGCCAGCTGTTCCTATCATGCAAGTGCCTGACCTCTGGGTTCCATTTCTGTGTGACCCTTCTAGGTCAGCGCCCACCAGAAGAGGGCACATTGGCATGCCATTGCCAAGGAGGTACGGACCCTGGAGGTCTACAACCGGCAGAGCACCCACTGTCGAAAGAGGTGGGAGGACCTGCGGCGCTGGGTGTGAACAGTCACTGAGGCCCAGCTGGGGAAGTCCTCCAACGTGGAAGGGGTGCCCGTGGACACTGACCCCCTCATGTGACGGATCATGGCAGTGGCGTACCCAGATCTGGATGGGCGCTTGAAGGCTGCACAGCAGTCACAAAGGGGTGAGTACTCACTGACCATACTTCAGTCTGGAAGGATGACTGTGTGTGCGATAGGGCTCATGCTGCTTAGAGCAGGGAATTTGACTGGTGTCCATCTACTGTATGTTCCCCAAAGGGTGTAGGGGTGTCCCTGTCAGGTTTCACCTACCTCAGCTCCAAAAGTTTTTCATGGGATGGTTGTGGATCAGTATTCTGGTCAGTAGTCAGGGGCATGGTCATGGGCATAGTGCACGGTGCTGCCTGTTGGGTGTGTTTGCTGGGGGGTGTATGACTGGCCATTGTGTATCAGCATTCAGCTATTTACACGTGTCTCTCCTGTTTTGTCTCCCCATCCCTGTTCTCTTGTGTTGGTTTGGTACAGTATCAACATCTGAGATGAGGCATCGGCAAGTGGGGAGGCAGCGGCCCACGGATCCTCCGAGGCAGAAACAATGGACGCCCAGGGGACCAGTGGGTGGGAGGGCGAGGTGACTTCCACGAGGGAAGCTACTATCACAGCATGTAGTGACTCTGAGACCTCCTCCGATGGGGGTCCTCCGGCAGTGGCAGACCCTAGTGCACACACCACTACCGTGAGATCTTCTGCCACTACCCATACCATCACCGCCCTCCTTTCTGCTCCTCACCGAGTTGCCTGTGCCCACCCACCCAGAAAGGTGGGCGTCTCCTTCACCCCAGGCACCTCTGCCCTCTGCCCTCACAGAGGAGGCTATTGACCTCCTGAGAACCATCTCTGTAGGGCAGACAACCATTGTCAATGCCATCCAGGGTCTGGCATCAGAGGTGCAGCAGACCAATGCCTATCTGGATGGCATTCACGGTGGCATGTCTGCCCTACAGAGATCTTTTAAGGCTCTGGCCTCCTCTCAGATGGCAGCCAGTTTCCCTGGCCATTCCGTCCCCCTTCCAACCTCCTCTACCCCTTCCAGCACCCCACTCTCTTCACCCGTCCAAAGCACACAATCAGACCAGCTTACAGGCACATCAACACACAAGAAGCACACTTCAAAACACAAGCACCACACCTCCCACCACAAGCATTCACACAGCCAACATACATCTGCACACACAACAACGTCCACTTTCCCCAGTGTGCTCACCTCTCCCGCCTCCCTGTCTGTCCCCTCTACATCCACACCCTCATGCACTGCACCTTCACTCACTGTTACTGCTCCTCTTCCTGCACTCACCACAATAGCAGACAGCCATGCATGCACCCCATACACCACACCTGCACTCACCACCTCTACTGTAGTTGACACATGCAGCACACTCACCAGACTTGCAGACACCCACCCAACGTACATCCACAATAGCTGTCTGTCTTCTCCCACTGTTTCCCCCTCCACCTCCCAAGACACACAAACGCACCAAGACACCCACCCATCAGACATCCACCACACCACAGCATACTGAGCAGTCACCTGCACCCACTACACGCACACCCACACCCCATACATCAACTCCCTCTGCCTCCACTCCCACGCCCTCATCCACACCCTTCCCAATTGCTCCCCAAAATCTTTTCCTTTCCCGTGCTGACCTCTTCAAAACCCACTGGCCCACCCCATCTTGTCCCCAAATGTGCCCACCTCCTTGCCCTTTCTGCTCCTTCCACATCACAGCCCTCCCCGGTCCAGCCTTCCCATTCCTGTGCACCTTCCCCGGTGAAGAAGAAGGCCCGGTCAGAGCCTAGGCCATCCAGCTCCACCCAAGCCAAACAGCTCCCACCCCCTTCGAAGGAGAAGCCCAGCCCTCTCCAACGTCCACAAGAAAGTTAAAGTCCCACCCCCCTCGAAAATCCCCACCTCCCCTAGCCCCCCTTCCGTGAGGTGCCTGGATCCCCATATGGTGCCACGTTCTGTGGAGTACCCTGCACTTGTGGGAGTTAGGTGTGGCCATTTGTGGCCCAGGACAATGACATTTTATGGACTGGCCATTGGCCCTGTTAGCACTGTTTGGCTCAGTGAGCTGATAATTAAAGTTTCTGTGTGGCCTGTGTTTGGGCTGCATGCAGTTACACCCTGGTGTTTGTTTTATGTTTTTATGGGTGTGGGGCTGTTGTGTGTTCCCAGCCAAGCCGGATTTATGTTTGATTTGAAAACATCTTTGGTTGAACTCCCATTGCCTGTCCTCCCGCCCCAGCCCTGCCATCCTCTCTTCTCAGGAATGGTGAATAGTGCAGGCTCCCCTTAGCCGTGCTGCTGGTTATTTAATTGTACTTCTCATCGCTTATCCTCTCATTTGAAGGAGGCTCATGTTTGGAGTTATTTTTAAACAACCATCAGTCTGTTTAATCTGTGCAGTCCAGAGTCTAAATTTAACTTGAGCAAGATTACAGATGCCTACTGCTGCCTTTGTGGAGTTGGATAAAATGGCCCTGGTTAACCAGCTAATATCTGTAGCCTGTGCATTCAGATGCTTTGAGTGTACTGTGCATGATGACATCATTGCCCACGTCTGACTCCCACTGCAGTGTTTGTCGCAGGTGAAGCATCATCGCAGCATCGCCCAGCACCACTTCACGATTACTCAGCACCAGCAGAGCCCCATCTCAGCATCACTCAGCACAGCAGCACTCTAGCACTGCCTCAGCATCAGTGCAACACCACCTCAGCACCAACTCAGCATCAGTACAGCACCATTTCACCACCAGTCAGCATCACTCAGCACCACTTCTGCATCACTCAGCAGCACCATTGCAGCACCTCCTGAGGCCCAACCCCAGCGCTGCATCATCTTAGCACTAGTGCATCACAACCTCAGCACCAGTGAAGCACATCTAAGCACCAGCTCAGCACCAGCCCAGCACCACCTCTGCAGCTGTACATCTTCCGCACTAGTGCAGCACCCCCTCACTACCAGTGCAGCACCACCTTAGCATCAGCACAGCACCTCTTGCACACCACCTAGGCACCAATACAGCATCAATGCGGCATCATCTCAGTGTCAGCACAACACCACTTCAGCACCAATCAGTGTCACTCAGCACCACATAAGCATCACTCAGCAGTGCCTGAGCACCACCACAACTCCATCACAGCACCTACTACCTCAGCACCAACACAGCACCACTTCAGTATCACTTGACCCCACTGTAGTTCCACCTCGGCACAAGTGTAGCACCACCTCAGTACCAGCACAGCACCACATCAGCACCAGCACAGCACCACCAGAGCACCAGCACAGCACTACTTAAGCATCAGTGCAGCACCACCACCTCAGCATGACTCAGCACCACCTCAGGATGGCTCAGCCCTATCTCAGTAAGAGCACCACTTGAGCACAACCTCCACACAACCACACACCACCTCAGTATCACTCAGCATCACCTCAGCACCAGTGCAGCACCACCTTAGCACAGCACCATCTCAGCATCAGCGCAGCTCACATTAGCACAGCAACACATGAGCACAACCACAGCAGCACCTCAGCATCAGCTCAGCACCATCTCAGCATCAGCACAGCACCACCTCAGCATCAGCGCACCACAACCAGTGCAGCGTCAACTCAGCATCTGTACAACACCTCCTCAGCGCTGGTGCAGCACCACCTCTGCACCAGCGCAGCACCACCCCGTACCAGCACAGCACTGCCTCTGCATCAGCACTGCACCATCTCTGCATCAACTTCCCACCACCTCTGCATCAGTGCACCACCGCCATCACAGCTCCATCTCAGCACCAGCGCAGCCCCACCTCAGCAGCTTTTCAGCACTAAAGCAGCGCCACTTCAGTATCAACGCAGGACCACCTCAGCCTCAGCACAGCACCATCTCAGCCTCAGAACAGCACCAGCACAGCACCACATCCGCATCACCACAGCATCACTCACCACCCACTCAGAATCATCTGAGCATCACCTCCACACCAGCATACCACCATCTCATCATCAGAACAGCACCATCTCCACCTAAGCATCACGCAGCACCTCTTCACCCCAGCGCAACACCGCTGCAGCACCACCGCAGCATCAATCAGCAACACATCTGCACCACCTCAGCACCACTGCAGCACCACTTCAGCACCTAATCTATAACAAACTAACTCTGGCTAAACACTTTTAAGGTCTCAATGGCGAGACCTATTTGCTATGACAAAGCTCGTTTTCTTTCCTCCTAACTGGAAGGGTGTGGTCCCACTTGAAGAACCATCGTGATGACATATAGCCAGCCATTGCTGAAGAAATTCACTCTTCTCTACCCTTCTGCTTCCTATTGTATTCTACAGACATCGTGTCACAACATTTGTTAACAAGGAGGCATCCTTGTTACGTCCACGAAGATCGTTTCCAACACCTACACCTACATTGTAGGAACAGTCATCGGTTTTGTTGGTTTAGCTGATCCTTAAAGTGTAGAATAGATGATTATTTGACAGTGTAGGGCTACGGAGTTGTGTGTCTCGGCACTGTAGCTTCCTTGTGGGAGTAAGTGCATACGAGTGCACAACTCCTTTTTTTACACTTACGGATAAGTCGCCCGGATTGGCAATGATATAGCACTTTGAAAGGTGAAAGATAGAGGTTCTCACTCTCTCGGTAGCCTAAGAGTAGGTCGTCCTGAATTGCTTTCATGTCAGATAATCCGAACTGAGCAGTAGGAAATACCCATCGTGTCAATTTCAGAAAATCGAAAACACAGCTGTATGATCATTAAAGTACCACCACTCATCCCCTAAAACTTCTACTTTCTATGTGAAAATGGGGAATTTTTCACGAAGCTTACAATATAAATGCCGTAATCATAAATATTAGTACTGTTCATGTAAAACACAAATAGATGATGTGAGCATAAACCAGTGAGATCTAAGAGCCTAGACATTTAATTAAAGCGTTTTACTGTAGTATTATAAATAACAGTTCTTATAAATATGTGAATCTTAGAGCGCCTGCTAAATAATCCTAAAGCCTAGACATTAGTTTCCTCTTCATATAAACTCCAACGTTAAAAGTACATAATATTTAGACTACCAATTAGGTCACTGAATATATATCATAAGCCTACTGTTTTATATAAAAACATTACATTCATATAAACACATAATATGGTGATTTGTTTTAGCAGGATGCAACAAGGCCTGGAATTACTGTGCCTGTTCTCTCAGGAATGTCGATTTATTGAAAAGCTGCTTATCCGATAAATTCCTTCAACTGTGGAGACGTCCTGTTTAATCCTTTCTTCTATGGTACAAATCAATGTTTAATTAAAACATAGGGCGTCGCACTTTAGTTTATGGGCTCTCTGAACATGAAATGGTTAATACAGCTCCTTTCAGAAAATGGAAGAAAACGTAGACTTTAGTGTTTGAATAATTGCTTTTTGCATTTGAAAAATTGAAGAGGAAAAATCAATGCAGGCATTTGCAAGAAAAATAAAGATTTGGAACGAAATCATCTGTTACTTTGATTATCCATTAATAGCTGATATCATAGATGTTCAAACTGCATATAATGTCAGCTGGGGACTGTTGTGTGTGACTATTATGAACTTTACCCTTATTTCACCGCTGGCTAATGTGCACAGGCAAACTGTTCAGTTAAGTTATTATAGAAGTTTGCAAGCATATTTTCAGTTGTTTCCCCTTCTGTGAGAGGAATGCAGTTTTAACTGGCTGGCTGCTTGTAAATAACCTTCTTTCAGCTCTGTACTGCGCAGAGCAATGTAAATCCCCTCACAAACATGCTCTCACCAGACTCCGACTCAAAGTCTGGATCTCCTCTTTGGCTTCCTTGGCAATGTCCCTGCAATCAATGCTCCCGGCATTACCTGGAATACAGAAATCTTTACTGTGACATGGTGGCCTAATCAAGTGAAAGAACTTGAAACATTAAAAATCTATAGAGAAATCCGCAGGCTCACATATTCAAATACAAATGTAACCACCATGATCTGTCACCCATGCTAAACTCTACATGCCAGGTGGGCACAGAGACACGCTCTCCCGAACTTCATAGGTGCTTGAATATTCCATTGTCGAGGAGGTCCGGGATATCAATCAACATTGGGAGCCACTTCATGCGAGGATTTGGGGCTGCGGCACTCATACTATGCAAAATGCATAAGTTATTTGTGTTTCAGAGCTTTCCTTGCTGGGCCAAAGAGACGTTTACTTGCTGCAGCCAGATCCTTATTACCCCGACATTGTACTTTTATCTGGCGTTATCAAAGACTACTGGATACAGAAAGGTTTTCTATATAACCCTACAGGTTAGGGATTTAGATTTTGATTTGCAGACCAGTACTAGAGCCATGCTTTCCAAGTGTTGCAAACTCCATTGCTCTTAGTATTTCAGAAGAGGAGCAAGGGCATCCCTCAACTTGAATACGCTTTGCTGTATATCATGTGTGGTCTTAACGTATTTGAAATGGTGGCGATGGGGAAGTGAATTAATATGGTCAGGATATACACAGCACTAATGTATATTCACTATGTTACAGTTAATGAACTTGTGATATTATCAGTCACTCAGATGACAGGCTTTATTTACAAATCATTGAGGATAAGTAACTATAGAGAAACATATTTACAGTTCAAGTTATTTTGTAAATCTATCATGATGGTTCATTTCACATTTCAGCCTTAGAATATCACAGAGTTTCAATCAACCATAGAAGGTCTGTAATAGAGAGAGACTCACAAGATATGTTGCATGTCATATTGGGACTAGGGGATTGGAAAGCAAATGACACAATACTTAGAGTTATTTCATGTTGTAAGTATCAAAACTTCTCAAGTACAGGTTGAGCTCAGCTGTAAAGGAAGGCAGAGCATTTATATTCAGTGTTTTTTCTCTCCCTCTTTCGTTCCTCCCACCCTTCCCTTGTCTACTGCTGACCAGCATTAATATCATTTGCATGGTTGCTAGTGGATTCAGGGACATGTGGATTTTGCACAGGTTCTGCTGAATGTGGATAATCAGTTTAGTGCAGACCTAACAGCCACCCAACAAGCACTCGTATATCAACGATAACTGTATTACCTAACACCATTGACATATCCTGTTGTTTAGCACAGCAAATGATTTCTAAAATGCAATTCAAAATATTAAAACAAATATTGTAGGAAAATCAAATTTCCCCAACCAGTAAGTTACAGTAAAATGGGGAGTAATATATGTGTCTCAGAACAAACAAAAAACAAATAATTAAATTTACAATAGTGTTGTGGTGTAGGAGTCTCTTACCAATTACGTTCCAGCATGCATTCGTGTTTGAAGTTGTTCACAAAGACAAAGTAAGGCATGTCACAATTAAGCTGGAGGGAAGGTTTTTTTTTGTTTTTTTCTGGAGTCATTATAATCATTGCCTTTCTATCCTGTAAATGTTTCTTGGCTCCGTGAAAATGCATCAATTGAACCACATAAATAAGGGTGTATCCAGTATAGGCTTGGAAGAATGGTTGATCTAGCCTCACCAGTATTGCTGGAGAACAGGAAGATAAAAGTTCTAGGTCCCTCATTATAAGAGTGAATGGGGGATGATGTGTCCATTGCTTACTTTTAGGAATTTCATAACAAAGTGTGTGGAGAGTCTCTAAAATTCCTTGTATTTCCACACTGACTTTACAAAAGAAATCCAAGCTCACAAGAATGTTCACTTTGTCCTTTTGATGATGCACATGCTCGCAGGCTTTAGCCTGAGCAAAATGCTTTTAACAAAGGGAATATTGCTAATGCATGAACAGTGCTGGTGTAGTTTAGAAAAGTTGTTTTTGTTTTCAGTCATATTATGTTTACATCTGTTTGAAAAAAACACTTTCTGCTGCCTTGTCCATGACAATTTAATTGTCTATAATTCAATACAAAGGGTTAATACTTGTACTCAGCTGTTGTATCTTCAGCAGAAAATTGAGACATCTGTTTTTCTATAGGGGGGGGGTATGAGAGTACTTATATTGTGAGGAAGTGAACATTTGTATTTATTCTCTAGCAACATTAGGCTGTGTCTACTTCGAGGAAGTAACTAAGTAGTCTCAACTCTATTGTAAACATGGATGGATAAACAGACATCTCTGTGCCCAGCTCGCTGAACACTGAGGAGCTCAACAAGGAGCAAGATAACTTTTTGACAACTTTTGACTCAAAATGTAGGAAAGAAATCCAACCAATCTCAGATTCATCCCATCTTCACACCATGGTGGATATTAGATAGATGAATTGCTGGCAAAGGATGTGAACATTTTAACCCTTCCTGTATGCATGATGGAGATAAACCTTGATCAGGGCATAGAAAATGAGTTTCCTATATAAATCATGTTAGGCTCCAACACCAGAGCAGGATAGGTTTTAGTATTCTATATTTTGTCCGTCTGAGCAGTAAGAAATACTGCTCAGTTGGATCGATCAATTTTAGAGTGTCAGCCAGACCTTTAATTTTCTGTTCTCTGCTCTGGTCCCAGTCAGTCACACAAACATTTTTGCAAAAGGCCATTTCTGCCTCAAGACCAGTCAATATTATGGAAAATTAGAGTAAACAAACTTTTTTTTTGTCCACTTTCAACCAGGAATGACTCAGACGCCTATTGGTGCAGATCACACCTACATGTTACCAACCAAGGTGGCATTTTTTAAAGCAATTCTTTCATTTGATGCTTGAAAACAATCTAGTATCTTGCACACAGGTATAATCATTGGATTATTTACAAATGCCTTACTTTCTGACACTTTTCAAATGGCTCCCACATTAGCTCCCTCTTCAGATAGTAGTTTGCTTTATCCATCCTACACCTATGTGCTACAGCTGCCAGCCATTCTTTAACTGTAGGGAGCTCAGCCCATGCCCGTCTCTTGCAAATGTCCCTTACAGCCAGTAACAGTAAGCAAAGTAACGGTGCACTTTGTTCTCTGTTAAGGCCCTTCTGCCCTGAGTCCTTTACTTCCACACCAAGCAATATCAAGATGTGGCTTACCTGAGATCTGCAAGTCATTATTTCATTGAACACATTACCCACATCTTGCAACGAGTGGGCCAGACCCAAACTTTCTACAAACATTTGTGTGTCATTAGCCTCCTTCAGGCTGCATCTTGCACATTTGCACTCCATTATGTTCTATGGTGAGTGAAGAAATGGTTTCCCCTTAAGGTGGCAGATCTAACAGCTTACAGTAATTTCATACATACTTGCCATAACTTCTACAGCTCCTCGTTCAGCAAGTCACACTCCCAGACGCCATAGGCTTTGCTCTCCTATCTGTGGCTGACACGAAGTTCCAGTACCAGTTACAGACTTTTTTCCTTAGGTCAAATGTCCTACAGATCCTTCTCCGTATGAGAAATTTCATTCATGATCTCGTCCTGTCATTTTATCCACTATGCTATCTGGATGTACATAAACATGGGAAAGAGACCAGAAGTCTCTCCCCCCATTGTTCCTATGAAAGTGGTATTCCTTCACTAAACAGGCCCCCCCATTTCTCACTCAATCATAGCCCCTTGTAATGGGTCCCCAGACCTTATCCTTAAAACATCTGGGGTTCCCAAATTGGGACAAGTGAACTATAATATAGAATACCCACAAGTGTTGAGATATTATACTAGAACTAAGCTGCTGCCTGAGAGACCTTAAGTCTAACTCTTTAAAAATAAAATTGGGGACCTACATTTGTATAAAACTCCCACTTTTGCTAAGTCCACTATCAAGCTTTTCCATAATCGTCCTATCGGACTTGCACCTGGTTCTCGAAATAGCCCCCTACAATTCTTTAGTCGAAAAGCCCAACAATATTGTTGTAAATCTGGTAAGGCTAACTCTCATCTAGATATTTTCCTTCTAAGACATCCTAACTTCTCTGGAAGTCCAAATGAAGCTATTGTTTTTCCCTTGAAATTTTTTAATGCCTTTTTGTTAATGGTTAATAGAATGTTACTAATAAGAAAAGCAAATTTATACAGGATCGTCATCCTAATCAGAGTAACACAGCTGTGAATTGTCAAAGGTTGATTTGTCCACTTATTCAACAGGCCTTCACTTTCTTTAATGACCCTATTTAATGTAGACATGGTCACGTTCCCTAGATCCTGCTCTACCATGATACCTAGATATTTAATAGCTTCTTTCCCCTCACTCCCCTCCCATTTGTGGCTCCATACCATTATCCCTATCTTATTCTCATTTACTTGATACCCTGAGTATTGGCCAAATACTGCCACTTCGTGTTGTATTCCAGGATATGATCTGTTAACATCTTATGCATATAAAAGTAGATCATCCGCATACAAAGCCAATTTCTGTATAATCCCACTACCAATAAAAGGAACTATACTGTTATTTTGTGTATGGCTTTGTGCAAAAGGTTGTATGTACAAATTGAATAACAGAGAAGATAACCGGCACCCTTGCCTCCTCCCTCTCACAATCGTCACATTATCAGTTAGCTCTTATAATCATTATCCTAGCCTTTGGGAGCATCTATATAACCCTACAAAAAGTGGGCCCCAAGCCTAGGTGCTTCAGTACTTCTCCCAAATTGGTCCAGTTAATGTCATCAAATGGGTTTGCTGCATCCAGTGTAATCACAGCTAACAGTATTGAATTAGAGATAGCCAGATCTATCGCTTCCACTAGGGTATGTGTAAGCTAATACAAATACTTTCCTGGTATGAATCCCTTCTTATTATCTTGCTCCACCCTAAATATTTGCCTGGACATTCACTTCATCATAATAGTTGCAAAAAGTTTATAGCTGCAGTTTAGCAGAGATATTGAATGATATGGCTATCATCTATTTGGGGGTTTATTGGGTTTAAAAATTAAGCTAATAGTAACGTTTTGGCAGGGTGTCAGAAGTGGGATTTCCATGTGGAACAACAAAATATTCGACACCACAACTGTTACTTTTTTCAAGGTCATATACACAGCTTTGGGAAGGCCATCGAGCCCTGCATCTTTAGCTTTCTTGCATTTACTTAATACCTCTTCTATTTCTTCTGCCTCTATTTCCTTACTCAATTGTGCTTGTTCTTTATCACTCAACTTGCTAAGTTGCTTGCTTTCTATCCAGTGCTTTAACTCTGCAGTATCCGGACTACAGTTCTCACGGTATAGATCACAAAAAAAATTATGATAAGCTGTCCAGATGTCTTGGGATGAATTCCAAACCCTGTTGTTTTAACTCTCAATGGTTTCCATAGAAAATTCCTTTTCTGCTTAGTCCTAATATTCCATGCTAGCAACTTACCCCATTTCCTCTTCCTTTAGTTTAGTGTAACTTAGCTTCTGCTGAAGTTCCAGGATGTTCCACTTCAGCTCATAAATATCCTCCTTTCTTTCTTGCTTTATGGCAGTGTAAATATATCAAATGACCCCTTAAATATGCATCCTGCACTACCTATACACCTGTTGACCACATAATTAAAGTAAAGAAAGTTTCTGAACATATTTTCATTTTCAATGTTATTCCTTCTTCTAACAAAATGGTTCTCTTCAGCATCCATCTCTGTTCTTTCTGTCTCCTGACCTCAAGCTCTAAATATTCAGCCTCATGGTCAGATAAATGAAGAGGAGCATGTTCCACCTTTCCCCCTTTTTTCCGGCTCTTCCCTATCACATAGGAGGTAATCCAGCCTTGAAAAGTGGCTGTGCTTTTTGCAATGAAATATACACTCCCTAGCCCCCCAATAACTTACTCCTCCACACATCACACAACCCCACTTAACTCATCATGAACCTCATGCACAAGCAGGATCTTGAGGAGCTCACAAAATTATGGCTGGTCGATATATCTAAGGAGTTGTCCAACAACACATTAAAGACTCCTCCTATTACCAATCTACAATTATATCCCAACAACTTTGAGAAAACGTCCCTCAAGGGTTCTGCCTCATCAATATTTGGACCAAAATAGCCAGCACAGGCCAAGACCCTTTCTTGCATCCTTATCTTCACAATTACCTATCTATCCCCCATGCCAGCTCTATAATCCATAACCTCTACCCCCATTTTTTTCATACTAGCATGGCTACTCCCTTTATGCAGCATGTTTGGCTTGTGCCTACCCCTCGCTCAATCCAATTTATCCCCCTACAGATTGTTGTAAGCTCCTCCACCACTAAGTGTGCTTCTTGTAGAATGATTATCAACACACCATATTCTCTGAGATACTGCCTTAACAGCCGCTGCTTCTTCATTTCCCTTAGCCTGTTGGCATTCCATTTCCTTATTGAAACAGACTGGGTTGACATCACTTGTCCCAATTATCTACCTTGGGACAAATATAATTCTAGGTTGTTCCCCCACCACCCTGCACCACTGCTCAACAGAGAGAAGACCTTTATTATTTTTATCTTTTCTCCCTATGCCCCCCACCCAATGTGCCCATTGCATTCCAAACCTCCCATCCCCTCCAACCTGGAGAACCCTCCATCACACTTTTCTGACATATCTGCTGTCAGGTTTTGGGCCTGGAATGTGGGATATACACTCATACACTCATTCTCCACAATGAGCCCCTCCCCTATCCAGTTATCTACTCTCTTGCTTCAACTGCTAAACGAATTGATCCAGCTCCTCAGACTCCATTAATTTATGCATGGTGTTATTATGCATAACCATTAGTAGGGCAGGAAATTTCACTGTTGCTGTTTCCACAAATGACTTTAACACGTCTATTCACATAATCCTCTCCATTTGCCTCTCCTGTTTTGTTTTAGAGATGTCTGACCTAATAGTAAAAGTATATCCTTTTGCTGTCAAAGGTCCAGATTTAAGTGCAGCGCCAAGTATCTGCTCTTTTTCCATGTAAGTGTAAAGGTTCACAAGGATCTTCATGGGATGTTTCATGCTTCACTCGCTTTAAAGGGATCCAGGTGCTTTTTCTTAATCTCTTTTGATAGATCTATAGCACTCCAGACTCCTCTAAGAGGCTTATTACAAATGATTTTAGTCACTGCCCTCTGCTGCTTCTGTGACACTGCTAATTCTTATGTTGTTACTCCTTGCTCTGTTTTCCAGGTTGAGAAGGGGAGTACAGCCACCGGCTGCGAGTAGTTGGTTGGGAGCCTGCTGCGGGATGGGTGGATTCTGTGCTAAAACAGATCTCGCCCAGGCAATGGAACTGTAAATTGGATGAGTTGCTACAGTTAGGGCAGATGACAGTAGATAGAAAATATTGAGTCCACAAAGCCATACTGATGTATGACTTTCAGGGAGTATGGAGATGGTCATGTGCCATAGTGAAACTGCAAAGAGGTCAGGCAGCATCACAGAAATGCACACCCTGAGGCATAACAGGCAGGGACAGCACACTCAGAAAGATGTGCTGCAGTAGAGAGTGTTTCAGTTTCAGGCCGAGCTGACTGTGTGAAAGGACTTCCAATCTGGATGTCAGATCCAGTATGAATACCAGAGTTGGTTTCTGTTCTTCCCTCATGATAGAGCAGAATGTGTACGAGAAGGAACCTGGTGAATTTGGAGAGGTGAGTCGAGTGGAGTGGCTGCTATATACAGAATTGACAGGAAGTCCCAAATTGCTAAAGAATTGAAGAAAGAGTTGTGGGGAAAATGGAGTAGGAGGTGTAGCGGAGATAGCAGTCATGGCTTGAGGTTGGGCAGAGTGCTGCAGCCCGGGTGTGTGTGGTAATATTGTGAGGGGTAGCAGCACCAGAGGGAGAAGTAGACACCCCTCTATTCAATGAATCCTGTGAAACTTGTGAAACCTCATAAGGGTCTCAGAGGACAGTGTGCAAGACCCTTAAGGGTGAAAGAAGATAAATGCCTTGGGAACCCTGGGAGTGTAAAAGTGTCTCTTTCACTAACAGCTTTTTTTTTATTAATACCAAAATCAGAGCAGGGACGGGGATTAGAACTATGTTGGTGCTGATATCCAGTAAAGAGTTGAGTGTAAGAGGCACTATTCAGGAGCATATGACTGGCGAGGAAAGTGGAGCAGCCCTGAAGGAGGTGATAGGGTTAACATAGCTCCCTCATTTGGAAGAGCAGAGGTGTAGTGTTGGATTGAGGACTAGCATTAGATATGAGGTATTAACACATTTTATCTCAAGCAGTGGGCCCAACAGTGGGGTAAGATACCTCAGCTGGGCAGTAAAGTCCACCAGGAGAGTGGAATAGGACACCTAGATGAGTAGTCCTTACAGGGGGCAACAGGAGTTAGGGAGAGTGAGGGGCAA
Source organism: Pleurodeles waltl (assembly GCF_031143425.1). Taxonomy (NCBI): domain Eukaryota; kingdom Metazoa; phylum Chordata; class Amphibia; order Caudata; family Salamandridae; genus Pleurodeles; species Pleurodeles waltl. The sequence goes on along the minus strand of NC_090442.1, from coordinate 826,658,739 downwards.
GTATACAGGGAATGCTACTGGGACTATATGCAGAAATGAAAAAGGGTTTTGAGAATTCAGAAGCAAATCAGAGAGGCATTCAAAGTACATGCGCTACATTTGGAAAATAAAACTAGACTCTGTGGCAGAAAAAACTGAAGTCCTAGAAAATGTGGTTTACTAACCAAGACTTACTGCAGAGAGAACTTACACAAATGTAAAGCAGTTGTAGAAAAATAGAAGAATAGGGAGATATTGGGAAACATAGCTGAGAGTGAGCAAACTGATGATGGTGTTTAGTTCACAAACAGATTGAAGCCCATTTTTTTTAATTGTTAAGCTTTTTTAAGTGAGATATAAGTCTGTCATACAACTAAGCATTGAATGCTCTAAAAAAGCATTGCATTGAATTTGGGCCATACAATATATACAAAATTGCTACCACAGTTGGAGAGGTGCATAAATCAGCTTTCCATGAGAAGGAATGTCACGTAGGTATTTGTACTCACCTGTGCTCTAGCATCAGGGTACAATCAGAATTCAGTTAGCAGTTTTGGAGCGTTGACCCCCCTCCAGCAGCAACCGCTGCAAATCCTTTTACGTGGAAAGGATACTAAACTCTGTTTAATATCCTCTCCATGTAAAAGGGGGAGCATGGGGGTGACGACCTGAGGGGAGTGCACTGTGCACTCCCCTCAGAGCGCATGTGTGTTTGGCCAGCCGTCTTGGGTCGGCCAAACACACATACGCACAGGGTTCTCTCCAGCCCAACAACATGGTTGCTGGGCTGGAGGGAGCCTGCATGGGCGCTCCCATCCAATCCTGATGCTGCTCTGAGCAGTGTCAGGATTGGCGCAGGGCATGCTGGAAGCCTGTGCCTGCAGCAGCGACAGGAGAGGAGCAAATCAGGTAAGTTTTTTAAAATGAATTTTTCATTATTTTTTTCCCACGCTCTCCAAGCTCCAGCCCCACCCAGCCACAGGAGCCGCTCCTGGTATCTTTGCTTTTACAGATCAGAATTAACTTTGAGTTCATTATGCATATATTACTGTATAACAGCTTGCAACAACACATAAAAGCTCGCACTTTGGTTGGTTGTTATAAGCGTCTGTTACTTAACATGTCACACTTTAACCTCGGTAAATCTCTTGTACAGCTCTCTTATTCATTCACTCACCCAGTTGTCTATGCTTAAGCCATTCCCTTGATAAAAGTGAGCGTTTAAGTTACAGTGGTAGATTGAAATGGCTATTTAATTAAAGGGCATTAGTCTTCCAAACTTCTCTATTAATCTCCCAGTTTAAGATTAAGGCTGATAGAGCCACTTGTGTTTCATGCATTTTTTATTTGCTGGTGAAGCGACAAGTAGCAACAGAATAGATGCTGTAGATCACTAGTTAAAATACACTGGAAGCTTGTGATCATTTAATGCACTTGCACCACATGCTCAAAACCATGTCCAAAGCGGACTACGTTGAAGATAGAGGGTGGATCCCAAAATGTTTTTGACCAGCGCTATTTCATGACCCTGGTGGTAAGTTAAGGCAATGCTTGCTACAAAAACCTTTTACTTCTGTATTATGAAAAGAGGATTTTGGTGGTGGTGATGTGTGGCAAGAACATTGGTGTTGCGTGGTTTTCTGTTGCAGTAATCATATGTATGTTGATTTTTGTTCTGCTGCATTTTTGTGTTGCATTATTGCAATATGTTTTTTTGTGCTATTGCAGTGGTTGTGTTCCATTGTGACTACTTTCTGTGATGTGCCCTTTGTGGTGCAGTGTTATGTTACTATGTGCATGTTATTGTATTATGTTCTGTATGTCCTTTTGTTCTCATTAGATATGTCAACATATGCTGCTACATTTCGAGCCAACATCAGCACATGCCTTGAAAGCTACTGCAACACTCAACCGCTTACAACTAAGGTGATAAAATAGCACTGCTCCAGCTTCTCAAATATTTAAGACACTAGTCTTCCCAAAACTGTGTCAAGGACTGAATTTTAACTTAGTGCTTTCAATGCTCAGTTTATGTAATACAGCTGCTGACTTCATAAGTATCCTGGAGGAGGGCACACATATGCTCTTAGTCAGAAATCCTGCAAGACACTGACTTTCCAACAGAAATTAAAAACTTCTGGGCACTTATGTGAACCAAGTTATGCCACATCATTGATTAGAAACAAACTAATCCACCTTTCATACTCTTAATCTGCAATTAGAGAATATGTAATATGAGTTGTTATATAAACTGCAAAAAACGAATTATTGGTGTTAAAGCATTGAACATGTTTTTTATAACCAACATTTTGTAAATTATCCAATTGTTTCCAGGCAGCAATCTTGTCCATTTACAATTTTATTTCAATCCCAGATAACCAATGGGATCGAACACTTTATGAAGAATCTGGGTTATTCCTGGTTGCAGACAGTGCTGGAGTGTTAAGATATTGGCCTCGGAGTTGAGGCCAATATCCGAACACTGTGGGACTCGTATTACAGTGTTCCCACTGATCTGCCCGACAGGAACACTGTAATATGCTCGGAGGAACGTCACCGCAAAGGCGGTAGCATCCTCCCCGTGAGTTTGGCGGTCACCACTAGGTAGTTATAGTTAGGACCTAGGGCCTCATTACGATTTTGGCAGAGGGGATTACTCCGTCACAAACATGATTGATATACCGTCCACCACATTACAAGTTCCATTATATCCTATGTAATCCCTTCCACCAAACTTGTAATTAGGCCCTTAGTTCCTACAGAAAAAGCTGTTGTTTGCTTGCCTATATCTTTGGCACCGCTTGATGAATCTTCATGAAATTTTCCCAAGAAAGACAGTCACCTGAGCTGCTTTTTTGATGTTTTGGGGTGATCCGTCAAGCGGGGCGAAATAATGGGGGTTCAAATTTAGAGCATTTTCAATGTTAATTCCTGTAGGAAAATATGAACAGCGATAGCACAATAACCAATGGATGGAATTACACCAAATTTGCCAGAAAGGTAGCTCTTGGTCCATAAAGAGCCCTTTTTGCTATTTGGTGTAAATCCATTCAGTAGTTTTTGAGAGATGTAATGAAATCCAAATTTGTATATCTAGGGATGAAATGGATTTGCTTACCCTCCCGATCTCCTGCCGAGATCTGATTGGACACCAACACTTCAATAAGGAAGTGTTGTCAGCCATCTTGGAACTCGGCTGCAGAAAATAGAATACAAACTACAAAAGGGGCCAGGGTACACAAAAGGGACCCCCCAGGGCTAAAAAGCATTCAGGGTCACTGGTCACTCCTGGCCATCATGGGCAGCATTTGCAGTCCTGAACTTGTAATCTCCAAATGACTGATTTCAGATGTGCTAGTCTAATTATTTCAATTGAAGCAAAACAAAACTATAACACTCACAATGCATTAGGCTATCACACGAAAGTCCAGGACCTCAAGCAGTTTTAGTAATATCCTGGACGGTGGTGGTCACCCTATTGTGCAGACATGAAAAGGTTAAAATCTCCTCTATACTTTGGATCATCGGCTACAATGAATACCAGAGCATCGGGTATGTACCACTGCTTTTTCTTTATAGGTTCAGACTGTCTGCACAGTACCTGTAGTGCTGGCCCAGAGATCCTCCTTTCATCCACATCCTCATAGTGAATTGGGGACTGCATGCCCAGCATCTGGACAACCACATTTGTGGAGCTCAAACTGATATGACGTCTGTGGATATAAGAATTTGGTACAATTCATAACTTTGAAATGGTTGCTATTTTTAAGCTGAAAGTTAACATGAACAGAACTCAAACTTTAATTAAGGTCATGATTATTTCAGAACAAATCTATTCATTGTCTTTCTGCATGAACTTGCTTTTCTTGGGCTTGAGAATCTCTGATAACTCTCAAGATGTTACTTAAATGTTTGAAATTCTATTTGCTGTCAGTGTACAAAAGTTAGATCTTATATTTTTGAGCCCCACCATAGGTGTAGGGGGTGCATCCTTCACGGATACGCATATGCACTGCTACAAATGTGCTTTTTCGTGTCAAAATAGAAAAAACTTGAGAATTATATTAGATAAATATATTTCGGTGTAAAATGAAATATGCAACATTACTAAGGAATTCACTTTGTTCATACATAGTATCACAAATTGAAACATGCAAAGATTAACTGCGAAAAATGTGGTGGATATTAACAATAGGCAATGATAATAAAACAACATAATAAAAATTACGACAAATTGAATTATTAATAAGGTTGAATGGTAGTTCCCCCACAAGTAATAAGGCCACCGTCTTGTTGGGCCTACTTAAAGGTTTCAGTGATTTAAACCTGTGCTCATACCTGGTTGCTGTGGCACAGAACAGCCAGGCTTGACTTACGAAAAGTAAGTACAAACCAGTTAAAAAAGTCGAAATATACAACACAATAAAAGTTCCGCTGCAAATGATAAAATAGACATTAATTTAATGAACAAAATGTTACCAAAACTCTACAAAGGGGAACTGGGGACATGAATGTTTAGAGTTGGAAGTAAAAAATAATGGTAAGAAGCACAATTCGCTGAGGGGTGGTTGCCCTTCTACACATAAATAGATATGGGGATAAGTGGTGGGGAAGCTTGTACTCAAACTTACCAACGTAATGCTTTTGAGGCAATACCATATTGCTTACTGTGCTTGCTCTATAATACACAGTGCACTTGACTCTTCCTTACTCCGTACTGTCAACTATTATATAATTAGACCTGTGTGTGATGCTTCTATGTATTAAATCTCAATAAAAATTGTTTATCCAAAAAAGAAACAAGTGCAAATCACCAGTGGTACTCAATGGTCCCTATAGACCAGGACCTTGCAAGATTTGAGGCCAAGCACCTTGGTCCCCGAGTCAGATACACCAACCAGTTTGGACCCGGTCAGTGATTTTACCTTGGGAATTAGGGACTGATTACGAGTTTGGCAGTCAGAAAACGAGATGCCCAGACCCGTGGTGAGGAGACCTCTGTCGAGGTGGAGGCCTCCCCACCGGCCCTATTACAATTTTCCCACTGGACTGATGAACAGGAGCCTTGGTCAGCCCAGTAGGAAAGGTGCAGCTCATAACTGAGCCAGTGGCAATGCTGTTGCGCGAAGGGTGCAGTAGTACCCTTGAAAGAAACACTGCACAGCAGACAGTGCACATTTCAAGGGTGCTGGGCAGGGGGACCCCTGCACAGCCCATGGAATGGGCACCCCTGTGGTCTCTTGCACTTGTTCTCCGCCAGCCTATTCATGTTGGTCAAACCACCATGAAAAGGCTGGTGGAGAACAAGGTTGTAATCCGTAGGGCGGTGCTGAGTTCAGCCTGCCCTGGCTGATTACAACCAGGACCGCTGTCAGGCTGTTGGGATCACTGATCCTGGTGGGGATGGCAGTAGGTTGGCGCGTCTGGCGGGTCTGCTCACCAAAGCCGTGGCAGCCTGACCACCACCACGAGGCTGGCAGTCTTTGGACCACCAGCCTCCAAATATGGCCCTTAGTCTATTTTCTGGAAGTCAAAATCCTTCAGCATTGCAAGCCAGAGGCCTGTATCCAAAGAAGGATCCATTATGTCAAATATGCACAGGACAATGTCCTAGTTAAGCTGCTGGTTTTAGTGGGAAGCTTCTGACCTTGAAAATTCTAATTTTATACCCAGGGAAGTCTTCTTACCAGTCAGATACATATGGCACATTCGCCTGGTCAAGGCTTTTTTTTGTGGACTAAGGGGGTCATTACGACTTTGGCAGTCCCACCGCGGGACCGCCAAAGCCGCCGGTAGGATGCTGCTGTCATGCTGGTGGCGTCCCCTCGTATTACAATGTTTCCGCCGGGCTAACCTGCAGGAATAGTGGTACGGTAGGGAGCTTAGCATGGGCAGTGCAGGGTCCCTCCTATGGCCCCCTGCACTGTTTCCATCAGCCTTTCCATGGCAGGATGCACTCCGGCAGAGGTCACTAGCAGGGTCCATGTCAGATCTAGTTTGCACTGGTCAGCTAGGCTGTTTAGGAAAAGGCCTCTTGCAGCTCGGTGTAGCACTGTAGTTTACACAGGAGGCCAGCCAGCTGGACCTCGAAGTCTACTTTTTGTCCTGTGCACAAGGGGGAGCAGGTCCAGCCCTTCAGGTCTCCTCACAGGTCTCAAACTCCAGTAGTAGTCCTTCGTCTGTTTTTCCATAGGTCCAGTAGTTACCTTAGGAGGTTGCCAGGAGATGCCACATTTATATCTGGCACTACCTTGTAGGGGACTCCTGCCCCCTCCCTGACCAATAGGATTTAGGTTCTTAGGGATAACCCTACCCACTCTGGAAGAAGTTTCTATGTTCCCTGCTGCAACCAATCTCACACTAAATCCGAGATGGGGAAAAACTTCTCACCTTGTATAGAGCCTGAGTGCCCACACAGAGGTGTGCACAAATAATGAATAGTCTTCTTTTTTGGTAATTCGCTACCAGCTCTGGTGTCAACTTTCCCCCATTGGGTTTGTTGCCTGCCTGACTGGTAGGACAAAAGAAGGGCCCATAGATTATGTTCCTGGGCACTGCCCAACTAGTCCTCTGTCACAAACAAAAAATACACCTCCTCATGTACCGCCCTTGCATATGCATTGTGAGTGTTTTTCACACCTCATCAGGGCTATTCAACTGCTATGCAGCAGCTGAAGGCTAATACAGATTAGCCTCTGTAAACTTCAGGCAGGGAAAAGGTAACTTTGTAAAAGTAAACTTTCTATAATAGTTATTAGGAATCCAACTTCACCATTGAGTTGGGATTTTACTAGTTATTAGAATTAGCCATTGAATTATTTTTCCAGCTGGTCCCTAGCCTGAGACAGATAGCTGAATTAATATTAAATATTGCTTCCCAGTGTTTCACTATGGTCAAGACAGCCTGGGGGTAGTCACTGTAAAGACATGTTAACTATAACTTTTTTCATGTCCGACTTTTACCATGCACCCTACCTTGTGGGCCACAATGCCTACATAGGGGTGATTTATTAATATTTTTAAAAAAGTATGTTTCATTTCAAATAAGTTTATGTAGGCAAGTTTGGTGAAATTTCAAAACTGCAGCTTCCAGGTTGCAGTGGCAGGCCTAGTGTCATATTTTCCTGTTCACAACCGTGGATAACACAGTAGTGCTGTAGTCCATAGGTGACAATTAATTTTTCACAACACAGGTGTATTAACCCCTTTGCTGCCAGGCCTTTTCCCCCTCAGGTGCTAGGCCTTTTTTTTGCTATTTGGGGCAGTTCGCGGTTAGGCCCTCATAAACTTTCTGTCCACATAAGCTACCCATGCCAAATTTGTGTCCCTTCTTTCCAACATCCTGGGGATTCTAGAGGTCCCAGAGTTTGTGGGTTCCCCTGAAGGAGACCAAGAAATTAGCCAAAATACAGCACAAATGTTGCTTTTTTCAAAAAATGGGGAAAAAGGGCTGCAGAAGAAGGCTTGTGTTTTTTCCCCTGAAAATGGTATCAACAAAGGGTGTGCGGTGCTAAAATCACCATCTTCCCAGCTTTCAGGAACAGGCTGAATTGAATCAGAAAACTCAATTTTTCAACACAATGTTGGCATTTTTCTGGGACATACCCCATTTTTACTATTTTCTTGTGCTTTCAGCCTCCTTCCAGTTAGAGACAGATATGGGTGTGAAACCAATGCTGGATCTCATTAAGCTAAACATTTCTGAAAGATAGACAAAATACTGAATTCAGCAAGGGGTAATTTGTGTAGATCCTACAAGGTTTTTGTGCAAAAAATAACAGCTGAAATAAAGTAATACTGAAATTGAAGAAAGAAACAGGCATTTGTACTCACGTTTTACTCTGTAACTTTTTCCTGACATGTCAGATTTTTCAAAGCAATATACTGTTACATCTGCTGGACTCTTCTGGTTGTGGGGATATATAGGGCTTGTAGGTTCATGAAGAACCCTAGGTACCCAGAGCCAATAAATGAGCTGCACCTTGCAAGGGTTTTTATTGTATTCCGGGTATACAGCAATTAATTTGCTGAAATATAAAGAGTGAAAAATAGGTATCAAGAAAACCTTTGTATTTCCAAAATGGGCACAAGATAAGGTGTTGAGAAGCAGTGGTTGTTTGCACATCTCTGAATTCCGGGGTGCCCATAGTAGCATGTGAATCAAAGGGCATTTCTCAAATAGACGTCTTTTTTACATACTGTCTTACATTTGGAAGGAAAAAATGTAGAGAATGACAATGGACAATAACACTTGTTTTATAATTCTGTTTTTCCCCAAGACTCCCAATACAAATGGTACCTCACTTGTGTGGGTAGGCCTAATGCTCGCGATAGGAAACGCAACCTGGACACATCATATTTTTACATTGAAATCTGACATGTTTTTTTGCAAAGTGCCTTGCTGTAGATTTTGGCCTCTAGCTCAGCCGGGCACCCAGGGAAACCTACCAAACCTGTGCATTTTTTAAAACTAGACACCTAGGGGAATGCAGGATGGCTTGACTTGTGGGGCTCTCACCAGGTTCTGTTACCAACAATCTTTTGCAAACCTCAAAATTTGGTGCTTTTTCCTCACATTTCGGAGACAGAAAGTTCTGGAATCTGAGAGGAGCCACAAATTTCTTTCCACCCAGCATTCTCCCAAGTCTCCTGATAAAAATGGTACCTCACTCGTGTGGGTAGGCCTAGCGCCCGTGATAGGAAATGCCCCAAAACACAACATGGTCACATCACATTTGCCAAAAAAGAAAACAGAGCAGTTTCTTGCAAAGTACCAAGCTGCGGATTTTGGCCTAAAGCTCAACCGGAACCTAGTCAAACCTACCAAACCTGTGCAGTTTTGAAAACTAGACACCTAGGGAAATCCAGGATGGGCTGACTTGTGGGGCTCTCACTAGGTTCTGTGACCCAAACCTCAAAATTTGGCCACAAAATTTTTTTTCCTAAATTTTTGGTGACAGAAAGTTCTGGAATCTGAGAGGAGCCACAAATTTCCTTCCACCCAGCATTCCCCCAAATCTCCCGATAAAAATGGTACCTCACTTGTGTGGGTGGGCCTAGTGCCCGTGACAGGAAATGCCCCACAACACAACGTGGACCCATCACATTTTCCCAAAGAAAACAGCTGTTCTTTGCAAAGTGCCAAGCTGTGTATTTTGGCCTCTAGCTCAGCCGGCACCTAGAGAAGCCTACAAAACCTGTGCATTTTTGAAAAATTAGACACCCAGGGGAATCCGAGATGGGGTGAATTGTAGGGCTCTCACCTAGTTCTGTTACCCAGAATCCTTTGCAAACCTCAAAATGTGGCCAAAAAAACACTTTTCCTCACATTTTGGTGACAGAAAGGTCTGGAATCTAAGGGGAGGCACAAATTACCTTCCACCCAGCGTTCCCCCAAGTCTTCTGATAAAAATGGTACCTCACTTGGGTGGGTAGGCCTAGTGCCCGCAAAGGGAAATGCCCAAAAACACTATGTGGACACATCAAAATGATCAAATACTGAACTACCTGTTTTTGCGGGGGGCCTGCGCTTTTGGTCCTGGGCTCAGCAGCCTTATAGGGAAACCCACCAAACCCAAACATTTCTGAAAACTAGACACCCGAGGGAATCCAGGGAGGTGTGACTTGTGTGGATCCCCCAATGTTTTCTTACCCAGATCCTCAACAAACCTCAAATTTAGCTAAAAATCCAATTTTTACCACATTTCTGTGTGGGATCACCGCACCAGGACTACCACCCAATGTTCTCCTCAGTCTCCCGGTAAAAATGATACCTCACTTGTTTAGTGTCGCGATCGGGCAGCAGAAGTGCTTGCAGAGACCTGAAAGGAAAGGAAAGGAAAGGCCTTTCCTTTCATGCCTTTGCCTGCCCCCTCCTCGTGAGCGGAAGAGAAATGCTGAGCATGTCTCTTCCGCAACGCGCTGGAACTATGCTTCCAGAATGATGGGAGGTGACCTCTGATGAGGTCAGCATGCAATTGCGTCATCAGACATCACTAGAGTGGGAGATCGGGGGGTTCAGAGGTGGAAGGGGAAGTGATTCTCCTTCCATCCCCAACTGGGGGGGTGGGAGAGAGGCCCAAAGGGGGAGCACTAGCCTGGACCGTGTGTGAAGACGAGACCAGCTCTCCCCAGGCACCCCACGGGTTAAGGCACTATATACTATTGCTTTATAGGAAGGTAAATAGGGGTTTAGCCAGTTTCTGCATATTTTAGGGGTCAGAGCACATGCACTCGGGGTTAATTAGCATTGTCCTAGTGCAGAGAGTCAAAAACTAGCAGAATCAATCCACATCTCTCCCAAAGTCCCCAATCAGACTCCTAAAAGGTAAACCGGTTTGTCTGAGGAATCCATGGTCGCCCCTGGCAGCTAGGCTCAAGCAGCAAGAGTTTCTCTATGAAGTGCATGTGGTACATGTTCAAAACCACTAAAGTGACAATGCATTTCAGAAACAAAGAATTAACATTTTTCCAAATCAAGTTACTCTAGATGAGAAAATTTGTCAGTACGAAGATTAATAAATAAAATAAAATCAGAAATGTCACTCGAAAGCATGTGTTTATGCTATAGCCTTGAACATTTCTCCAAAATATACTGAGTAGCGAAAAATGCTAAAGTAAAGCCACAGAGGTAGTATTTTTTTCAGGTAGTCGAGGCATCTTGTGCTGGGACTCCAGAGGGTCAAACCTTTGGAACACTCTGAATCACTGCTTTAGGGAACTCCTGAAAATAACATTGCTCCAAATACTGAATACTGTTTGACTAAGTACCTGCCAATGCAACTGTGGGTATTGAGGACAACCAGGGGCCATATTACAGAAAGTGCCCAGGGGCACAATGGGCATATGCACCCACTTTATGCACCCCGTTTGCACTTTGGTATTAGAAAATGTGCCACAGAGGCTTGTGCGGCCCCTCCTCTAATACAGATATTGCTGCCGCACATGTAGCACCAACTCTACAACTCTGGCTCAAGAGGGTGCTCCATAATTTGTATGGGGCATGAAAATGTGGGAATCTCTTTACCTCTGTGCCTGCACCATATTAAGAATGCGGGCACAAAGGCAAAGAAGCTGTCAGGAGCACCACTGAAAGTGCACCACAAAAAGGTGGTGCACTGTCAGTGCGCCCGTGATGGCAGCCCTCTGGAGGAGAGCAAGGGGGACCTATGGACCACCCAGACATCTCCTTGCAGGTCTGTGCATTAAATCGCTGCACCCGCCTGCAAAAGGATATCTAATCCCTTTCAAAAGTGCAGGCAGGTTGCCACCCGCACTGTGAAACACAGAACGCTTTTGAAGCATCCGCTTAGTATTTCACTTGAATGTGTTGCCCCCAAGATAGCACAAGTTTGTGGATGCCCTGAGGGCAGTGATTGCTTTATAACAGGGTGCACTTTCCCTGTTCATGCACAGCGCACATATTTAAAGGTGGTGTGGTCTAAATAGGAAATGTGCGCTCTAACTGTGATATGGCCCCAGACAGGCAGTCATACCGTGCAATTGATGGGACTCGTCCATTCCTATAGATTCTCATACAAACAACCTACTTGACATTTACACCACTCTAAAATGACTGATAGCCCAATTACAGACATACGTAAGACTCCTAAATTAATAAATGCAAATAAATATAGCCCTGTCACATTGGTGATATGTACTTATTACTGGCAACAAGATGTGTTTTACTCTAAACTCAAGTATGGCTGAGTGATACTCTTAAATACACTAATGTATCAACATTTTGAACAGACTTAGGCTCTAATTTAGAGTTTTTCGGAGTTGGAGGCAAGCCATAAAGAGGTGGACTTCTTGCCCCACCAAACCCAGGGTGCCTCCATCCCATTTAAAGGAGGCAGAGCCACTGTGTTACCACTGGTGAAGCATCATGAGGCTCCACAGCTGGTAACCCCTGATCTGGTTGTCCATCTGCCACAGAATCAACTTGTCATAGCAGTAGTTGCCCGACTATATTCTTTGCAGGATGTTGCACACACTCACAGAGAAAATGTAGAATGGTCCTCATGTGAAGGGAGAAAACTCCTTGCATGTTGTTATTTTTTTTGTTTGTGGAAAACAAACTCCTGCTGATGGAGTTTGTTTTTTCCAAATAAAACGTTTACTAAGAGGGAGCTTTAAACATAGTCCCTGCTCAACAATCCTTTGGTGCTGTGAAAGGAGCAGCCACAGTGGCAGATACCTTCACAGCACAGAGATCCCTAATTGGTATAGAGAGACCCCAGAACAGGGTGAGCAGTCCACTGCCTACAATGTGGAGATGATGGTCTAAGCTGTCTCTTGGTAAGTAACAGATTGAGTGTTGAAACTATGTTGAGCAATTCTGATAAGCATGCTTGCAATTAAAGAAGCGGTATGAATAACCTTTTTAGGGTTGAGAGTACGCAAGTGCTCTGGACCATGTTGTAATCTCTATGTGGGCTTCCAACCACACCCATGTCACGCCAGTCACTTTCATTAGTTCATGGGCTTGCCTTTTAAAAATCAATCGATTCCATTTGTGAAAGGCATGCATACGTCATGCCTTTTCTGGTGTTTAGCCCTCCTCGAGCGCACCGGTAAACTACTGAAAATATACGAGGCTCCATGTTTTTTCTGTGTGGTTTCTAGTCTACTTTATCTTTTCATTTCCTGCGTAGTGCGATCTTGCTGCCCAGTAGTCAAGTGCTTTGCTTGACATCCACCCTGTTACATGGATAATTGCACTTTTGCTGGTTATATAGATAATTGCACTTTTGCTGATAAGTTTCACTGCAAGCAAATTTTTGTTTCCTTTCCTGTGTCTCCTTCACACTCATGGCGACAATCAGCTTGCATATATGAAACTGTTTTACTTTTCATTATTAGTGGCAAGAAAAGTCCAGTTACGAGTGTACAACGCTAATAGCTCTAACGCGAGCAAACTCGAGACCAGTTGTATTGCAAATGCTTGTTTGTAGTCTTAAAGGCCATTTGTAAGTGGTAGTCATTTGATACAGCTTTTCAAGGAATGTGTGAATTTACTGTGTGCGGGGCAGCAGCATAAAAAAAACAATGTAAACGTGTTTGTGTGCGCACAATAACTTTTTATTTAAAAAAAAAACTGTCCACAACCAGTCATGAAACCTATGCACTAAGTGAGCACCACATATCTACAGTCAACAGCTTCAAATAACTTAGTTTCATATGTGTTCTTTGCTATTTTCTTAAAGCTCGCTTTTCAATATTAACAAGTACTGACAAAGCAAATAGGTCTTGCATTTAGTAGGTAAGATCTATCCTATTGTCTTTACCAATGTTTTCTTTTATTTTTAGTTTACTCTTGCATCATTGCTGTCAGCCATGTTGGAAGAGTAAAATTAAAGAAAAAGTAAAAATTGCCACTGGCAAATCACGAAATATGCATGTATCATGATGTAAATGTGCTTATGCATTGTGACGCATGTACACATGAGCACATGCCAACTATCATGGGAAGATGGCAGCCCTATACACACATTTGCTCGCATTTATCATGGCACTAGTGGCAATTTTGGCATTTCTTAATGTACTGTTCCAAGATGGCTGAGACAGAAGAGCAGTAAACTAAAAATAAAAAAAGTAAACTGAACATTTAAAAGTGAAACGAGTGAATTTGTAGCATTTAGCAACTACCTGGCCATCGGACCTGGCCATCGGAAAAAAAAAAATAACACATAGCTGGGCTGTGATTGTCTGGGAATATAGGAAGAAACAGAGCGCAGGTGAGGGGTTGGAGGCCAAGGTGTGTGTGGACCACGTTTTTAGGGTTCATTACCATGAAATGATGTGTACTTATACCAGTGGTGATGAATAACCCTGCCAGTCAGTGCCCTAATCAATTTGAGCCACAGTCGTATTCAATGGCCGAAATATATGTATATTGTGATGGCATGAGTTCTTGCCAAAGAGCTATGGCTACCTGAAGGTGAGGCCTAATACGAACAAGACTTGCAGTAAGTTCTCTTCCTGAAAGAGAAAGACTGGCATCTGCCTCTATGTTTCTCGGTCTGAAATAGTAGATTAGTAAATATTGATTCTGATCTACAGTAGTTTCTCCATTACCTAATACTGTAGGGAGGTGCTCTTCATTCATTTGATAAATAACCCTAATGTACTTGCTGATCAAAGATCCTGGTATCTGTGCTGCTTGCTCTTTAGTGGTTCAGCGAAGATTCGTATGCCTTTAACACTCCAATAATAGAGGCCTGTTTGTGTTTGTTCCTGGCCAAAGAGAAGCTTGCTTATAATGAAGTCATGTGCCAGATCGGGTGATTGTAGGCAATTAGAGGTGATGCTGTGCATATGTTTTGTTTTCCGTCTTTGTTACTTGTTTTGTCTGTAAATTTTTAATGATGTTCCAGAGCTTAGACAGCTCTGGAATAAATGTGCTAATCAGTGGTACATTTTCAGTTGCTTCAGTTTGTACTTTGTCGATTTTGTCTGCGTGTCTAAGGTTTATTCGATTTATTTCTTAATTTGTCTAGTGGTATATGATTTTGTTTTAGTTAAGTGTATTATTTGTTCCATGTTCCTTCCTCGGTGTATGTGCTGGCTGTTGATTATCATTTCTAACCCTTACTCGGTTCGAGCATGAACGTTGAACTGCCCAGCACAAACTGCTTGCTTCATGAGTACAAAATTACAAGAAAATGAATTTACCACTATGTATTAATCTACTAACAGACATTATAATACACGGGAGAAAATCTTCTCTCCCACACAGCTACTGGATGTTTTAGGGTGGGTGCGTTGAAGTTTGTGCACGTCCAAAAACTTTTGATTTTGTGGGTATTTACAAACACATTCTCATCCTGTTCTCAATCCAGAAATGACCATAAATGTACTACTGCCAAGGGAGAGACTAATCAGCCTGCACGTTGGCAATGGCCAGGGAAACCCCCAGCTACGCACCCTAAGGATCTAATGATACGGAACGTATCCATAGGGAAAATATTTAAACCATGGACAAAAAAAGAAACAAATATTAGCAATTTCATTTGCACCTGCCCAGGTGTCATCCTCAGCGAGCTGAACAATGGCACTTGTTTATCTTATTTTTAAAAACTTTACTATAAAGATGGTAAAATACTTAGTCACTGTCTACCTCAGTGTGGATGGCACTGTGCTAATCCTATGCTAATATATCCAAAGATTAAAGTGATGTCATAGTTCGGTAAAAAAGTCAGTGACAATGTAACACTTTAAACTAAATTTAAAAAAAATGAAATTACCCAGTTCTAGTGTCTCTAGTAACTATAGCTCACACCCTCGCCATGTACAGCAAATTACCCAACATATTATAGCCATAGGCCATGCACAGTGGGAGTTGGCTGCAGGCATGGTCTGCAAGCAGCCAACCCTATGCCTCGTACAGCCTTCTGGTACATGCAATATGTCGTTGGTCTCAAAGGACTTTGTCAAAGAGTCAAAACACCAAAAATGAAAAAGCAACCCTTTTGGATTTATCAAGGTGTGAGCATACCAATATATATAATTCAGGTCTATTATCTCTCTCCAAAAATAACCAATATTTTTTATCAAAAGTATACTTTGATAATTCACATACTTCAATGGTTATTAATATTTATTCTTATAACATTGTTTAATAAAGTGTTAATTAAAAAAACATGTCTATGACTCCTTTTTACATAGTTAGTACATTTTGTAGGCGAAAAATATTAAAATAAATAATCTGAGACTTCTTAAAGTATTTCTTTTAACATTTTTCTACCCAGAAAATGCAATCATAAAAACAACCACAAGAGGGCCATGCACTCCAGTTGAAGAGTATAGGGTTCTAGGTAAGACTGCTTTAAAAATATGAATTTCTCCTTGGGTCATGGATTTAATGATCCAGGAGACTTAGGGTCACATGACGACCCTGGCAGGCGGGATTGCATAAAGACCGCTGTCACTGCCAGGACCATTGTTCCCAATGGGCTGATGGAGGTCTGAGTTGTGCTCAGCCACAGTGGCGCTGAACTCAGCACCTCTGTGCTGATTACAACTCAGCTGTCCGCCGTCGCCTTTCCATGGCAGACACCCAACCATGGAAAGGCTGGCGAAAGGCCAGTGCTGGGAACATTGCGCATTCCTATGGTGCTTTTGTGCTATGGCCAGCCCAGCGAGGACATTGTAATACGATGGTGGGGTGATGCCACTGACATGGCGGTGGCGTTCTCCCTGCGACTTTGGCGGTCCTAAGATTGTCTGTCTGAGTGTGAGAGTGCATACATCAGTGTTTTAGTGGTTTATCAGTGTGTGCGCGAGCCTCTGAGTGGGTGTATGAGGGTATCAGTGGGTCAGTGATTGGGTGTTTGACAGCCTGACTGGGTCTGTGAGTGGCTGCGTTACTGTCTGAGTGGGTCCGTGAGTGGGTGCGTGAGGGTCTGAGTGGGTCTGTGAGTGGGTATGTGAGTGTCTGAGTGGGACTGTAAGTGGATGCGTAAGTGTCTGAGTGTGTGTGCGAGTAGGAGAAAGATTGAAAGAGATAGTGAGAGAGAGAAAGAGAGTGACAGAAAAAGAGAGTTTTATAGTCTTTGATATATGACATACTTAGAATGAGATATTTCTGGCCAAATTAAAAGAAAAATGTATTTGTTATTTAAAAAGTGTAAGATTACTTTTCAGGATGAGCCTTAAACATTTGTAGTGAAAAAGAAACCAAGGGAAACTAGTCCGGATGGACTCAAACCCTCAACACTCACTGTAAAAGTCTGTGACCTTCAACAACGAAGTCGTGATTTTCAAGCAGCGTTGCCGCAATGTTAGTCAATCTGAGAAACTGGGCCTTTGACTTTATGATCATACATTTTCAAGACAGTAAAATATACATGCTAACCGTGTAAAGCGCTCACAGTTCTGCTCTTATTTTGCATGCCAAATGAGTGCAACGCTCGACACAAACACTCAGCCACTGGGATCCGTGGGCGGCCATTGTCTCCGCCCTGTAATTAAAATCACTGCCTATTGTTCAGCAATCGCGGTGATTGCAAGTTGCAGAGCTGTGTTCATTTGTAAATAAACCTTGTCCATAAATGTTTCTGAACAACCTGATGTGTCCTTTCTATAACCAAAAGAGCTGCAAAATTGGACTAGCTGATTATTCAGCTCCAACGGGTATTACGGGGAGCTTTCCAGCCCAGTGTTATTATCCAATAGTGCTGCGAATAATAGATGTGACTTTTACCCAAACCCTCAAAATGATGTGAGACCGAGCCACTCCCGCTGGGGCCATCAGCAGCCATAGTCATAGCAGACCGATGGCAGCAGAAAAGTCCTCTGATCTCCGATTTCAGTTGTCTGTTGGATGGATATACTTTATAAACAAGGGGTGGACCCAAGCAAAGAGCTGGCTCATAGTTGCTCGTTTCTTAGGCCATGAATTAAATATTACACACTGAACAATCCAGCATTCCTGTAAGTAGGCCTAATTCCCTCTTTTAAGATATACTTGTAGGGCAGGGGTTGGACCGATGAGGCCGTAACTCATCGTTATTGAGCTTGAAATGTCTGGCTGCTGGCATGCCATCACCTTTGCTAGTGCGGATAGGTGATTTATGGGTGCAGTCTGTCCTCAGCGATAACCATAAATTATCGAAATTGAACATTTCCTCTATTGGAAAAGATTGTGCACATGAACAGTGTGATTAGATGCACGCGGACCTCCGGATTTACCGTCCGTCGCCCGCGTCTGATGTTGGGTAACCTTCAATGTCATGGCTCTCCCAGTTGTTCACACATGACTTGGTAAAGGACTGCCAGGAGCTTGGGACTCCTGGCAGACCCAGTGACAACAGCGTTAAGTATGTGACAAGCAGAAATGAACGAACAAAGAGCCAACCTTTGCTAGCGATTTTCTAAGATTAACCCTTCCCTAGCCACGGTACACAGCACAGCTGACTTTTCAGATAATTTTGCAAAACACAAATCAATCACGATTTTCATTAGTGTCCTCTGATGTATCAGAGAGTTCCATGAGCCAGGGAATCAATCACTGCTAGCACAGACAGTGCTGAATGAATTAGCTGGGTGCCAGGGTAATTTTATTTTTAACAGGGCAATACATCATTAGGCTTAGCAAGGAAATAGCGCACCTCTAAAACACCGAAAAAAAAACAAGTTTGTCAGTCAGGTAGCCTGTGTGAGGCACTGATTTTGGCACGGCTTCTAGACTTGTTGTGAACTTGATTGCGTAGGTATGTGGCAGTTTTGCCACGTACAGTGGTGGCCGAGCTTAGGTGTGCTGCGGGACATCGCCAGGGGTGATGCACAGTGGCACTCCGTCAAATATAACGTGATGAACCAGAGCAGTAGGTTTGTGTCTTTCTGTCCCTATTCAATACATGTGGCCATCGTGCGGGGATCTCTCCACCTTTACATCTATAGTAAACCACGTGCTGGAGGCGACTATAAGGAATTTTCATTGGCTCCCTTTTAACTGGATGCACTGCTTATTATATTGAGTGAGCAACTACTAACAATAACGTTCTGTTTTGAAGGATACCTCCTGCCCACAAAAGTACAGGCCGTGAGCATGCGCAGAATCTTTGTCACCCTAGCTGCAGGGTAACTGACATTAAATGCCACAAGCATGTACAGTGTGATCAACAATTTAAACGAGCATGAAAGTGCTGTAACCAAACGTACTTTTACATACCTTTGTGGGTTTGTAGGATATCACCCATGGGAGCACACCAAAGGCTGTCGGTGATTGCTGACCACCGCTTTTTGTTTTTGATTAAACAAACCGCATCTTGTGGAAAGGGAATGGGTTTGAATGCTAGCCAAGTGTTGGACCAAAGTTAACGTACCACACACTAATGGATGCCGAATCTTACTTCTCATTTGAAACCTTCTTTTGAAAACTAGAGGGTGACTGAAAACTCTTCTATGTAAGTACATATAATATATACATAAAAAACGTCACTGGTAGCTGGATGGTATGCACTACATGAGTGCTCTCCATCAGTTAGTTTAAATAACTGACACGTGTTGTGTTAGACAATGTACAGCACTATATGATAAGTGTACCAATGTTTCTTGACACCTGAACCACTTCAGTACTACCTGTGTACTTGTGCATGGACCCACAAAAATTATCCAACATGTCAGAATTATGAATTTAGGCTGGAGGTAATCTTGAGCTGGAGGAAACACATAGATGAGAATTCTACTTCTGCTGACGTTTGTGCAATACTTGCACGTTTAATAAGCATCGGAGTGAGACAATGGTTTATTTTGGGAATGGTGCCAAGTGTCTATGGCTCCTGTAGAGAGGGTGAAGCTACCAAATTCGAAGAAGCCCCCTTTAATGCTTGTATTTTATGTGTTGTGCATGCAAAGATGGCTGTGCTGTGCTTTATGGGTGGTGTTTGATAGTTTGCCTATTCTATTGGTGGGACTAATATTCCAAGTCTGAGTATATAGTCACTCTTGTTCGAGCTAGTAACACACCTCAGCACAGCACTGAAGAATTTCAGGTTAGCATACATAACTTTAAGTCTCCTGTGTTTGGATGTTGTTAGACCTGACAGCCTTAGGGTGGTCATTCTCAACTTTTTGCCTGCCTCCCTTCACTTTTCTGACACTGTGTATGCTGGTTTTAGGACTCTGCACACTTTACCACTGCTAACCAGTGCTCAAGTGCATATGTTCTCTCCCTTAAAAATTGTAACATTGGTTCATTACCAATTGGCATTCTTGATTTACTTGTAAGCCCCTAGCAATCAGGGCCAATCAAGGAGGAATTCTGTAAGGCACAGAAGGATTCCCCCACTCTTGAGGGTCTGAGGCAACAGGCCTCTGCCCAAGGAGCAGGTGAAGCCTCTGGTGATCACAAGATATTTTTGTTGAATGATCTCCTCTAAAGTGAGCCTAAGGTACTGGAGGCTGGGGAGGCACATGTGCTTGTGGTCTCCCAGTGCTAACGGGCCTCCCTACTGGGTGTGGCTCATGACATCCCCCTGGCGGGACATTTGGGTCAAGACAAGACCTTCGTCAGGCTTGTCACCCACTTTTATTGGCCCCGAATGAGGGTGGCCTCAGATGCATTCTGTAGGTCCTGCCCAACCTGCCAGGCTAATGGGAAGACAGCGAAAAGGCTCAAGGCACCCCCTGGTCCCACTCTCTGTCATTGGTAACCCCTTTGAAAGGGTGGGCATAGATGTCATTGGTCCCTTGGACCCCAAGACTGCCTTTGGCAACAAGCTTATCCTGGTTTTGTGGACCATGGCACCTGCTACCCAGAGGCAATCCCTCTGAGGACAGTGGCTGCACCGGTGGTGACCAGAGCTCTGATGGGGATATTTACCCATGTGGGATTCCCAAAGGAGATTGTGTCTGACAGAGGCACAAACTTCATGTCTGTATACATGAAGTCCGTGTGGGATGCGTGTGGGGTGACTACCGGTTCACCACCCCTTACCATCCTCAATCCAATGGTCTTGTGGAGAGATTCAACAAGACCTTGAAAGGCATGATCACAGGCCTCCCTGAGGCCATGAGGTGTTAGAGAGACGTCCTCTTGCCATGCCTTCTCTTTGCTTATAGAGAGGTGCCCCACAAGAGGGTAGAGTTCAGTCCCTTTGAACTTCTCTATGAGTACCCTGTCAGGGATCCCCTAAGCATATTAAAGAGGGGTGGGAGAAAGCTCCCAGGAAACCCCCCCCAGGATGTGGTCAGTTACATGCTGGCCCTCCGCAACCAGATGCAGCGCTTCTGGAAACAGGCCAAGAGCAACCTCAAGGCTAGTCAAGAGGTTATGAAACAATGATATGACCAGAAGGCCACCCTGGTAGAGTTTCAACCTGGCGAGCAAGTTTGGGTGATATGGCAGTAGAGCCTAGGGCTCTCCAGGACAGATGGAATGTCCCATTTGGAATCAAGTAGCGTAAGGGGGGAGGCCACTTACCTAGTGGACCTCAAGTCCCCTAGAAATCCCCTAAGGGTACTCCATCAGAATCGACTAAAGCCCCATTTTGAGAGGTCTGAGGTCAGCATGCTTCTGGTGACAGATGAGTGTATAGAATAGGAGAGTGAACCTCTCCCCGACCTCCCCTCTGCCAAGGAAGGTGTTGGGTCAGTGGAGGGTGTATATCTCTCTAACTCCCTGACCCTGGACCAGAAAGGTGGCTGCTTCCAGTTACTGGAGCAGTACTTCTCCCTGTTTTCCATTACCCCTGGACTCACACAATTGTGTGCTCATGATATTGACACAGGAGACAGCCCCCCCTGTAAAGAACAACATTTACAGGTTGTCAGACAAGGTGAGGGCTAGCATCAAGGAGGAAGTTGCCAAGATGCTGCTCTTGGGGTGACTGAGAAGTCCAATAGTCCGTGGTCCGGCTCTGTGGTGCTGATTCCCAAGGCTACCAGTCCTGCTCCCGGTTCTAGGCCAGAACTTAGGTTCTGCGTGGACTACCGGGGTCTCAACCATGTCACGAAGACAGACCCTCACCCCATCCCCCAAGCTGATGAGCTCGTAGACAGGCTAGGCGCTTGCCAAAATCCTCAGGACTTTTGATCGCACATCAGGGAACTGGCAGATAACCTTGACTGGGGGGTTAAAGAGAGATCTGCATTTTCCACCCTTGAGGGACATTACCAGTTCAGTGACGACTACTCCAAGTAGTTCATTGTGGAGACAGAAGCATCAGAGCCTGGCTTAGGGGCAGTTCTATCACAGCTGAATGAGGAGGGCCTAGACCAACCAGTAGCCTTTATTAGCAGAAGGCTATTACAAGGGGACAGAGGTGGAGTGCCATAGAAAGAGAATCATTTGCTGTGGTCTGGCCACTGAAGAAGCTGAGACCCTACCTGTTTGGGACTCACTTTTGGGTTCAGACAGACCAGAGGGGTGTAAATCCTAAACTCTTGAGGTGGGCCATTTCCCTACAGGAGATGGACTTTACGGTGGAGCATTGCCCGGGGACGGACCACGCCACTGATGATGGTCTGTCCAGATTCTTCCGCCTTAGCGATTAGAGCTTCCAAGGGATTGGGTAGCTCTCCCCACTTTCAGTTAGGGGTGACACACCTTAGACCTGACAGCCTCAGGGTGGTCATCTCTCAACTTTTTCGTACCTCCCTCCACTTTTCTGACACTGTTTTTGCTGGTTTTAGGACTCTGTGCACGTTACCACTGCTAACCGGTGCAAAAGTGCATATGCTCTTTCCCTTAAACATGGTAAACATTTGTTCATTCCCAATTGGCATATTTGATGTACTTGTAAGTCTGTAGCAAAGTGCACTACATGTGCCCAGGGCCTGTAAATTGAAAGCTACTAGTGGACCTGCAGCACTGGTTGTGCCACCCATATAAGTAGCCCCTTAACTATGTCTCAGGCCTGCCATTGCAAGGCCTGTGTGTGGTTTCTCTGCCACTTTGACTTGGCATTTAAAAGTACTTGCCAAGCTTTAAACTCCCCCTTTTCTATATATAAATCAACCCCTAAGGTAGGCCCTAGGGCAGGGTGCTATGTAGGCAAAATTTCATATTTCATAGGTTTTGGTTGAATTGCGTACCTTCATCACAGGGAAGCCTGTTGATGATCCTTTTATATACATAGAATCAAAATGTTGTCAACTATAAGCACTATGACACCAGATTTTGATTGTAATTTGATAAAGAGTGTAGCAGTGTTTCTTAAGCTGTGACTTGGAGTTGTTTATTGCGTCACACAATTTTCTGCCTTTGCTTGTTTTGATACAAGTTTTGTTTGCTTTACAGGGAGTTTCCCTTGAATATTTATTCTGAATTTGATATTTATAATATATGTGATTTTAACTGTGCATTCAAGATCACCTGGGGATTATTTTTTTGTTTCTTTTGTATTTTTTATTTCATTTTCAGTTAGGGACCTCTGTTCCCTTAAAAAATATATAATTACCCTTGGCCCCTACTTATACTTGTTTTCCCTTGTGTTTTGTAATAATTTTGCATTTTAGCCTTATACTGAGGAGCAGAAAAAAGAGATACGTATGTTGTGTAGAAAGCAATGAGGTACTGGAAGATATGTTTTTGGTAGGTTACAATACCCAAGACGTTTGGTCCTATGATTAGATTGGCGGGCAATCTGCGGGGGAAAAAAACCTCTGGAAAGAGAACAGGTTGGTGAGGTTTGGACCAGCACATTCTTCTTGGATGAGTATCTGTAGTCAAAGACTAATTCTTGAGAACACACACTAGTAGTGTTAGCAACATGCTTTAATGCAAAGTATTTGAACACCATCATGTGAGATTCATAAAGTAAGACATTTGTGCTTTAGAATGTATCTGGTTACGTTTACCATGAGGCTGTCTTGGGGAGGAGCCAAAATGGCGGCCGGGACGGTCGCTTGATACGAGCGCTCCGTCCCCGGCTCGGCCAAATCATCCTGAAGGGTGCCCCCACAGCGTTGCTGCAGTAGCTGGGGCGGTGGCCCGATTGAGGGGAACCGGGGCACATGCCGCGGACCGGGCGCGGCCCGCGGGGTGCGGCGGAGCCAAGGCCGGATCGCGGGGACCTGTACCGGACGCTGAGGCCGTTGAGTGGAGCTGCTTCGGCAGCTCCGGACGCGCTTTCGCTTCGCGCGGCCAGCCCCCGCACTCTTCACTCGCGGCCGCGTGTGCTGAAAGAAAACGACTGCGCGAGCCAACGGGGGCCCCCCGCACTGCACCCCCGAGGCGCGCGCGACTGGAGCTGGCCCGGGGGGGGGCAGAGACGCCATCTTGAATACCGCGGCAGCGAGCCGCGACGATACACAGTTAAAAAATAAAGAAAGGGCACTCCTGCCCAGAAACAAAGCGCTTTGCAGCCAACAGCTCAGGAGGGAGCAGTGGCCTTTGGACAGGAGCCTGCATCTTGCAGCGAGGGGGGAAATCTGGGGGGTCCAACTCGACCCACGCAGAGGGGACACTCCTGAACCCCCAGCCAACCCTTCCCCTCGCTGCCCCATCATCATCGCAACCCACCCGCGCCCCCTGGGATGGAGACAAGTGCTTGAACCTTAAAAGAAAAAGTGCGCCAGACCAATAAGCGCTGCGAGCCTCCATAGGCTCGGTCCGGACAACCTACGCTGCACAGACGGCTGGTGCGTGCTGAGGGCGCCAGGGTCGCGCCGGTGCCCCTGCGGCTGGCACTTGCTTAAATTGCCCTGCGCTGCGCGGAATCTACCCCTGGCCTCTGACATTCGGCCCTCTCCTCGGCCCATTCCGGGCTACGCCGCCTGCCTCGGCCTTCAATCACGTTCCCCCTTCCTCTGAGGAAACCTCCGGCACCAGGCTATGCCGCCACCTATGAGGGTGAGAGCGCTCTCCTCCAGCTGTTACGCTCCCCACACACATTGAGGCGCCCCGCGGATGGTCCCATGGGGACTCAACGCCGGACTGTCGCGAAACCCAGCGGCCGCTGCACCTGTCAACGAACGTACGGCTACAGGCAATGAGCACGCATAAACAGGACTACGCCCTCCATTGGCACTGCTGGCCAACCCCACGCTCTCAACGCCGTATGTGTACACCAATTTGAGGACACTCAACAAAAGTTTAACTTACTGAACTAAAAGTGCCAAACAGCGCGAAATCACTGCAGACTAGGAAGAGACCTTGGGACAGCCAAAATGGCCAGCAGAGCCAAATCAGCTAAGAATATGGACCGAAGCACCCATGGTTCAACACCTGCCGACCAACAATCTAACCCATCCCTACAGTCACTGGAAAACACGCTCATGACGCATTCTGCTCAGTTTGAGAAAGTATTACAGGCGATCTTGGACACTAAGGGGGTCATTCTGACCCTGGCGGCCGGTGGCCGCCAGGGCCACCGACCACGGGAGCACCGCCAACAGGCTGGCGGTGCTCCCACGAGCATTCTGACCGCGGCGGTTCAGCCGCGGTCAGAAGCGGAAAGTCGGCGGTCTCCCGCTGACTTTCCGCTGCTCGGGGGAATCCTCCATGGCTGCGGAGCGCGCTCCGCAGCCATGGGGATTCTGACACCCCCTACCGCCATCCTGTTCCTGGCGGGTCTCCCGCCAGGAACAGGATGGCGGTAGGGGGTGCCGCGGGGCCCCCGTAAGAGGGCCCCGCAAAGTATTTCAGTGTCTGCCATGCAGACACTGAAATACGCGACGGGTGCAAACTGCACCCGTCGCACCCCTGCAACTACGCCGGCTCAATTCTGAGCCGGCGTCCTCGTTGCAGGGGCATTTCCTCTGGGCCGGCGGGCGCTCTTTTGGAGAGCGCCCGCCGGGCCAGAGGAAATGTTAGAATGGCCGCTGCGGTCTTGTGACCGCGGTGCGGTCATTTGGCGGCGGAACCTTGGTGGACGTTAAAATCAGGCCCTAAGTCATCTCTAGAAAATAGAATTGACGCAGTTACACAAGACTTGAACCTCCTACGAGTGGACCATCGAAGTCTAGCTGAAAGAGTGAAAACAGCTGAAGCTGAAATATCCGACTTAATCCCAATGGCGCAAGGAAACCAAAAACAGATCCAGCGCATGGACGCGGAGTTGAAGATACTCTGGAGGAGATCGGAGGAAATGGAGAGCAGGGCGCGCCGCAACAACGTGAGGTTTCTGGGCTTTCCAGAAAGTATGCGACAATCGGAATCGGAAATCCCCCTGGAACAATGGCTAATCAAGGAGGTGTTAAACGGGGCTCCATCCAAGTTTTTCTTAGTTGAAAGGGCTTACAGAATCCCGGGTAGACCCCCGGCCCCTGGCCAGCCCCCTAGACCACTGATCGCTAGATTCCTGAACTATAGAGACAAGGATGCAATATTGCAACAATTCCGCAGCAAAGGCCCATTTAAGTATGAAGACTCGACTATTAACGCATACCCAGACTTCACACAGGAGGTGCAGAACCAACGCAACTCTTTCGTCAAAATTAAACAACGCCTGCGAGAACACAACATAAAATATGCCTTGCTCTTTCCTGCGAAATTAAGGGTAGTAGCGGAGGACCGCATCCACATATTCACAAACCCCGAGGATGCTTGGACATGGCTACATGCCAAGGGCCTAGCTCACCCTCGGGAAGACACGGAAGGGGATGAGAAATGGCAAACTCCTGCTGCTGCAAGAAAGCGATCCAAAAGACAAACCAGGGGCCAGCCTAACGACTGGCAGGCAGCAGAAGAAAGAGCAAAAGTGCTGAAGGAGACGCCTCTAAATATACAAAGCAACTGTGCAATTGCTAGGAAACCCCCAGAGCTGGGATAGGACTCAGACACGGCCAGTTCCACATCTACAATAATAGGAGAACTAGGTGGGCCAAAGGTCACCCCCAGATCCGCTGACGAACTTTAAGCTACATACATCCACCCTGAGAGGCTGCTACTGATGACGCTTGAAACCTGAAACTTCAAGAGACGCTGTGGTGCCGGCGAGGCGTGGGGACAATGCGCCTCAAACAATGTGTATCTTTGATATAAATACTAAGCTGGGTTATTGGGGTCATCTGCGGGCGGATCGTGGTTGGCGGAGCGGAGTTGGAGGGAATAATCTTACGTTTTGAGGGGCGCCCAATGGTATTAGCAGACTAAGGGGGTTATTCTAACTTTGGAGGAGTGTTAATCCGTCCCAAAAGTGACGGTAAAGTGACGGATATACCACCAGCTGTATTACGAGTTCCATAGGATATAATGGACTCGTAATACGGCTGGTGGTAAATCCGTCACTTTTCCGTCACTTTTGGGACGGATTAACACCTCCTCCAAAGTTAGAATAACCCCCTAAGTCTGCGGAAAGATGTGAGCCCCTTATAAGAGCCACATCTGGACGAAATGAGAATCCCACTATGCAAATCCAACCGGATATGGGTTATCACACGCGTTGTTAAGTTTAGTAGTTTCACAATAGTTGGAAGTAGTAACGGGGATTCAATAAGGGGAGTTGGGGTTAATAGTTTAGTAGAAACACACGTACCGGAACCACTCAAAGCACAAAATGAACAGTTGCACCGCCATATTTAAATACCAGCTACAGAAAGGCAGTGACCAGGTGGGCCAACTCTAGAACTCAGGAACATACCCCCAAAGCCCCAAATGATGCCTTCAAGCAACAATACCAAAAACCAGTATATTATAGTAACTTGGAATGTTAGGGGCCTGGGGGGGCTGAGTAAACGGGCTAGAGTGCACGCTCGACTCAAACGACTAGGAGCGCACATTGCCATTCTACAAGAGACACACATGTTAGAGGGGGACTTACGTGACTTGCGCACAAAATGGGGAGGCCTGCTGATAGGCACAACGTACTCGGCCTTCGCGAGGGGAGTGTTGGTCTGGATAGCAGCAGGAGTCCCATTTCTCTTGTCGACACACAGGATAGATCAAGGAGGGAGATATGTGGTGGTGGAGGGCAGACTAGACGGCAGACAAATAGCAGTGATCGGCATATACGCCCCAAATAGTGGCTTTACGGGTTTTCTCACTACCCTCACTCCAACACTACTGTCCCACCCCCATGACCCTAGCCCTCTGGGGTGGCGACTTCAATAGCACCCCATCTGCAGTATTGGATAGAACTAGTGCCTATACCAGCTCACTAACCAACAGGAAACCCACAAGTCCCCTGCAAGACTGGGCAAGCGTTATGAGGCTTTACGATATATGGCGACTAGGCCACCCAGAACAAAGAGAATATTCATTTTACTCAGCACCACACAACACCCACACTAGAATAGACATAATATGGGGCACTTGCGAAATAGGGGCATTGGTTAGCGAATCGGAATACCTAGCAAAGACACTGTCGGATCATGCGCCATTGAGAATAACACTGAATTGGGGAAGAACACGTCAGGCAGTCCCAACTTGGAGGTTCCAGGCGGAGGCATTACAGGACCAAGCATTTGCTGAATCACTGAAAGAATCTATAAGCCAGTATCGGGATATAAATGCTATGTCCGCAGCAACTCGGGCAATAGAGTGGGATGCCCACAAAGTAGTAGCACGCGGAGTATGCATATCCACCACGTGGGGAGTGAGACGCTCTTTACAGGCAGAGATTGGCAAACTAGAGAAGGAACTCAGGGCAGCGGAAATAGCGGTAGCACTAGGGGAAATTTCTAATATTGTCCTAAAAGAAAAACGCTCAAAATATAATGACGCAGATAGCAGACTCCGCTGCCATGACTACAACTATTACTTAACCAGATTGCAAACGGAAGGGGATAGATCAAGCAGAATGTTAGCATGGCTACTCCGCGAAGATAGACAACAAGCTCCAATAGGTGCCATCCGAGTGGGCGCACAGGATATGGCGACCACACAAGTAGAAATAAACGAGACATTTAGGAAATACTACTCAAACCTATACACCAAACGTACCTCATGCACTGCTACACAACTCGAGGCTTTTCTCGCCGATTCTCTCCTGCCCCAACTATCACAAACAGATAGAGATATAATTGAAACCCCCATGACAATAGATGAAATAGAACTAGCCCTTGCACAGCTGCCCAGGAATAAAGCACCTGGGGCAGACGGCCTCCCTTCGGAATATTATAAAGCCCACTTATCCTGCCTGAAACCCCACCTGCTGGGAGTGTTCACAGAAGCGTGGACTAACGGAAACTTGCCCTTATCCCAAAGGGAAGCTATGATTGTGGTACTCCCTAAACAGGGCCGGGACCCCACGGATGTCAAATCCTATAGACCACTATCGCTTCTAAACACAGATTGCAAAATATTAGCTAACAGATTAGCTCCCCTCATGCACTTACTGGTACATGCAGACCAAAATGGTTTCATCCCTAGGCGCAACACCTTCCTAAATATTCGCAGACTACTGAGCATAATGGGGGACACTCCCCACGACGCACAAGAGGAAATGGTGCTATCATTAGATATTGAAAAGGCCTTTGATACGCTTGAGTGGGATTACCTACTGGCCACAATGGCTCGGATGGGAATAGGCCCCAATTATATTCGCTGGGTCCGGACACTGTACTCCAATCCAAGCGCGAGGGTGAGGACGGGTGGGGTGATCTCTGACAGCTTCTCGATTTCCCGGGGCACACGGCAGGGCTGCCCCCTATCCCCGCTATTGTTTGCCATAGCTATGGAACCGCTAGCGGCAAGAATACGTCTCATGGAACATGAATGGGGAATAATCAGAAGCGGGCTACATCACACGATTTCACTATACGCAGATGATGCCTTAATATACATCAGGAACGGCCGCGCAGTTATTCCCTCAGTAATATCCTTACTCGCTGAGTTTGGAGACCTGTCAGGCCTTGTGGTGAATTGGGAAAAGTCCTGTGCGTTTCCTCTGGTTAAGAGGACACCCAATAATCAGGATGCCCCTCAGATAGGGCGCCTTAAGTGGTGTCCGGCTACATTTAAATATCTTGGGATAAACATATACCACGACACAGAAGATTTAGGAGATGGGAATCTGGGGAGGGCGCTAACCTCCATAAAAGGCTCATTACAGTTCTGGAACAAGCTCCCGCTTTCGCCGCCAGGTAAGGTGGCGATCGCCAACATGCTGATTCTACCTAGGCTGCTATACTATTTTGCAGCCTTACTGATAACTATTCCCAAAAGCTTTTTTAGCAATTCAAACACAGCTTTGCTGCAGCTCATTTGGGGCGGTGGCAGAGCACGGGTGGCTCTAACCACGCTGTAACAACCGGTGGACTATGGCGGCCTGGGAGCCCCTAACTTTGAACGATACTATGCAGCTGCACAACTTCAACAGGTCCAGAATTGGATCCACAGACCAGAACATGCAGAATCCACGTGCCTGGAGCCCCGGCTGAAGGGGACCCCCCTGATAAGATGGCTGACATCGAAGTTCCCCAAGACAGAACAGGTCAACCCACTGCTTGCAGTTGCGCACGCATGCTGGGCTAAATTTGTGCAAAAAGGAGAGGATAAGCTCCTTACTCCCCACACATACCACTGAATTATCTACTGGCGGGGACCACAGCCGGAGTGCGAGCTGTGCGGGCGTGGAGTGAAGCAGGAGTACAGACAGTGGGAGATTGTTTTGAAGATGGCAAGCTAATGTCATTCGAGGCTCTCCAGGCCCTCACAGAGATAAACCCCGGCCAGTTCCTGACATACCACACTATATGCCACGAAATTAGAAAAATATGGGGGGCAGATGTCTCGGAACCAGCGGTCTCCCCTGTGGTCCACCACCTCTTTCAACATAATGACCAAATAAAAATAATATCCAGCCTTTACAGAACTCTCAGTAAAGCTCCCGAGCCACAAGCGGGGAAGGCCTGGATGAGATGGAATGCTGTACTCCCCTCCCCGATTCCACAAGTGGACTGGCCAAAAGCCTTGTCCCACGCCCGCGGCGTGTCAAGGAATCCCAGATTTAGGTACACCCAATTCAATTTCACGCATCAAACATATCTATCCCCAGCCAGGATAAAGCGAATGTTCCCCAATTCTGAGCCAGTATGCCCTAGATGCAAAACACCGTCAGCACCCTTCTATCACATGGTATGGGACTGTCCCAATATACAAACTGCATGGGCGGAGGTGGTAGGTGAGATATCCGAGTTAACGGGGCTCTTGTTGACAGCAGACCCCGGATCCTGCCTATTGGGTCTGAGAAAAAGACCAAAAAAACAAAGATACCTGCACAAATTTGTAGACCTAGCCTATTTAATGTACAAAAGATTAATAGCGATACACTGGAAAGCCCCCACAGCTCCTGATCGTAAATCTTGGCATTCTCTAATATTACGTTGGGCTCGCACTGAATATCAGGTACTAAAAAGAATGGTGCGCGAGGGGCGACAACACACATGGTGCACCACCTGGGAAAATCTGGTAACCAAATTGGAGGCCAAAAATGACGAGATGCCCCCATGAACCAGGGAACACATACCAGCAATAATAGCAAAATAAATCTCTCTGCTTCCCCCGCCACAGAGACATAACCCGCCGGGCGCCCAGACATTACAGTGCATACACCTCACCCCCTACCTCCTCACTTAGTAACAACCCACCAGCTCCCCAACACAAGATTACCAACGACACATGGGGCGCAACATCACCTGGGTAGGTATCCGTGCTCGCTAATCTGCCTGGAACCCCCATTAGGCGGCCAGGAAACCTTTACTCAGCAAAATAGGGCCCACACTGGTCACGTACGAACACCTTAAAAGATAGATAACAAATGATAAACTCATGGCAAGTGCAGCTAAAAAGGATACGGCTGAACTGGAAGTGTTCCGTGTTGTGTTGTGTTTTTTGGGGGGGTTTGCGATTGTTAAATGGTTTTAATATTAGATAATGCTTTGAGTGATCCTGTCGTTGAAAATTGAATGGTTTGTATTGCATATCTGAAACATAAAATCAATAAAAATATTTAAAAAAAAATATACCATGAGACTGTCTTCTCATCCTTGAGTTAGAGGATGCATGGGTTGCAGACTTCACATGCTCTGGGTTGCATTTTAATTGTATCAAATGCTTTTTTTGTTTTGCCTGGAGAGAGGATACTTGCCTCATGCAGATGTTCTTAGTTTGTGGCTTTTTTAATAACATGTGTTTGTGAATGAAGTCCTTTCTTTGGAAAAGGTGTGTTTGCATAGTGAGGAAGCAACACTGTTTACTGATTCTTTTTCCTTTATACTTACTGGATTGTCTGTAGGGCAGGTGATCTCATAGGTTTATTTTAAGAATATATTAATGCCTGAGTGTGGGAGAGACAAGGAAGGTACAGGCTTAGTTGTCTGGTTTATTGTTTCCTTAGGTTTACAAATACAGCCCTATCTGTGAGATACATCTGGTACAAACTCAGTTTGTTTTTTATTACATTTTTAGCTTTTATTGAGCTTTACTTTGCAATTTGAGTGGCAGGGTGCAGAACTAATTTCTAAATTGGAAACTAGGAGGAAAAGTAGTGTGAAGCTCAGAAGATGTGGCAGGTTTGCCATCCTCTTCTCTGGTGGTTGTTGTAGTTCCTTTTATGCTTTATGTCAATCAGAGGCTTTAATACCTGTTCTTTCTTTGTTGCCATTTTTCGCTAATGTAGTTGTCATGAACTTCAGGAATTTAAAAATCTCAACAGTATGATATTTCCCTTACATGAGCCTCTTGTAGTTACCCCACATCGAATTCCCCTTGAACTCATCTAATTTTTCCTAATTAAGTCTTTTACTGATAATTGATGGAGGGAATGTTGAGTCTTTGAAAAATGTTCCTGATCTCTTAATTCGTTTTAATTTGTCAGCTTTTGCTCTTAACAGTATTATCATACATCAAAACTTTGAAGTACCTCCACAGCTACCCTTGCACAGAATTTTTGTCAGTATATTTTTTCAAGGAACAACATGATGTCTCATATTCTATGAGACCCATTGGAGCCAGAAAGAAAAAAAAAACATTTTGTAAGTCCTTGATGGTAAGTTATGACGGTGTTTGATGAAACTCCCATTCAAAACTGTGTTATGAAAGCAGGTTTCTGAAAGCGATAGTTTGTGATACCAGTGTTTGCGCTTGTTTGCAGTGTAGCATTTTGTTGTGTTCGCTATTTTGTTATACCCTGCTATGTTTTTATTGTGGAATGTTACTTTGTGTAGCTTATTGTGTTCTGTTCTTTACCTTATAAAATTCAACAAATGCTGCTACATTACCAAGCGAACTGAGCAAATACTTTAAAGTTCCTGTGACAAGCAATCACTTCCCACTGTCTAAGGCGGTAAAAGTGCTGCTAGAGCTCTCAACTATTTAAGACACCAGTAAGCCCAAAACCATGGCAGAGCCAGTGACTTTAATAATTCCTTGCTTTGTTCATATTGTGAGATACAGCCCCTGGTGCCATCTTTATCTGGGTGACCAAATATTTTGCTGCCCAAATCTAGCTGTAACAAGCATTTTCAAAGCACTAGGTCTCACCTATGAAATAGGTATTGGCAAAGCCAATGTCTTTTAGCCATGTTGTACAGCAGCACAGCTGAACCATTGAGCACAATGCCACACTAATATCATCAGCCATCAAGCAATTACGCCTTTGTGCATTCAACTCTAAATTGAATGCTTTTGACAGACATAGTGGTATTATGTAATCAGACTAAAAGATGCAGTACCCATAGTTTACTGGACCTGTAAAGCTCCTGCATTTTCACAATACAGAGGGGACACATGGCATGGCCACTTAAGAGTTAATGGCCTGCAGTCTAACCATGGCATAGACTCTTTTATATCAGTACATCTTCACGCAATGGTGCTGGGAAGGCACAATAAGGGTGAAAGGACCCCCCCCAAAAATTGCTATGACACATCATAGCACTTTTATTTCCTATGGCTTAGGGAGGTGGACAACATGGATAACAGGAGGGTGTGGGTGGGAGGGGAAGAAGCCACACGATAAACTTTCAGTTATATCATCATTCAAGGTCTGTGTTACACAATATTACCTAATCCCTTGCCCTTTACCGATGCATCTGGTGGCAACATATGCAGGAGCAGAGCTTCATTTCTCCAACATATTTTCTATCCTGAACGAACAGACTTCAGCAATCAATACCAAATGGGACCTGCCAGAAATGGAGAAGGCGACATAAGGCACTTAACCTACAATAAATCAATGTACTGCAGTAGCAAAGACACTGCTATTGCTGTTGTAAAAGGAGACGGCGATTAGACAAAAACGGAAGTTAGGAAAATCAGAAATCCATAAATAGGACGTTCAAGACTGTCAGGAGTGAAACCCTTTCCAAAACATGCTCTTCCAAACCCACTGTGCTACTGAACAGATTCCTTCCGAGGTGAGCAGAAATGCCAACAAATCTATTCTACGTGAACCCTCGAAAGGCCAGAGGAAAGAACAAATCTACACGCTTATACATTGCTCCTCCAGCACTGTAATCCCACCACTGCATATGAGAAAATGAGAAGAACCCACGAGTGAACGCAACAGGGAGGGGGGTGGTCAGCAAAAAGCAACGTTTGGGGAGAGAAGTACAGAGGGAGACCACTCTCAAACACATGGAATGCTGAATACACGGAGAGCTGAACATGAAAGGAATAATTTCTCTTACGGATCGAAGATGTATTCATAGATGAAAAAATAAAGTGCTTTAGTGAAAAAGTGCATCTTTTTAACAAAAGTGCTATGTAGGGAGCTGCAGGTGGTGTGAGTGGGAGGGAGGATATATAGTACCTGAATCATGTTGGGAGCAGCGGAGGGGCACTGATTAAGTTTGATGAATTTGTGCTTGGTCCCTGCTCCACAAAATGGATCAGAAATTAACATGGTTTCAAAGAAGAGGGGTGCTACAGCCAACAAATGGTAAGCATTGGGAGGGCTCCAGGCCCTTTTTGCAAACAACAGTGTCTTGCAAGCGCGACACATGCACTAGCAGGCTCAACACTAAAAATGCTTAGGAAGAAGAGTTGTTTGGTCAAGATAAAAATACAATAGCCCTCATTATGACATTGGCGGTAAGTGCAGCTTACCGCCATGCTGACTGCCGCCAACATATCGTGACCGCGGCAGTATACCGCTACCCGTATTATGACCCACACATAGAAATCCGCCACTATACAGACACACACACAAGTCCGCCATCCCAAAGGTCAGTGATAAACTGGTGGTACCAATACCCACACCGTTACGCCAACAGAACTACGCCCACAGTTTTATGACCCACAATAATGACCCGCAGTACATACCGCCGCCCTCAAAATACACAAAACCTAACAAAACAATCCCACATTGGACAATTTAAACTACACACACACCTGACACACATACACACCCCACACCCACACACCACTATAAAACACACACCCACATTACCCACAACCCTTTACGACTACAAAAACATTTACAACAGAGAGAGAGCCACACCAAGAGCACCCACAGAACCAGACCCACAGAACACCATCACCCATACACCATCCACGCACCTCACAGCACACACCCCAACACATCACCCCACACACCCTCACACACACAACACACACTACACCCCTGGCACCACAAAAACACCCCATATTCTCTGAGGAGGAGGTAAGGGTCATGGTGGAGGAAATCATCCGGGTAGAGCCACAGCTATTCGGATCACAGGTGCAGCAGATATCCATTTCAAGGAAGATGAAGCTATGGCGGAGAATTTTTTACTGGTGCAACACCGTGGGACAGCACCCAAGAACAAGGGATGACATCAGGAATAGGTGGAACGACCTATGGGGGAAGGTGCGTTCCGTGGTTGCAAGACACCAGATAGCTGTACAGAAAACTGGCGGTGGACCCCAACCTCCTCCCCCACAACTAACAACATGGGACGAGCAAGTCTTAGCAATACTGCATCCTGAGGGCCTGACAGGAGTAGCAGGAGGACTGGACTCTGGTACATCAAATCTTTACTACTTTCACCCCCCTACCTGCATGCCATCACAAACTCCCACCCCTACCCTCACCCACATCACTCCACCACCTCCCATATACCACACCATCACAACCCACTCATCCCAATACCAAGCCCTGGATGCAACACCAATGCATGGACACCCATCACAGACCTGCATGGACAACCATCACCACTGCATGCACACTAGAGGCAACCAAATAACATCTCAAACAAGGCAAAGCTGCCATGGTAATAACAACCATAGAGGGCAACATACCCATGCACAAGATGTCACACGGAGAAACAATAACACTTCATTTACATCCCCACAGGACCCGCACACAACGCCACCGGAGAGGAGGTGCCAGCAACATCCAGTCCCCCCACAGAAGAGGCCCACAGTGATAACAGCAGCTCTGCATGTCTGGAAGTGGATGAGCAACCTGGCCCATCAGGGATCTCTGGATAGTCAGTTACCCAGGCAAAGTCCCATCCCACCACAGAGCCTCCCCCCTCAGGAAACACCAGCACAGCACCCACCCAGCGGCCCTCTGTCCCCAGGACACGTCAATCAGCAGTGTGTCCACCACTACAGGGGGCCCCAGGCAACCCCACAAACCCAGGATGATCAGGGACTTGGGGTCAGTGGCAGTGGGCACACGGTTCAGGGGACAGAGGCACAGGACAACAGGGAAACTGGGAGGACTGCTGTGCGACAGGGGGAGGACAGGCCCAGGAAACCGACTCTCCACGAGGCACTCACCAACATCATGTGAGCATATCACCATTCCCAGGAGACGATGGGCCAGATACTGGCAAAGTTGCAGGAGACCCAGCGGCTGCCGGAGGGACAGTACCTGGGGATAAGGGAGGACCTGAGGGACATCAACACCACCCTGGTCACCGTTGCAGGGGTGCTGACAGACATGGCCAACAACATGAGGGATGCAGTGAAACACCAATGGGCCCTGACTCTAGCCACACTGATGACCAGCCCTCCACCTCCACTGACGCTGGTGGACAGGAGCCCCTGCCACAGGAGCAACAGGCCACCAGCACCCCACCCCCTGCAGAAGGAGAACCACCCCCCAAACAGTCCCTGCGATCCAGGCAGAAGCCAGAGAACATTGCCAAGACCCCCACCAGGAAATAAGACTCTCCTGATTGTCACCCTTGTGTCCCACTCTGTCACCCTGACCACCTTGAACTGCCATTGCTCCACTTCCATGCCCCATTGGACAATGCACCTGTGACACCAATAGACTGGACTATATCCTGGACTTTCATCCACCGTCACCCAAGCCCATTGCACATCCCCATTTACTTCTCAACACTAAAATAAACATCCTTGGAAAAATACGACTATGTCAAATGATTTAAGGATGTAGTTGATCAACAATCTGTAGACATTGCAAATAGACTGTACAGTTATGTATACATAGGTATGACCTGTAATGTGCTGCAGTCAATACACCAGGAGCCACAGTAGGGCACAAATATCTGCAAATAGACATGTTAAAGGGTACAATAAGTGGCCATAGTAGTGGGAACAGCAGCCAGCCAGAGAAAATTCACTACACAAAACAGCAATGGAAGGTGAGGTTACAGTGTTTTACCTGTGTGTCACTGAAACTACTATTGTATGATAGTTGTTCTGTTGTCCACATCCTCTTCTTCTGCCTCCTCTTCGTCACTGTCCACAGGCTCCACCGCTGCCAGACGCCCATCTCCAGCCTCATCCTCCTGCAGACAAGGCACCTGGCGTCTCAAGGCTAGGTTGTGCAACATGCAACGATGATCTGGCAGACCTTCTTGGGTGAGTAGCATAGGGATCCACCTGTCAGATGGAGGCACCTGAACCTGGCCTTCAGGAGGCCAAAGGTGCGCTCAGAAATCCTCCTTGTTCGCCCATGTGCCTCATTGTAACGTTCGTCTGCCCTTGTCCTGGGATTCCTCACTGGGGTCAGTCGCCATGAGAGGTTGGGGTAACCAGAGTCACCTGCAACTATTGAGGGATACCTGTTAGCCAGAGACTCACCCTTAGGGCCAACCCCACACCCATACACCAACATACACTGGGTGGGGACCATGGGCTCACCTATTAGCCACACCCAGTGCCTCTGGAGTTGAGCCATCACATATGGGATGCCGCTATTCCTCAGGATATAGGCATCATGCACAGAACCAGGATACTTTGCATTCACATGGGAGATGTACTGGTCCGCCAGATGCACATTCATCGAGTGAAAGCTCTTTCGATTTCTGTACACCTGTTCATTTCTCCAGGGGGGGGGGGCAAAGGCAATATATGTACCATCAATAGCACCAATGCTGTTGGGGATATGTCCCATTGCATAGAAGTCAGCCTTAACTGCGGCAAAATCCTCCACCTGCGGGAAAACGATGTAGCTGCGCATGTGTTCCATCAGCACGTTTGAGAACATAGGCTGTGACTTTCCTGCTGCATTGGTCACTGTCTCTTGGAAGGAGCCACTTGCCAAGAAATAGAGCACTGATTGGACTTGCACAAGAGGGGGGATCCCAGTGGGGTGATGGATATCTGAGTTCAGGTCTGGCTCCAATTGGGCACACGGCTCTTGGATTGTGGCCCTATCAAGTCTGTAGGTGAGGATAATGTGCCTGTCCTCCATTGTTGCCAGGTCCACCAGGGGTCTGTTCACAGGGGTATGTCTCCATCTCCTATTCATCCTCAGCAGTTGTACTCTAGGGTGAAAAACGGTGAGCAGCTGGTCATATTCAAACATATCCTCAGAGTAAAAGGCCTTGCATGTTGTGACAGAAACAGTATGTTAACGTGTAGTCCCGTAAATCTACCTATGTCTGATGTGAAGCAGTTAGGTGCCATGGCCTGCTCCCTCCTGAAATGGCAGCCGCCTGACCTGTGTGGAGGGACAAGTGGAAATTAGGTAATTCCGCTGATGTTGTGCACCGTTGCGGGAGGCAGTAGAGGACCGCCTTGCAACTCCTCATTGGTTATCATTGGGCCCTACGGGTTACAGTAGCCAATGGTGATGTACGCTGGTGGTGACGGGACGCACCGCCGCGGACGTGACTGCCACTTTCTATCTGTTCACTCACTTGCTACCTGACCTTCAACAGGAGAGGACCTACACTGCAAGGGCTGCTGTGACCTGTGTCTAGAAGCCACAGTGGCTCGAGCCGCTGGGGAAAGGGCCCCAGCCTTCACTTCGAAGGAGTTGGAGCCCCATTTACTTTATGGTCCTCCAGAACAACAGGTGAATACACTGTAAGCACGATGCATGGGGCATGAATGCATGGCGTGCTGTGTGTGTAAGCCTCATGTAAGGGGGGTGTGGCTGAGGGGTCCTGGGCAGAGTGCTGCATGTATGGTGGTCAATGTATGTGCGTAAGGAGATGGGAGGGATATGGTGGGCCATGTGTGTAACAGGCCGGATGGTATGGCTGATACCTTTTTCTATGTATCTTTCTCTACAGGTCAGCGCCCATCAGAAAAAGGATATTTGGTGTGCCGTCGCCAAGGACGTGCGGACCCTGGGGGTCCACGGCAGGCAGAGCACCCACTGTTGCAATTGGTGGGAGGACCTGTGCCGCTGGGCAAAGAAGACGGCGGAGGCCCAGCTGTGGATGACCTCCCAACGAGGAAGGGGTGCCCATCAAACCCTGACCCTCCTGATGTTCTGTATACTGACGGTGGCCTATCCGGAGTTGGATGGGCGCTTGAAGGAATCACAGCAGCCACAAGGGGGTGAGTACAGTTTCCAATTCAGCAAATTGCATGTGGTGGGGTGTTATCTGGGTGGGGATGTGGGCCTGTGGGTGCCCCTACGTCAGGATGAACATGGTAGGGTAGGTTCCATGTTGGGCAGGGTCTGGTGCACTCCAGCCCCAAACATGCTAGTGGGCATCTACTACTGGGCAGGGTCCTGAAGGTTTCAGGTGTTTTGCTATTGGCGTTAGGCATAATACTCCATGGCCTGGTGACTAGCAGTGCATGGCCTAGTGCATAGGGCTGTTCTCTGTGTGTTGTGTACACCAACAGTGGTGCTGTTGCTGGCATTGACCAAGTGTATCCTCTGTCTCTCCCCCCCTTTTTGTTTTGTCACCCTGTCCTTGTGTGCATTAGCACCATCTGATGGAGGAGCAGAGGCACCGGCGACGGAGGGAGCTGCATCCCACATCGCCTATGAGGCCGAATCCACCGATGGTGAGGGCACCAGTGGGACGGAGGGCGAGGGGAGCACCACGTGGAGACTGGAGGGGACAGTTCGGACGGTGACACCTCCTCCAATGGAAGCTCCCTGGTGGTAGTGGACACCTATGTGGCCACCCCAATGTCAGGTACAGCTGCCCCCGGTACCAGCACTGCCCTCCCAGCAGCCCCTAAGCGTGTTTCCCGTGTCCGCTCACCCAGGACAGTGGGCATCTCCTTCGCCCCAGGCACCTCAGGCACTGCCCCAGTCAGCCCTGCTGCCCTCAGTGAGGAATCTATTGACTTCCTGAGATCCATCTCTGTGGGCCAATCAACCATAGTGAATGCCACCCATGGTCTGGCAGGGCATTTGCAAAAAACAAATGCATTCCTGGAAGGCATTCACTCTGGCTTGTCGGCCCAACATAGATCATTTCAGGCTCTGGCCTCCTCCCTGATGGCATCCATTGTTCCTGTCTCTAGCTTCCCCCCTCCAACTTCCTCTACCTAGTCCCATTCCCCTCAACCCCAGCCTATCCCAATCACACCATCAGACCAGCATGCACCCTAAACAACACACAGGAGTGGCTTAGGCAAACACAAGCACCACACTTCATCCCACAGGCACTCACACAGGCACCATCCAGATGCAGACACACCAACATCCACTGCCTCCACTGTTTCTCCCTCCTCCTCCTCCTCCTCGTCCACCTCCCTCCCAGTAGCGTCTCCACACACATCTCATGCATTACATCCTCATCCACTACCCCCATCACCATCACCATCACGCCTATCACTACATGCCCCTCACTGGCAGTCACCATCCCCACATCCATGCACATGTCCCCTGTGTCCTCTCCCACTGTGTCTGTGCCCCCTCCTCCCAAAGTAAACAAACGCAAGCACTCAGACACCCAACAGCCATCCACCTCACTACAGCATCCAGCCCATCGACCTGCACCCAAACACAGCAGACAGACACCTCCTACCACCACTCCCTCTTCCTCCACTCCCAAACCTTCACCCTCTTCCAGCCCCAGTGTCCCTAAAGAGCTTTTCCTCTCCACCCTTGACCTATTCCCTGCCCCTCCCCACCATCCTTCACTTCGGGCCAGGATGGTCAGGACCCAGGCTATCACCTCAGCCACCCAGTCCACGGCCACTGTAGTTTCTGCAGCTACTGCAGTTGTGAGAGGTTCCAAGGAGACACCCGTTAGCACAGCCAGTGTGCCTGCAACAGCTGCCAAGGGTAAAAAGGGACCACCAGGTGGCAAAGCCAAAAAGGGAGCACCAGCTAGCAAAGGCAAGGAGGCACCACCAGCTAGCAAGGGCAAGGAGGCACCACCAGCTGGCAAAGGCAATGAGGCACCACCAACTGGCAAAGGCAAGGAGGCAACACCAGCTAG
The DNA here is from genome assembly GCF_031143425.1 of Pleurodeles waltl. NCBI lineage: Eukaryota > Metazoa > Chordata > Amphibia > Caudata > Salamandridae > Pleurodeles > Pleurodeles waltl. The sequence continues at coordinate 826,617,828 of NC_090442.1, read as the reverse complement.
CAAAGGCAAGGAGGCACCACCAGCTGGCAAAGGCAAGGAGGCACCACCAGCTGGCAAAGGCAAGAAGGGGCCACCTGCTGCCAAGGGCAAGAAGGGACCACCAGCTGCCAAGGGCAATGACAAAGGCACAGACGCCACAGGCAGTATAGATATGGGGCCTGGTGCTGGAGCAGCATCTGAGCACACAACACCAGCCATGGCACTTCAGCCGTCCGAAGCTGCAGGAGAAGGGCTGGAGCCTCCCCCCACCACTGGCAGCACCTCCACCAGCACCACCGCCAGCACTGCCCCATGCACTGCCACAAGCACCACTGCCAACAGCAGCAGCCCCAGTGGGCAGCCATCCGAGGCTGCAGGGGAAGGGCTGGAGCCTCCCCCACCACCGCCAGCACTGCTGCCAGCACAGCCACCTGCACTGCCACCAGCACCACTGCCAGCAGCAGCAGCCCCAGTGGGCAGCCATCCAAGGTTGCAGGGGAAGGGCTAAAGCCTCCCTCCACCACGGGCAGCACCGCCGCCAGCACCGCCGCCAGCACCGCCAACTGCACTGCCAACTGCACTGCCACCAGTACCACTGCCAGCAGCAGCAGCCCCAGTGGACAGCCATCTGAGGCTGCAGGGGAAGGGCTTGAGCCTCCCCCCACCACTTGCACCACCTCCACCAGCACCGCCACTGCCACCAATGAGCATCCGTCACCGCCGGTGAGCAGTGTGTAGTCGTGCCTCTATGGGCTGTAGTGCGTCCTGGTCCCTGCAAATCCTGTAGGTGTGACACCCAGGTGAGAGACTGTGACCTTGCACTCCCCAAGATCTGCATCACAGGGCACAATGCCCCCTCCAGAACCAGTGGAAGAAGCTGTCCACTCACTCCCTCCTTGCTAGGATGCAGCACACTGGGCCAAATGCCCCCTCCAGAACCAGTGGAAGAAGGCATCCACTCACCCCCTCCTTGCCAGGATGAGGCACACTGGGCACAATGCCCCCTCCGAACCAGTGGAATAAGCCATCCACTCACCCCCTTCTTGCCAGGATGAAGCACACTGGGCACAATGCCCCCTCCAGCACCAGTGGAAGAAGGCATCCACTCATCCCCTCCTTGCCAGGATGAAGCACAGTGGGCACAAAGGCCCCTCCAGAACCAGTGGAAAAAGGCATCCACTCACCCCCTCCTTGCCAGGATGAAGCACACTGGGCACAAAGCCCCCTCCAGAACCAGTGGAAGAAGCCATCCACTCACCCCCTCCTTGCCAGGATGAAGCACACTGCGCAATGCCCCCTCCAGAACCAGTGGAAGAAGGCATCCACTCATCCCCTCCTTGCCAGGATGAAGCACACTGGGCACAAAGGCCCCTCCAGAACCAGTGGAAAAAGGCATCCAATCACCCCCTCCTTGCCGCGATGAAGCACACTGGGCACAAAGCCCCCTCCAGAACCAGTGGAAGAAGGTATCCACTCACCCCCTCCTTGCCAGGATGAAGCACACTGGGCACAATGCCCCCTCAGAACCAGTGGAAGAAGCCATCCACTCACCCCCTCCTTGCCAGGATGAAGCACACTGGCACAATGCCCCCTCCAGAACCAGTGGAAGAAGGCATCCACTCATCCCCTCCTTGCCAGGATGAAGCACACTGGGCACAAAGGCCCCTCCAGAACCAGTGGAAAAAGGCATCCACTCACCCCCTCCTTGCCAGGATGAAGCACACTGAGCACAAAGCCCCCTCCAGAACCTGTGGAAGACGGCATCCAGTCACCTCATCTTTGCCAGAACCAGTGGAAGAAGCCACCCACTTACCCCCTCCTTGCCAGGATGAAGCACACTGGGCACAAAGCCCACTCCAGAACCAGTGGAGAAACCATCCACTTGAGAGACTGTGGCTTTGCACTCTCCAGGACCAAGCAGTAGCCAAACCACCCACTAGAGAGACTGTGGCTTTGCACGCCCCAGGACAGAGTGATGGGCATGTGGATCCCTCCAGGAGCAGTGGCGTTGTACAATCTTCGGGCTGAGGTGTCCCCCGTTTCCCTTCCCCCTGAGGTGCCTGTGTATTTTCATTCTGATGCCCCAGCTTTGTTCTCTCCGTATTGAAGCAGGAGTCAAGTGGGGGCATGGCCTATGTGATATGGCCATGTGGCCCACGGACATTATGGACTGGGCAGTGTCCATCCATTTGTATATATATATATATATATATATATATATATATATATATATATATATATGTAGATACTGTTTTGTGCTTTGAGGACGTATTTCTAGAACTTTATATTATTACACTCACTTTAATCACTTCCTTTTGTACTTGCATTATTCCTGAGGGGTACAGGGTGGATATGTAATGTTGTTGCATCTGTTTGTGTGTATGTTGTTGGGGGTGGGGGTGTTGCGTGTTGTGTGTGTGTGTGTCACTCTCTCCCCCCCCTCCCTTGTGTGCTAGGGGTGGTACTCACAGTGGTCATCTTCGCTGCCGTTGGTATTCCTGGTGTAGGAGGAGGTAAACCAGCATGGGTAACACCTGTAGTTCATGCTCCATGGTGTTGTGGTTCTTCCTTGAGTGTCCAGAGGTGAGTCGTTTCCCTTCTATGTACTGTTTCCGCTGTGCTTTTGATGACGTTGGTAGTGCCCCAGAAAAGGTGGCGGATTGGTGTCTCATAATACAGTGGGCGGAACCTTGTCTTCCGCCTTGCTGTTGGCAGTTACTGCTGTGGTGCTTGTTGCTACCGCCGTGGAAGTCAGTGTGTTAAAGTGACTGTCTGTGTTGGTGGTTTCCGCTGTGGTCATAATTCCATTTTTTTTTTACCGCCGGCCTGTTGGTGGTATTACCGCCCCTTTATCACTGACAGCCAAGGTTGTAAGTGAGGGCCAATATATTCATTGTAATGCCAACTACTCTACTTCAGCGCCTAGAGTCCCCAGTTATTGTGCTCCATACAACTGTTGGTAGTGGTATTAGCAGTAATAGCACCTTTCATAGCACACATCTAAATTAACTTGATGGGGAATGATTTGGTAGGAAGAAAACTACAACTTTCGAACCCAATACAATTCCCAGGTGCTCTCATTAACTATTACTTGCCCCACTAATGAAACTCATTTGCCAGCCACCCAACTACCCTCTGCTGTCCCCCACCTTGTTCAGTATCATTCAACCCAGTAGAAAAAAAGAATATTGCGTTTTTTCCAGGGCATTCTTTTATCTTCATGGAGAAACGTTGAATGGAGCCAGATTTGTTTTCACCTCTGATAACAACTTTGTCTGACACCGTGATTTTAAAACTAAAATGAAAAATCAATAATCAAGAATAGGAAAATGGTGGATCTTTGGGGGAGTGGATGAAGCAGGGGTGTAACACAGGCCCTAGCAGCTCTGTGGTGCAGATGGGGCCCGAGTCCTTCAGGTAGGGCCCCAGCTCTTCAGGGGGCCCCCATTCAGCCAAAGGCCAATAATATCTATGAGATATGGGACACTCACGGGTCCGTCCTCACATTCTACAGGGCGGGGAGGGGACATTATTTTGTGTTATGCCACTGGGAAGAGTGGCTGGGTTTCAGAGATGAAGAGGATTTTTAAGAACTAATATCAAAATATATAGAAAGAGCGTGCTGGAGAGCTGCGATCTCTCTTTCTTTTTACATGTGGCACATCGCCGTACAACCAAAGCTACCAACAAGCATCAATAAATACGTGGCACAGTAATGTACAACCTAAGTTTCCAACAAGCATCAGTGCTCCAACTCTATCAATCACATGATTAGCGCCAGTGACCTGCTAAAGACAACAGTCACTCGGTTACCACTCTTTCCCCATCCAAACTCAGGTCTCTAGCTTCATGTGATTATCCGGTTCAACAAGATATGGAGTAACTGTGCATAGTGAACATCCTGTGTAGTACTCTTCCACTATTGAAGGACTGGAAAAGTCTATAATGTCTGAGCATAGTGCGGCTAAATAGAAGAAGCAGAGTGAAAGGGCAGCTCTGCAGCGACGGAAGTCATGAGAAAAAACTTTGTGGGAAAAGGAGTAGTTTGTCATCTTTACATTTCATTATTTAATTATGTGTGTTTGCAATAGAGGTAGCATCAGTTCCAATCTGTATGCTAATTAGTTGTGTTAATAATTTCTACATTACACCCGTAGATGCATAGGTGTAATGGGGTGGGATGAAGGACAGGCTTGTTTATTAGGTCGTTTCACCAATGTTTTGTGATCTCAGTGTGTTCAACTAGGCCTCAATTGTTTCGAGAAACAAATTTGTGAAAAACTGGGGCTTACTTTAGGTGCAACAGGGATTGGACATGGTGGGACTTGGGTTGATTGGTACAAAACACGGTGGGAAGAAGAGTTGGGTGGCTGGCAAATGAAGTTCTGAAGTAGGACAACAGAATGGGAGCAACTGGGAATTTAATTGGATCTGAGAATCATAGCTTCTAGATCTAGAAGCTGTTTTAAATTCAAAGGAGATGGGGAGGGACTTTATCACAGTATTAATGTCAGTTTCCTTTAGTTGAACAGAAAGCTCAAAACTCTCAAAGAATAAGAACGAGACGTAGCACCAGTACTTGTTTTGCAAGTCTGGAATCTTTATCTGGTAGATAGTGTGATGACCGTTGGACTCCAAGTGTAATATAGCAAAGTTTTAAAGTACGTGTGAACCCCCTCCGAGGGAATCATATACTCCCAGGGTTTTGAGGGTGAGGGAAAGAAGAACCGACAAAGAGAGAAAGAGAATGACGGACCTGATATCGGTGTGTATGACTTGTAGATGTTGCTTTGTACTCTATGCTTCATATGTGCAAGCTAGCTTGTTCCTTAGACAAGAATGACACAGGTACACGCCAACCCTCCCTTCTATGGTTTGGTACTTGGATGGATTACACTTTACAGAACTTGTTGCTAGGGTCTACCCTTATGTGCATAATAGTTCAGCTAACAACAAATAGATCAAAAGTAAGGCATGCACCTGAGCGTATGTGTGCAGTTGAAAGACATATGGATGAATGTGTGTAAATCACCTTAATGCTGCTGCACGTAGAACTCCTCTCCTTGTGCACATGGAGAACTGTGAACAAGGGCTAATGACTATCCCCAGCCAAATTTAAAATTGATTTGGTGTTATTTTGGCTGCTTCGCATTATGCTTGTTACATGAAATTCCATCATCTTGCATAATTAAGCTATGTCTGTGGCAAACGTATAATATGAAAATGACACAAAAGACAAGAACACATTTAGCCGTCTTTCACAGCACTATTTTTTGCACAATGTTTTTAACACAGAATGAATCCTTGTGTTCAAAATGGACACAGCAATGCATTCTAAGCTAAAATATAGTGCCCCATGCAGCTTTTACCCTTAGCTTAATTATGCATAATTTTACATACATTTCTGCAAAATGTACATAATTTTGATACTTTTACACCCCTACTACTGATCTTGCATGGAATGTACATGTTATTACTTGGTAATAAAGCAATGTAAATCACTGTACTAGGGCAGCACCATCACTAAATACAACAAAGAATCCTGATACTGCAACTGCACAATGATTGGGGGTTGACTGGTGTGCACTTAGATCTCTTAGCCCTGCCTTTGACACAGCAGGCTTTAAAGACAAATGTTTTGCATCATTAATGAATAAGTAAGAGTGAGCCATGTCAGAATGAGGAATATGCTTTACCACTGAAAATGAAATGTGTTGACATGTATGTTCAAATACTAATATGACACACAACCTTGACACCAACAAGTGATTTAAAACGGTAACTTGAATTATCACAACATTCATTACAATACCTGTCAACCACTTGACTGAACAACTTGGGAGATAGCAGATGTTTATGAGGGGGATATCATTCAGGTGAATGGAGAATGAACATTTGTTTTTAGAGAGTGATACCTTTAAAAAGTGGGGGACCCCACTGAAGGCAACAGATGTGTTTTCTTTGTCAGGCCAGTGAATAAATGTAGGAAGAGGACGACATCTGTAAAATATAGAAGAGTTGGCAGGTATGATTATTATTATTGACAGTGCTTTAGAATGACACAGCATGAAGCACTACAAGAAGTAGTACTTTGTAATCTTATGAGCTGTGAGTAGAGTTACCACTTGGCCATTTTTCCAGCTGACTATCCTATATTTTTATAAATTGGAAAAAAAGGTAAATCCAGTATTTTTTTACCTTATGAAATTTATTCCTAAAACAGTGTAAAGAAATCACTGAAAAGGCTGAAAAAGCTGTCCAAGTGTTTCTAATAACAAATGGCCAGATGATTGCCATGGTACAAAGTAATACTTAGAGTTTACACATTTTTTTCCACATACTAGCAGTGCAGCAGGCATAAAAAATGACCACTACTTTTACAGAGAAAGGTGGCAGCTCTAATGAAAATAAAGTGTACCTGTTCAGCTGCGAACCTCAGATTTGGAATATCACAGATTTCGACCGACAGGTCCACTGTTGCACTGTAGAGCCAGATTGGTGATAATCTACTCAGCGCCTTAGGAGAGCAGGATGCAGTCAGACTAAACGTGAACTTGTGATAGCAATGGGACATACTGAGGGAAAGCAGCCACTGCCAGATAAAATCACTGGCCTGCAGGTCATTTGTCCTTGCCGTTGAGAGACGCAACTACAGCAGCAGGAGTACTGGGTCCCAAGTGCTATACCCAAAGCCTGATCAAGGTATGAAGCAATTCTGTGAGTCAGGCAGCTCAGTGAAAGGTCAACCCTGCAGTACACAGAAGTGAAGTCAGACTCAAACGGGTGTCCATTGTGTGAGCATCAGTTCTAATTTCAATCTGTGCTCTGAGCCTAGGGTCCCTGCCTCTGCATGACATACTCCCCCCTCCTGGGCACAGTTATCTGTTATTAAATGTATTATTACTGCCAGCAGATCCCAACCTTACTGCTGTGCCATGACTGGTAGAGGACTTATTTGGGGGAATGTTCCACCCCATATACCCCCTGTGAAGCTTCACCCCTATCTTGAATTTTGGAATTCACATTTAGAAAGCAGATCGAAGCAGTACAGAAAACTCAATGCTGCTAAAGAAAGTGAAAGTATAAAGTAGATTATATGCAACCAGTTGACCAAACGCCATAGTAAAATGACATAGATGTGTGGGTTATATTGAGATCAGAAACCATAATGTCAAAACTAAAATGTAATAGAAGGTGGACCAGCAGGGGACTAGACAGCAAACAAAAACAGTACGCGCACATTCAAAATGTTGTGTGCAGTGTTAGTCATCCAGATCCATCTATTCTCATGTAATGCAAGTATTCTCATGCAATGCAAATAGGTAGACAAAATTTTGTTTTTTGACAGTTCCTTTGACCACTTCAATCGCCTATCATTAGCTTTTATGTAATGTTCAATCAGTGGAGCTTGTTAAACAAGACATCTAATTGTAGGTTGATGCTGTAAGGTTCTTTTATGAATTTCCAAGGTAGTAATTCCAAAGTAGGATAAACCACTGGGAAATAGACCACATTCTTAGTCAAACAGAAAAGTGTTTGAAATTACATGATCAATTATTCAGGACAAAATATTTTGTTGTACTTGTAGTGTTCAAAGCAGAACAACTTCCACACCGAAAATGACCACTAATAGGATTGAGAAAAAGTTGTTGGCTCAATGTGGGCTTATGGAGGTCATTGTAAGCCCTAACAAGTTTATGTCACAGATTCTAGTCATGATTAAAGGCAAACCAGTGGCCTGATTCACAAAGGTAAACTTAGATTAAAAGTCTAAGTTTAGACCTTAAGTCTAACTTTTCTCGTAGAAAAGTTACACTTTTGGTCTAAGTTTACCTTTGTGAATTGAGTCCATCAGTTTTTCTTTTAGAAATATCCCATTGTTAATACCAATATTTAAGTATGATCTTTTTTAAATCGGATTTGATTCTGTGCCAAATGTGATTTCCTATGCTAGTCTTTTGCCTGGAGTAATTACTAATCATTATTATTGCATGCACATTTGAGTCAGGAAGGATAACCTCATGTCAGTTAAAGTCTCTGTATCTCGGTAGTAATCTTTTTTTTTTTTTTTAGTACAGTTATGTCTAAGATGCAACCGAGTGGCAGATAATCTTCCAGGTTTTGATGATACTGACTTTTGAACTTTACAGTGTGTTGCAAGATGTTGAATTGGTGTGCAATGAAATGTAAAATAAGTTAATTGATTTGGTATTCTACTCCAGATTAAATGATAGATTGATATTTCTGGAATTAACCAATTAATGAAATGCAGTGAGTTCTATGTCAGTGCCGCTGTAGAACATAAATACATCGTAACCAATGCTAGCATTCAATGGGTTACTTTCATGATAACTATAATTCTCTTAAAAGTCTGCAACATACTAGTTTCCTATAATAGGAGCAAAAAATTACTCTCATGGCTTTATCATTCTAGAAAAAAAATGCAACTCTGACTGGAATGAACACAGCCCCTTTATCCTGTCAGTGACCGACTGTCGTGGGCTTTGGCACAGTCGAGGGCGATCAGTTGCCTATGATTGGGTCTTTGTGCTTTTTTTAATTTAAGCAATTTAAAAATATATATCACTGGTTTCCCTTACCGTATTTGTCTTGTTTTGATGTCATTTTGTTCACTAAAATATACTCTATTTTATAAATTGGAGTAGAGTAGGATTTTTGAGTACGATTTCTTTTGTGCTGTATTTTCGAATTCTTAAGTGCTTTGGTACTTTCGAAAGGTATTACACATTTTCTTACGTGAAGACTCTCTGCTCTATCCACAGCTGCCAGGGTTAGAGCTCTATTTTAAATTACTAAAATCTTTAGTGGGCCTAAAAAAAATATTACATGTGGTGGACCTCCATTCTCCTCAACTAATAATCCACATTCTCACAGTACTGACATAATGCATTCACACTTGTACATAACATATATTTATCTGGTTTGACAATACAGACAGAAGTGGTATTCTGAATGGTTGACATACTAATGCTGGTTTGCACCTTAAACCATAAAGTGTATCCTTAAGCAACAAACAGCATGTAAATCAAGCAACTTTGGTTTTTGCATTAATCCCAAAATGACTTTGTGCCCTGACCCACCGACAATAAAGCACAAATAATAAGCTTTGTAACAATAAAGTGAATTACCTACTCCAACAAAAAATGAAGCAAATGTACTGATCGTACCTCCCAAAATAATGTATTCTTATTAATTGTCACATTCCCCATTTGTATAATGAATATTGCCAAGGTACTAGAGTGTCAACCATCCAAAATCTTGGAACCCACATTGTGTCACTGCTGAGAAAGGGTAACCCATCTTGAAACTGACTGGATGTGCTGATGAATCCATTGTGTCTATTAGAACTTAGACAGCAGGACGATACGAGATAGTGTACAGATTAGAGAAGTCAGGAAGGTTAGGACGTGGCATCTTACCGTGGCCCCATATTGTAGCAGACCAAGGACATGCAGTTGAGTATCTATTACATTGAAACATTAGTGCATCAGTCATAGCGATAATAAATGAGTGTGAGGGGTGCAACACAAATATATTTGAGTTTATTTAATGAAGCACTTTCAGACAACACTCTGTGCAAATTTAAAGAAACACAAAAATATACATTTTTGATGAAAACACCAAATATACTGTGACAATGACAGTGATTAAATTTGTTTTTTAAAAAGTAGTGCAACAATTGCTTCTTACCCAAAGTGAGTGATGTAATAGGAGATAGAGTGACAAGGTGAGATGGTGGCTGCCATCCCACAGCTCTGGAGACTGCTTTGAATTGTGAACGGATGCTAGGAGTGGCTCTTGAACTCCAGGGAATGGGTGAAGATAAAGTGGAAGATTGCAGGAATAGCAGGGCTAAGTAAAGAAAAATCAAACCAGAGAGATAAGGGGTGGACAAGAAAGAGGATCAATTTACAGGAATTAATAGAAAATTAAATTTATGCCGTAGGAAGTAGGACTAGGCAAACAGCAGTAAGGGCCAGTTCAAATTAAATCTGGCTGTGTCACACACAAAGTGATCACTGGAAGTGCTAATTCCAGTGTTGTGGATTTAATTAGACCTTCAAGCTTCTTGGGTGCATAAAATGAGTACTATTAGATTCAATATAAATACCAAGTTTTATGGAAAGGTAAGAGGAGGGAAATATTTGAACTGGCGGAATCTGCTCATTAAAGCAGTAAACCATTGTTTATCAATTCTATAAATTGACCTTTCTGCTTTTGCAAATGAGGTTGTCACTTTGAGTGGATTACATTAAAAAAGTCACTTGTTAGTTTCTGCATGATGAGACATTGATTGGATGGCACATGAAACTCACAACTGAGGCCTTAAGATGATTTTGAAGTAAAATAATACAGGGCCTGACTACATAAAAATGCTCTACATCTGGGATTATGGTATGTTAAATCCACCAGACAGAATGCCAAAGACTAAAGGGATTATTTGAGAGTGGCAAGAAAAAGAACAGAATGGATAGTTTTACTGCTCACATATTTTTGTCTCGTGCTCCATATGAGTGGTGTGCAGGGAGAATGAGTCCACATACTACTGGTTCCACAATATTAATATGGTGTACATAGCTGGCAATGTTAGAGGGTGGGACATATTTGCCCACCAACGATGATAAGCGAGATTACTTCATGGTGACGATTCCCATCCCTGTGGCGGCTAGTCTCTTACTGCATTGGAGTGGGAGTTTCCGTCTAGAAGATGGAGACCCACCAACATGCAGAAGCAACATATAATGAGAGTTTTAGGTTACTGAAAGTAAACTAGCAAAAATTTTCAAGACAATTGAAGATGCCTTTTCTTGATTTAGAGTCACTTTTGACTTTGTTTTCATGACTTTCACGTCAACAGGCTAAAACCTAATGCTTCAATTAAATATAAAGTTGTACATATTTAGAGGAAACTTTGGAGAAATAGAGGCAGCTGCTATGACCAACATCACTCAAGCCCCCATTAGGAGTCTGGCGGTCACTAGACCGCCAGATTCGCGGATGGCAGTTGGACCGCCGCCAGTGCAGTGGTCCAATCATCATATTTTAACTATGGCCATTGTGTGGCGGTGAGACCACCAGCACCACCAGGATCAGAGATACCGGCAGTCTGGTGGTTGCAGTGGTCCTAATCTGCCATGACACCGCTGCAAGCAGCACTTTCCTGGGGGTTATGACCTAGTTCTCTGCCAGCCGATTCATAACAATAGCACCGCCATGAAAAGGCTGGCGGAGAATAGGTGCAGGAGCCCCCCTGGCCAGCACACTCTTTTGCAGATGGTAAACATTGCAAGGGTGCGGGTGCACCCTGCATCCTACAGCATTGCTGCCGGCTCGATTACGGGATGGAAACAATGCTGTAGGCTGTTTCCCGCTATATCAGCTGGCAGAAACTCAGGTTTCCATCTGCTGATCTAGCAGGAAACTCTTAATGGTCCCGGCAGGGAGGTAGCCACTACGGCAGCAACCTCCCCGTGGGACGTTCAACTCGTGATGAGGTCCTCAGTGTTGCTTGAAAAAAACAAACCAGTGGTGCACACCAAGCAAAACAATATCTCTACTTAAGAGATAGTCAAATATCTTGAAGAGACCAATTAACATATCATAATAAATTCCCCTAGAATGCTTGTTTGGTCCTCTCTCTTCCTTAAATGAACTAAACATTCATAAATCTGACCAGAACATACTGTAAACAAATATACAACTAACCAAAAGAAGAATATGTCCATGCGAATATAAGTTTTAATACAAAAAGGAAAAATCTTCTTAAATACATAAACATATACATATATATACAAAACATGAAGAAAATAAATGGATAGCCATCAGCCGACACGTGTTTCGTCCTGACTGGACTTCTTCAAGGCTTTGCTCACTTCTATGTCCGTTATATTCATATCACATCTACCATACTCTGTTTCAAAACCACAATCAATCACATCTTTTCCTTCTTCATAATCAATTTAAATACTGGACATTGCTAGTTTCGTCTATTGGTGAGTCAACTATTCACCCCTCTTTCTATTCTTTTTGTTTACTCTCCAAGCCCGTCTGCTGATAAATCTCGGCAAAGAAACGTCGAGGGAAGTATGTGCCTCCTGTAAGTCTTCTGTGGGCCCGAAAATCAATATGAGCCCTTCGCCGGCATTAGTGCATGCCGCGTTTTTTCTTCAAAACGCGATCATATATAGCAATGACGGAGGGAATCGTGTGCCCTCCGTTAGTCCTCTGGCTATTATGTCCATCTATTATTATTATGTCTCAGTGTTGCTTGGTTGCACTAAACTCTAGAAAAGTAATGCCGATCTATCTGAACTCCAAAACCTGAATCCCTTGATTACACAGTGGAAATCCCCATTGGCAAGCCATTTACTCTTGGTGAATTTGCATTTTCAAGGTACAGATCACACACTTTTTATTTGTGTGACACAGACAGCACCTTGGAAGCATCTCCTTATGTTTTAAACTAGAAATTAAGGGACATTGTTTTATTGTTAAACCATTACGACTTTATCTGTATTTTCAATACATCGTTGCAAGGAGCTGTGTTGTAAAAAGTTATGAATACCTCCAATAACAAAATAATTGAAGTGAAGTTGTGCTAGAAAATTAACAATCACGCATGTCTCCAAACAGACCTTTGACTCCATTTAGTGGAAGGCAACTGTGATTCACTTCTTCACATCTCTAGCTTTGGGGATAATGTACTGGATCCCACGCCACTGGCCAATAAAATGCAAGTTAGAAGATTCAACATGGGAACGCAGGTGCAAGTATATAGGCTCTTGTGCAGGCAGTGATGAGCAGTTTTGCAGTGAGAGCTGTGCTGTTGTCCATCATGACACTGCATTATCTGGTGCGGGAACAGACCCTTATTAACAAGTTAATCCTCGAGTCCTGCAATTTATTCAACATTCACAATGCAGTGGTATCTAAGGTGAGACGCCATCCGAAGGACGAAGAAGTTATTACTGTACTGTTTTTAACCACAAAATCCTTGCCTGATCTACTATGTGCTCTGGGGCGGCCATGAGGTGAAATGCATGTGCACAGCACTCATTTGTCGAATAAATAAGTGCATTGTTTTTAATATAAATGCCACAATTCATAACCATTTACAGTTATCAAACTACCCTTTGGAATTAAGGGCACGACATTGAGTTTCAGTTTATTTTTTCTTTTATAAACCACTGCAATATAGATAATTAGTTCAACTGGTTCACTTGTGGTGAACCGGAGCTACAATTTCGACAACACACTTGGTTTTCAAATAAAAGTCCGGTTCAAGAACACGGTGGGTCAGCAGGTTTTGAACTGGCTCCTGCCAATATTGCACCAGTGCAAAACTGTCCAGTACTGCAAACAACTGGCACAACCTTCAGTTTTTACCCTTCGTGCTTGGGACAAGTTTCCATTTTGCAGTTGTCCTTGGATAAACACCAGAGCAAAATGGCCAGGCGCTGCAAGCACAATTGTGGTGCGCAGCGCAAACCTGCTACTATTGGTGCAATTTGCGTGATCTGGCGGGGTACCCCGGTGACTTCAGGTCATCTGTTAACCTTAAAACTAATATTAGAATTTGGACTGCATACAAACACTATTGGAATAGCCCTTTGTTATAAAAAAAATTAAACATTCAGGTAGCGTTAGGGAGTTTCTCAAAAGTAGGTTTGCCACTGCATACCTTTCTATAAAAAATACAAACGTGGTAACTTAAAACTAGTGTTATGACATTCCCACAACATCTGTGTCATTTTTATTTCAGGAACAGTTCGTGTCATTAGGAGCAACGCAAGCGCCTTTAATTAGTTTGCAGTTATGGACAATTAAAGCACCTTAAGTGCCGAGGTGGGCAGATGTTGTGACTAATGGCATTGCACCATTCCGATGTTCTAGGCCCGGTGCAAGATGTGACATTCTTTAAAAAATAACTAGGTTAATGATCACAAGTAATTATGAGACAACTGAAATCAGTTGGAAGTCATTTAAGTAAATATTATGTTATATTTTTAAAATCCAGCACAGGCAATATTTACAGTCCTTTATGCTGCAAATATGAATTTGAATAGAAAATATGAAAAAATAATAGACACACGTATATATGAATGCAGTTTGTGTCCTATTTATTCAGTGTTTATAAGTACCAGAAATACCTCAGCCATGAATGATGCCGAATCCGAGATGATGATATGGTGATTTGTAAAGGTTTTCGAGAAAGATGGTTCTGTTGTAATTTGATTGTTCGAATCGGATTATATCTAGGAGTGAATAACATTGATTCCTCTGAGAAGAAATAAGGAATCTGATACGTTTTTGTATTCTGCAGTTACGAATAAATACGATTTGCCTCGGATTCAGTACAATTGATTACGCGATGAAAAAGCAGCGGGTGAATTGAGTTAAAAGTTGTAGCACCAAAGGCGAAATAAGTATATTATAAAATACAGTGTGGCATCCTGCTTGGAGTCACTAGGCATAAAGTATGCTTTTATAGTTTTAGCGACAATGGTGCATATGGATGTTGTTAGATGTGCCAGGGTTGGCAGTTGTTATCCTTGTTTTGCTTTTGGTATCCTTGGCACAGCTCTTGAGACTTTTTGTGGCAGGGATCGTGAAGGCAGATAGAGTGCTTATCCACCTCTATCAGCACTGTTGAGAGACTGTTGAGAGGCTAAAACTAGGTCAACACAGTGATGTCATTGGGGGCAAAGGTTGTGTGATGTCACTTCTGCAATTTTGGTGAACCAGCGCCCTTGTCGCTATATGCTGAGCATTTCAACGGGCCTTGTTTATTTCAGGTTCTTGAAGATTTGGACTTGTTTTATATGTGCAGTATGAAATAGCGGTGTTAATATACTTTTTTAAAAGCTCTAGTTTATTTCTCTATCTCAAGTTCTGATCTCCAATTAGCAAGTGGCCCATACGGTTTAACTATGTGTTTTTTCTTCTAAAAAAACAATTGTTAGATGGATGGTATCTTCAGGGCCGGCTTTAGGACTGGTGGCGCACTGTGCGACAGTTTATTGTTACGCCCCCAACCCATGACCTCCTCCTCAGTTCCACTCACTACCACCTGACAAATGTGCCCCTCATCTCTCCATCGCTCCCCTTTCTCATACATTCATGTGTTTTAAAGCACTTATAAAGGCTGACCTTACTAATCCACTCAGCTAGCCACTTAAAATATAGGGGCATATTTAGGAGCCACTAGCGCCACTCTAACGCCACATTAGCGTCTTTTTTTTTACGCTAATGTGGCGGTAGAAGGCCACATCTTTGTATCCTTTTTTGCTACATTATGCCTGCGCCAAGAATAATGTATGCAAAGGTGGCATTCCCCCGATAGGGGGGCCAAAAAAATGGCACAAAGAAATCTGACAGATTTCTTTGCGTCATTTTTTTCCGGCACTTTTAACGGCTGCTCAGCGCAGGTGTTAAAAGGAGGCTTCTGTTGGTTACAATGGGACTCTGGGTGCTTTGCAGGATTAGCATCAACATTTTTTGAGCTAATCCTGCAAAGCGCGGGACTAGCATCAAATATTCTATCACTAGTCCCCTAACTACCCCCATGTTGCACCGTATTTTAAATACAATGCACACATGGCTTTGTTTTTGTCCCCCCATCAGGGGGAACAAAAAATATGGCACAAAGAAATCCGACAGATTTCTTTACATCATTTTTTTCCTGCACTTTTAATGCCTGTTCAGAGCAGGCATTAAATGGAGGCTTCCATTGGTTACAATGGGCCTCTGGGTGCTTTGCAGGATTAGCGTCAACATTTGTTGTGCTAATCCTACAAAGCACTGGACTAGCATAAAAAATTCTGATGCTAGTCCCCAAACTACCATCATGGTGCGCCATAGTTTAAATATGAATCACCCATGGCGGTGTTAGGGGGGTGCTGAGGGGTGCAAGAAAGTGGCGCAGCACTGTGTGCAGTGCCACTTTTTTCAAATATGCCGCATAGGAATATGCTTAATTTGTAAATAAAAAGGTGCCGGTGCCCAAAGCCCCTCTCTTAAATATGCGGCTGCTGCAATTAAATGTGTGAACACGGAATCCTGAAGCCAACTCAGGCCTCTTCAATCCATTTACAGGCACTCCCTGTCCCTTCAGCTCACTCTTGCAGATTTCTGCTTTTTCCCATTGTGATGCTTTTCGTTTTTCTCTTCCTTCGTCTTTCCCATATGTTTCTTTTTCTCACAGTAAATGCTTGCGGCAGAAAAATAAGCACCGACCCTAAAAAATAAGTGCTGGTGCTCTGCACCGGAAACAACAAGCACAAATTAAGCACTGCCATAAGGGCATATTTAAGAGCCCCTAGTGCCAGTCTTTGCGTCATATTTTTTCCAGCACTTTTAACGCCTTTTCAGAGAAGGCATTAAAAGGAGTCTTCCATTGGTTACAATGGGCCTCTGGGTGCTTTGCAAGATTTGAGTCAACATTTTTGATGCTAATCCTGCAAAGCGCCGCACTAGCATAAAAAATTCTGACCCTAGTCCCCTAACTACCACCAAGGGGCACTGTATTTTAAATATGACACACACATGGTGGCGTTAGGGGTGCGCTAAAGGGTGCAAGAAAAGTGGTGCTGCACTGTGTGCAGCCCCACTTTTCTCAAATATGTCCCATAGTTCTGTTTTATTCAGCAGGCATATTAACCCTCTATGCTACTTTATGTTGAGTCAAAGCTGCCACTTGGCAAAACTCCCATCTCTCTCTGTAGCAGGAACATTAATCACAAGAGGTATCTTGACATTTTATTTGTTTCTTGAAGGCTAAACGCACAATCAACTTTTCAGCAGGTACTTTTAATTTGCAAGTTTCAGAAGTTATTGCTAAAGACAGTGCCCCCCAGAGGTCAGCGCCCGCTCGAACCGCCCAAAAGCTGGCCTTGGATATCTTATCTCTGGTTAAACGAGCTTTGCTCTTCCTTCTCAGCTTACATGCAAATCATGTCTGTTATCTACTCTCTCACCACCAAGGCCTTCTTTATGAGTGGTGAATTCATTCTAATTGGTCAGGTAATCGTAGTTACAGTAGTTACTGACCCCACTGGAATGACTAGACCTGTAGTAACGCTGCAGATTTGTTTACTTTAACTTGCAGATTAATGCTGCTGAAAGCGGCTTAAATCTCCAGAAGAAAATCGGCCAGAATGAGGAGTCAGCAGGTAAAAAGGCCAGAAGTCATGATTCCACAGGAAATTCCTAATTTCTTAGTGGACCTTCGGGGCCCTTTTTATATGGGTCCAGAAATGAAGATAACATTAGAGTGGAAGAAAAGGAAGGACTGACACTGTGAGAAAGTAGGTATCTAGAAAGATGAGAAGAAAGGAATAAATAAAATGAAGGTTGAAAGAAAAAGTAAGAAAGGGAAGAATGGATTGAAAGAGGGAAGGAGGAAAGAAAAAGGAAACAAGGGAAAATTAAATACACATGGTAGATAGGAAGCAAAATAAAAAAGAATAGAGGAAGGAGTAGAGATAGGAAGGACAGGGCAGAGAGTGGGGGAAAGAAAAGTAAATGGACGAGAAAAGTGGCTGAAACAAAGGAAGAAAGAATGAAAAGGGAATATAATAGGAAGACTGGAAGGAAGGAATAAAGAATGTAAAGAATGGAAGAGCAACTCAAAGGAATGAAGAAATAAAGGAAAAAATGAGGCACACGAGGAGACAAAAGGAAGAAGGAATGAAAGAAAGAATGAAAATGAAGTGAATAAGATAGCGAGAAGAAGGTAATGTTAATGGAAGGACAGGAGGAAAAAAGAAGGAAGGAAAAGAGAGAATATCAGAAAGAATGGATGGAAAATGAAGATATGAAGAAATTAAGGCAGAAAGGGAGGGAACAAGAAAAAAGGAAGAAATGAAGAGAGAAAGGGAAAAGCAACAGTGTGCAGAGATAGAAAGGCTGGAGGAAGGACTAAAGGTAAAAAGAAAAAGAAAGCAGAGAAAAGGAAGAAAATGAAAAGGAAGTGAGGAAAAATGGCAAAGCGTGGAATGGAGGGAGGAAATCGGGAGAATAGGAAAGGGTGACATAAGGTAGGAAAAGTAATAAAGGAACACAGGAAGAAAATGAAAGAAAGGAGGTATGGAAAGATAAGGAAGAAGAAAATAAATTGCGAAAAGAGCAATGAAAGGAAGTAAGGAAGAAATGAAAAAGCTAGAAATACAAAAGGATTAAGCAAGAAAAAAATAGAAAGACAAGGAAAAAGAGAAAAATTTGTTGAATAAATGGAAAAGTAGTGAAAAGAAAGGCAGAAAATAGAATGAAAAACGGAGACGACATGAAAAGAAAGAAGAAAAGAATACAGAAAGGGAAGAAAGGAGGCTGAGAGAAGTATGATAGAAAAAAGAAAGAGAAGGAAGTAAATGGACAAGGATGAAAGAAAGTAAGAGGGAAGCAAAATGACAAAGAACTGGAGATGAAATAAAGACAACCAAAGAAGAAAAAGAAAGGTGCTAAAGAATGTGAAATAATGGAAAGAAAGTAGAAGGGAGAAAAAGAGTTGAAGAAAGACAAAGTATTGAAAGAAAGAATGAAAAACAATACAGAAAGAAGTGAGAATTTAGAGGCCAACACAAAGAAAAAAGAAATTGAAGAAATAAAAAGTGAGAGTATTATACTGGCCAACCCAATGCTATAGCCCCTGAATAAACTGTCCACCCGAGTCATATTCTTAGAATTCTTTAAGTTATCTAAGCCAACCCAGGCATGGTAGTGGCCATCTCTAGCATATCATTTCCATCCTTTGCTTGTGATCAGCATCCTGGCATAAGATGCAGGGAATCTCCTCCACTTAGTGGCTACCAGTAGCACTAATGTGCAGCTCTAGCATCTGATTTCAGTACATAGGTAGGTAAGACAGGTTCAGTCCAAGAGGGGAAGTAGTACACATAAGCATTTAATGAAAACAACATACTGGTATTTGGCAACTTCAACAAGGGTTTTCTGAAAAAAATTATTTTGGCGAATGAAGCTCATCAAATATTTACTAACTTTTGTTTATGGGAATTATGTTTGCATACCTAAAATTAAAAACTGGCACTTAGGAGCAAATATTTTGTTTTCTAAAAGCAAGAAGCCAATGCTTTGTGAATAAATTATTGCCCTTTCATAAAAAAGTAAATCTTTTATTGTAGTGATAATTATTTTGGACTTGGGAACTTATAAATGACGCTCTTGCTTGAATAGTTGCTATTCCATACTTTGGACTGAAAGTACTCCAAATTTGTTACCATATTTTCCTAGGGAATAAATTATCCTGGACTGAATGCAAAGGGAATCCAGTTAACATATTCTGCTATCTGTGTTCATAATATTTAGTTTTTGTTAATTTATAATTGCTAACTTTATTTTAGCATCTGCTGTAATAGTTTAACATATTATATGGAATAGAATACCTCCAAATAAAGCCTTATAAAACAAAATAATGCTTCATATTTCTTGTGTGCATGCTATTGTGTTAAAGGAAAAAGGTAAACTACCTAAGACCTTGTGTCTGTGACTAGTGTTATGTTGAAAACGCAAACATTCTCTGGATAAATTAATTACGAATTCATTGGGCACCACTTGTCCACTTTTGCTATTGCTAAATTAATATATCTGTGATTACCTTAAGGCCAGTACAAATCTACTGGCTGAGAACTGAATTGACCTACAGAACGGCACACTGTTCTATTCAGTATATTGTTCAAAATGTGGCATGTTTTTATGAGGCTCGAGTGAAAATTAAATTGCGCCCACCTAATTCTTGTGATTCCAGGAATTTTGTGTTACCCTTATGTGGAATTACTCAAAATATGCCATAACATCACATTTTGTAACTAGGAGTCATTGGCTGAGGCAAATCTCAAGGGGAGGGTCCAGAGGAGGGGCTGGGGGAGCAAATAAAAAAATATAATAATTTTTAAAAAACGTACTTTTACCTGTCGCTGCCTCCTACCCGGTTGCTCCTCATTCACTGGGACACCAGCACAGGCTCCCCAGCAATTCTGGCGCTGCTTTCATGTTAAACCTAGCATGAAAGCAGTTCCAGGGGTGGTCTGAGCGGCGTGGACTGCCACTCAGACACAACCCTGGGGTCTGTGCTATTTCTCCAGCCCAGCTGTATGCGCAGCCCGGCTGGAGAAACCTAAGTGTGCATGTGTGTTTGGCCAACCTAAGACGGCCGGCCAAAAACACATGTGCACTTTAGTGCACTCCACTCCTCCACCCTCCCATGGCCCAGCCCCACCCTGAACGTGCTGTTGGCTGAGCCAGCAGATGAAAGATAAAATGATTATTAAATATTGTTTTATCTTTAATCTCCTGGCTTAGCCAGGGGGGCGATGCACCTTTGCCATTGCAAAGGAGCCACCCCAGAACACACTGGAATAATGCAAATGGCCAGAACACAATCATGACACTTGTGTTTTTTTCACTATTTTTACCATAAAGCATCCTCTCATCAACAATGGACGTGAAGATGAATCTAACTGTAATGTGAAATTACCAATTTGCATTTCTCACAATTAGGTGTAATTTCCCCCAAAAGTTTGCGTAATACGCAAAAGTAAATTTTAGGAATTTACCACACCTCTAGTTTGTCTGACTTCCCCCTTTACTCTACATAAACTTGCAGAAGGGTTCCATAAATATTGAATAATGTACCAGAGTTATACAAAACATTGTTTCAACACTTGCTTGGTTTCCATTGTTGTACGTCAACATATAAATGTCAGAATGCAAATCTGCTTTCACAGTTTGCTAAACGAAAATGTTGAAGAGAATTTAGAACACCTCTAGCATTGAGTGTCTGGAAGCTTTTTAATTTTCAGGCTGGACTCAGACTTTATCACTAGAGTACTTCTAGCCAGCCATCGATTATCATCTTTGTTTTAGAATTAACTGATACAGTTTTTCAGGAGGTCAAAGCCCTGGAAGCATTGGTCCGGGATTTCTTCGAGGACGAGTTTGGAAGCGACAGTGGAAAGCCCTTGTTTAGATCATCAGCGCCATTGTCAACTTGACGTCTGTAGATGATGTAATTTTTTCGCAGGGGTCCATTTTGTAGTGATGCTTTGCTTAACAGACGTGTTTTGATCTGCAGCACTCAGGATCATCTTGCATACAGTTTCCCCATTAGTCACCATTCAGTGTCATGACCAGACCTATAATACCGTGGTGGCAATGTATGGTGCTGAATCATCACTACTTGTTATATCTTGTCCAGCAGGCTGTTAATAGAAGCCACAAGTCGCTGTGGTATCAGATCTCTGGCTAATAAGTTGTAATGCCCACATATATAGCACATGCATAAATGACGAATCTTGACAGGTTTATATCTCTGCTTCCCCACATTCCTTGCAAGGGAGTCTTTATTCTGTTTGTCAAGACTGCTTTACTTTATGTAGTGCTTTGAAGATGGTCATATTATATGATCTGTATATCGATCATAGACTCTGCAGGTACAAATTGTTTTCATTACATGGACAATGGAAACTATGGTATTGCCTAACACTTTCCCTGATGAGTAAGTGACCAATGAGGAAAATTATGAATCTTGACAAAGCTGACTAAAATATATTATCGCCTCAGTGATTTCATGAATCCTTGCCAGTTTTCCTTAATCTGAACACTTTTATATGCCACAAATAGTGGGGCTTATACATTTTTTTTTAGATCTGGGTGGATCATTTTGTCAGTCTATTCGATGCGCAGTGATTTCTCTCGTCACCTGATGTGTGGCTGTTAGACTTTTCATCCTTGGCGTGGTCTCCCTTAACTTTTTGCCTCTGTTCCCCAGGTTGTTGATGTGTGCTGGACTCTGATTTTGCTGTTTTTGTTACTCTGGGCACTTTACCACTGCTAACCAGTGCTAAAGTGCAAGTGCTCCTGTTTAAATTGTATGTAAGTGGTTTATCCATGATTGGCATATTTGATTTACTAGTAAGTCCCTAGTAAGGTGCACTAGAGGTGCCAGGGCCTGTAAATCAAATGCTACTAGTGGGCCTGCAGCACTGGTTGTGCCACCCACATAAGTAGCTCTGTAATCATGTCTCAGACCTGCCCCTGCAGTGTCTGTATGTGTATTTTTACACTGTAAATTCGACTTGGCAAGTGTACCCACTTGCCAGGCCTAAACCTTCCCTTTCCTTACATGTAAGGCACCCCTAAGGTAGGCCCTAGGTAGCCCCAAGGGCAGGGTGCAGTGTATGGATAAGGTAGGACATATAGTAATGTGGTTTATATGTCCTGACAGTGAAATACTGCCAATTTCGTTTTCACTGTTGCAAGGTCTGTCTCTCTCTCATAGGACAATATGGGGGCTACCTTTAAATATGATTAAAGTGTAGATTCCCCTAGAGAATAGATGGACAGGTGGAGTTTGGGATCCCTGAACTCACAATTTAAAAATACATCTTTTAGTAAAGTTGATTTTGAGATTGTGCGTTTGAAAATGCCACTTTTAGAAAGTGAGCATTTTCTTGCTTAAACCATTCTGTGACTCTGCCTTGTTTGTGGATTCCCTGTCTGGGTCCGTTTGACAGTTGGGTTGTTTTTCACCTCACACCAGACAGTGACACAAAGGGAGCTGGGGTGTGATCTGCATTTCCTGATTAGCCATCTCTGCTAGGAGGGAGGGGTGGAGTGGTCACTCTCATCTGAAAGGACTGTGCCTGCCTCGGACAATGCTGTCTCCAGCCCCCTGGTGTGTGTCTGAGGCCTTGCCTGGGCAAGGCAGGATTTCACAAGAAGGTGTGAGTCCCCTTTGAAGAAAGGTGACTTCAAAGACTAAAATGGGTATAAGAAGGGCACCCAAACTTACAAACTTTAGAAACACTTCTGGAATCAAGAGGAACCTCTGCCTGGAGAAGAGCTGATCGCTGAGGAACAAGTGCTGCCCTGCCTGTGACTGTGCTTTGTGGAGCTTTCCTGCAGTGCTGCTTCTGCCTGAGTAAGAGGGCAAAGACTGGACTTTGTGTGCCTTCCATCTTGAAGAAGAAATCTCCAAGGGCTTGATGTAGAGCTTGCCTCCTGTTGTTGAAGTCTCAGGGATAGCAAAGACTTCTTCCTGCCAGCACCTGGAGTCTCTGGAGAGACCCCTACTCTGCTCTGTGGTGCCCTTCCAGTTCCTGGGACCCTGAAAGGAGAGGCTGGCAGCCTAAGGACAAAAATACACGCACCGAGCGCCGTGCGGAGAAAAGATCGACGCGAATCCGATCGCGGCTGAGAAAACGACGCGACGCCGGCTCCGCAGCTGAGAAACGACGCCGCAGGAAACGCGACCGGAGAATCGACGCCCGGAGCAGGAGAAACGACGCGCAGCATCGCTGACGAAGGCTGAGAGATCGCAACCTGCGCCGCGGGACTTTCGGACCGTCGCGTGGCTGGCTTTTTCGACGCGCATCGCCGTGCCGAGTTGTTTTCGACGCATATAACCGTGCAGGGTTATTTTCGACGCACACCGCCCGTGCGGGGTTATTTTTGACGCAAACCAGGTACATTTACACGCTAGCAGCGCTAGTGTGTTGTTACAACTACCTAAAGACTCTTTTTATTTTAAACCTTTAAAAAAATCATAACTTGACTTGTGTATGTTGGATTTTTGTCGTTTTGGTCTTGTTTTGTCTAGATAAATATTTCCTATTTTTCTAAACTGGTGTTGTGTCATTTTGTAGTGTTTTCATTAAGTTACTGTGTGTGTTGGTACAAATACTTTACGCCCAGCACTCTGAGGTTAAGCCTACTGCTCTGCCAAGCTACCAAGGGGGTAAGCAGGGGTTAGCTGAGGGTGATTCTCTTTTATCCTAACTAGAGTGAGGGTCCTTGTTTGAACAGGGGGTAACCTGACTGTCAACCAAAGACCCCATTTCTAACATTGGAAGCAGCGACGGGATGAGTTGGTTTCAGGTGGGTGGGAACCAGCAGAAATGACCCTTGTCTCACTAGGGGACAGTGAGATGGTCCAGAGAAACCTAGTGCCTGATAACACTAAGAAGTACAGGCAATGGGTGACCATCAATGGACAGAGGGTGGAGGCTCTAAGAGACACTGGAGCCAGTGTGACTACAGTGAGGAGTCACCTGGTGTCTGAAGAGCAGATTGATCCCCGGGTACTTCACCAAGTAGTTGCAGTAGACAATTCTGAGCGCCTCTGCAGAGTGGCGCAGGTTCCCTTTGAATGGGGGGGGGGTCTCAGGTTCCTGGAAAGTAGCTGTGAGTCCAACCATGCCTGTTGATTGTTTGCTAGGCAACGACCTGGAAGATTCCCCTTGGAAGGAGGTGGAACACAGGTCTCACTTGGAGATGTTGGGTCTGCCTGGGTGGGTATGCGTATCCACCCGGTCTATGGCAGCCAATCAGGGTAGTCAAGAGCCCCTGGAGCCTGAAACAGTGGCCCAGGGGACCGCCAAGAAGAGGAGAGGCAGGAGGCGCGGGAAACCCGCCCCAGAAGTTCCCACGGTCCGGGAGGAGGCAGAGCCTGAGGGTGATGCCCCGGAACCTACAGGGGGACAGGTGGCTGAACTGGGGGAGGTCCCCGAGCTGTCGCAGTGGCAGCAGGAAGGGGGACCCACCAGGGAAGTATTCTGCACAGCGCAGAAGGAGTGCCCTACTCTTGAGGGACTGCGGCAGCAGGCTGCAGCCCAGGCGGCTGGCGGGGCGCCAGGTACTCACCTGATTTATTGGGAGGATGGCCTCCTGTATAGTGAGCCTAAGGTTCCTGAGCCGGGGTCAGCTCGTATGCTGGTGGTACCCCAGGGCTTCAGGACCTTCCTACTGGGTTTGGCTCATGATGTGCCTTTGGCAGGACATCTAGGGCAGGACAAGACCTATAAGAGGCTTGTCTCCCACTTTTACTGGCCCTTGATGAACAAGCAGTCAGCTGCTTATTGTAGATCTTGTCAGACTTGTCAGGCAAGTGGCAAGAGTGGGGGGAAATGCAAAGCTCCCCTCCAACCTTTACCGGTAGTCAGTACTCCCTTTGAAAGGGTAGGAATTGACATTGTGGGGCCTCTGGATCCCAAGACAGCCATGGGCAACAGGTTCATCCTGGTCTTGGTGGACCATGCCACACGGTACCCAGAAGCTATTCCTCTAAGGACGGTCACCGCCCCCGTGGTGGGACGTGCCTTGATGGGGGTTTTTGCCCGCATGGGGTTCCCCAAGGAGGTAGTATCTGATAGGGGTACAAACTTCATATCCACTTATATGAAGTCTCTGTGGAAGGTGTGTGGGGTAACCTACAAGTTCACCACCCCTTACCACCCCCAAAGTAATGGTCTGGTTGAGAGGTTCAACCGCACCTTGAAAGGCATGATTCAGGGCCTATCAGAGCCCTTGAGGCGTAAGTGGGACGTCCTCTTGCCATGCCTTCTGTTCGCTTACAGGGAGGTGCCTCAAAAGGGACTTGGCTTTAGCCCCTTTGAGCTCATCTATGGCCACCCTGTGAGGGGACCGCTCAGTCTGGTGAAGGAGGCTTTGGAGAAAGCTCCTAGTAAACCACCCCAGGATGTATTTAGCTACATGCTGGCACTAAGAAACCAGACTGCCCGCTTCAGGAGTCTCGCTCAGGAGAACCTGGAAGCAAGCCAGGAGGACATGAAACGGTGGTACGACCAGAATGCCACTCTGGTTGAGTTTCAGCCTGGACAAAAAGTGTGGGTCATGGCACCAGTGGAGCCTAGGGCTCTCCAAGATAAGTGGACTGGGCCTTTTGAGGTGGTGGAAAGAAAGAGCGAGGTCACCTATCTGGTAGACTTGCAATCCCCCAGGAACCCCTTGAGGGTCCTACATGTCAACCGCCTCAAACCACACTTTGAGCGAACTGAGCTATCCATGCTCCTAGCGACAGATGACGGGGTGGAGGAAGAGAGTGAGCCTCTTCCTGACCTCCTGTCTGCAGGAGAGAAAGATGGGTCTGTGGAGGGAGTGATCCTCTCCCCCTCCCTGACTGAGGAACAGCAGAGGGACTGTCGCCACGTGCTGGGACAGTTCGCCTCACTGTTTTCCCTGATCCCAGGAGTCACACACCTGTGCACACATGATGTGGACACTGGGGACAGTACACCTGTTAAACATAAGGTTTACAGGGTGACTGACAGGGTGAGGGCTTGCATTAAGGAGGAAGTCTCCAAAATGTTAGCCCTAAGGGTTATTGAGCACTCCAGCAGTCCTTGGGCCAGCCCAGTGGTCTTGGTCCCAAAGGCTACTGCTCCTGGTGCCACTCCAGAGCTTAGGTTCTGTGTGGACTACCGGGGTCTCAATGCGGTCAGCAAGACTGACGCACACCCCATCCCCCGAGCTGATGAGCTCATTGATCGGTTAGGAGCTGCCAAGTACCTCAGTACGTTTGATTTAACATCTGGGTACTGGCAGATTGCCTTAACTGAAGGGGCAAAGGAGAGGTCAGCATTCTCTACCCCCGATGGGCACTTCCACTTCAATGTGATGCCCTTTGGGATGAAGAATGCCCCTGCCACCTTTCAGAGGTTGGTCAACCAGGTGTTGGCAGGACTGGATGAGTTCAGTGCCGCCTACCTGGATGACATTGCTGTGTTTAGTTCCACATGGGAGGAACACCTGCAACACCTCTGGAGAGTGTTAGAGGCCCTGCAGAAGGCAGGCCTCACTATTAAGGCGAGCAAGTGCCAAATAGGGCAGGGTTCTGTTGTGTACTTAGGACACCAGGTGGGGAGTGGCCAGGTGGCACCCCTACAGCCTAAGATTGACACGATTCTGGCTTGGGAGCCTCCCAAGACCCAGACTGAAGTGAGAGCCTTTTTAGGTCTCACAGGATACTATCGGAGGTTCGTTAAGGGATATGGTACCATTGTTACCCCCTTAACTGAGTTGACTTCTAAGAAGCAACCCAAGAAAGTGATCTGGACAGAGGCTTGCCAGAACGCTTTTGATGCCCTGAAGGCTGCCATGTGCACAGCACCTGTGCTGAAGGCACCTGACTACTCCACGGAGTTTGTTGTACAGACAGACGCCTCAGAGCATGGTATTGGAGCAGTACTCTCACAGCTGAATGAAGAGGGCCTAGATCAACCCGTAGCCTTCATTAGCAGGAGGTTACTACCCAGGGAACGTAGGTGGAGTGCCATAGAACGTGAAGCGTTTGCTGTGGTCTGGGCACTGAAGAAGCTAAGACCCTACTTGTTTGGGACTCACTTCCGAGTTCAGACCGACCACAGACCCCTCAGATGGTTAATGCAGATGAGGGGTGAGAACCCAAAACTGTTGAGGTGGTCCATTTCCCTACAGGGGATGGACTTTACGGTGGAACATCGACCCGGTACAGAGCACGCCAATGCTGATGGTCTGTCCAGGTTCTTCCGCCTTAGTGATGAGAACTCCCATGAGGTTGGGTAGTTGCTCCCCACTTTTAGCTGGGGGGGACACGTGTTAGACTTTTCATCCTTGGCGTGGTCTCCCTTAACTTTTTGCCTCTGTTCCCCAGGTTGTTGATGTGTGCTGGACTCTGATTTTGCTGTTTTTGTTACTCTGGGCACTTTACCACTGCTAACCAGTGCTAAAGTGCAAGTGCTCCTGTTTAAATTGTATGTAAGTGGTTTATCCATGATTGGCATATTTGATTTACTAGTAAGTCCCTAGTAAGGTGCACTAGAGGTGCCAGGGCCTGTAAATCAAATGCTACTAGTGGGCCTGCAGCACTGGTTGTGCCACCCACATAAGTAGCTCTGTAATCATGTCTCAGACCTGCCCCTGCAGTGTCTGTATGTGTATTTTTACACTGTAAATTCGACTTGGCAAGTGTACCCACTTGCCAGGCCTAAACCTTCCCTTTCCTTACATGTAAGGCACCCCTAAGGTAGGCCCTAGGTAGCCCCAAGGGCAGGGTGCAGTGTATGGATAAGGTAGGACATATAGTAATGTGGTTTATATGTCCTGACAGTGAAATACTGCCAATTTCGTTTTCACTGTTGCAAGGTCTGTCTCTCTCTCATAGGACAATATGGGGGCTACCTTTAAATATGATTAAAGTGTAGATTCCCCTAGAGAATAGATGGACAGGTGGAGTTTGGGATCCCTGAACTCACAATTTAAAAATACATCTTTTAGTAAAGTTGATTTTGAGATTGTGCGTTTGAAAATGCCACTTTTAGAAAGTGAGCATTTTCTTGCTTAAACCATTCTGTGACTCTGCCTTGTTTGTGGATTCCCTGTCTGGGTCCGTTTGACAGTTGGGTTGTTTTTCACCTCACACCAGACAGTGACACAAAGGGAGCTGGGGTGTGATCTGCATTTCCTGATTAGCCATCTCTGCTAGGAGGGAGGGGTGGAGTGGTCACTCTCATCTGAAAGGACTGTGCCTGCCTCGGACAATGCTGTCTCCAGCCCCCTGGTGTGTGTCTGAGGCCTTGCCTGGGCAAGGCAGGATTTCACAAGAAGGTGTGAGTCCCCTTTGAAGAAAGGTGACTTCAAAGACTAAAATGGGTATAAGAAGGGCACCCAAACTTACAAACTTTAGAAACACTTCTGGAATCAAGAGGAACCTCTGCCTGGAGAAGAGCTGATCGCTGAGGAACAAGTGCTGCCCTGCCTGTGACTGTGCTTTGTGGAGCTTTCCTGCAGTGCTGCTTCTGCCTGAGTAAGAGGGCAAAGACTGGACTTTGTGTGCCTTCCATCTTGAAGAAGAAATCTCCAAGGGCTTGATGTAGAGCTTGCCTCCTGTTGTTGAAGTCTCAGGGATAGCAAAGACTTCTTCCTGCCAGCACCTGGAGTCTCTGGAGAGACCCCTACTCTGCTCTGTGGTGCCCTTCCAGTTCCTGGGACCCTGAAAGGAGAGGCTGGCAGCCTAAGGACAAAAATACACGCACCGAGCGCCGTGCGGAGAAAAGATCGACGCGAATCCGATCGCGGCTGAGAAAACGACGCGACGCCGGCTCCGCAGCTGAGAAACGACGCCGCAGGAAACGCGACCGGAGAATCGACGCCCGGAGCAGGAGAAACGACGCGCAGCATCGCTGACGAAGGCTGAGAGATCGCAACCTGCGCCGCGGGACTTTCGGACCGTCGCGTGGCTGGCTTTTTCGACGCGCATCGCCGTGCCGAGTTGTTTTCGACGCATATAACCGTGCAGGGTTATTTTCGACGCACACTGCCCGTGCGGGGTTATTTTTGACGCAAACCAGGTACATTTACACGCTAGCAGCGCTAGTGTGTTGTTACAACTACCTAAAGACTCTTTTTATTTTAAACCTTTAAAAAAATCATAACTTGACTTGTGTATGTTGGATTTTTGTCGTTTTGGTCTTGTTTTGTCTAGATAAATATTTCCTATTTTTCTAAACTGGTGTTGTGTCATTTTGTAGTGTTTTCATTAAGTTACTGTGTGTGTTGGTACAAATACTTTACGCCCAGCACTCTGAGGTTAAGCCTACTGCTCTGCCAAGCTACCAAGGGGGTAAGCAGGGGTTAGCTGAGGGTGATTCTCTTTTATCCTAACTAGAGTGAGGGTCCTTGTTTGAACAGGGGGTAACCTGACTGTCAACCAAAGACCCCATTTCTAACAGTGGCTGTTTGACTATGCATTAGCAGTTACTTCATTGGATTTGATTGCATCACCTGCTAGTTTGATAATGTATTTTGCTAGCTACTTTCATTTACAATGTCTTAAGTAGTTATTGTTTTTTTCTTGGCATTGTAAACTTGTTCTTATTCTCAAACACCTTTGATAGGTCAAAAAGTGCCTTTCTATAACTTAAATACACGATAAAATAAATAAATATATTATAACTATACATTTCTATAATTGGTTGTTCTTTCATCAAAGAAAGAATATGCATCTCTAGATCAGCATGCCTGTATCGTGTTACTAACTCTCTTCCGTGCCAGTCAAGGCCCTGAGACAAATAGATGTAAACGGAGCACAGGAAGCTAGGTGCAGCAGTTAGCGAATGAGAATGGGAGAACTGAATACAACAATATATTGTTTATAAACATGGTTATGTAAAGTAAACTTGTCATGAAGCAAAAATCAGTTGACAGCTATGAATTGTACTCTGGTGTATATCGTCAATGATTTGAGATAAATGTACTTCACACAATTATGTTCTACAACAGAACATTGATACACTTCATAGCAATACTTATTCTTCTATTTGACAAATTTACTCACATTAAAAGAGCCCCTGTTATCAATATATCCATAGGCCTGACTCTTAGCAATATCCGGCAAGTCCCTCCTTTCTCTGTTTTAATGGAGCGGTGAACACAGTGGGCAATAGGGGTGCACCAGGAGCACTGGGAGTGTACGTAGGAATGGAAACAACCACAAAGAAGGATGGAAGCTGTAGTAAGCTGCAGCAAGAGCACAGACACTTGGAGACACTGGCTAACAAATCAGGAAATGGTCATGAAGGATAAGGGTCAGTTTTATCCTCGGTGCAGAAACGAACAGCTCTTGAATAACGCTCCTTAAGTAAATTATTCCAAATGAACATCCCTGAAAGAGAGGAGGCTGAGAGTTTTTACCTGGAGTGACACAGGTGATAATTACCTTCCTCCTCCCTCCTCAAATCTTGGAAAGTCTAAGGTAGTTAGGGCCTGAAGACCACAAAGATTGTATTGTCAGAATGTTGAATAATGATCTACATGCCTTCTGAATTGCTAACCATAGTATTGTGTAAACCTTAGTCCATGCAGTTCAGAACTGCAATTCTAAGACCTTTGCAAAAGCACATAGAGATGAAATGAGAGTTCATGATTGATTCGTCTGAAGAATGCTATCTGAAGCTGGTTTGGTAAAATGCAATTGGGCATAGAACATTCACACCTGCAATCAAATTTGAGACACCAAGTTAAAATTCATGACTTTGTGGAGTTTTGTGAACCTGATTCAACTACTGTGGCTAAATGTGATATATGCTTATTTTGTGTCCAGCTTGCCATTTCTTTGCACCTCTTGCTAAAGGTATCAGGTTCAGCTTACATCTTTTATAAGTCTTTCTAGATGTCATTATGCCTAAGCTCCAAAGACAAAGGGAGCCCATACAAAATGAAGCAAGATGGGAAAGAAGATGGCTTAGTAGTAGTGCTTAGTCATTTGTGGTCACACTTGTTTTTTAAATGAGAAGGGCTTTCAAACCCCAAAAGAGTCCACTTTCCAGGAAGTATTCCTGATAAAGCACTGAAGCTTGCATTAGAATCCTTTCAGATGGGCTAAAATGGCTATAATTGGAAAATAGAAGTGGTGTCACAGAGATTGAAATGGCCCCTAACCTGTTCATAACAGACCATTGCTACAAACAGTGGGTGGGACTGCATCACTCTGCAGTAAAATGAAGTTTGGTCACTGGCCAAAATTGTCACAACTGGTATGCTAGGGGACTTTCTAAATACTACTGCTTAGTCCTTTCTCTTCAAGCCTTCCTTTGAAAAGAGAAGAAGACAACCTCTGCGACCTTCAAGAAAACTTTCTATTTTCTATACATTACAAGGCTTGTTACAGATTTTTGACTTTAACTTGAATATCTGTGTCTAAAACTGGAGAAGTCAGTTTCATCTGTTCACATGGCTGCTTGCCTCTACTGGAAAAACTTCCCTATAGAAGGAGACAGTGCAATTTTCCTTGCAAGCTGCAATGGTCATTGTCCCAGAGGGAGATACTGACTATAGAGGACCTTTTTCCTAGCGAACAGTTAGGTGTTAGCAGTCCCGAAGAAAAGAGAAGTTGGAACTGGATGGTCCTGTGAAACTAAAATAAGGCTCTTTCTGTCTTGGAAGAATATCCTGCTGGCCTATTAGATGCTATGAGGAAGCAAGTAGACATCCCATGTTATGTGGCGCAAGTTGGTGATTTTGCCAAAAGGAATGAGCCCTGTGACACTTACCATGAATCATCCGAAGATAGCTACAACTTTGAAAAGTTTTGGAAACCTGTGTATATCCTACAAATCAAAGCAACAAATCAAGATAACTGACTCAGCCCAAGGCCCTCTGGATTTTTGAAATATCCATGTGCTATTGCAGCTTACCTTTCACTTTCAATGCACTGCTGACCTGTGTGGGTATTCAGGATAATGAAACTTTTGATGGTAATGAATAATGGATGATTATAGAATTATTCTTGATGCTTTCATTTTGGTTTTCCTCAATTTTTCTAAAGCTGTTTTGATGGTATTCACAATATTTTTGCAGTAATTTGTTTGCTATCACTTTATTCTTTGTTGTGTTACACATCACATTCTTTCTTATATGTTTCCTGGTTGTTCAGGTGAAACTGCATACAAAGAGACATCTGTTTTACCTTTGGACACTGGGCTATTGTAATTGAAATTGTATTTATATAGCTCTTACTACCCCTGATGAGGCCTCAAATTGCTTTTCGGCGAGTAGCATGGAACTCCGGAACCCAAGAGAAATTAGCGGTGGATTAGTATAGGGAAATATGAGTACAGTATGAGTATTAGTATGAGTTAATTTGAGCTGAGAATATGTGAGCTAGTTAGTTGGACTGACTAGCGTAATGGAGGAATAGATGAGGGAAGAATC
Source organism: Pleurodeles waltl (assembly GCF_031143425.1). NCBI lineage: Eukaryota > Metazoa > Chordata > Amphibia > Caudata > Salamandridae > Pleurodeles > Pleurodeles waltl. The sequence goes on along the minus strand of NC_090442.1, from coordinate 826,585,326 downwards.
CAATAGTGTTAATTGGGAGTTTATGTAATAGGATGAGGTTTGGGATGAATAAAGAAGAGATGGAGGAGGGAAGAGTCTGTGGAAAAGGGTTAGGGAGATTATAGTAGTAGAAGGGGTTTTGGATGAGTCAAGGGTGAGATAAATGAGGGCAAATCTAGTGAAGTTTTTTGGAAGATCATAGTAGTAAACTGAGGTTTAGGGTGAGTTAGATGCGGTAGAGGAGGGAAGAGTGTAGGCAGGGTTATTTTGGAGATCAAAGTAGTAGAATGGGCTTGGGATGAGTCAGAGTGGGGATGGAGGATAGATTGATAGAGACACAGGGTGATGGGGAGACAGAGTAAAGCTTACGAGAGAATACATTTTTTAAAAAATTTATATTTATTTATTTTTATTCATTGTTCTCTAGTACAGTAGGACTAGAGTAATAAATAGATATGCAATTACAAAGTAAGGGAATATATGTGTAAGGAATATAATAAAGGGTATACTAATATGATATGTAAAGCTGTATAAACACAAACTTTCAAGATTGACAATATTTGATGTCAATTTATAAGTGTACTTTTCTAACATTCATTTATCTTTCCTCCATTTTTCAATAGCGAAATGCTTGCTTTAAGATAACATTTGCTCATTGTGATATAAACAATAAAGTAGGGATTCATAGGTATCTAATATAACAACTTATCTTTGAGTTATGCAATGGTCTATGAACATGTTGGAATAATATACACATATATATGTATATGCATATACACATACACACATGCACAGAAGCACATACACACAAGCATATATTTAATCGTCAGTAAATATACATTATGAAATAGTAACTATATATATTTCTTAAAAGACTATACATATCAAGAATATACACATAATCAGATTATAAATATTTATCAACACAGGCATATGAAGTGCATTGCTGTTTAGAGATGGTGGTTATGAGGGAAAGAGCCAACTCTTGAGTAGTCTTCTGAAGACAAGATAGTTATCCGTGGATCTTGTATTTTGGGGTAATGAATTCCATAGTTTGGCTGCTTGAACAGAGGAGGATGTACTACCTATTGTCTTTTTCTTGTATGGTGGTGTTTTAAGGCGGGGTGCCAATCCTGAGCGGAGGTTTCTTTGTTGAATATATTTGGTTATTTTGTTTCTGATGAAAAGCGGTCCTGTTCCATGTATAGCTTTGTGAGTGATACAAAGCAGCTTGAAGGTCGATTCTCTGGCAACCAGTAACCAATGTAGTGCTGTGAAGGCAGGGGAGATGTTGGCTTGTGGCTTTACATATAAGAGTAGCCTGGCAGCTGAGTTCTGAATATGTTGTAGTTTTTTCATAGTAGATAGAGATGATCCATGGTAGAGGCCACTGACAAAATCCAGTTTAGCTAGTACAAGAGAGAGATAGTAGCCTGTACCTTGTGTGAAAATCCGTGGTGGGGGAAGATGCATCGCACAGTCTTCAAGGTGATGATGCTTGATCGTACTAATTTGTCCACTAGGGCATTCATTGTTAACTTGGAGTCCATCATAATTCCAAGGTTTTTAACTTTCTAAGATACTTGAGGAGGTGGTCCCAGATCGTCAGGCCAGGCGCACAGTAGGTCATAATGTTGTCAGTCTCCACATGTCTGTATTTCTGTTTTGGGAGCGATCAGTTTGAGATGACTCCAAGTAATCCACTGGTCAACGGCTCTGAGGCAACTGAAGATTTGTGAGTTTTCAATATCTTTGGGACATTCCAATTTAAGAAGTGTTTGTGTGTCACCTGCATAGTTGTAGCATGTGAGATGAAAATGATTGATCAATTCTGGTAATTATGTCATGTAGATGCTGAAAAGCATAGGTGAGATGATTGATCCTTGAGGAACTCCTGCTTTTGTGAGGTAACACTTGGACAGAAGTGGAAGAGAGTAGATTATATGAGTTCTGGTTAGAAGGTAGGCTATAATCCAGTCGAGAGCAGAATGAGCCAACTGAAAAAAGAATTGTACCCCAAAATATTTGCAGGTGACCTACAGATGTTGGCATTTTCGACAATGAGTTTATGAGAGATTGGGGTATCAAATACCCCGCCCCAAATAAAACTCTCTCCTTTCCCCCAAATCTATATTTTAAATACATGCTTGCATTGTGGTGGAGTGCAGGTCCTTGAAGATAAATAGCTATCCTTCTTTAATACGAAACACCATTATAGTAATCTTTGTTACATACATTCAATACTGGCCTACTGTGTATTAGGAAAAAGATAAGCTTTACAGCATTGCACAGACTAGCTTCTCCATGGGAAATGTTTATCACTCTAAAATGCCTAGCTAGGAAAAGCAGTATTTAGAAATGCCTTTAAACTGTATTGGTTCTAATCAACACACATAATCAGGTGCTATGGGCCAGTCTATGTATAAAATGTCAATCTACAAAGGTTCCTGGACACATAAGTGAGAAAAATATTTTTCAGCTGTAACAAAATGTTTGCTGCTTGTGCTGTGGATCTCATATTGTGCACTATCCTGCCATCTAGTATTGGGTTTGGAAAATTTAAAGCTGTTTACTACACGAGTTTAAGTTTTGCTTTTGATAACGACCACTGCTTACCTACCAGAGACCACATTGTATCAGTTTACAGGTGCTACCTTATATTCTTCCACCCCCACGTGAGAAGATATGTCTGCTTATACATGAGTAGTACAGTATGAAATAGTTAGTACATCCAACTAGTACAACTTTCCATCTACTGGGAAAGTGGGCTGCACATTTGAATCTACAATGCATCAAGATGCAAACATTTTCCATTTGCAGCAAGTGCTGTTGTAGATCACCTGGAGTGCACTGAAGTAAGAGCATAGCCTCAACTCCTAAAGACATACAAGGATGGAAAGTAATTGTAGTAAATAATCTTTTAAAAACTATTTAGCCAGAGTGTGCTTCATTCAATAAGAATGTTTTGTAAAAGAATGAACAAATTACCATGTTGCTGCCTTGCAAATATCAGTAGGTTGGATGATGCCAAGGAAAGTCATGGTAGCCCTTTCTAGGTTTAGCTTGATAGCACAGCTGTAGCCTTCCTAACATGATCAACTCAAAATGGAGCTTTCACGGGAGGTGATTTGGCTCTGCCCACATGTTGGTGGACAGGAGCAGATGTTCTGATTCGGCAGAAGTTGTGTGCTTCCAAGAAAAAAAAAACTGCTTCCCCTCCCACCTGTGATCATTTTGTTTGTTTATCCAGCTACCTAAGAGGTGTGGGGGGAGTGGGAGAACACATGTGGCACAAAAACACTGCTAAAGTATTTTAGGTAAGTATGCAATTTGCAGTCTTTTTCTGGCAGCAACACAGATGAGAGAAGGACAGTCATGAGAAATATATTGCTGTTTTCCAGTCCCAGCACCATCCACTTAAATAAATACATTTAGACTTCAGAGTGCATGGTAAGGGCTACTCTAATGTAAATTAGAGGTGAGCATAACTAGCATACTGCCATGTAGCGTAATCACATAGAATTACCTAAGAATTCTGCAAGAATATGCTTGAATTACGAGAGAACAGTAATTCTGTGCTTAGCGCTACTTCTTAGCACAAAAATGCTGCCTCACATTTGAAATGGCCGTGAGGATACAACGGAACCCGAATGCACTGCATTGTCAATGATGTCATTTCAGATGCTGCAGTGATATTATCAATGATGCCATCAAACATGTCATGAGTGATATAATACGCAAAGCAATTTGTGCATGGCGAGGGTGCAAGGTACAGCCACTTCAGAGCACAAGATACATTACCTTAGATAACTCGAACTGGTGAATTTCAGTGCTTTTTATGCAAAGTAAGATACTATTACTGCTCCTAACTACAATGGCTCATGCCCGGGGAAGATGAGTGCAGAGTCTGCCACCCAAACCACGGTGGGCACACATGGCTGAATTTAAAGGATGTAATTTAAGTATGGTAGACCTACTGACTTTGTTAAAGGCTCAAAAAACTAAAATATAGAAACAGGCCTATTGTCTTTATGAAGGGGTCAGGATATCAACATATATGAAGCACATGTGTTGTTTCTGTCATACAATACCCATAATTATAATGAAATGTGTCATTAATTTACTTGGTGCAATGTTTAATAAGTTATTGTTATAAGATTGTAATACAGTTTTATTTTAAAAAGCATGTACATGTCTTAGTCTTTTTTTTCCAATCTACAAGGTACATCCATAGAACCAACCACAAGGGGGCTTGACACTCCAGCTGGACAGCATAGAGCTCCAACTAAGAGTGGTTTAATAAACATAGTGTAAGCTCTCCTGAGGTCATGGATTTAATGGCCCAGGAGATTTACAGTTTTTTGGGAGGGGAGGGGCTTAATGTTGCTTGGGGGCTGATGCCCCAACAACATTAAACAATTTTTGTTGGTGCTCTTGAGCCTTCTCGGAGCACCACCAGCATCATAAGCTTAAACAAATAGCTGTTGTATGGCACCATGGAGCTCGCCTTGTCTGGAACAGTGAATTATGAATGAATGGCTCCTGCAGCCTATTTATAATTTTCTTTTTTGATTTTTATGTCTCTTGGGTGCCCCAGTGACCACTCAGGTAACCCACATCTTTATTTATGTTGGATAAGGTCTTAAAAGGCTGGTTTGTTAAAGCCGCCATTCTGCACAATTGTGTGCCAAAAGTTCACAAATAAGGTCTGATTTTAAATGATTCTCTGTAATTCGCCTATTGTTGTGTCCATTTGAAGTCCTTGCCTTCAGGTTTACCTTGAATGAGGCAGATTATAGATTAAAATAAATGGTTATCTACTGCCTCAATGAAGTCTCTCTGTAAAATATGGTTGGAGAGCCTTAATGGTAGTGTATTGTACTGTGGAAATACATTTCATTTGAAAATCTGATTGTATTGATTGAAAGCAAAATTAAACAAAGAATTGTGATTGAGCGTCTTTTTGGGCACAGAAGACATATGTATTTCATGTTCGCTCATAACTTCTGTCTCTGGGATTAATCACAGCATGCTTTATTCCTTTTTCCATTCTGTAAAGGTTTTGACCATCTAGACTCAACAAGTTGATCTGTTTACCTCCTTACAAAGGAAAATAAAGAAACCTATTTGGCCTTTTTTTATTAAACTAAGTGTTACTACTTTGTATGCATCAGACATAAAACAGTTAGTTTGCAGTGTGATATTTTTTATTTGATATAAGAGAAATTATTTAATTTAAAAATCAACCATTACTACTAAGTTTATTTGATGGATTACCATTTTGCTTTGTCATAGTAGCAGTGGGCCCAGACCTAGGAGGGACCTGGGAGGCAGAGCTCTGATGGAACTCAAGGTGTTAGGCAGGGGTTCAAACCGAGTTAAAGACAGAGAAATTGCCAGGTTGCAATCTAGGTGAAGACAGAATAGACCTCAAATGCCAGGATTAGGTTTCCAACCCCATGCTGACAAGACAGAGGAGACACATTTGGAAGGTGTACATATTAGTGGAAGTAACAATCTCAACAGCTTCCTAACTGGAGCTGACAGTGATTCTAAGTACGGAAACTCTAATGCCTTCCTCCAGGAGTTATCAAAGCTGGATGAAAAATTTAAGAGAAGACAAAGTTGCATTGCCTAAACTGTTCAGTAGTCAAAATAGAGGTGAAATTCAGAATGATTAAGCCTTTGATAGATACCCGGGTAAAGCACTGCAGAAACTGTCTGATTTGCCTCTTAAAGCAGGTTGATACAATGGTATAATGGATGAGCCAGAATGGATTAAATCTGTCCCACTTATTTTTAATACATAAAATGGCCTCCAAAATGAACAGTTAACTGGATGTTAATGAAATACAAAGAGGAGGTGGCAGAGGGAGGAGAAAATAGATTATAAGCAGTGAGAAGGCAATGTGGCTGGCCAATTTGCAAAACATACAGTATGTAGTAAAGCAACAACCATGGGGAATCAGACGAATCATGAGAGGGAAACAGGTAAACAAACAATATGCACAGTACTACATTTTAGAATATTGAAATTTCCCTAAAATACATACTTCATGGGTGAAACAGCTTACAAAGACGTCATAGTCATATAGGAGCTTACAGTGTAATGGGGACACTCTGGGTTTAAAGAAGGACCAATACTCTCCTAATTCCAGGTCAAATGAAAGACATTTTAAAACATGTATCAGTGAATCCATAATAAAGAATACATACAATGGCAAGGGTACATTGAGGGGAAATAATCTTATTCACAACATATTTTTAAAGTCACAGAAACCATTTGCAAGAGAGTGCAATGGTGTTGTAGAATGTGTGGTTGCACGGTATAATGTAAAATTCTAAAACCGACATTGCTGTAACTAGGAGAATAAGGTGGCTTAATAAATGCCTCTACAGACTGAAAAATGTTAAATTTCACACATTAATGAACAAAGAACATTCCTGGCAAGCTAAAAAAGAATTGATTAAAATGAGGTCATATGTTTGTTTAAGAGATGGATACTTAGTTGGCCCTTTGTGGGCGTCCTCTGAGTCATGACCTCCCCCAACCGGAGGGACTTATGCTGAATTTAAAGACCTCAGTTGCATGGTGATGATATCACTATTGTTATCACTATTGTGAAGGGGGCTTCCACTAGGACGACTCCTTTTTCACAGCAGTGAATTTGCAACTGATCGACAGACTTTCTTGTTTTCAGGAAAAAGATTCCCAAAACAGCCTCTTGTGTTTTTTAAATCAGACACAATAATGGACCGTAGCTTGGGAAGCTTTTTCCCTGTGCATGGGGGGAAATAATAATTTTCCCTGCCTGTGTTTTGTTTACATCGCATAATGGACAAGGGCACAGAAAATAAGTGACAACTTTCCCGCTTTAAATAGGGCATGATGGCCATCACTGTGACCCAGAGGACCTGTGGCGGAAATACTGGTACCATGTACCAGTCAAGGGTTACCACCAATGGAGCTAGAAGAAGGCTCCACCAGTGGTTTCCCAGATGTTTTCCTGATTGTAAATTGTGCAAAGAAACTGTAGGTTTGGCAGGGCATGAGGATGCTGTTTTACAGTGTTCATTCTGCTCTGCCACATCCTAAAAAGGCCCCATAAAACTGTTTGGGCATAACATGATTTGTGAGTTTGAAAAAATGAAAGGACATATTTTTCAAAGGGGAAAAACTGATATGAGAGCCAAATTAAAAAGTAAAAACAATAAAAGCAATCAATTGATCATTGATAAACAAAGTGCTAGCCAAATTATCCTTCATAAATCACTATAAAGTGCTATACCTTCTTGAAGACTAAGAGAAAATCCGGAACAAAGGGAACTAAAGGAACCTGAAATAATAATATAAGAGAAGTTATAAAAGGATACAGATAAAAAGAATATCATGAAGGACAAGACATGCATGCAATTCTTGGAAAATTATGGAAAAAATACTCGGAAGTTTGACATTGCCAAGAAAACATACCCCTTAATTCCATGCAGTAAGTAACAGCAGTCACTTGACGCATTCTGGATGCTAAAAGCAGCTGCAATACCTGTGTTAAAATCCAGTGAAAATGAGTATTGACAGAGTAGAGTCTGACCCAGAATTACTGATTCCCCCAATAATTTTCGTTTCTGTGGTTCATCTAAGGGTCCACTGTGTAATGGTCCAGATTTTACTTACTCCCATGGATAATGATACCCGGGATATCAGTAACTTCAAGGGTGAGGACAATCTCAACTATTATCCGGGCCGCTCGTAATGAGAGCCTAAGTGTTGAAGGGAGATCAAGAATTTCTATTCAAAGGCATTTGGAAAATTATGTAAGTAAAGAAATATATGCTTTCTAGTGATAAATGAGAGCACTGAGGTTACCATTGTACAGAAGCAATACATTATTGATAGACATGACAAATCTGTGTTGACTGAGGCAGAAGAAGGTGGATATTTGCAGCACTTAAACTGTTGTAGTGCAGGCTCAAGAGTTGAACCAACATTAAAATAACTATGAAAGGCTCAATTCATGCCATCCTTTAAAAATATGCCATTAATATGGTCAATATGTCCCTTACCTATGCAAGTAATCATTCTTCTATAGGTTTTGCACTATAAGTCATTCATATGGAAGCATGACCAGAATTACTGTGTATTAGAAATGGGGTTGATGTCTGACTTTGGTATGAGCCCTGGTTAAGCAAAAACCACAATCCTAGTCAGGGTAAGTGTCAGGAAAACCCTAAATTAACTTGTGGTCACCCTCTGTTAGCTTTGCACAGAGGAGTCAAGCTTTACTTAGAGGAAACGTGTAAAGTAGTTTTGCAACACTTCAAAAGTAAAACTGTTAAAACACCACACAAAACGATTCCACACCAGGTTAGAATAATATAACTCAATTTAATGAATACAACAAGACCAAAATTACAAAAACCCAATAAGTAGAACTCTAGGTATGAATGTTTAATGATTAAACTGTGAAGTAGAGCTCGGAAGCAAGAAATGCCAACTAGTCGCCCAGGACCGAGACAAAGTCAAAAGAGGAGGCCGACTTCGATGGAGTGTTGGCTGGCTACACAAACTCAGTTAAGCCTGCTGAACTAAACTACCTGAAATCCTGGTTGCTGAACATTGCATTGGTTCTGAATTTCACAATAGAGGTGAGGTGTTGGTTCTCCTCCACATAGTTATGACGATGCATCTGTTCTGAGATGTGGCGAGACTGCAGTGTTAATTCCTGCTGCATCAATGTCGAGGATCCAGGCCCCAGGCCCCAGGCCTCGAGATGTGCAGACTGTTGTTGGAGATGCATTGTGCATTCAAGACAATCCATGAGTGCAGAAGCTGCAATGTGGAGTTTTGCTACAGTCTTTGAGGCTGCTGTTGACGGGGATATGAGGACCTGTGCAAGAAAAAGCCTTGCAGATGCAGTTCTGAAGATGATGTGTTGATCTCAAGATGCGAGTTGCAGCAGCGATGTAAGTCTGATTTAGTCAGTTCCGACCCACGCAGTAGAGGTGATGCATCAGTTCTGTTGCTTACAAAGTTGCTATGCATCGGTTGTGCTCCTGCAGCAGAGGATGCATCGGTTCAGCTGGAGCAAACATCTTAAGCCCACTTCCAAGGGTCCAGGACTAAGGTGGCACCACTTGGCAGGCCAGACTCACAGATGGCAGAGTCTAGGTGCAGGGTGGTTGGAAGTCTTTTATGTTCCTGAGACTTTGGATCAGGAGGCCAGCCAGCAGTTCTTTGGAGTCACTCTGAGTTCAAGTGATGCAGGTCCAGTCTTTTTCACCTAGGCAGGGGAACGGCAGGCAGCTCAGCAAGACAGGAGTCCAACTAAGAAACAGTCCAGCAGAGTGGCAGTTCTTCACTAGCACAGCAGCCCTTGTTCCTGGAAGAGTAGTCACAAGTCCAGACATGTTCTGAGTTGATGGTATCAGAGGTCCAGTACTTATATCCAGTTGGGCATTTGAAGTTGGGGAGTCTTCAAAAACAGGCCTTTGAAGTACATTGAATTCCTGCTATTCCTCCCTTAACTCCAGACTCAATTCAACGGATTGGACAGGACACCACATATTCAGGTATAAATGAGGCTGTGCCCGGCTTTTCCCTCCCATCCTCGAGGATGGGCCATCGGGTCACCCCTAAGCTCCCATTTTATGTGGCTGTCTAGGGGGCAATACATAAAGACCAGTTGTCACCCACCCCAGACATATGATCAGCGATAGGCAACAGACAGCAAATGGCTAAAGTCAGAAAAAGCGAAATTTCTATAAGTGAAATTTTTAGAATTATGATTTAAAATCTGACTTCACCATAAGTTGTGATTTTAAATTGTTATTCTAGAGACACCAAACTCGAAAAGCGTATCTCTTCCAGATTGTAAATTACGATTTGAGATGTAACAAGGTAATCCCAATGTTATCCTACGGGAGAGATAGGCCTTGCAGTATTGAAAAATGACTTTGGGAGTTTTTCACTACCAGAACATGAAACACTAAAATGTACATGTCCAGGCTGTACAATGGTGGGCCTGATACATGGTTAAAGGCCTACTGAAGTGGGTGGCACAACCAGTGCTGCAGGCCCCCAAGTAACATTTAATTTACAGGCCCTTGGCCCATGTAGTGCACTTTATTAAGGACTTATGATTAGATTAAATCTACCAATTGGGGATAAGCCAGTCTGATCATGTTTAGGGGAGAAGACACTAGCAGTTTAGCACTGGTTAGCAGCGGTAAAGTGCACAGAGTCCAAAAGTGAGCAAAAACAAGGTACAAAACGTGGAGGAGGTAGGCAAAACGTTGGGGGAAAGACCACTCTTAGACTGTCAGATCTAATACTATGATATTACATTCAGGGGACAATATAAAATTTACTTTATATATTTAAAATCTCCTCTATTAGTGAGGGCAGTACCATTCATCCATCACCTCTACAAAAATCGTATCACTGGCAGTGTAGCCCAACTTTCCACAGAACTCAATGCAGCACTGATATTTAATATTTGTAGGCTGTTTAGAGAGCTAGGGTCTGATATACATTGGAACACAAAGATCAACCTATCCAGCAAGAACCTCCAATTAATGTTAATACTAATGGAATTAGTTTCTCCTTGAAATAGAGCCCCCAGCTTAATCAACCAATATCAATCAAAGATCATCATCTCCAGTTATCAAAGCATTCACCTGTTCTTGGTAATGCCTAAATCCTTAAATCAATTTGGGAAGCCCTTTCAAAGGTAAATATAGTGCTTCAGAGCTTAACTAGACTCCTTAGCTGGTTAGAGGAAAATAGCCCATTTAATGTGGTCTACCAGCTGGTTACCTCCACACAAAATATTAAAGTAATTGTAAATGTCCTCCACATGTGATAATACCCCCTTAACGCTCATGTTTTATAGTTCAAAGTCTTTCTACAATTCAGGCAGTCTGCAAGGTTCTTAATGCTAGCAATATACATTGTCAATGAGCATGGGACCGAAGAGTCATTGAAAATAACCTTGATATGTAGTACCCTTCTACGCCAACCCTCCCGTCGCTTCCAGTTACAGTATTCTTATGGTACTCCGTTGTTATTAGATATCAATAAAAGGTTGAGAAGCCTCCTGCTTTACTCTATTTCATTTTAATTTTGTGATCAATTTTCTATTGGTGAGAAATGAGGACTATTTTCTTCTAAGAGATCTTTAAATGTCAAGTATACTCTGTCTTCTATAATTCATCCTAAACCTTTATATTGATACTCAACATTTGCTGGAATTGAAGTGAATTAATTAAAAGAAAATGATGGATCTATAAGGACTAAAAAGGAGAAGGCCAAGCATGTGGATAGATATTACCCTTCACAGATGCCACAGTACTCCATTTGTGGGGTGACCAATTACCTTATTAGGGACATCCCTCTTGTATATCCACAGGAGATCTCAACTACTGTAGGTACCATTCTTTCATTGCCTACTTCAACTGTTTCCCAAGAGATCATTTGACATCTGCTACTGAGCCACTTGATAGTGACTAAATGCATTCAGAAATTCATAACCCTCCTCTTTCTGGAGTGCAGGGAGATTTAGGGGCTGTATTCATGTCCTTAAAATAGTATGAGAAGTTCTAATAAGAAGCACTGTGAACAAAACTGCATGTGTGGTAGAAAATTAATTTTGGCTTATGTCATCAGACCCAGCCATGACAACATTAATCTGTTTAATGTGTCCATGTTTTCCCTGAAAGCATTGAGCATTGGAACCAACTTAAGATATAATAACAATGTAAAATACCTAGTCAAACAAAAAAACAACCCTCGTGAAAAAAGTCTAACCTGAAATGTTTCTCCCAGCTTGCTTATAAAGAAGAATGGGTGCATTTGTATATATTTATATTTATTTTGAGACACGCACAAGCCTCAAAACTCCCAAGTTGGACCAGCAAATATTGGCAGCTTTGAACCCACTCACACAACATATCCATGGCCATTTGGTTAGCTTACGGTGCACATGACAGACGATTTCATACCAAATGAAAAAGGAAACAGGGTCAAGGTGCACACATATCCCTTTATGGGGGTAAAGGAGCAGGATAAGGAAATGATCCAATGAGAAACCCATATGCTGGTACATATGCAGCTTTGGACATCAATATTGCAAAATGACTGTACAAGGAATCAGGATAAATAAAAAAAACAACAGGTCAGGGCTTGTGGTTGGGAAAGATACTATAGCTATGCAATAGAACAGTTGGCTAGAAAATAATCCAAAGTTTAGAAGCCAAATAAGAGAAGGACAAAAGAGTAAAGCACAAGAAATAGGCAAGGAATAAGGGATTAGGGTAAAAGAACAGAAAGTAAACAGGAAATAAAGGAATCTGAGCATGTGCCTCTGGCACGTCAAGAAACAGGAGTCAATCAGAGTGGGCCTAGATGGGATGCTTTCATTTGAGAAACAGCTAGACATATGTCTCAAGTCCTTTTATAGGGTCACCTACAAAAATTGGTCTCTATGCATGTGTGAACATGTAGGACCATCCTGTTCTAAGATGGCCAGTCTCCTAGGTGCCTGTTCCAATCACCTTTGCTTCTCTGGTTTGCATGATGAAAACAAAGGTGGCTACCCCAAGCACGTACTGGCCGTCAAGCCTAAGTGTCCAAATTTGATAACTGTGGACAAAATATAGAGAATGAGAAAACAGATGAGTTCTATATGCCCTGGTGAGCAGCTTTCAGCAGATTATGTGGTGGTATACTACCTCTCTCTCATGCCCCTTGCTAATGCATTCCACTGTGCCTGTTTTGTGCCTTCCCTCTCTCTGTGAACTTCAACTGTGCTTACTCTTGTAGCTGATATTAGCCCCTTTGGGAAGGATTCAGGAAACTTTTGAACCAGCAAGTTATGCTGTCTAGATATTTCTTATCCTCAAACTGTTTACTAATATATAAGACCAATCTTTGCAAGAGGAATCTAAACCACTAACATGCATGTTGGTAGATGCAGAAAAAAACAGAGTGGCCTGTTTTTCAGCCTTTGGTAATCTGGGTTAAGAAGTAGGCTCCTGGGTTTTCAGTAAAACCATTTCATACAAATGTCTATAATTCTGGAGCTTCAGAATGAATTCATAGTAAAATATCTAAAGAATTTCTTCCTTCCCCATATCTCTGTTAATTTTTTAATGGACGTATCATGAGTTTTATTCAGAAACCCTGTGCAGGGCCTTAGATTCCTAAGGTGTTGCTGATTGATTTCCAGAGAAGTGAAGAAACATCCTACGTGTTTTCATTAAAAGCTGAAGGAGGAAATGTCTAACTAATATAAATAATGACTTTGTTTTCTGAAATGTAATGCAAGTAGTGATTTACCAGTTATTTTATCAGTTGCTCAGAATTAATCAATGAGCATTTGTAAGCTAAGGCAGAAAGGTCTTTGACTAAAATACATTTATGTTCTGCACAGTGCCATTTGTTCTCATTTGTTCATGCATGCTCTCAAAACAGGCACCCAGGTTTTAATTATAGGATTTTCTACTCCCCAAACACTGTTTGAATTTCCTATCTGTGCCTATTACAGATTCTAAGAACTAATTGGCTGATCAAACTGGACTTGCATGACAACCTTCTATTGGATGCAAGAGTCTTCATAGGTTTCCTGAGCTCTGACATCATGCATTAATGTACTGGGTAGGAGGGACTCCTGTTACTAAAGTGTATAAAAGTGAAATGTTGCCAACTCGGATAATGTGTATATTCTGTATAGTTTCTGTATTCTTCCATGGTGAGTGGCATACTTAAAAATCATCTTTACTAGTGGATTTGTCAGCTAACAGTTCATATGAGTGCCTTATTTAGAACTTAGGAAGGAGTATCTCATTAGCAGGACATGGACTGACAGATCTTTTTCTTTTATTTCTTTGAACCATGCATCTCAATACTCTTGTATTTCAGGCCACTGGTTGGATGAGATTTCCTACCACCGAGAACATTTAAGTTGCAAACAACATGACACACAGAGTCAATATCAAACAATAAGGATGCCAAAAGTATTAATTTTATTGGTGTTCTTTGACTTCTGGCCAGTTTGAAAAAAAAAAAAAAAAAAAAAATATATATATATATATATATATATATATATATATATATATATATATATAGTGCTCACTGAATATATCAATAATCAGTTTAACAGCTCTAGGAGGGGAACACCCCCTTCCTCTTAACCTAAGTAGCATCTCTAGGAGATGGGGTCACCAGGGCCTTTTAAAGTCTTAAGAAGATGAGGTCCACGGGGCTGAATGAATCTTGGGGAGTGGGGCTGCACATCCCCTCCCCTAATTATTTATAGTGGGCCCTAGGGGATGGGGTCCCTGGGACCAAATGCAGCTTGAGGGTGCATGTCCCCTCCCCTTAACAAATGCCCGGGTCCCTGAGGGATGGGGTCCACGTGGATGAAAATGGCTTGAGGAGGGGGACCATGCAGCCCACCTCCCCTTAATAAATAAGTTGGGTCTTTGGGATAGGGTCTCTGTGGCCAAAATCGGCGTATGGAGGGGGCCGTGCTCTTCCCTCCCCTTAATTAAAGAATGCGGATCCAGGCTGCCATTTACTTTTGTGTTTTTTCTCAATTCTATGGGAGCCTTGTGGGATCGCAGCAATAATTGTTAGTTTTTTTTCAATTATGGCCTTGGGAGATCCCTCTTGGCCCCCCCCATGGTGCCTATGAGGGAAGAGTATAGCTACCCTGCCCTCTTATACAGTTCTTTATATAACTTCAGAGACTAAGGGCCTGATTTTGGACTCGCTTGACGAATTACTATCCCATCTGCCAACATATAAATCCCATAGGCTATAAATGGGATTTAGATTCCAGCAGATGGAATATCCATCACCGTTGTGACAGAGTAACCTGCCCGCCAAGTTCTAAATCAGGCCCTAAGTCCTGTAATAACTGCCGCAATTTTTTTTTCATGTTTCTTGAAGCCATCAGAGTGCTCGCTCCTGCAGGAGTCTGACTGCCATGAGGGTAAGATGGTCCAAAGGAAAAAAGCTCCCTGGGCCAATCAGAATGCTTTATTTTTTTAATATTGGAATACTGGTTTGATCTTGCAAGAGTACCTCGAACCCGTGTTCACGTATACAAATATATTTGAAACCTTCATTTCTCAAAATCTACTGAATGGATTTACACCAAATCACAAAAATCACAATCTGTAGACCAAGATCAAGCTTCCTGCCAAGTTATGTGGAATTCTGTTAAGCAGAATTTGTGGTAGCACTTCTTTAAGAAGTCTATGAATAATGCATGGAGATTTGGGTTTTGGGACCTCTACTTTTTTCTCGGTCCCCGCTTGACAGATCTCCCCAAAACCTTACATGCACAAACTGATCTTTCAAATGGTGCCAAAGTTAATTGCAATACAATAAACACATTTCCAATGGAAATGCTGACCTAAGTGTACCACTACTGTATATAAACGTATATTACCTACTGACGGTTGGCAATAGGTAGTTATAGTTAGGACCCAGTTTCCTTAGGAAAATCATTTTTTGTTTTGCTAATAACTTTGACACCATTTGACAAATCTTCACAAACTTTTCAAAACTAGTGCACCTGTCACTTCAGCTGATGTCTGGAAAGTTTTGGAATGACTCGCCAAATGGGGGCCAAGAAAAAATGCGGGGTACCAAAACATGTTTTCCCCAAGCACTCTTCTGTAGAGATATTAGACAAGACTGCAGCTCGAACCACTAAACAAAATTACACCAAACTTGGCAGAAAGCTAGGTCTTTGTACAAAAAGATCTCATTTTGTAATTTGGTGGAATTTTATGCAGAAGTTTTGGAGTTATTAAAGAAAAAAAGATTTATGCATAGCTAGCGATGCAGATCCACTGCTGATTGACCACAGTGATCCGCTGTAATTGACTGGCCACAACCTGACAGGAGATTTGTGGCTGCCCTTTTGTGAACCAGGACATGATTCCCGGGGGGAATAAATAATAAATATGATATAAGGTGTCAGGATAGGGGTATCCTGACTCCATGGGACAGATAAGGGATCTCTGAGGGACCTCTCACAGACAAGAAATTGGCCAAAAGTTTTTTTTTTTTAGTGCATGAGGAACCGCAGATCAATCGCAGCACTCAGGGCAGCTGCTGTCTGAATTCAAAACAGATTCACAGATCCAGAAGCCAATAAAAAAAAAAAACACCTACTCATAGACCCACTCACACACCCATTCACACACTCCTACACCCACTGAAAGGCCCACAAAAACACAGCCAAACCCAGTCACAGACCCACACATCCACTCACAGACCCGCTCACACACTGGCACAGCCACTTAAACACCCACTCACACACCCAGTCACAGATCCATGCAGTCACTCACACACCCAGTCACAGCCACTTATACACTCACACAGCCCTACAGCTTCTCACACACACCTACTCACACACCGACCTACACACCCACACAACTACTCACACACCCACTCACACTCCCACACAACCACTCATACACCCACTCGCACACTCACTCACAGACCAACAAAACCACCTGTGCACTCACTCACAGGCCCACACAATCTCATACACCCACTCACACACTCACATACCCACTTACACACCCACTCAACCACTCACACACCCAGACACACCCACTCAACACCCACTCAACCACTCACACACCCAGACACACCCACTCATAAACCCACAGCACCACTCATACACCCACTCACAGACCCACACAGCCACTCACACACACACTCACACACCCACTGATACACCCACACATATCGAGTCACACACCCATACAGCCACTCACACACCAACTCACAGACCCACAGCATGGGGCTGGCTGCATGTGGGGGTTGTCTGTAGGACCAAGCTGCAGGCCAAGTGTGGCAGCATTTGAAGTAACATGTCATAATTAAATATTACTTTATGTTGAAAAACCCTAGAAATTTACTGAAAAAACAAAGGTTACAGGGTTGGTATAGTTATCTCAACAAACCATAGCTCGTGCCCTAAGGTAACTATAACTTGCACCCTCTCCATGCTCTATTTACCTTGCATGTTACATCAGTCATGACATCTATAAAATCATTGATAATATCACTACAACATTTGCAATTGAATTATTGATAACTAAAATGCATGGCGGGGTTGCGAGGTATAGGTGCCTTAGGGCACAAATCATAGTTTGTTGAGATAAGTATAACTGCTGAATTTATTTTGTTTTGTGTGTGTAAAATCTGAACCTAACTATAACGTCCCTGTCCTGTACCCCTTGGTTTTTTAGTTAATACATGTTTTGTGATCCACTTGAGGTTTCAATTTTTATGAGTCATGGTCCCTCCCCACTCTCAACAATGGTTATTAATAGCATATTACACTTTGCACCTCTGAATCGGTACAGCAAAACTCAAACCATGATGCACACAGGGTTATACATTTGCATAAATAAAACCATGTCTGCAGTAACAGGTCTAGCACTTACAAACCACATGTAAGGACCCAGAGAAAAATGATTCAACCATTATAAGGTTTGCATCAGTTCCTTGGATTCAGTTTATGTCTAAAAATAGCTAAGTGTGACCAGCCTTTGGAGTGCCAGACAATTGAGATTGATGATGTCTGTTAATGGTCTGAAATCAATGAAACTGGAAGGGAGAAACGTGAAAACTGGGCAAACTCACCATGCTACCTGTATGAAAGAGCCTTAGAAATCATTGATGGCACACTGAGTACAAACAAAATGATTACATCTGCAGTAAAGCTGTTCCTAGTTTTCTAAAGATTCAAGTTTAAGGACGTCTGAACTTTCGTTTCTTCCACAGGGTGTCACAATGCATGGTTTACCACATAACACTGCATGGAAAAACATTAATAAATTGACCTTTGGCACCCACTGTTTTTATGTTGCTGTCAATTATTTTATGCCATGCGTAGTGCACCTACCTGGAAGTGATAACAGGGTTACAACTGTAATGCTAACTATATTTTCACAGGCCTTTAGAATTAAATAGGCAGCTGTTGGAGGCTGAAGGTGGGGCAAGTGGCTAACTCTGTGACGTTATAATTCGAGGTGCCCGAGGCTGTGAAATGAAAACTTTGCACACACCTGGTGAAAGGGTGCTGAAGGTGACTTCCACTACCATGCACCTTTTGGTGAATTAATGCCCATGTGTTTTTATAGGGGACCTTGTATCCAAGAATAGTTTCTAGGCTATCATTTCTTGGAATGGCCTCCATCTAAGATCTCACCTTAAGGGACCTAGGCTACTTTGAGCGCTTGTATATCTTCTACATAAATAGATAAATAGAAATAATGTATCAATCGCATATTAACTAGTTCCTTAACGTTGATTAATCAATTGTGATGCTCAGAACAGATTGATGTGTAGAACATGAGCAATATTTTCTTAAATATTTAATTAAATATTGACTTTAAAGGCTTGTAAAAGGATAGCAATGATAGCCGTTCTGTGCAATTATTTAAGTAATGACAACTCCTCATATTAAAATAAAGGCATCTTTCCAACTAAAACAAATGAGGTGCAGCAGCTATATAAAAATGTTAACTTGTACGAGATATACATTTCTTGATTAACCCCAACATTGAATGCTGTCCTGCTGCCTAAAATTATAACATTTGAATTAGGTGGAGTCTATCAAATATCCCCAAATCCTTTACAGTGGTGTCAAGCTTTAAATCAACGGAACACCGCTTTATTAACTTAAATTATAAACACGTCAGTTTCAGTGCCAAGAAGGTTTTTTCTGCGATATGTTTTTTTTGGAATCTCTTTATATACTTTCTCCCCTCTGAACTCCCTGATGGCTGCTCCCTTTACTTACCATCTCTTACTTGCCTCTGGAGACTTTTAAAATTCACAATGCATTCAGCTGCTGCTCTGTATCCCACGGGCTCTCTGAAAGCTAAAGCATTGTTTTGGCACACAACGTTAGCTAATACGACAATGAGGAACAATAAAGCTCTAACCATATTCCACAGTGTGTCAGTAATAAGTCTCCAGTGTCTGAAACGACTCATTTGATTTGCAATGTCTGAGGCTCTGTGGATAATTTGCCAACCGTTTCTCACACTCTATTTTGCATCGCACCATATTTTATTTCGTAACTAGGCAGTATGTTCTCTTACAAACTAACAATGATTTAGTCCCTACATTTGGAGAAGTTGATGAATCATTACTGTATTTTGGATGTTTAGATACTCCACAACAATTTACTGTGCACATGAAATTTTATACCACAGCATTTGAAAAGATGGTTCTGGCTTTTGAAAGTTTGCTATTTTGTGTTCTTGGCTTTCTACCTTATTCATTGCATCCGGTTTTTGTGTGATTGTGTAATAAGCAACATCTTTCACAGAGATGCACTTCTGTCACTTGATTAATACACAAGGCCCCCTTGCCACCTAAAAGGGTCCGTTATAAGAAACCCGCAAAAATAATTGTTTTATCATGTTGCCGCTGCCAGCTACCTCTCACCAGTTATGCAAGACTGCCGTGTATGTACTTCACCTGAAGATTCACCTGAGCGACACCACTTTGTCACCAGCCAATGTCTCTGTTTGCTCATGATGGCTCTTTAATTGCCTCATCGCCCTCTAAGCGAGACCCCCTCAGATTCTCGAGCATTTGAATCAAATTATAAGGGTAGACACTGTAGTGTTGCGCCCGTGAGGTAACGGGAGCGAGGCTACTACCAAGTGAGGAGACTAAGAGGGGCGTTGCAGAGGCAACCCCCGTTGTAAATAGTAGGTTGGTATGACCCTGGGGTCACGGGCGGAAAAGGAATAAATTAACGACTGAGATTGAGGTGAGGTCACTGAGGACGCAACGCGCATAACACAGCAGACCTTGACCTTGATGAAGCAGAAAATGAAGGTTTTCATTTATTGACGCTTAAACGTAGTGCTGCAATAATCATGTGTGACTTTACCCGAACTAATAAAGATTGTACGGGGACAAAATGTGCCCTCAGAGTAGTTTGCCAATATTTATAAGCGTGCTTTATATAACGTGATGTATTAGAAGTGCACTAATCCGACATAATCATATATGATTTGCTTGTTTGAAATGTTTTAGCTTAGCATAACTTTAGCGGAGGCTTCGGCCTAGTTGCCTGGTCTCATGGTTTAGATGCTCGTATTTTTCCAATGTGCTAATAAACGTGTATTTTTGCTTGAAGCTGTACTTTTCCACTGAGACCGTTCACATGCTTATCTTAAGGTTTCGTGCCAGCCTGGCATTTTTCTCTTTGCTCCAAAGTCAACCTGCAGGTGCGGACAATGGAAGCTCTGAAAGTGAGTTAATTGGTATAAAATGTTGCAACTTGCGTACCCGTCTCCAAGGATAATGTATGCTTAAGTAAAAGCTTGAGAACTGTTGTTTTTGATTGGACAATTTGAAGCCAACCTATGAACCCTCCAATGGAAGACCCTACTGGATTTGAACTGTTGTCTATTTAAACCAGGTGCACGAGAAGAAAGTAGCCATTACCAGCCCGATACCCGCCATTTTGCAGGACATTGCAGTTATGGCCCACCTTGCTGCGGCGCCATTTTGAAAGCGACTTTGATGCTTTCTCTAATCGAGAGAAAGAGACTTTAAATGACTCTTGCCCTAGAGACTTTAACTTTGATCCCTTGCATGAAGTAGTAGTTTTATCTTGCCGCCGTGAGGCAATTGCCCCGTCCACCTTGCCCCTTTGCCCCGTCCCATGCTGATCGAGAAACGGTACCTGTGAGACGAAGACTTCCTTGTATGCTGATCGTAATTGGTAAATATGAAAGGAAATTGAAAAATTGCATTGTGTTTCTTTTAGG
Source organism: Pleurodeles waltl (assembly GCF_031143425.1). Classification (NCBI taxonomy): domain Eukaryota; kingdom Metazoa; phylum Chordata; class Amphibia; order Caudata; family Salamandridae; genus Pleurodeles; species Pleurodeles waltl. The sequence goes on along the minus strand of NC_090442.1, from coordinate 826,564,524 downwards.
TAACCAACTGCTGATTTTGATAAGATCCCTAGTTAGGAGTTTTCCAAATTTATGTTGCTAAATTGTTTTTGCATGAAGTCCCACATGCCGATGCTAATTTGAGGTTAGATGAGGATTCCTTTTGTTGCACGATGCAATTTGAGACCTTGTTATGCTGACTAAATGTATGCAATTAGTTCAGTACAGATTATAGTATTAGTGATTTGCATTGCTATTATCGAATGCCTTGTTATTCAAATGCTGCATAGATTGCACCTGTTTCGCCGCTATGGACAGCTATTAATGTTCATTTACGTATATCATTTGGTGTTGAGACACATCTATATTGTGTTAGCTTTGTTAATATAGGGAAATAAATTCACTAACTTTGAATAAACTGGTGTGGTTATTCCTGACTGAAAGGTCAGGGTTCGCCGAAATGTATTCTGGATTAATTTTTAAGTGTTATGTTGATCAGGGCATTGCTTATGTTCGTTATTGATTATCGATTACATTAAATTGACTGGTCTCGGGTGAAGAGAGTCCCACTTAGCCAAAAGATTCATCGGCCTAAAGAGCGTCCAAGATACGAGTAAAATTATCTATACGGATCGCTCTATCAGTAGATGGTAGCAGAGGACGGTTCCGCCTTTTGGGACTCCGTACCGTTAAAGCACATGGTGTTGAATTAACGGTTTCGACTTTTGAGATCCCACTCGAGAAGTTGAATTAGATTTTTCTTGGGTAAAATAGATTGACAGAATGATGATGGGCTAAGTCCACCGCGACTTTCCCGGGATCTCGGAGCTTGCGAATGGAGAGAACGGAGATGTGGAATAGGCGTTGGCGGTACTAGTGATGGTATGAGTGAAGTTAGGATTTTTGCGCTTGCATAGCTTATTGCCGCAGATTGTGTGAAAAGGTTGCGAGGATTTTAGAGAATAGCGGAGGTGCGACTCCGAGTGTAGAAGTAGGGAAGTCGTCGAACTTCATAGAAAATAGCGGAGGTGCGACTCCGAGTGTGAGAGTAGGGAAGTCGTCGAACTTCATGTGCGTGTGGCGCTTTGTGCAGAAAAAAGGTCCACGTGGTTGTTGTTGTTGAGACGGGCCCTGCGAGGTCAAGAGACTCCGGAGTATGTTGTTTTATGTTGTGATCTGGTCGGTTTAGTAGGTTGACCGGGCGTGGTCAACGAGTCGGTACGTGTGTTAAGGGAGCGAAAGAAACTTCGACTTTGGGCTTTGACAAAATTCTAAGTGCACTAGAATAGATCATTGACAAGTTGAGAGTAGGTCTGCGGGTCAGATTTGCTTGCGAAAGTGGGGACCGAGAAAGATGGAATAACTGCCGAGGCTAGTGAAAAATCCCTAAGATCCTGAAGCGATTGTGTTAGCCTTCCTGTAGTAAATCGACAGATCTGTTTTATTATTATTTTGGTTGCTCGCGATACATGCTAGAAGTTGTTACGAGAGGAGCTGAGTGAAGGAGGATTAGCCGCGAGGCTTTGTCAGCCGCAGTGTGTGTGAGTGTGACGTCACTAGGAGCCGCGCTGGGATAGGTTGGTTGCAGAGAAGGGTAGCGCACGGATTGGACGCAGTCCGTGGGGCTCGATTGGAAGGGGAAAGGCAAGCGAAGAGTATTCCGGGAATTAAAGTCACCTATTGATTACAAACTTTGTGAAATAAAAGACGAGAAAATGAAATTTTTTAAAGCATTAAGGAGTGCGATGAAGGGGGAGTCTTACATTAAAGCGAGCGTAGGAGAGGAGACGCTGCCCAAAGGCACCCCAGCTTACATTGTAATGGAGGAAAAGGGGGTAGCTCCGTTCCTTTGGCTAAAGCAATGGCACAAGCTGACAGAGAAACATGGGAGCGTAGCATTCCCGATCCATGGGACATTCAATATAAGGATCCTAGAGAATTTGAGATTCGCGATGTACTACATGAAGGTACCTCCAAGGCCAGCACAGTTTGAGGCTCTAGCGATTTGGGAACTGATGGCTAGACAGCAACAGCAAAATAAGTTCGAGACCAGGATAAGAAAGGTAGAAAAGACACTAGCGGACGCTAGGTGGGATAATGCACAGAAGGTGTGGAGGTCAGATGTATTGCAGGGGATAAAATTGTTCCCCGCAATTACTAAGGAAGAAGAGGAGACAGGTAAGAAAGCTACCTGTAAGACAAACAGGAGGTGTTCCAAGGATAGGGAGGACGAGGAAAAGTTGAGAAGAGAAGAGGAGTTAGAGGATGAGGAGTTAATCATGCAATTGCTGAACGACCGTCCACCACCTTATGCAGAGAGTGGACAAGGTCCAAGTACCAGTTCTGCCCCTCCGGCACCGGTACAGAACAGTGAAACTCAGAGTTCAGGAGCATCATCGGGGTCTAAGGACCCGAGTTTACTGTTCACCCCGCAGATACCGCAGGTTAGGAGAATATATCCAGATGTGCCCATGTTGAAACCAGCAGAAAATTATCAGCCGCAGATTCCAGGGTACTACAGCAGTGACAACAGTGCAGGAATGATTCTAGATCCAACCGTAAGGGGAGTACAGAATGGTCACAACCCGACATTGGCACAAGCCGAATCAACCCAGTTTTTGATGCCTCAAAAGCAGATGCAGGGGGGGACAGCACATGCTCAGATGACGGGGAGTCAGATGGGCATGCCGGCAATGATGACCCATAGTGTGGGAATGAACATGTCTCAGAACATGGGAAATGGACAAAACCCAGATGCGATATCGCTACCCATCACTGTAGGTCCACCGGTACCTTTGTACAGTCAGCCTAACTTAGGTATGAGCGGTCAGGGTTCAATGCTGCAGAATGGGACAGAAAGGAGGTGCATAGAAAACACTCCAGGGATAACTCCGATAGCGGCTCAGCCAACTGGATCTGGGTCCTTGATGGAGTTTAGTCCCATATGTGCTCAGTCAACACTGGTGAGGTCGAGTCCCCCACTGGTGATACCGCTGTCATCGAACACTGAAAAGTTGCCGCAACCATCAATGGCAGTCGATGTGAACGCTACACTGATGGGGTTGAATGCGCAACAGCTGACACAGTGGTTCAACAGTCTGAATTCCACACAAAGCTCAGCCAGTGGGAAGGGAGAAGACTATCTGAATAGGGTCAGGTTGAACATGGAAGTACAAGAATTGGTGGAAGGGACTATGGGTGTGAATAGGTTAGAGTCCTACTCGGAAGAAGAGTTGAGGTATCTATGTCCAAGGATTACGAAAGAAGTGAACAAGGTACATAGAAGCTTGCAAGAAATAGCTGACAAAAACGGGGTTGATATAGACAAGACAAAACACTTGAGCAGGAGCTATAGGCTGGATTTCGGGACCACAGATTTTGAACACATGAGGTCAGCAGGCATGAAGGCCCACCTTAGAGAATTGTTGCAGAGTGCACAAGTGTGGAGGTGCTTAGACAAATGGGAAAGCAGATGGGTAAAGAGAAAGGAAAAGAGGAAAGACAGTGTCCCAGAGCTCAGCGAGAAAAGACCACAGAGTAGTGATGCAGTAACCATGTTACCAATGAGGGAGACAGCAGGGGGAAAATTAATACATGTACCATGGCACAGAAGCGACATTCAGTCTTTTACGGATGATTTTCCCAAACTGAGAGAGAAACCGATTGAATGGTATCAACAGACTGACAGGTTTGTGAAGCTTGCAAAATGTCTCTGGGAAGACCTGAACACGCTCTTTGAGATTGTGGTTCCGGCAGATTTGAGGGAGGATTGCAAAAGAGCTGTAGGTTGGCCGACAAGTGAACCAGAGAGAGACAGGGATACGGGTGCACCATCACCTATGGTGATGAGCCTGTACTACAAGGTGATTGAGCATTTGAAGACAAAGGTGGCCGCGAAAAACGTGGATTGGCAGAAGATAGATCGAACTGCCCAAGAGGCTAAAGAGTCGATTCATAGTTACTATGAGAGGTTGTTGAAGGCGTTCAAGAACTACAGCGGCACGGAAACAATAGAGGCGAAGGACATGCTTCATTTTGTGTTCAGATTTGTGGAAGGGCTGAGACCAGAGATAAGTCAGATGATAAAGTCGCATTTGATTTGTTGGCAATCGAAACCTATTGATGAGGTGTTGAATTATGCGAAATACTGTAGCGACGAAATTGAAGTGAAACAGAAAAGGTTGAAGGAGAAAGTGATGATGATGCAACTTAAAGCAGCTCAGACAGGTCTGCAAGGTTTGCAAGGGTTGCAAGGGTTCCAACAGCAGGTACCGCAACCACAGCCGCAGTTGCAGGGAAATATGATGTTTCAGCCACAGGCGAGAGGCAGAGGAGGTTTTGGGAATAATGGTCCGGATTTGAACACTGTTGTGACTCCGAATGGTGTGCAGGCATTGAAAAAGGTGATGCCGTGTCACGTGTGCGGAATTGTCGGTCATTGGAAATGCGAGTGCCCGATGGTGGTGCAGGAAGGTGCAGGTGTTGGTCAGCAAAACAATGATATCAATGCATTTCAGACAATGAGGGGACCGAAAATGAGAGGTCCAAACCCAAATTTTCAGACTGTAAATCAGTTGCAGGGATTACAACCTATGCAGCCGCAGCAGATGCAGATGCCCCGTATGCAGATGACGCAATTGCAGCCAATGCAACAGCAGTTTCCCATGGTACCTAATCAGCAAATGCAAATACCTTTGGCACCAATGAGTCAGCAGCAAGTGATGGTTCCTCCACAGGTCTCGGGTCAGGTAATGAATACAAATGGCACCGTACAACAGTTCCCATTACACAGTGAGAGTGGAATAAACAATGTGTGGGAGAGTGAAAGTTCAGGAGAGGAAGGAGATTGTGTGCTTGCAGCATCCTTGGAAGTTGATCAAAAGGGTCCGTACGTGGAGGGAAGAGTAATGGGTCATCGTGTTTCATTCTTGGTTGACACAGGAGCAACATGTTCAACTGTTAAGAGCATTGAAGTACCAAATTTGCCACTCTCAGGGAGAACAGCTCAAGTGGTGGGAGTAGCAAACAGGCACCTGACAAACCCAATTACAGATCCGGTTCCAGTCAGCATCGGTAACTATCAAGGGTTACATAAATTTGTGGTATGTGACTCAAGCCCGATAGCACTGTTAGGGAGAGACTTATTGTGCAAGTTGGGATGTTCGATTATGTGTTCGAACGAGGGAATTAAAATTCAGACGAGCAGTGATGGGGAAGAAGAGGACAGTGTAGAGGGGGATGAGATGGAAACTGTTGATGAAGAGTATCCTCTGATTTGTCTTTTCCCGATGATAACTGAAGAAGATATTCCAGCTGAATTACGGGAAACAGTCGGAAAGAAAGTGTGGGATATGACAGGGAAAGAGGTGGGATTGATGAAAGGAGTGGAACCAGTGAAAGTGACTGTAAAACCCAATTCAACCTTTCCCCAGACCCCACAATACCACATGGCACAAGACACCCTCATGAAAGTTGCCCAACTCATTGACGAATTTGTAAAACAGGGAGTACTGAAAGAAGTGTTAAGCAGTCCATGTAATTCACCAATAATGGGACTAATAAAGCCGAGTGGAAAGGTCCGAATTGTACAGGACTTGAGGAAAATAAATGACATCATAATCAAATGTTGCCCTGTCGTACCAAATCCAGCTGTGATAATGTTTCAAGTCCCTTGCGATGCCGAGTGGTTCTCAGTCATCGACTTGTCACAAGCATTCTTTTCGGTGCCTCTTCATGAGGACAGCCAATTTCTCTTTTGTTTCAAATTCTTAGACAGAGTTTACAGTTGGTGTTGAATTCCTCAAGGGTTTTCTGAGTCACCGTCAATTTTCAATCAGATTCTAAAGAAAGACTTGGAAGCATTAGAATTGCCATTCGAGTCAACCCTAGTACAGTACATTGATGACTTACTGATTGCATCAAAGACAGAAAGTGGCTGCACAGCCGATACCATTGCTCTGTTGAACCATTTGGGAAGGAATGGACATAAGGTGTCTCCTTCCAAATTGCAGTTCTGTCAGAAGAAAGTGAAATACTTGGGTCACCAGATAGAGAAAGGGTCACGGAGAATAATGAAGGAAAGAATAACAAGTGTACTTCAAATGAGTCCACCAAAGACAAGGAGGGAGGTGAGGAAGTTTTTGGGGATGGTGAGCTACTGTCGCCAGTGGATTCCCAACTTCTCAACTCTAGCAAAGCCTTTACTGAAGCTGACCCAGAAGGATGCCTTGGATCAAATTGAGTTGAAAGGAGATGAGATGGATGCTTTTATCGAATGGAAAGAATGCATGTGCAGGGCTCCAGCTTTAGGTATGCCTGATTACACAAAGCCTTTCACATTGTTTTGTCATGAACGTGATGCATGTTCTTTGTCTGTCTTGACTCAAGCCCATGGTGGCATAAACAGACCAGTAGCGTATTTTTCAGCTACTTTGGATCCGGTTGCAGCAGCACTCCCAGGGTGTTTGCGCGCCGTAGCAGCAGTTGGTATCAGCCTCACTCAGAGTGAAGGAATAGTGATGGGACACCCAGTAACAGTCATGGTCCCTCACTCAGTTGAGATACTTTTGACCCGCTCCCGAACGCAACACATGACTGGAGCAAGACTCACAAGATATGAAACGATAATCCTGGGCTCACCGAATGTGCAGCTGAAAAGGTGCACTACGTTGAATCCAGCAACCTTGCTTCCTGGAGAAAATGCTGAAATTGAGAACGCTGAAGACGTCGAGCATGACTGCCTTCAGGTGACTGAGTTTTGCACAAAACCTCGACCTGACATTAAGGATACTAAGCTTGATGAAAATGACCAAATTGTTTTCGTTGATGGTTCATGTCTAAGAGATGGGATGGGAATTTTGAAAGCAGGATATGCTGTATGTACTGTAACAGGTGTCTTGGAAGCGTCCTGGCTTCAAGGAGTCTATTCTGCACAAGTAGCAGAACTTGTAGCCCTTACAAGAGCATGTCAACTGTCTGCATTGATGAAAGTCACCATTTACACTGATAGTCAGTACGGGTTTGGGATTGTGCACGACTTTGGACAACTATGGTCACAGAGAGGTTTCCTGACTTCTTCAGGATCCCCAGTGAAAAACGGGGAGAGAATAAGGGAATTGTTACACGCCATTCAAATGCCAGCCGAAGTTGCAGTGGTAAAGTGTAGTGCTCATACAAAAGGACAGGACTATGTTTCTCTGGGAAATGCATATGCGGATCAAGTCGCAAGATTTTGTGCCTTGAACTGTATATTACTCAGAGATGAATGGAATTCGATAAGTGAACCAGAACTCGAACCAGCTGAAGCATTTGCCTTGAAGGTCGTAGATACAATAGATGAATTAAAAGCATTACAGAATAACGTCAGGGAGGATGAAAGAGATTCCTGGATTAAATCACAATGTATAAAGAGGCCAGACGAGTTATGGGTTTCAAATGAGGGAAAATTTGTTTTGCCAAATAGTCTCTTATCACAGCTTGCGGGGTTCTATCATGGGCAAGCTCACCTAGGGAGAGATGCCATGATAAGATTGTTCAAAACTGATTGGTTTAACCCCAGATTTCGTCAAGCTGCAGAAGCAGTTTGCCATCGATGTGTCACTTGCCAGCAGATGAACCCAGGAAATGGAACAGTTGTGAACGCGAGCCACATTGGCAGGGCCAGTGGCCCATTTAGTAGGATGCAGATGGACTTCATTGAGATGCCTGTGCATGGAGGTCTAAAGTATGTGTTGGTGATTGTGTGCATTTTTAGTCACTGGATTGAGGCATACCCCACACGTAGAAATGACAGCCTTACAGTTGCAAAGCTATTGTTGAGAGAGTTGATACCACGTTTCGGATTCCCGATCTCTTTAGAATCAGATAGGGGAAGTCACTTCAATAACGAGGTGATAAAGTTACTTTGCGAAGCGCTGAACATTGAGCAAAAACTGCATTGTAGCTATCGCCCTGAAGCATCAGGACTGGTGGAGCAGATGAATGGTACACTGAAATCAAGAATGGTGAAAATATGTGCATCGACAAATTTGAAATGGCCTGACGCATTGCCCTTGGTGCTAATGTCAATGAGAAACACCCCTGATAGAAAGACTGGATTGTCTCCGCACGAAATTCTCATGGGCAGGGCTATGAGACTTCCTGCAGTTCCCGCAAACGCGCTTTTGAATATTACAGATGATATGGTGTTAGACTACTGCAAGGGTCTGGCTGAAGTGGTTCGCTCTTTCTCTCACCAGGTGGAAGCAACCACCTTGCCACCGATCCAAGGTCCAGGACACGCACTGAAAGCAGGTGACTGGGTCGTGGTAAAGAAGCACATGAGGAAGTCGTGTCTGGAACCCCGTTGGAAAGGCCCTTTCCAAGTGATCCTGACGACAACTACCGCTGTGAAGTGCGCGGGAGTTCCCAACTGGATTCACGCCAGTCACACAAAGAAAGTGTTGTGTCCCACAGATGAGGAAGTTGAAGCGCTGAAACTGCCAGTGCCTGATAAAACAGTGCTGAGCACTGAGACAGAGCCAAACCGAACTGAAAGCGAACAGGCAGGAACAGAAGAGAGGGAAACATTCTCTGAGGACGAAGCAACAGACTCACTTGGGGAAGACCAAGGAGAAACCTCAGACAGCGACGAAGCAGCTGAAGGTGACAAAGAACCTGAAGCAGCTGAGGGTAGCAAAGAGCCTGAAGCAGCTGAAGGTGACAAAGAACCTGAAGCAGCTGAAAGTGATAAAGAGCCTGACGAAAGTAACGGTGACGAAGGGCTCGAAAGAGGTGAAAAAGCAGGAGAGCCTGATCAGAGGAGGGCTTTCCCAGAAGCAGACGATACAGAAAAAGAAAAAGAGAACGTGATTGATTCCCCAGAAGGAGGGGCCAAGGCAGAACAGAACGAAACAGTTCAAGCTTCCACAGAAAAGATCGCAGGTCCATCAAATGGACACGGTGCAAAGAGGAGACTAAGTATATCACCAATAAAACTAAGAACTAGAGAAAATTTGAACGACGGAGAAAGGCCAAAAGTGAAGGAGAAAAGAAAGGAAGTGTCTGTCGTGGTACCATCCTCAAGTGAAGGAAAAGACTTGGCTAAAGAGGAAAGTACCAGTGAGGCAGAATCGAAAAGAGAAGCAAAATTGAAAAGGAAAAGGATACCGAATAGGAGATATTCCGGTCCAGAATGGGCCTATGCAGTCAATGACGATTGGACTGACGAATTTGTATCTCTCAGCCTCGAGAACGAAGAAGAAGAGATACCAATAGAAAAGAAAAGTTTTATGGACTCTGTCGATTGAAAGGGTAATAAATGATATTGCTTGCTACAATCCAACGTGATACAAACAACCAGCTGAGACATTGCTAAACCGGATGAGACACTTGCTGAACTGATAAAGACTGAGTTATTGCCGAATTGAGACAAATGCTGCTAACCGATAAGTGACTGGCCTCTTGAAGAAAACTGTGTGAACATTGCGCTCGTTCAGCTTTGTAACTGAATTGCTAAATAGTTTCTTTTATAGGTGCTTCTAGCTCTCTGATTCTATACAGATCATGACGCAAAACAGTAGAAAGAAATATTGTAAATATGCATGTATAGGCTTGATAATTGCATGTGTACTAATAATAATGGCAATAGTGCTTGCAATGCATGGAAGGGGTGAGAATGAGAAAATTGATGCTTCTACTTTTGCTCCTGTTACTGTCACTGAACTAACCGCATTGAAAAGACTAGAATTAGATGAGAGACACTTGCATGATAAGAAGGAGCTTTCATATAATGTTTTCTATCGCTTATTAACAGAATATGTTGAGACTATGGATGCGAAAGATTGTTATGTGTGTACACAGATACCGACATCAGTAAAGGAAGGGGTGACTTATCACCACATGCCTCTTACATACGTGATTACATGTAGTATAGTAATGTCTAGATTTTATGGTCAAACTAACATACAGTATTTTTACTCAAATTATGATGTTACCTTTGCATATGTTCCTATAATAGCGCAGCTAAGCCAGATTGCTAAAGATTGGGATGCTAAAATAATGAGGGAATTTTTCGAGCCAATGCAACCTTTTGAAACGGCTCACGCTCATAGGGAAAACCTTACCTGCTCGCTCTCTGCAGTAGAAATAAGCTTTTTAGATCGCACAGATGATAGAAGGGCACACATGAATGCGAAATTAGAAAAGGAGTTACATAAGAGGACTTCAGTAGATAATTATGATTTTGCAGCAATAAAGACACAAGGGAGAATAGCTTTAGATGCTTGGCATGTAGGGAAATTTTGTATATATCGAGGTGAATCCTATTATGACAACATTTTTCTAGGAGCGAGTGAGTGTAAACATACGTTTATCTTTAAGGCCAAATGGACATTCATGATGAACGGACTTGACCCTGTCATACCAGGTGTATATTACATTTGTGGGTATAATGCCTATTATCGTCTTCCAAAGGGATGGTGGGGGAGATGTTATTTGGGTATAGTGTTCCCAAAAGTTTATCAACTGGATGACCTATCGATGATTCAAAAGACATCTGGATCCCATCGTATCCAGAAAAGAGAGACCGCAGCTGCTGTGGTAGGAGATATATTTGGAGCCATGATTCCTACATTGGGAGTTGTGTTGAATTCCATCAAAATAAGAAAGTTGTCTACTATAGTGGATAACATGTTGACAAAGTTTTCAGGTGCTATAATCCTGATAGATGCTGAACTTGCAGCGGAAAGAGCTATGACTCTTCAAAATAGGCTTGCTTTAGACATTCTTTTAGCAAAGGATGGCGGCGTTTGCAAAATGCTTGGTGCACGACACTGTTGCACGTATATTCCAGATAACAGTGTGAAAATTAAAACTATGCTTGCTAATCTAACAAAAGAGAGTGCAGATTTGAAGGAACTGAAAGAACCAGGAGTGTGGGAGAAGGTTGGAAAAGGACTTGCTTCAGTGGGAAATTGGCTTGGTGGCATTTGGAATGGAATATTGCTAAAAATAATACAGGGAATATTAATAGTACTAATTTGCATATTTGGAATTTGGGGAATAAAAAGAGGAATAATAATGATAATGGAAAGAATTAAGAGAAGAAAGGAAGAGAAAATGATGAAAAGAATGGTAGAAGAATACAGAGCGAAAACTAGGGGAATTAAAAGGAAAAGAGAACTGACAGAATTTTAATGGAATAAAATTTGTGGGAATAGTTTGTGTGATGACAAGTAGTCATCAGAGGAGGGATTGATGAAGCAGAAAATGAAGGTTTTCATTTATTGACGCTTAAACGTAGTGCTGCAATAATCATGTGTGACTTTAACCGAACTAATAAAGATTGTACGGGGACAAAATGTGCCCTCAGAGTAGTTTGCCAACATTTATAAGCGTGCTTTATATAACGTGATGTATTAGAAGTGCACTAATCCGACATAATCATATATGATTTGCTTGTTTGAAATGTTTTAGCTTAGCATAACTTTAGCGGAGGCTTCGGCCTAGTTGCCTGGTCTCACGGTTTAGATGCTCGTATTTTTCCAATGTGCTAATAAACGTGTATTTTTGCTTGAAGCTGTACTTTTCCACTGAGATCGTTCACATGCTTATCTTAAGGTTTCGTGCCAGCCTGGCATTTTTCTCTTTGCTCCAAGGTCAATCTGCAGGTGCGGACAATGGAAGCTCTGAAAGTGAGTTAATTGGTATAAAATGTTGCAACTTGCGTACCCGTCTCCAAGGATAATGTATGCTTAAGTAAAAGCTTGAGAACTGTTGTTTTTGATTGGACAATTTGAAGCCAACCTATGAACCCTCCAATGGAAGACCCTACTGGATTTGAACTGTTGTCTATTTAAACCAGGTGCATGAGAAGAAAGTAGCCATTACCAGCCCGATACCCGCCATTTTGCAGGACATTGCAGTTATGGCCCACCATGCTGCGACGCCATTTTGAAAGCGACTTTGATACTTTCTCTAATCGAGAGAAAGAGACTTTAAATGACTCTTGCCCTAGAGACTTTAACTTTGATCCCTTGCATGAAGTAGTAGTTTTATCTTGCCGCCGTGAGGCAATTGCCCCGTCCACCTTGCCCCTTTGCCCCGTCCCATGCTGATCGAGAAACGGTACCTGTGAGACGAAGACTTCCTTGTATGCTGATCGTAATTGGTAAATATGAAAGGAAATTGAAAAATTGCATTGTGTTTCTTTTAGGCAACCAACTGCTGATTTTGATAAGATCCCTAGTTAGGAGTTTTCCAAATTTATGTTGCTAAATTGTTTTTGCATGAAGTCCCACATGCCGATGCTAATTTGAGGTTAGATGAGGATTCCTTTTGTTGCACGATGCAATTTGAGACCTTGTTATGCTGACTAAATGTATGCAATTAGTTCAGTACAGATTATAGTATTAGTGATTTGCATTGCTATTATCGAATGCCTTGTTATTCAAATGCTGCATAGATTGCACCTGTTTCGCCGCTATGGACAGCTATTAATGTTCATTTACGTATATCATTTGGTGTTGAGACACATCTATATTGTGTTAGCTTTGTTAATATAGGGAAATAAATTCACTAACTTTGAATAAACTGGTGTGGTTATTCCTGACTGAAAGGTCAGGGTTCGCCGAAATGTATTCTGGATTAATTGTTAAGTGTTATGTTGATCAGGGCATTGCTTATGTTCGTTATTGATTATCGATTACATTAAATTGACTGGTCTCGGGTGAAGAGAGTCCCACTTAGCCAAAAGATTCATCGGCCTAAAGAGCGTCCAAGATACGAGTAAAATTATCTATACGGATCGCTCTATCAACCTCCAGCTCAGTCGCCCGTTAGAAACTACTACACGTGCCCTGGTGTTTATTTAGCGTGCGGCGCTGTTCCACGCCAGAACACAACAGACACGTACGAGAGTGACTTCAGTGCTATCTACTGCCTTTACTGCTGGGGCATGAAACGGGCCTGAGTAGACACAGCCATGACCATATGACCAAGTTAAGTCCAAACGTGTATCTACAACATGTTATGCAATGCCCATCTAAACAAACACACACCCCATGTGCAAATATTCCTCCAATATTGTCCACCTACATCAATTTCACACCCCACTGAAAAAAAAACACTACTCCTCGATAAAACAAGCAGAGGCAGAGCCAGTAATTCAGGCTTTAATGTGCTACTACACATACTGCATTTGTGCATGTCTGTGTTTGCAAGCATTAGAACAGTCAAGCCACAACAATCAGCTTTGCTAAGGTTTGTTTGTTTTTGTAAAAACCTGTTTTGTCCTCATTCACCTCTAGCTGCTAACCCAAAGTTCCCAGTGTTCCACTCTCTTGTCTTGTAGAGGAACGTTGGGGTAGTGAAGCCTGCAAGATTTAAAGCAATCTTCAGATCCCGCCCATCCAATGAGGGGTTACTGATACCGGGTCTGGTGTAATCATATGACATATAGGTTGATATTCTGCTGTGATTCTGTGTATTATCACTGTATGCGCCCCCGGGCTATTTAACTTTATCCAGTTTACCCAAGATTGCCATTTCCTGAATCTTTTGGAGGTTGTGTCATTAGTGTCCAGCTTTAAGACATACATGACAGAGTTCAGCTACTCCTTTCTGATAGGCAATACCTTAGGTAGCCACTTTCTGCAGGTCTCTCTCACCTTGTCAGCAATATCAGGTAACATAACTGCTTACTTCTGACGTTAATTGGCTTCTGAATCCCACCCATGCCCTCTAAGATTATTAGAATGAGAATTACTTTAATCTATGCTCTGAGGATATTAGCTATTATCTTACCCACACCTTCCAAGTATAGCTGGGTCATGGGGCACTCCCTAAATAGGTGTATATCATCAGCCTTTTGTTGTCCACATTTCATGCATTTAGTTGGGCTCTTTTTCCCCTACTTTGAAATCTTGTAGGATGTCCAGTACCCTCTGTGAAGGAAGAAGAGATGATTTTGTCTTAAAGAGGCAGATTTAACTGTGCTATTAAGTGGTGCACATCGATACTTGCCATAATTCTTTAATCTGTATCCTCGGCAAGCTTCTTCCCCATAACTCCTCTGGCCATGTGAAGTCCTCATGTATGACATCCAGTAGCAACCAATACCATAGTGAGACTTCTTTCATCTTTGAATTCACCATTAGCAATTGTTTTTCTGGATCACTGGTGTTCCCATACTTAGGGATCAGACCCTGGGACCCGATTTTTAACTGAAAGACCTAAAATGTGGAAATATTCACCTCAACTGCCGCATGTAATTTATCCCACTGGAGAAGCTTACCATCCTTTATTTGCTGCCCATCAATATATACCTGCAGCCTTAATGGGAGTTGCCAGCTTATCCATCACACTCTGAGATACCTGAAGATTCCCAAATAGGGGCAAACAGACTACAGTATGACAGCTTTGTGGCATTTCGTATTTTGGCCCATAGGAGGGCTGTTGACTGCAGACTTTCTAGCCTTACTTTCTTGTAAAATGTCTTGTCCCCAAACTTGTATAAAAATGTGTTTTGCCTCATCCCAATATCCACCAAAATTGCCTTAAACATGAGCTCAATCTCAGATAAGCTGGGCTACCTGGCAATATTCTGCAGATTTTTTAACTGGAGGGTCCATGCAAAATACTCAATGTCACGTAGTTTTAAACCCCTTGTCTCGTTTTCTGCAGAGCTTCATCCAAGATATCCTTGCTCCCTTGGAGGCCAAAATAAACAATTTATTTTCCTTTGCAGTCTATCCAACTATTTTTTTTAAAAACGCAAGGGGATTGAATTAAAAAGAAATGTAACATTGGGTAAGATGGCCATCTTAACCAGGTTGGTTCTACCAAAGATGGTTAGCTGAAGGTGAGTCCAACTCTTTAACAATTTACCTGTCTGGCACTTGGGGGAGAACATGGCAGCCAACGAGGTAGCAAGTCGCTGGAGCACTCAACTCTACACTGCATGCAAAGGAGCAGACATAGATAGCCACAGCAACACTACCCACCAGACCTAGTTGTTAGGTCTCTGCTCCAGAGCTGCAGGTAAGGGGGCATTACCACTCTCCTCAAGCAATCATGACAGGTGTGGCAGCAAACAAGGTTGATGCCGAATGCTGGATGAGAGCCACACTAGAGCTGAGGGAAACGCCACAGGCTGCAGCAAAGATCCCCCTCTGGGGGAAAGGTGGCAGTACAAGCACAAAGACTTGCCTGCAAACAGTTTGTGGTCAAGAGGGGGGAGAGCGGAAGCTCTGTGCTGGCAAATCAGTATTCCTACCCATCAAACCTCAATAGGTTTTGATCCCCACGTGAGTGTCCCAAGCCAAAATGAAGCGCTAATGGTGGGGCGAGGAGACAGAGCACCCCTGTGGTACCTCTCAAGGCATCCATGACTAAAGATAAGCCCATAAGGGAGTGAAGGGGGGCAGTTGAAGGTAAGATGCATGTAAACAGTAATAGGTACTCCTAAAGGAGCACTGTAAAAGAGTTATACAAGGACCCTCTCTGCACACCACACAATCACTATTGCCCGCTATCGCCATGTTAAAAATAAGGAAGGGTGACTTAGTGAGATAACCTCTTGTGGTGACTCCCCCTCAGTCTATAAAGCAGATAACCTGAGTGCAAACACCAATCCCAACCCTTTTTGGGGGCCAAAAGACCAGAGAGAGCCTATCTAACTGACAGAAGGTAAAAAGAACTCCTTCACTAAGGATTTTTTCAAAATCTTACCTAAAGTAGTAATCACCAGGATACAGGTCAGATCCCCATCACTGAGGAAATGGCAAGCGGTGGGGGATTAGAGCTTGCTGATGCCAAAGGATATCAGATATTGGTTGACATGGAAGATGGCAGGGAAGAAGGCCAACAAGAAAAGAAAGCAGGGGACAGTGGTAGGGGCCCAGTAGTTCGTCTGCTGGCATATCTGTTGTGGCAGAAGTTGAGGATCTTGCCATTGTAGGCTGTACAACCAATACAGCAACCACTCCCACAGTCACATCTATGCTGCATTATTAGCAGAAATTAAAAATAGATCTGCCATCCCTGAAAAAATCATAGAGGAATGCAAGGGGCATGTGAGAGCTTAGGGAAAAAATTAGACTCCCTGATGTTAAGGACTCAGGCCCTAGAGGAAACAGTGATGGAGCTAAAAGACTCAGTTGAACACAATAAGCAAGAAATTCAGACACTGGAACACAAAGAGAGAGCATATCAGGAGAAGCTAGAGACATTGGAGAACAATTCTAGAAGGAACAACTTAAGAATCTTAAATGTCCCAGAGGGGGCTGAAGGGGAAGACATAAAAAGCTTTGTCACAATCCTGATAAAGTTAGGGGTGCTCATAGAAGCCACTGTTCTGGACTTAGCTAGAGACATCCAAAGAGTTTACCGGGGCCCGTTCAAAAAGAACCCCAACAGAAGTAAACCACAGAAGTTTGTAAGTAAATTTCTACATCTACTCAGTAAAGGAGCATACCTTAGCAAAAACACTGAAGTTGAAAACTTTGAAGGCAAAAGTGCTAACTTTTGAGCTTAGACCTGACATTTCTATTTTTACTCTGAACAGACAATGGGTGTTGGAGAAACAGCTAGAAGAATTCAGAAAGTTAGGCGCTACAGCACAATTTAGATTTTCTGCTACACTTAGGGTAATGCACAATAAAATGCATATGTTTAGAGACTCCAAGCAGGAGGAAGGGTTGTTTGAGAACATTAGGAAGGGAAAATTGCTGTAAGGACAGGGCCAGTAGTAGTTTGTTTACTTTCATACCTCTTGTTTATACATGACTCTTATTTGGCAACTTAATTAGTCTAGTCACAAATCTTTCGTTTTGGGATAGCAGCATCTTGGACAGTGCTCAAAAGGGCTTCCAAAGTCAATGAGGAAGTGTGGGACAAGTCACCAAAGGAAGTAGAGGGGAGCAGGGGAGTTTGGTGCAGTGGAGGGAGCATAAAGGGAAAAAAGAGAATAAATCTTCATGAACCTCAGACAATATAGACAATGTGCAAGTGTTGTTAGTTTCCTATTTCCAAAACTGGAAATATATGTGATTTTTGGTAAATAATAGATTTAGTACAATGGGGCAACAAGCAAGGTTACTACAATCCTCAAGGGACTTACAAGCACACATTAATATTTTATAAGAAACTCATTTAATTAGAAAAGAGTGTCTAAACCTGTTTAATACCCAAAACGTGGTCCAGCAGGAGGTCTGTACTGACCAGGAGTTGCGGTACCAAAAGTGTGGCCATCTTGATAAAAAAAAAAAAAAAACAATAGGTGAACCCAACTGTAAAGGAAAATTTATCAGATGAGACAGGAAAATGGGTAATCACTAACTTACATATACATGACAGAAGCTATACTCTAGTGTGGTACTATGGCCAAATGTTGATGATATTCAACCCCCTAAAGATGATCTTCCTACCCTTGCTAGACTTTACCTCTCCAGTTATTATGGCAGAAGACTTTATTCTTATAATGGATAACATCCTAGAGTAATCCTCCAACCAAAAGTAAGTCTATTTTACCTAAAATGCAATTGTATATTAAAAATATGATGAGGTAATAAGGATTATGTTATTTACGAGTGAGAGGGCCGAGAAGTAATAGGGTCATAATAAAAAATATGGGCACTCATCTAGGATTGATTACCTTTTAACTATGCCATAAGTGAGGAAATCTATGAAATTTAACATGTAGCAGCCCATCTATCGGATCATTCTGCCATTATGTTAGTGTCTAATCCCATCTATAAGAATTCACCAAGAAGGTGGACCCTAGATTGTACACAATTTTAGACCAGGAGGTTATGAACACCCTGGCGTCAGATATAGAGGAGCTTTCGTTAAAATCAACATGGGCACAGCTCTTCTAAACATGGTCTGGGACTCCTAAGGCTTTCATAAGGGGAACAATATCTAGTATATCACATAATAAAAATAACTTACAAAAGGGAGACTGAGTGGCTAGAGTCTGGAATGAAGAGCTTAGAGGAGCAATTATTACAGCAAGCCAAGGATCAATGGGAAATTGCTTTTAGGGAGAAAAGTGCAAGAACTGAGAGAGAAGTTCATCACATTATGGAAGCCAGTGCAGGGTAAGGTGGGAGGCAAGCAGGATAGTCCAATTTGAGTATGAGGAAACTGAGGGAAGTTACTGACTTGAAAAATTAAAAAAACCAAGCCAGAAATGTCATCATAGAAAAAAAAAATGACACTGCTATTCTGCTCCTAAAAAACAGTAGGGATATTGAAAGGGCCTTCCTTAACCTTTTTGGAAACCTGTACACAGAGAATTTACTAACAACTGAAGAAAAGGTCAATGACTGGATGGGTGTTGACCTACCAGATCAATCACCTGTGCTCAAAAGGCAATCTAGAATCAGGCTATTATGCAGATTGAAGTCATGCAGGCAATTACGTTCAACAAGAAAGGGAAAGCAGCGGGCAATGACAGGCTTGAGGGGAGTCAGTAATACCTTTGATGACTAGACTGTTTGAGGAAATATGTGAGAAAGGGGCTTCACTGTTGCCATCTTGGGAGGAAGCCACAGACAACCCAATTCTGAAACCAGAGAAAAACCCTGCTTCCTGTGATTAATATAGATCTATATCATTTAAGAATAGTGACTATAAAATGCTTGCTATTGTCGTAGTAAAAGAAGCTGAACAAAGTAGTGGAAGTTCTTATACATGAGGACCAGAAAGGCTTTCTGAGTGGACAATACTTACATGAGTTCACATATTGTTTGATCGGCTCAATAGACCATGCCATTACCCTTAAGACCCCATTGCCCATCTTGACCCTGGATGCTACCAAAACCTTTGATAGGGTCAACTGGACCTACCTGAACATGGTGTTAAACATTATAAAATGGAGAGAATGTTTTGCAGGGTAGTCCAACTAATTTACAAGGGCCCTTCTGCTAGAATTCTATTAAATGGGATGCTGACACCAGCTTTCAAACTATGAAATCTTCATTATTATTCAATTTAGATATCGAACCTCTGGCATGTAAACTCAGGTAGGATATCACTTTTTGTCCTTTTATATACAATTCCTGGCATTAAATGTCTCTTTTTATGCAGACAACCTCATGATTTACACTAAACTACTTACCTTCAAAAAGCCCTTCCTGCAATTAAGCAGTTGACATTAGATTTTGGAGACGTAACAGGCTATTCTGTGAATGTCTCAAAAACAGAAATAATGGGCTGGAACCTAATGAGGGAGATCAAGCGAATTAAGAACAAGATTAAATATCTTGAAATACGGATTACATAAGCTCCTGAAAATATAGCTAACAATCTTTCTCAAGGTTTGTTGTTTGTTGGTTTGATATGAACACTCAGGGAATCCAGGTATACAAATGGGACTGCAATACATTGGTTAAGAAATAAACCACTGAAAATGTTCACATTTACATAGGAGGCATATTCCAAAAGGAGGAAATGAAAGCTTAAAGTGTAGTTACAAGAGGCCTGTAGCAACAGTCACCTTGGAAAGCACTAGCACTTCAAAACAGCATTAGCAAAGACAATAGGTCTCACCGATGGGAAAGCTATTGGGTTAGTCAATTTCTTTTATCCATGTTTTACTGCAGTGCGGATGCTGTGCATCATGGTTGAAAGTTAGAATAAATAAAGTGGCATGGCAAGAAGTGACTGCAAGGGGCAGTGAGCCACTTTGTTACCATGGGATTATTGTCATCCTTAAAGATCTTAAGTTCGAGCTGAAGTTTGCTGTTTTGATCCTACATTAAGACAAAGCCAAAAAGACCAAAGATACCAGGGATTGCAGTGCTGTTTACATCTTCCTAGCATCTTTATAACCATTAGTGTGACTTTTGGGTGCTTTTTTCTGGTGAGATAGGTGGTGGCTAGCAGGAGGGAAGCGGTTGCAAGTAAAAGGAAACAAAATGTACTTCTGAAAGTGGTGAGCAGTGGAAGGACAATGGGCAGGGGAAGCAGTAGTTTGGCTATGCTCCAGAGTAGAGACAAACCCAAGAAGACGAAGTAAAGCCGGCATTTCCTGACCAAAGAGAAACAAGGGAATGAGTGATGATGAAGCTGTCCATTGGTAACTGATGGGAGGGGTCTAAGCCCCCTAAGTAAACAAAAGGACATAATGTGTAGGGTGGGGTGAGGGTGGAATGCTGGGGAGAGAGGAGGAAAACCATCAAATAGTCGAAGGTGTGTGACAAAGATACTGAAGGGTGTAAAACAACTAACAGTCCTCTGAGGGAATGGAAGATAATGGTGGCTTCAAAAATCAGGAGTGGGTAGAGGTAAAGGAAGGTGAGGGTGACAAGCACTCAGGGGTGGGTAAAGGGAGGTGTGGGTGACAAGGGTTCATGGGTGGGCAGAAGTAAAGGTAAGTGAGAGTGACTTGAGGCTTCAGGTGGGTAAAGGGAGATGGCACACATGCATTTAGGCAAGTGGCGAAATCACCAGTTAGTATAATTTAAAGAACAAGTACATTACATTGGCTTTCCCAAACTGGGTAGGAAGGAAGTGTTACACAGAATGTGATCAAAATGAGGACTAGTCATAAACAAACAGAACCTTAGTGAATGCTTCAACATATAACTTCATTAAAATGTACTAAATTGTGTAATCATGCGGCTCGGAAAAGATTGGCTGGGGAAAAGCAGTTTACTGGAAACGAGTGAAAGGGGTGGCTGTCCCAGGTGAAAAAGCAAAAAAGTCATAAAAGCAACTAGAAATGAGACAGAGCTGTATAGGGCTATGTAAAAAGGAAATGCAGACAAACAATACACACTTACCAATGGGCAAGCAGCGTAGAAGAACCCTTGGCCCATGCTCCAGGGAAAAAAATACAAAAACTGAGGCAAAGAGAAACTGACGTGCAGAAGATGCACTCACGACAATGCATGCACTCATGTTAGTACTAAATTCTATGGGTGGTATGGGGAGCGAGTGAGGAAGGGGGTGGAAGTAGACAAGGGAAGGGAAACATATTTTCTATCAGAAAAATGAAAAGGGAACGTGTCTTGGCTGCAACTGCAAACAAAGGCTTATGCAATTTTTCCAACAAGTTTTACTGGTTGGAAAAATTGAGTCTGCTTTCAGGCGCTCAAATATATAGGGTGTAAAAAAAACTAGCTACTCTGAATAGGTGTTGCGAAATTGCAAGAGGTACATTTGTGCTACACGACTCATAAACAGGCCTTAAGGGTATAACCTGAGACATAGCACAGTTAGAATGTGTGCTGAAATCTGACCCTTACTATGATTATGACCAGAACCAAAGCTCTCTCAATGTTGTCACAGGAAATGAATTGCCTGCCCCATTATATTAAATGAAAGAAGGTACTTTGCACAGAACATCCAGATGCAGCACTGCTTCAAGAAATGCATCATTCATCCAAGGAAAGTGACAAGGTGATGCAAGACTTTGTGAGGAGGGTATTTTATGCCCATAAGTGCTGACTATCTCCATTAGAAGGCTCTCACAGCAGCCTATCAGAGATAAACAATGTCTGGACCCAAACGGTCATTTTGTATTTGTTAGACTAGCACTACAAGATACAACAAATGTCACTGGCTCAGTTTATGCCCCACCTGGTGACAAGAGCAGCTTCAGTTTGGGTATTTCTTGCTTTGGGAAAAAAGAAGGTTTTGTTAGGGACTAGTTCTTGTCCCGCTTTTAGATAAATCAGGAAGACATGACATGAGATAGATCAGGGACAGGATTTTTTTTGTGGGCTATCATGATCAATCATGCTTTGATTGAACATTGGAGACTCGTCCACCCTGTTGAGAGTGATTAAATATTCACCTTTTGAGTCCATGGGACACAGTCTTGTATAGATTTCTTTTCTTCTTAGCATTGGTTCCATTTCTACAGGGGATCTTGGATGCCACAGTTGTCATGAGCATTGTGTCTGGTCACGACACAGTGAGACTGCAGCTAGATGTTGGTCTCAATGTGCCCTCTGCAGACACATGGTGATTGAAAGCATCCCACTACAAGATAGTTGAAGAAAATAACGTATTTCTTTTTTGGTGACATATGTGAGTGAGAATGTGGGGTGATGACCTCAGCATCGACATTATGGGTCGCCAGTATGACATATAGGAGGGAAGAGATGATGAGACAAGCTGTTATTCCTGAGAGAAAGACCAGTGCTTTCCAACTACAACTTGAGGCTGACATTATTAGGCTAACCTCCCAATATTAATATTTTGCAAAATCAAGACAGAATACCTTGAAATCACATAATAAGCCTAAACATGACCTTAACACTCTCTACATCTCTAAGATGAATGTGCACTGTTCTACATTAAAAAAAGGCACTATGAGCCAGATAGAAATGCAAGCAGACTGCTGGCAAAGCTGCTGAATCAAACAGATTTTAGACTTGGCACCCCTGCTACCGAAGATGTCTGGAGCTGCTTGTTGACAAGCCCCATTGAGATAAATTACTTTGGCCTCCTGCTTTCATGGTACACTTAGATAATGCAGAGAAGAAGTCAGCATTCCTATCAAGTCAGATCTTGCTGAGACACTAGGAGAAACAGAGTCAGGTGTTGGAGGATGACATCCTTGAAGAAGAAATAGGGGAAGCCGTTGATAACATGTCCATAGGAAAAGAACCAGGGAAATGGGTTCCCTTTGGAGTTTTACAAAGCTAACAAACTAAAACTAGTAACCTTATTATGAAGTGCATTCAAATAGGCTGCAGAAAATATCAGAGTTTGGTCTGTTTTCAGTAGGGATAGGATCGCTTTGGTTTTAAAACCAGAAAAAGACATGGTGAGTTGTACTTCCTACAGGTCCAGCTCACTGTTGAATATAGAAATGAAGATACTGTAAAATAGGTTGAGGCAGTCAGACAGTAACTGATCTACCTTTCCCAGGTGCCTTTGTTCCCAACAGCTGTTTTAACAAAATTTAAGAACATTGTCCTGTATCCTGCAGAAAGTACTTTACAATGTTGATGATAAAATTTGTGTCTTCCCCCAAAGCTTTTAATTGTGTAAAGTGGGGTTAACTTTCCATGTTTTAGGGAGTTTGCGTGTAAGTGCAAGTGTTATTGAGAAGGTGATATGACAATAGAAGGAGTCTTTCTCAGAGGTGAACTGTGTGGATTTACATCTGTTCCTCTGTATTGAGGAGTAATAGTTTGGGGTAGGTGCTCTACCCATTATTGTTTTAACTAGTACTAGAACCACTATCAGCATCTATTAATCAAAATAATACAGTATGATGGACTGACATGGTGGTGGGAAAGCAGAAAATTCTGCTATATGTGGACAATATCTTGGTTAGAGTGCCACCTTCCACATCCATTCCAACACTGGTTTCTCTGATCTCAGATCTCTCATAGTTTTCAGGAGTAAATTGTCAGAAGTGTGATGCCTTGCACTTGGAATACTTTGCACTTAGAATACTTGAGTATATTAGACAATAAGGGATTAGAGAATATGATGAGAGATAACTTATCAGCACTTTTGGATTTATTGTCTTTAGATTCCCTTGCATGTCCAAGATGCAATTCTAGTTATGTGTGAGAGTGCAAATTATTTAAGTGTAATGAAGCGCCCACTGTAATTATCTGTTTGTAGAGATACCCCAAAGGGTTCAATCGATATGTTTACATTCTAGAAAATAAAATAAAAATGATTATATGAGAGGGTGCTAGAGGTTTTTCTGAAAGTGTCAAAGGTTCACATCTCTACAGAAACATGTGAGTTGTGACTACTGCACATGGAGACATTCTGGCCTGCATACCTGCTATAACAGAAGAAACATATGCTAGCCACATGTAAAGATGCCCTGAGCTTGATATATATATAAAAGGCCTTTACCCATTCCAAAGGCAGGCTATGTCCCTTTTATGTGAAGGATCCAAGGCTTACAGATTGTTTGAACCATATTATCCATACTTAGTTGTATGCTTGGTGTAAGACACATTCTAATTTAGGTATGAGTAGAGTACTGCATAAAGATACACCCTCTCAGGTCAATAGGTATATATTGATAGACAGGGTGAGGGTATCAAGAACAATCTAGAGAGACAGAGGCATATTCACACTTGAAAACATGCCATCAGACAGGCCTTTTTCATCATTTCCCAATCTACAACATGTGTCTGTTCAATCACACCCTCAATTCTTGTGGATTTATGAAAGGCAGATGATTTTAGTAAGGTGGTAGACTTGGACATAGTTAATAATGCAGGTGAAGGGAAGGGTGAGACCAATCCTTGTTTAATTAGAAGCCAAGTGGGTGACTTTGATATGTCTGTAGGCTCGAACAAAAATAACCTTGCTTTAAAATTAAAGCTTTGATTTGAAGAAAATCTGGTATGCCAAAATCCCATTAACCTTTGCAAGTTTTAATTTTTTATAAGTTAAATGAGGAGTTTTGTTTTTCCAAATAAATTTGGATATGAGTTTTTCAACATATTTATAAAACTGAAGAGGTACTTGCATTGGCAGCCTAGATAAGAAGTAGAGGAACTTTGGAGCAATAACCATTTTTTTAGATTCAATTTTCCCCCACCAGGATAGATGTAAGGAGGACCACATATGAAATGTATCTTTAATATGTTCAAGAACATAATCACTATTCAAAGTAATTGATTGTTTACTAGTGAGAGTCAATAGGATACTGAGATATTTAAGGTTTTCTTTTTGTCACGTTATATACTTGTAATGGACCATATCTGGTGTACAGTGAACATTCAACTGGTAATAATTTTGTTTTATTAGTATTTAATATGTATCCTGACACTTGAGATTACATTTGAATTAAGTTTAGCACAGGAGCAATAGAGGAGTCAGGTTTCCTAATACACAAAAGAACATCATAAGCATATGCTAAAGTTTTTATGGTAAACTTATTAATGATAATATTTTCTATTTCCTTTGAATTCCTGATGGCAGAGAGCAGTGGTTCAATAGCAAGGAGAAAAAGCAATGGGGATAATGGTCATCCTTCTTTAGTGCGTCGAAAAAAGATAAACGGTATTAGAAAATTGCCCATTAATTCAAAAAAGGCACATGGACTTGAATACAGTGCTGATATCATGCGAAAAAATGAATTGCCAAAATTAAATACAGACAAGGTACGAAATAAATAAAGCTAATAGACTTTATCAGAAGCTTTTTCAGTATCAAGTGCTAGCAGGAGAGAAAAAAATAGACTAGCTTCAGTTGTATAAAATAATAATCTACTGTTATTAACAGAGTGTCTGAGTTTCATGAAACAATATTGGTCAATGGACGATAATCTGGTAGCTAGAATTTTTGCATACAGCTTACAGTCCTCATTAAGTAAAGATATAGGGTGAAAGTTTGAAACTTCAGTGAGATCTTTCTTAGGTTTCAAGAGAACAATGATCAAGGCTTCTGTGAAGGAGCCACAACATGTTTCAAAAATACTAAAGTGAGTAAATAGTTTGAGTAGATGAGATACAAGGTGAGGAGAAACCCCTTTATAAAAAATGCTGGAATACCATCCAGACCAGGAGATTTAAGTGATTTTAGGGTTTGAAGGGATGTCATTATCGCCTCTAAACAGATCAGCATATTACATTTAGCTCTAACTGATTGAGAAATTTTAGCTAAACCACAGGACTACAAACATTTATGAATAGTATGGGTATCAGTAGAGGAAGGATTACTGTATAAATTGGAATATTAATCCAGAAAATCATTATCAGTTTCTTTATGGGTTAATGCAATTTTCCCATTTGGACCATGAACTGCATTGATTAGATTTTTTATCTCTTTTAATACAAAGATAATTTTCTAAAAGCCTTCCAGATCTGTTAGAACTGAAATGGACCTTGGCTTCATTTTTTATTTATACATTTGAATCCCAACCCTTCTGCCAATAAAGAGTTTAATTCATTCAGTGAGATTGTTAGATGTAATAAGGAGGTGTTCATATTTAGCTATTTGTTCATTCAATTCTTTAACTTTGAATTGAATGATTTATTATCATGTGTCATAATAGATATAGTTACACCTCAGCTGTATGCTTTCAATGCATACGAACAATTGAAATATGAGGTAGAACCTTCTAGATTAATTGAAAAATAGTCATTTATTGTAGATAACATTTCTGGCTTATTGTTTAGTGGAACATTAACATTCATACGTCATCTTTGTTGAGAATTCTGAGTGTAATCTAGTTGTAATACTATGGGAATGAGCACATGATGAGAAATATCAATATTATTAATAGTAGAATCAGAAGTTGAATTGATGAATTGACGGGGGTTCATAATTCTTTTTGGAAATAAGATTTGTGAGGATTAGAAAAAAGTGACATTTTCATCTGTTAAGTGATGTAAGCATCACATATCTACAAGTTTGGTAGTTTAAAAAAAGGATTTGGTAGTACAAAACTCTTTGGAAGGATGCTATTTAGCTGAAGATGTTCTAACAGGGGAACACATATTAGAATAGACTCACCTCCAATAATAATAGGAGCATTTTCTAGTTTGAGCTCTTCACATGTAAAAACGGACCAAAACTTTGGATCATCAGTTGTTGTACCATTAACATTAATGAAAGGTAAAATCGTAGTGTCAATTTCAATTTTAACAATAAGATATCAACCATCTGCATCAGAATGTTAATGTAATATATGAAGATAAAGTTTTTTTTTTTAAATGGAGAATAGCAACTCATTTTTTTTTCATGAATGATAACATTGTATCTATATGAGTTATCTTGAACAAATAGATATCAGCTTTATGACGTGCCAAATAATCTAACATTTTCATCGCTTAACAGGGTGTTGTAAACCTTTAACATTAAAAGAAACAATTTTAATTCTGTTAACTGTAGTGTTGTGTGAGTTAATAATGACGGATCCTTTTTGCTCCTGTTGGACTCCGTAGAACTATGACGTAGGTTTTAGAACATGGTGAAGTGAATGCAGGTTTAGAATGTTGAGTTCGCGGTTGCACGCAGATGAATAAAGACATATAATACACATCTTTGTGTGTGGTATGGTCGTTCGCAGGTACCCAGACTAGGGAAGACGCTACATTAAAGTTATCAAGATTCATAAAAGATAGAAAAAATATGAAAAAAGAAATAAAGGAAATCTTTAAAGGAACAAAGTAGCTCCAAGAAATGAAAAGAGGAAATGGAAAGACAAAAGCAACATATAAAAGACAACAAGAAAACACAAATAATGCTATGGAATCACACACACACAAGTGCAAGAATACCCAGAGGAGACCAAGTCTTAATGAAGAAAATGGTACAACGGGCTAACCAAAAAGTAGAAGTCTAATTAAAATCCATGGAAGGCGGAGAATGTTGAGCCAAAATGGTACGAAGATCATCTGGACTGATTTGGAGAAACCATCCTTCTAATTTTCATAGTAAATGGGTTTAAAAAGACCATATTTAACATGAGAGCTTCTTAATTTTGGTTGAAGCGCTGTGAGTTCTTTGCGAATATTGCGCATTACTATGCCAAAGTCTTGATGGATGAAACTTTTATTACCATTGACCAGGAGAGAAGGAATTTTGCCTGACGCTTTCTGGCTCATCACTAAATGATGATGACACAGTACCTTGAAGATCATTTGAGGTCATCTGGCAAGGTCTGGTGTGACTTGGATTGCGGTGTGAAGGAACTGTATGTGCTTAATCAATTTCAAAATTTTATGTGAATTTCAAATGCAGAAAACCAGGTAATAAGTTTTCCAAAAAGCATCTACAAGCATTGCTTTGCACATCTTCTAGTAAATTAAAAATGCACAAATTACAATGCCGATTGCGATTTTCTAAATCCAGCCAGAGATTGCTCATTGGAACAACCTTGGTGATATTGGGCAAAATGCTGTCAATTGTTGATTTGTTATCTTGAAATTTTATTGCATCTTATTTATCTTATTATTTCATAGATAGACTTGCCATATCCTTACGAATATTTTGAATGTCTGAGGCAATATCTTCGGTATTAGAGTGAACAGCTTGCAATTCTTCCAATATAGTGGATAAGAAAGGTTTATTAACATCCACAATGTTTGACTTGACTGGGAGAAGAAAAGTTGCTTGCTTGCATTTATTATTTATATTAAATAAGTAAATGCACATGTTTCCCTCCATATTCACTACAATACTGCAAAAAGGCCAAAAAGCAAAAAAAAAGACGCTGGAAGGAATGAAAGGAATAAATCAAAGTCACCACAGTAGCAGTAGGTGCAGCAGATACCACCAGCTGTAGAATTGATCTAGGCCTCAGCTGCAGCCTTTCCTGGAAGCAGCTCAACCCTCCTGACAGGAACTTTGGCAGCAGAATGAAGAGGAGTCTTGGCAGCTGTTAAACAAGCAGTCCAAGAGGAAAATCTTGATGAATACCACCAGCAGAGGAATCCAAGTGAAGCACTAGTCAAGACAAACAATT
Organism: Pleurodeles waltl; assembly: GCF_031143425.1. Taxonomy (NCBI): domain Eukaryota; kingdom Metazoa; phylum Chordata; class Amphibia; order Caudata; family Salamandridae; genus Pleurodeles; species Pleurodeles waltl. Next base: position 826,536,182 of record NC_090442.1, on the reverse strand, counting down.
GTAGGCAGAGAAAATAAGGCTTAGCCAGCCTATAATATGATAATTAATTGTCAATAATAGCAGGCTTCAGGGAAGGCTATCTGGAGGCAGCCACCAAGCTTAGCGCTTACACGACTCCCCCATGAGTTTTTTAAATAGTGCAAACATCAACTGAATTTCTTCGAGGTGGTCTCATATATGGCATTCGGTTAACATGAGACAGAGTAAAGGAAAGTGATGTGTGTAAGATACACAATTTGGTCACATGCAGAGGATGGAACTTGGACCCAGGTTTCCTGGTTATACATTATGCAGTTCAGTCATACGATGAATGTCTTCTTCTTGCTTCCTTTTAGCACCAAAGGACAATGCTTTGTGATGAATGATTTTATAACCTAATTAGTGCAGTACATTAAATAAAAACAAATATCACATGTTAATTAAGTCTGGCACAATTTATGTATAACATGTCAAAATTACTTTCTTGACAAAAACTAAATAAATGTGTATGGTAACGAAGTTGATTAATTTTATGGTAATATTACTGCCTACCCACTACTTAATGAGAAGTTAAGAGTGAGCTGGACAGGCAGTCAGTGATTGTGATTACAGCGATTAGCAAAACAAAAGGTCTCTGAGTTCCACTCAGTTTGCCCTTTGGTTGCAAATCTTCAAGGAGACACATGCAGAATTGCAGCTCAGCTTGGCTGCAGATGCACACAGCAGAAAAGCACCTTTTTAGATATTGTTCACACAGCTCTTTTGCATGTAGTGTTTCTTGTCTTTTGAAGCTTTATTAGGAAGGATATATCTAGTGACTAGGATGTTTGGGTCAGCTCTGTTTTGGCTCACCAGCCACCATGGTGTCATGACAAAGCCAGTCATTCAGCCAAAGTGAGATTTGAGACTTGCTTGGATCACACAGCTTTATGAACACATATCAATAACTTAATTCCTCGAAAGCTCTAAAACTAACACCAACCTTCTTGCATCATCAAAACATCATGAATACACATGTAGTGAGAGGCTGAGAAAGTAGTGGAGCAATGTGTTTTCCGAAATAAAAAAAGGCTTGGATGCTTCTTCTACACAGATACGGCTCACTTATGTTCTCTGCTCTTCTGCCTCTAACGAACATCCTTCCTCAAAAATTATCCCTGTTATTGCAAATAAATGCAAGTTCCTTCCTGCTCTGCGAATTTCAGAACATCAGTGATCACATATCTACATCATCACATATCTCCCTTTCAATGGTAACTCTGCAACATCAGTGGCTCTTAGAAGGACAGATTCTACAATAGAAAGTCCTATAGTCTGGCTTCAAACCCAGCTGTAGCACAGAACATACCTATACCCTATTCCTTATCTTTAACAATGGTGCCCATAACCTCATAGTGCTTCTAAGCCTTTTGGTACCTTTCAGTGGCCTTGATGATTAGTCATAATCAGCATAACCTCTGTTCTCACCACCAATTCTGGCAGACAAAAGCTATAGGCACTTGAAATATTTATAACTGATTTTGTTCTGTAAAATATTGACTTAAACTGGATTTTGCACCTAGCTGTAACATCACTATACCCTTTTTCAGGGAATTTCTGAGTTTCTTTTTTAATGTAAAGTAAGATATTATTACCATACCTCACTGTAAAATCACTTCAACCTTGTTTTAGGGAATTGTTAGTTTTTTTTAACATATAGTAATACTTTATCACCATAGGGAGCTATGCTAACCCGTGAATGACATTGGACTGGCTGCAGCGCAGTGACCCCCTCCCATTGTCAGCCAGTTCCTGCAGCGCACTGCCTGTGCACAGCGTGAAGTTAGGTGACCAGGCCCTACACCCAACCACACACAGACAGACAGAGAGCAAACCAATATAGAAGTGTCTGTGCAGTTTTACACTAAATCTGGAAGAAAGTTAGAACTTTACTCAAAAAGCATGCTTTTTGTTATTTGGTGTAAATCCATTCAGCAGTTTTTTAAAATTTGCTTTTAAAGAGATGCTCTGGGTGGTCATGAAGGGTCAAAATTATAGTAATATTTGGACTGCAGGTCCTAAATCAAAGCCAGGGCCTATGGCCAACCCAACGCTGTGCACAGATGAATGCCAAGTGCTGCAAGGGTTGGCTGCCTACAGAGGGGTTTGGACGCAGATTCTGTCTCCTTTCACCAATTCATTTTTTTATAAGTCAATGGGGGGGAGTCTTTAGGTGTGGAAAGGCAGCAGGCTTTATCCTAAGAGGGCTCCACAACATCAGGTAGGCATTAAACAAGCATCTGGTAAAGCCATTGACTTTGAGTGAAAAAGCTCAGATGGGGAGAAAATCAAATTTTGTACCCAGGGAAGTCTTCTCTCCAGCCAGAAACATTTTGCACCTTCCCCATTAAAGGTTTCTACCTTCAGACTTTTCAGAGCTTGAAATCCTCTAGCAGACTAAGGCTGTGGGCTGTATCTAAAGAGGGCCACATGGTGGATTATTTTTTTTCCTAGATCCCACTTAATTGAATTTGCTGTTGCAAGGAAACTGTGAGTGAGGAAAACCTGTTTCTCGAACCCAGCAGCAATGCACCTCGGGGGGATCTTCTTCGCAGGTTGTTCCTGGTCTTCTAAAGGCTTCAAGCCTAAAAAGTTGAAAAGTCCCAGGTGTAAGGGATATTAGGAGAAGAATAGTTAGACACTAAAGATCTCAAGAACACCACTTCGGAGTCAAGACTCATCACTGCAGAGCCACCCAGCTGGGTCCAGAAAAGGTACAGTTGAAACTGGTTAGCTGGGCTCTTCAGGGAAAAGTCCTCATGCAGCTTGTATGGCCCTGTCCCTTGCATAGGAAGTCAAGTAACTGACCCTTGGAGTCCACTGTTTTGTCCCGGTTAGTGGGAGCATGTCCAGTCCTTTACATCTTATCAAAAGTCTCAAATAGTAGATGCATTTCTTCTTCTTTTTGCCCACAGGGCCAGTAGTGTTGTGTAAGGTGCCAGAGGATGCCACAATTATGTCTGGCCTAAGCTTGTAGGTGGGGATGATTTCTGGCAGTTCCCTATCTAAAAAGGATGACGTTTCCAGGGGCAATCCTACTCGCTTTTGCAGCATTTACTGTGCAATCTACTACAAACAAGCCCATAGTTCCCCTCACTAACAAAATCCAAGATGGAGAACGCCCCCTCAGTGTGAGCCTGTTTGCCCACCTAGTGGTGTGACCAGGGAAATGAGCAGTCCCCTCCTGTTTGATCACTACTAACCAGTTTTGGCTTTCTCCCACTTGGGTTGGTGCCTGCTTAAGTGGTAGGTCAAAAGAATGGCCAGTGCTGGTATCATCTGGCATCTGCTTGTAACAGGGGAGGCCCTGTTGAAATAAATTCAGTTCCTAGGCACTGATCAACTGATCTTCATTCCAGAGTAACAAAACACCTCCCCACACTGAGGCCTTTTTCACTCTTCATCAGGGCTATTAAATTAATCAGCTGGGTGACAGTTGGATGCTAATGTAAATTAGCATCCAAGAGCTTCAGGCAGGAAAAAAGGTAAATTTCTAATAGTTCCTTTCCTTATTATTTATTTAAAATACAATTTCTCCATTAAGTTGCTATTTTAATATATGTTAAATACAGTACTTGCATTATATTTTTAGCTGGTCCCTAGCCTGGGTTAGCAGAATTAATACATAATATTGCTTCCCAATGTTTCTCTGAGGGCCAGTCGACCTTACTAAAATAAAAATAAAAATTGGGTGCTAGGCATGGTAAGGCCATGTTACCTTAAAAATCATACATGCTCGTCTTTTAATAGCATACACACTGCCTTGTGGGCTACAAGGCCTACATATAGCTCCCTTATTAATATTTAGAAAGAAGAATTTCTCCTGTGAAAAATCGATGGTTTATTTTGACAAGTCGAGCTGCAGGGTTATGCTGCAGCTGCCAGGCCACACTGGTCAGACTAGTGGATGGCACAGTAGTGCTGTAGTGCATAGGTGACATTTAACTTTCCATGCAATGAGTATATCTTAGGCACCATATTCTGTGGAATTATAGAAAATATAAATGTGTCAATTAGGTGTCAGCCAATTACATGTGTTTTTATGGGTCAGAGCAGGTGCACTGATGTCCACTTATCAGTATTTAATTGAACAGAGTCATAAAAACAACAGCATCAGTCCACAAAAAATGGGAGTGTCCATGCAAAGAGAGGCACTTTTTCACAAGAAGGTAATAGGAACATTTTGTGCCACATGGCAAAGCTTGGCAGCAGCATACAAACTGACCTAGGATTTTAAGTCTGTAGCTGCAAAAGTGACAATTACTGTTTTGTTTTGTGTGTTTGCATGATTGTGTGACCTCTCCTAGGTTGAAAATGACAAATCTAATGTGCAAATAATTTATGTTGAAGTCTCAACGTAGGGCTACATTTAGGTATACCTGAGGTTGAATGCTTCTGTAGCCTGATAGAACCAGGATGCATTGCCTCCTTTTCTTGAATGAGGCTATATCATTTGAAGTTGAGACAGGTCTGATTTGCTGTCTTCACATCTTTTTTAAACCCTAAAGGACTACATGTTAAGCTGGAGGAGATTTGTGAGTGAGTGGCTATATTGTTTTCTGGACAGAAAAGAATTGGCAGTCTCTACTTTGCCTGATGACACATTAAGTTGCATTTCTTGACAGGTGTAATGGAGTCACATTGTTTTAAAGAAACACTGCCTGATGTGTGGATCTGGGTGTTTGATTTTTCTTTTATTGACATTACTATTTTTGTGTGTTTATGTCTACAGGCAGTTGTCTCTTCCCCCTTTGTATCATTGCAGCTACTTGGATGGAACCTCACTTGCACAGTCGTATTATTGGATTGCTCCTGTTTCTTCCTCCTTTGACCTTTCCCTCCACCTTACATAACTATTACTCCCAGGGAATTCAGAAGGCTTCCAGATAAAGGAAAGGAAGGGTAGTGGCATCTTCTCATGGCATTTAACCAATTTGGGACTTCTCTAATCTGTTAAGCATGAAATGAGCCAATGGCTAGTTTCATAACTTCTTCACCATCACTATGAAATCCTCTCCATAAATGCCTTGCATGTTCTTTTCATATTCTCAAGCTAAGTGGTTGTGTAAACATCCCACCTCATTTGGACCCAGGGACACCAATTTCATGGATTGCTCATGTGCCACAACTAGGTAGATCTCCAACAAAAGTATTTTGTCTGCCCATGTGATGCTCATTTTTATGAGTTGCCCCATGTCTCATTTGGGTAGTCTTCTCAGACATGTACTATGGCTTGATTTATAAAGATTGTTCATAGTAGTGGGCCCATGTGAGCATATACTATGCCCAGTCACATAATTCCCTTTCTCTTGAGTGCATCCTGCAACCCCATAGCAGATAGCACAGTGGGTTAAATAAAGCCCATTATTAGGCTTTTTGCTTTTTCAATTTCAATAGATTTTCCCTATTACTCCTTTGCAGATTCCTCAGGTTCACCTCATAGTGCTTAGTCACTCAAGTTGGGTGGTGCCTCTTCCACTCATGACCAAAACCCCTTGCAGCATATACTGCAAATGGTGTAACAAATTGAGTAGCTGGTTAAGGGGGTACAACTCTATTCAAGCAGCAACCACAATCCTTGCCAGGGTGAAGTCACAAGCAAACCCTAAATTAACCTGTGTTCGACCCACTGGTAGCTTGTCACAGAGCAGCCAGGTTTGACTTGGAGGCAATGTGCAAAGTATTTCTGCAGCACTTCAAACAGTATTAAAGTGAAAACACAACACAATAAATCCCCACACCAATTTAGAGAAACAGATTACATTGTAATAAATAAATCAACATCAAAGTGACATAAATATCCAATCAGTTGAACAGGAGATATGCAAGTTTATAGATTTCAGTGAAAATACCACCAAAAAACACTAAGGCCCTCATTACGAGTGTGGCGGTCTCAAGACTGCCACACTCGCAATTGCGGCTGGACCGTTGCAGACAGGGCAGTCCGACCGACCTATTATGACCTTGCCAGGTGTGCCACAGTCCGACTGCCGGCACCGCCATGTTGCCTCCTGTCGACAGCCTGGCGATCTCGGCTGTTGCAATCCGCCAGGGCAGCGCTGCCCTGGGGATCCAGAGTCCCTTTTCTGCCAGCCTGTGCATGGCGGTCTCAGCCCAATGCAAAGGCTGGCAGAAAGGGGCCATCGGGGGCCCCATGGGGGCCCTGTCACATATTTCACTGCCTGAATTACGGGCTGTGAAATGTGCGATGGGTGCTGTTGCACCTGATGCCCCACAACATTGACGCTGGCTCGATTACGAACCAGCGTCAATGTTGTGGTAAGTTTTCTGCTGGGCCAGCGGGCAGAAATGCTGTTTTCACCCGCTGGCCCAGGGGCAAACCCATAATAGGGAGGGCAAAAGACCTCCACTACTGGTGGTCTTTTGCCTGCAGCTGCTTCGGGGGTCCTGTGAAAGGACCGCCAAAGTCGTAATGCGGCCCTAAGTGCCAACTGTGGTTATGTTGTGACTCTAGATCAGGATGAAGTTACAAGTTCAGGCTGACCACGATGGAGCATGGGCCGGCTACAAGGACCCACGTAGATCCACTAAACATAGGTCCTTAATCCTGTATGCGAAGAGATGTCAAGGACGCTTTGCACAGGAGAGGCGATGTGAGGTCCAGGCAAGGAGATTCATCATGCAGAGGCATTTCCGGGGAGCCATGAAGTGTGATCCAATGTCCTTGCATTGAGATGCATCACGCCGTGGCACTTCCAATGGGCTGCCTTGGCTGAAACAATGTTCTTGTGTGGATGTGCATAGCACATCAGCAGTTCCAATGGGCTGCAAGGGGCAATGCAAAGTCCTTGTATCAGGGAAGTCTGGGCAGCACAGGCAAAACATCTGTTCTGAGAGAGATTTGTCAAGCAGCAGAGGAAATGTGCTGGTTCTGCAGCAGATGCAATGTGCATTGGAGCAGATGCGTCAGTTCTGCTGAATCCATGGGTGGGCTGGCAGAGCACCTTCAGGTTATCTTCCAGGCATCCATGACTGGGGTGGCACCACTTGGAAGGACAGGACTCGTAGATGGCAGAGTCCAGTTTCTGGGTTCAAGGTTATTGGAAGCCTGTTCAGTCCCTGAGGCTTCTTATCAAGAGGTCAGCCAATTAACCTTTGGTGTCACTCTTGGGTACTGGGTTTAGAGATTTAGGCCCAGTCCTTCTCACTCAGACAAGAAGCTCCATTTGGAGCCGGCTCCTGTGTCGCGGCTGAGATCCCCGCTAGGCCTGCGGGTGGCAACCAGGTTTCCGCCCGCCGGCCCAGCGGGGATCTCATAATGGTCTTGGCGCGAGTGCGGCCGCATTGGCGGCCGCCCTGCGGTCAGACCTTGGCGGGCGGCATACTGACCCCCTATGCTCTTTGTACTTGAAATAAGCATGCATAGCCAACACATATAGCACTTTATTTGAGAACAGTGTTTTTATACTCACTGGTATTTCTTTGCGAGTTGATGTAGAACAATCTACTAGCATGGTCTGTCACGGACAAAGGGGCATGAGAGCCTTGCATGTAGGTGTATGTCCTTGAAGAGAGCCAAGACTCTGCATTGCAGATCTCTGAGGGATAGTTACAGAATACATGACATTGTTTAAACCATTTGTTGCAAACCAACCTTCGTTTATGAAGCATCAACAAAGGTATTTAATAATGCAAAGTAGGGTAATTAAATAAAATGTATGCCCATAACTAGTCGGTGGGACCTAGGTACAGCTAAATAAACTTTATGTGAAAACATTGCTTACTTTTACATTGTAAGTGGAGAAATAAATTGATATTGTGACATCTCCTGTCACTGCCCCGCACAAATACTTTTATTGGAACTGAGAAGAGTGCATTAACTGCCTTGCTTTATTATTTTGTGATATGTGAGATTTAAAAAATAGTTTTTGAAAAATGAGGAATGTTAGATACATTCTAGCAATTAGCGCTCTAGAAGTTGCATTTTGCTTTAACAATGAAATATGACAAGGTAGGAGTTTCACTAGCTCAGGGAACGCATTCCCATTTTAAATTAAATTTAGCTACAGTTCAGAATAGTACATAGAACTGTTTGTTATCCCCGAGACTAAGCAAAAATCTTGCAGCTCCACACACTTAATCATTAAAAAAACATAGTATCTTATTGAAACAAAAACGATAAATCTCAGATTCATCCGTGTTGCAAAAACATCTGAAGGTATAATATTTACTATATGTTATTTGATTAAAATTTGCCCTTTTATGGAGCTAAATGTTTTAGCGCGTTTCACATTCCATTACCAAGCTTGTCATGCTTTCCTGCATGGTCTCCCTAACATTATTGTTATTATCCTGTGTCCTATTGGTTAAGCTTTGTTGTTCATGTAACATTCCAAATTCCCTGGATTCTTCGTCGGTCATTTGGATCCTGCTGTAGAGGTGCTTGGATGCTCCAATAAATAGCTTCTACTTATTTACACCATTCATGTGTACATGTACTTATTCCAACCTACCACAATAAAACTTCTGTTGGACTCTACAGGCTGTCTGGCAAGTATGATTGCAAGCATGTACTAGTATCCAAGGTATGGTGTAAGCCTCATGATGTTTTTTACCAATCCAACTATCTTGTGCTTACCAAAAAAAAAACATTAAGTGAAAGGGGAGGATACCCGTAATGCAGAATTCTGCTAATCGCACCCCACCTCCTCTGTTCATTATCAATACCCTTAATTTCTTATCCTAATATTCGTTGGCTTTTCTGTCTCAGAAATTGCTGCTGCATTGAGGATATTGCGTATTCTGTAAAGAGGTGGTCATACTTAAATTAAAAGGGAAGCATTATAGTTTACTTTCAAAATATTTGCTGTCACTCGATAAATCCTCTGATCTGCATACTGAGTCCAAATAGTAATTGATGAATGAAGGTACAATCAGTGATGTGATTGAGATTATTAAATGAGAGCTCATCCTTTACGTTAATTTACTAGCCAATACCCTTGAAGGGATGTGGAGGAGCTGTGGGTCATTAGGGCGACTTCTTCTTGTGTGTCTGTTTACAAGAAACAAATTTGAAAAAGGTGCTAATGTGATGCCTGCTCCTCCCCAATCTTCACAATTACACTGACTTTCCACTTTTAATCAAATAATGCACTTTTTTCTTGCATGTAAATGTAACATAGTGTGGCTGGGCGTGGTATTCCCTGTGCAGCTTTAGAGGCATGCAAGTTGCATGCTTCTAAGCTAAAAAAACATACTTTCAAAATACATATTTTAAACGTTGTACAGTAAATGCCAGGTCCATCCCTAGGCTCTTAAAGATATTTTAGTAAACGTTGAGATTGAAAAACACTTACTGTATTGGACAAAATAAAAGAGATGGAACGTGAGTGGTACATTGAAAGGAATGGCTATCATCAGTGAGTGCATTTCTGATGCAGACTGATTATGAAGTTGGGTTAGATTTGGTTGACACATGGGGCAGGGCATCTCATATGGTTAAAAGTTATGTAAACCTTTCAAGTACACCAGGGAGTTTAATAGATACTTCAAGGTAGTTATGATGTGGGATTTGTTTAGTATTAAGTCAAAGGAGCTCAGAGCACTACCTCCATTCAATGCAATCTATGACCATTAATCCTGACAAAGAGATAATAATTTTTAACTGAAGAGTCTATTCACAAACTGCACTTTTTATTTTGTAAATTAGTACTACAATAGTACTCATCACATGTTACAAAATGCAATTCACAAACATACAGGCAGAAACGTCTGCCTCAGCCTCTCCTATCATTTCTGTGCAGAGATTTCTGCCAAGTTGGCAGAGATCTCCGCACACTTAGATATACATTTCAGTAATAAATGTAGAAGGGGCAAGAGGTAGTGGCTGGAAAATGGGAACTATTAACTAACAAATGGTGGGGCCCTCTGCACCTGTCTTCCGCAGGGCAGCGCTGTATGCAGTGCTGCCCCAGCAGATTAGGACCCCTGCCACCTCCAGCCCGCTGAGATCCAATATCCTGGACCGCCAGGGTTGTTATGTGGCGGTCGGACCGCTCATAGGCAGCGGTTCATGAGGCCCTAAGTATGTAAAAAATGGTTTATATGTACTGAGCCTAGAACTAAAGTAAGTTCCACCAGCACCAGATAACAGGATCAGTCACAGGTAATGTAATACTGCCGTAGAATGCAACTGAGACAAGGAAAATAATAATGCCCCAAATGAACTTATATTAAGTAAATTAAATAATGTTGACATTAGATATAGATAAATATATAAAGTATTTTATTTTTAAGTTAATTAACTTAATTAAAACAATTAAATTGACTATTAATGAACAAATATTGAAATTAAACAGTTTACGTATTTGATATAAAATGTATTAGATATTAAGTAAATATAAAAAGGTTAGTGTGGGTAGGAAAGTTTTATTATTGTTAATGTGGTGCATAAATGTAATTACATTTACAAAATATTATTCAAATGGTAATATTTTTATATTAACATACATTTAATATTTTGAGTTACCGTGCTGTAACATTTTATTAGCTCAAGGTTATACATATTTAAAATTATTTTACATTAAAATATTTCATATTTTTCAATAAATCTCCCTATGCTTCCCTTAGTAAGATTTCTGTCTCATTGACAGAGCTCTTCAACTATGTGTGCAAAGTAACTTTACACTCATACATCCTGTGGTAGGAGGCTCGACCCCCGACTCAGGAGCTAGACACATGTAAGTGTACCCCTTGGTGTAAATCTACACTCTGAAATAGCAGAAAAGCATAGAGTTACACCTAGGTGTAGTAGTAATAAATATGCATGAGTAAATAAATATACATGTGTCTCTTTACCTTTGTGAGCAGACCCTTCAGAGCAACAAGGTTGCAGGATGTGATATTCTCTGAATTTTATTTCAGAATTTGGTATTTATGGTTAGGAATGAAGAGGGGCCATATTATGGATAAGGTGAACTGTCCCACTCTCTGCTGCAGTGCACTCTTAATTGTGTGCACCGGACATAGACAGGAAGAGTGTGCCATTTCATAACAGAGGCTCTGTTTCCAGTGCAGGTGCGAACTTGCACCTGCACTGGGCACATTACATTAGTGAAATGTGGATGAGCTGTTTAAAGCTCCGCCTTTCACACTGTAAATAGTCAAACGGCCAGCAGGACGACCACACCACCAAGCAAATGAGGAAAGATTGTGTCAGTGCATATTTAGTGCTGGTGTGATCCATAGTAAAGAAAGGAACCACTTAATTGTCTGATTTGATTTGAATTTTTCTAAAGCACATGAACAGCTCAAGGCACCTTGGTGCTAAACTCATCTTGTGTCTAGTCTATGCCTGCCATCAGAGGGACAATAAACTAAAGGGAAAGAGAGAGCAGCCAAGTTTTTAAAAGTTTGCAAAAACTAAGGAAATTCACCTGGCTTTTAATATGCAGGGGCAATCTGCTTACATGTGGAGCAGATACAATTAGGACCTCCCCGTGAGGCCTTCTTGATTCTTGGACAACCACTACTCTGGAAGCAGCAGATCAAGGCAGTCTCTTAGAGGCATACCACCTGAATTTGTTATTGTGATAGCCTGGTACGATTTCATGCAAAGCTTTATATGCATAAAGTCTTGAAGGCAATCCCTTTTCTGAGTGGGAGCCAGTGGAGTTCCACAAGGGCACCCAATCCCAACTTGAATTTGGGCATTTTTGTAAGCAAGCGGCAGGATGCTTTCTGTTGCATTTGTAGCTTATTTAACAAGCTCTGTTTGATATCCAGATAAAGGGCATTACAATAATTAAGTCTAGATAGCACAAATTACAAATGATTTTCTTAGCTCAATGGAAATAAAAGGCAGCACCTTCCTCAACATTCTCATCATGAACCAGCAACTCAAAGTCAGTTTGCTGATCAGATCCACAAATTAAAGATCACAATCAAAACAATCCCTATGTTCCTTACTATAGAAACTGGCGGGGAGAGACCCAAAAGACTGAGACCACCATGATTAGTTCCAAAAAGCAACATGTTTTCCAAACAGGAGACCTCAGTTTTTTGTGTGTTCAGTTTTAACCAATTAGCATTCATCCAGTTGACTATAGCATTTATACATCTTTTGAACAGCTCAGCAACCTCCTCATTACTTGAGATCAACACAATGATCTAAGTGTCATTCGCATATGCATCTGATGTAAAACCAAATGAATGAATCAACTTGGATAGAGGGGCCACACAAATATTAAAAAGCATAGGGCTACGAGATGACACCTGGGGAAACCACAAGACAGAGTGAAAAATTTAAAATTGAACTCTAAGGGCCACCATCTTCTCTCTATCTGTTAAAAAATGAGGAGAGAAGTTCAAAGGCTGACCTGGTGATCCCAATTTCTGCCAAACACTCCAAAAGGACTTAGGGCCAGATGTAGGTAGAAAGCAAATTGCGAGTTGCAATTTGTGAGTCCTTCCGACTCGCAAATTGCAACTCGCAATTTGCTATGCAGAAAGGTGTCTCAGACACCTTCTGCGACTCGCTATGGGGTCGCAAAGACCCACCTCATTAATATTAATGAGGTGGGTCGCAGTTTGCGCCCCCATTGCGAGTCTGGGCACTCACAGGGATGGTGGCCTGCTGGAGACAGCAGACCACCACGTCCGTGACTGCTTTTCAATAAAGCAGTTTTGTTTTTCTATCTGCAGCCCGTTTTCATTCAAGGAAAACGAGCTGCACTTAGAAAAAAATACCGAAACCTTTTGTTTCGTTTTTTTTCAGAGTAGGCAGTGGTCCATAGGACCACTGCCTGCTCTGAAAAAATACTTTTGTGATCATTCATAAAGGGGAAGGGGTCCCATGGGGACCCCTTCCCGTTCGCGAATGAGTTACCATCCACTTCAAGTGGATGGTAACTGCGAGTTGATTTGCGACCGCGAAATCAACTTACATCGCGGTGCGAGTCGCAAATAGGAAGGGAACACCCCTTCTTATTTGCGAGTCGGAAACACATTTTGCGAGTCGGTTCCGACACGCAAAATGTGTTTCTGCATAGCGCGCAGGCATTAGTGCCTCGCAAACGGCGTTTTTCACTGTTTGCGAGGCGCTAATGCCTTGCTACATCTGGCCCTAAGTGGCTCACCATGTCGAGGTTGCAGACAAATCTAAAAGGACTACCCTTGTCCATAATAAGTCTGATCTCCTCCTAGATAAGGCAGTCTCAGTACTGTGGTTTGACCTGAAGCCAAACTTTGCTTCATTAGGAATTTCATTTTTTTTCCAAGTATTCAGACAATGTTCTGATGAGGTGTTTCTTCAGATCCTTAGCTGGATAGGGTAGTTGTGCTATTGGACAGTAGTTTTTTTTTTATCCTTGGGAACAAGAGAGAGTTTCTTCAGTAAAGGAAGAATAGACGCTTTTTTCCATCCCGCAGGAAACAACCTGTCTTGATAATTACATTAAACAGAGCTGTGAGAGCCAGAGCTAGATGAGAAGCTAGATTAACCATTACCTTAGGTGGCCAGGGATCTGATGGGGCTCCTGACTTAATAGAACCAAATCACTCCCTTACCTGATCTATTGTCAAGAGATGAAAATTGCAGCACTCAGTGTTGTCCATGGACTGCACTAAAAGATCAGTTCTAGGATCAGATGCTCTGGAGGCATCAAATTCATCAAAAACTATCTCCACTTTATCTTTAAAGAATGCTGCTAGTTCATCACAAAATGACTGACTTGGGAAGAAGCCACGAGGAGAATGGGAATGCAAGAGGGCTTGAACTGTTTTAAAAAGCTCTTTTGAGGAGTTTGCAGCAAGGTTGATTTTCTCAGCATGTTATTGTTTCCTTCTTGATAATACTTTTTTTTGTATTCTTGAATTAAAGTTCTATACCTGCTTCTTTAATTTTTGCTATAATTGGTTCTTCAAATATTTTCTTGCCTCGAAATTTTAGTTTCATTGGTCTTACTCTAGGTGAAAACCATGATGCTGTTGGACTGCTTCTAAACGTTTTCAGTTATTTAACCGACACCAGTTTAGAAACAGCCTCATTGATCCATCTAGTCTCTCTGGCCACTGCTTGGTTAGAGTCTTCAATAGGCAACAGCACTGAGGCCTCAAGGCTGTCTTTCAGGTCTCTATAATTTATCTTGTTCCAGACGCTGCTCTTTTTAAACTTCCCAACTAAATTTACTACAGGCCTTGAGGCCAACAGATCTAATCTAAGGTGGATTGCCTTATGATCTGACCAAATTATTGGTAATACCCGTCCACCTTTAGATTTGAGAAATTAGAAAAAATACCACCCAGAATGTGGCCTGCCTTTTGAGTAGCGATCTTCACCAGCTGGTTCATATATAGGCAACTTAAGGTTTCAAGTAACTTCACTGAATCTTCATTATCAAGCTTGTCTAAATGAAAATGTAAATCTCCCAATACAGTAAAATTGGTATAATTGATACTTATTGAGCGCTGCTTAGAGAATTTAAAAACTTGCTCTTAGGACCAGGGGATCTATAAATTAAAAGACCATAAAACATGCATTGGCCAATTAGTTTACACTTAAAAGAGAGTACCTCAGTCTCCTCTAGGTCTGATGGTTCCAAAGTTACTTCCAACATATTGTGATAAGCTATTGCTATGCCACCACCATGTTTACCAGTCTGGTCTATCCTACTAATGGCATAGCCAGCAGGAAGTGCAGTGGCAAGATCCGGCTCTGAGGCTGCATCCACCCAGGTTTCAGTAAAAAATACAAGATAGAGGGCATGAGGTTCTAAAGACTCTAAAAACTCATAGTTATGTTTAATGAAGGAACAAGAGTTTATTTAAAAAAAACTCAACAAACTTGCTTTGCGATCAAGACAAAGCTGTATCCTGTTGGAAGGCAACACTGAATGCACCCTGCACCTGAAGAGTTAGTGCAGTAAGAGCATTCTTCTCCCTTGCTGCTTTTGAAAGAATTACAGCCAGACTCCTTACCTGAGGGCTTTACTTGTAACAGTGCTTCTCTCGTATAACTCAGAGGGAAAGAATTACTAGTAGTCCTGGCTCATGTCTCATTCCGGACGTGGGTGGACACGGAAGGGCTTGCCTTTAGTGTGTCTTTGGAAATCCCACTGCGCCTGCATGGGCTGTCATACAATTTAAATAGTCTCCTGCTAAGGAAGACTAGTGAGACAACCTCCCCAAATTGGCGCCCGTTCGCTCTAACAGGCAGAACAAGATGACTCAAATTTCAGAAAAGTGCTAAGAAGCAAAGTGCAGATGAAAAGGGTAAAAGGAAATTAAAAACAATGTCGAGTCCCCTACTGTGTGCAAAATCAGCAACTAGACATAGTTTCAAGGTAAACTGCAGCCGGAATGCCGGAGTGTGCCAGAGACGCTAACATTGGGTAAATACACCCATCAAGCCCCTGGGGCACTTTCTATCATACAACTCACAGGTGTTGCCCAGAAGGAGTTATGCACATTGCTATTTCTGGCCTTCTAAGTAGAAGACAAAACTCGTAGCTCTCATATCGTTCTTTTGTTTTATTCAAGTGCATCACAAGGAGTATTGTTGTAGGGAATGACGTGAATTACTGATGGAAGAGAGTACACATAAATGCTTCTTGATCCGGGTATGCTTTTTCAGCTCATCTTGTGCTCCCACCTTTTGAACCGGCTCTTATACGATACTTCCTTATGTTTAAATACCACCTTTATCTGCTATTGTCAGACCTCAGTCCTTGCATACAGATCAAATGATGCTCTTGCACCAGCCCCATCACTATGCACCTGTCACGTTTGAAATTGTTGAGTCAGCTGTACATGCCAACAACATTGTAATGCCCGTTCGGGCCCGTTTTACTCTCTGTGTAACCTCACTAATCAATTATTTTGTTATAGCATTAAATATTTGTCTTTTTCAATGGGCACACAGCTGTCAGTCGGGGAATTAAAGTACTGTTTTACTGAACGGAACAAAATTACTAAATGTGTACACTTTGAAATTAGTTTGGCCTGTCCCTTAGACACCTGTAGAGTGATCTATGAATTGTTTTCTATTTTACAAGATGAAAGTAATTCAATTGTGCGACCACTAAAACACAATTTCTGTACTGTGTATGAGTGACTCATTGCATTACAGAACCTTTCAACGTTAAGTATATTGCAATGAACTCTTCACCTTACAGAAAGCAAAAAGACAAAAATACAAACTGATTAAGGATTGGTACTGGTTTTCATTAACGAATGAAAGTTAATGTGAAATATATGACTTGCAAATAAGACTTTGTAAAAATTAGCTGCCCTTCTAAGAAATTATCTCTCAAGGTGGGCAATATGTATGTGTTATGGAAGTATAGCAGAACAAGATGCTGTACCAGCTGCCCACATGCAGTGACATATTGTTTCGGGTTACCTTTTTGTGTCCTTTATGCAGCGGCTGCCCCTCCGCTTTGACAAAGGAGTGTCACGTCCCCTGCCAGCAGCAGAAAACCTTTAAAAACAAAACGATAATGAACTATGTTTAATATCCTTTTATTTTTAAAGGGGCAGGGCTATGGGGATGACAGGGACAGAGGGTTGCACTCCCCTCAGTGCGCATATGTGTTTGGCTGGCCGTCTTGGGGCGCTCCGGCCAATCCTAACACTGTTTTCACATGAGAGCAGCGTTAGGATTGGCTGCAGGTCAGGCTGGGAGCCTGTGCCTGCAGTGCAGCCTGAAGACCGGCGTTGCGGTGGGGACTCGGGAGTCAAGTAAGTTCTTATTTTCTTTTATTTTTTATTTAATTTTTGTTTATTTTTCTTAATGTTTATTTTAATGTTTGTATTGTTTAATGGTTATTTTGTTGAACTCCCTCCCGCGTGACGCCCCGCCCCTCCACTGCGCAGTGACCCGCAACTGCCTTTATGCTGTTTTCTTTTTTACAGGGAACAAAGTAAATCTCTTATCAGCAACGTTTTCTTTTTTACTGGAAGTGTCTCCTGCAAGTAGTGCTGGATGAAGTTTGGGGAAAAAGTCAAACTCTGCACCCTGTACAAACTGTGAAGTCTGCTAACTTTGCCAACATTTGATAGCAGCTTTTGAACATGGCCCACTTCTAATGTGTAATGGTTTCTGGAGAACAGATATGAAAAGCTTAATACTTTCTAAATGCTGTGTTTTCTTCCTTTTTTAGATTTACTTGCTGTGCCAAAGCATCCGTATGCTGCTATGGAAAACTGGGGCTTGAGTGTGTTTGTGGAGCAAAGGATCCTGCTTGATCCGAGTGTTTCTTCCATTTCTTACTTGCTTGACGTCACGATGGTCATTGTACATGAAATTTGTCACCAGGTAAGAAAGCCATTGTCTCTGACTACTCCATATACCTCAATCTCTTGCCCCTAAAAAGTGTGAAAAATTGCAGTTGTACAAAAGTATGAGAGATTTGTTATTGCACATTACCTTTAAAAAAAATCTACGACGTGATATGCCCTGTGCAGCTAGCGCTACACAATACGGCAGTTCATTAAACAGTGTGCAGCTGCATACGTGCGTAAATCAATACACAGTACAAACCAAAAAGCAAACCTTGGAGAGGCAGAGATCCCCTCTGCGAGCTTAGCCCAGGCCATGATTGAATGACCACCCGCCAACACCCATGGGGAACTGGGCAGTCAATACTCCTCAAACCTGCTTTCCTCCCTTCCAATTATAAAGGCTCTGGCTGCAGACAAAGCAGAGTGATAGCACTGGAACATGATTTATTGCAACCCTGGCAGACCCTGACTAGCCTTCATGTACTTGTCACATTTTGCTTTAACTGAAATGAGCCTGACACCCACCTCACCCGCGTCCCCGCCGTTCCCAAAGCCAACACTTAAGGATTTTGGTGCACTTTGTACAATCTATCACTTATCATGGGTAACATAATTCACATTTGCATGCTTTTAAAGTCGATAAAACCTGTATTTGGTTAACTTGCTGATGAAATCAAATGTATTTCGCTGTCCTTACATTAACCAGCACAAAGTAATACAGTATATATGTCAATGTTCCTTAGCCTCAGTCAGTGTTAAAGCTATTTCATCCATTAACAATCACACTAGTCTCGAGCGAAATTTCAATAATGCAGTGTAATTTTGGAAACTTTTCATTATGCTTATTACGCGAAATTCCTAAATTATTCCATTTGCATTCTGTGCAATTACGTGTACAGACCCGATTGTTTGTAAACATCAGTGCTTTTAATATTCCAGAATGTGTGTAACAAGCAAAGGGTCCAGAGAAGACCGTTGCGTTGTTACATCGTTCAAACTAAACCGACAGAGAAGAGGATGTTCCACTTCTTTGATGCATTTGTTGTAATCATGAAGGCAAGGAAGATGGCCTTTCGAAGATCTGTCTTGGTAAGAAGTTAGAAGTAGTACTAGCTGCTGTAGGATCTGTGTGCTCCTACAAAGGGTTGTTTTCAGAATTCTGGAGAAAAGGAAGAGCCGTGATTGAGTGTCCTCATCCCTTAAGGCATTATTGATAATGAAGTTATATAAGGTATAGATGCAGGGGTGGGGTTACACACATGAACTAGTTGCTGAGTGGAGATACTGAATGAGCGAGTTCCGATTGCTGACTTGATGACATCATAAGGTATACAGGTAAACCACTGATGGCTTAGCATAATATAAACGTAGTAAACAAATGCTGTCGTGTAAGCTGGGTGTCTGGCAAAAATTAGACTGTGTGTAGGGAACATACTAATTGGGTAGGGATGTGTGGTGAAATATGTTCAGGTCCTTTCTAACATTTGCCCTAATATGCATGTTATCTGCTGAGGTGTTTATAATAATTATGAGCATAAATACCAGTCATTGTAAGTGCATCCAGAACTGAGGGCACACGGGCATGCTTCATTTTTATCATCACATGAATATAAGAGACTCTCTGACAGATTTGCCTGACTCCTAGTCTCATAACTCTCCAAGTTGAACAGAGCGTAATTTTGTTACAAATGGTGTGAGAGACACCAGTCAGTTCTCATTTTCTCCAACAAATGGTACATCTCTTTTGGGGCGAAGGAGACCTGTCACAAAAATTATTGGGGTAAACTTGTTTTGGTTTTTTATGTGGGTCTGGCCCTGAGGGCTGCCGAAGCCCAGAACTCCTGAAAATAAGTTGGACCTACAAACACAACCAGAGAAATGCAAAGGTATTTTATGATCCTCTTCAGTAACAGGAATAGCATCTATTTTAACACAATGAGATATGTTGACTGGTTAACAGTAGCAAAAGATCTGCCCAAATCATTAGTAGTGACCGTTGAGTCTTTGTGAGTAATGGTGAGAGAAATGGAGAAGGTGAAGCTAAAGGGAGCACAGATACCACTACGTTTGTGCCCTGCCCTTATGGCTCATTTGATGGGATTCCTCTCAATGGGGGATAAATCACACTAGCGCTTGTAGAAGATCTTGTGCATACTACTGAGCTATTCTGTCCATGGATTGAAACAGAAGCTGCATATGCAAAATGGATGTTCACAAAACATGCATTAGCAGATCCTCCAGATCTATGTAATCCTTATGTTTTTTTATTGAAGTGCCACTAACCTATGTAGAGCAGATGACGCTGTTCTTAGGGAGATTGCCATATGTGATGCAGAATATATGCTTAGGTCTGTACACGTTGCCAGGACACACATGGACCACATTAGCCACATATACATCCAATTCAGACAGGGAATGACTTTCCATAGTAGAGACCAAAGGAATGTTGACTTAACTAACTTATACAATGATAACTGAAGCGGTATTTACTACAGCTGAGAGGTACTGACTTCACAGGTACCATTCAGACACCTATGAAAGCACAAGCAACTGCCATTAAACCACAGACTATAAATGCAATGTTGGTGTGCGGCCCAACTAAACGAAATGAAACCCAATGCTCGGTAGACAGGAGCATTTGTCAGTTAAAGGCACTGTATCTTTCATCGACCCTGCAGGATATACACCCAATGAACATGTACCATCCAATGGGAGTGGCACTGAATTCAAAATAATGCCAATAGTGGGAAGGGTATTTGCTATCTTATACACCAATACTCAGGGCATTCCGCCTATAGCAGTATTGACATAATTCCTGTATCAATTATAAGAGCAATATGGAGTTTCTCCTGTGATAGCCTTGAGTATTACATAAATAGGTAATATTTGATAAAATAATTGAAATAGGAATATGATAAAAAGTGATGCAACTCTGTTGCTATTTGCCAAAGATAAGGAGTGTCTCCAGAAGATCAGAAATAAGTGGAGTTACTAAAGATTTTCTCTTGCATTTGTTACCATGGGGAGAGACACCCTTGACACAACGTCACAGAATCCTCTGTTAAAACCAAACTCAGAAAACGAGAATAATCAGAAAGCGAAAATAAACAAGAGAAATAATGATTCTGGGTAAAATCTTCAGTGATATAATAAAAAACAGTATTATCATAGGGCTGAAAGATAAGGAAGATATAACTTACGAAATATTACGGAAATCATTGCTCCAGAGACAGATCAATCCTCTTATGAGCAATATGCTCATTGTTAGTGTAGATAGACCAGATCAAACTAGAGAAGCCCATTTTTCCTAAGGGCCTGACAATTGTCATGGTGGAAGCGACAGCAAATGATCAGGATCACCTCAGTATCCCTTAAAGAAAAAGAAGTTGATAGATAGTGACAGTATGCTTTAGAGAAAGAGGGTCTTGTTGAAGAATGAGGAGTGTGCAGAAGCCGTCCAAGATAGATCAACGGATATAACATTAGCCACTTGAAGAAGTACAAATCCCGTCTCGAACGTGGAGGGGAAAAATGACTTTGTTAGGGTAGTAAAAACAGGTAGACATTTGAAGGTAATGGAGTTGGTTTACAATGTTCTGATTCAAATAGGAGGGGGCATTGAGCGAACTATCTCAATGATTGGATCCAGTTGACTGATTTTCAAGACTTGATACTTATGGAAGAAGGCTGGCCCTCCAATTTACAATTCAGTCTTCCCTCGGGGAGAATGTTCATCTTTAGTGCCCAGCCACATAAGGACAAGTAAGCTACAAAGTGTTACCAACAACTCTGTTTGGACCTCTACATTGGAATTGTGGTAATAGTGAGGTATTATCACCATTACCACCTCCCCCATGGTAACCTTTGACTTCTGATTGGTTATCCATGTATACCCAAACAGTCAAAAGCATTTGCTGGTCATTTGTCTGTCACAAGGCCACTACTTTACATAGTGGGGAAACCTTTTATTCTCACTTCAGAGCACTTAGTTGTTCCTCTAACTGTGGCCCCTAGCAAACATCCTAACATCAACGCTCAGTATGTTGTTCTTCATTAATAACATTCAGAATAGGGGCTGTGGAAAATGATTTAGGCACTCTATTATTAAGTACAGAATTGTATGAAACACCTTTTTAGGCTCTGAATCTACTGAATGCTGTTTGTTCACTTTGTCTCCTGCATTGCACAGCTATAATCATCTCTTAGTTTCTTAATCTTTACTACACTTTATCTTCGTCATTTTATGACTGAATATGTTTGAGGCAAGAAGCCTCCAAAATCATTTTGAATAACCAAACTATTGAAAAAAAAAAAAAAACTACATCCTTGACTACTAGTACTGAAATGAGAAAGCATTTCATCTGGCAAAAGCAAATTGGTGCAAGAGCGGTCAGCAGTGACAAACCGGCTGAACCCTAATTTCTTCGTTATGAATTGAAATATGGGGAATTGGAGTTAAATAGTGAAGATCCAGCAGTTGTGAAAGAGAGAGAATGTTTGCAAGCATGAAGAATACAAATACAACCTCTAGTGCAAAATTAAGCACATCATACACCTGCTAGATATTTGTTGCAAAAAGATAGTAGAAACTGCTCAGTACAAGTCCGTTTAAAAACAAAAACTGTGGTAGATCATATGTGTAGAAACATGCAGAAATAGTCTAAGTTTTCTATAATTAAAGAGTGCAAAACATAAACATGCTTTTCACTGTAAGCTAGTAAAATAGAGCAGAGAAAGAAAAGGAACTTTTAATTTTTCTTGCTTTAAGCAGCTGCTCCATGACCTGAAATACGTTTCACCTCGGTCTGCTGGCAGCAGGCATTATGATGTCAGAACTTAACTGTAATAACGTACTTTTCTATAATTCTGATGTCTTTTCTTTATTATCGGCAACTGGGTGTGTCACAAGTCGTCATTTATAAAGAAATAAGAAGCAGGTCTTCATACTGGGATGGACTGCAGAATCTCATGTATTATAATATTAATAATAATAGTAAAAAAAAATCTATGATAAAAAAATAAACAAAAGAGACCAGCTCCTGCTTGACCGCCCATGGTAGGTTGTGTGCATGCCCTGTTTTCTGTGGGTGGCCGCACAGAGTTTGGGTTTTTTATTGACTCGAGCAGGTAGACGTTTTGTTAGATATATTT